>NC_092666.1:0-603125 GCF_032118995.1 Asterias amurensis
TCTGTGTATTTTACGCAAACTTCGGGAAGGTGCGTCGCCCGGCGGCATTAACCGGGAGGGCCCCCGATCACATGGATCGCTGCTGGGTACGTCTTCTCTCGTGTGCGAAAGTTCTGACCGAATCGGACCAGGCATTCGGCTGGAGGGGCGAATCGCGGACCCCCATCGCCAAGAGCCAGATGTAATTGGAAATCCTACAACAACCCGAATGGGTTCGGGCCCGGCCCTCTAGATGCCGTGGTGGGAGTCGTCTAGGACGGCCGCAGAGGCCGCAGACGTCGGAGGACAGGTGATTACAGAAAAATATCCAAGTCAATAAGAAATTGTTCGAGCCTGGTCAAAAGGCATCTATTCCCTATAATATGGTCAGCCATTGTCTGTCTGTTATTTGGGTCAACTTTTGACCAAAGTCCGAGGAAGGAGCCGGGACCGGGTGCAGCCGATTTCCAGCCGTCTGTCACGGCCTGAATTTCGTCCCGCCCGGTGGTTATTAAAGTCCGGGGATTTTTTTCATGAAAAATTTTCTAAGTCCAAACTTTTTTCTAAGTCCAAATTTTTTTTTCACTATTTTTTTTTCGAGCCGAATTCGAGCCATTGTCTGTCCGTTATTTGGGTCAACTTTTGACCAAAGTCCGAGGAAGGAGCCGGGACCGGGTGCAGCCGATTTCCAGCCGTCTGTCACGGCCTGAATTTCGTCCCGCCCGGTGGTTATTAAAGTCCGGAGATTTTTTTCATGAAAAATTTTCTAAGTCCAAACTTTTTTCTAAGTCCAAATTTTTTTTTTCACTATTTTTTTTTCGAGCCGAATTCGAGCCATTGTCTGTCCGTTATTTGGGTCAACTTTTGACCAAAGTCCGAGGAAGGAGCCGGGACCGGGTGCAGCCGATTTCCAGCCGTCTGTCACGGCCTGAATTTCGTCACGCCCGGTGGTTATTAAAGTCCGGAGATTTTTTTCATGAAAATTTTTAAGTCAAACTTTTTTCTAAGTCCAAATTTTTTTTTTCACTATTTTTTTTTCTTCTCATGTCCGTGGCCTACATGGGAGCGCCGTCACGAACCGCACCATGGCGAGGGCCGGAGCTCGTCTCTTCCCGGCGGGACCCTGCCTCCCGAATCTGTGTATTTTACGCAAACTTCGGGAAGGTGCTTCGCCCGGCGGCATTAACCGGGAGGGCCCCCGATCACATGGATCGCTGCTGGGTACGTCTTCTCTCGTGTGCGAAAGTTCTGACCGAATCGGACCAGGCATTCGGCTGGGAGGGGCGAATCGGGGACCCCATCGCCAAGAGCCAGATGTAATTGGAAATCCTACAACAACCCGAATGGGTTCGGGCCCGGCCCTCTAGATGCCGTGGTGGGAGTCGTCTAGGACGGCCGCAGAGGCCGCAGACGTCGGAGGACAGGTGATTACAGAAAAATATCCAAGTCCAATAAGAAATTGTTCGAGCCTGGTCAAAAGGCATCTATTCCCTATAATATGGTCAGCCATTGTCTGTCTGTTATTTGGGTCAACTTTTGACCAAAGTCCGAGGAAGGAGCCGGGACCGGGTGCAGCCGATTTCCAGCCGTCTGTCACGGCCTGAATTTCGTCCCGCCCGGTGGTTATTAAAGTCCGGGGATTTTTTTCATGAAAAATTTTCTAAGTCCAAACTTTTTTCTAAGTCCAAATTTTTTTTTTCACTATTTTTTTTTCGAGCCGAATTCGAGCCATTGTCTGTCCGTTATTTGGGTCAACTTTTGACCAAAGTCCGAGGAAGGAGCCGGGACCGGGTGCAGCCGATTTCCAGCCGTCTGTCACGGCCTGAATTTCGTCCCGCCCGGTGGTTATTAAAGTCCGGAGATTTTTTTCATGAAAAATTTTCTAAGTCCAAACTTTTTCTAAGTCCAAATTTTTTTTTTCACTATTTTTTTTTCGAGCCGAATTCGAGCCATTGTCTGTCCGTTATTTGGGTCAACTTTTTACCAAAGTCCGAGGAAGGAGCCGGGACCGGGTGCAGCCGATTTCCAGCCGTCTGTCACGGCCTGAATTTCGTCCGCCCGGTGGTTATTAAAGTCCGGAGATTTTTTTCATGAAAAATTTTCTAAGTCCAAACTTTTTTCTAAGTCCAAATTTTTTTTTCACTATTTTTTTTTCTTCTCATGTCCGTGGCCTACATGGGAGCGCCGTCACGAACCGCACCATGGCGAGGGCCGGAGCTCGTCTCTTCCCGGCGGGACCCTGCCTCCCGAATCTGTGTATTTTACGCAAACTTCGGGAAGGTGCTTCGCCCGGCGGCATTAACCGGGAGGGCCCCCGATCACATGGATCGCTGCTGGGTACGTCTTCTCTCGTGTGCGAAAGTTCTGACCGAATCGGACCAGGCATTCGGCTGGGAGGGGCGAATCGCGGACCCCCATCGCCAAGAGCCAGATGTAATTGGAAATCCTACAACAACCCGAATGGGTTCGGGCCCGGCCCTCTAGATGCCGTGGTGGGAGTCGTCTAGGACGGCCGCAGAGGCCGCAGACGTCGGAGGACAGGTGATTACAGAAAAATATCCAAGTCCAATAAGAAATTGTTCGAGCCTGGTCAAAAGGCATCTATTCCCTATAAAATGGTCAGCCATTGTCTGTCTGTTATTTGGGTCAACTTTTGACCAAAGTCCGAGGAAGGAGCCGGGACCGGGTGCAGCCGATTTCCAGCCGTCTGTCACGGCCTGAATTTCGTCCCGCCCGGTGGTTATTAAAGTCTGGGGATTTTTTTCATGAAAAATTTTCTAAGTCCAAACTTTTTTCTAAGTCCAAATTTTTTTTTTCACTATTTTTTTTTCGAGCCGAATTCGAGCCATTGTCTGTCCGTTATTTGGGTCAACTTTTGACCAAAGTCCGAGGAAGGAGCCGGGACCGGGTGCAGCCGATTTCCAGCCGTCTGTCACGGCCTGAATTTCGTCCCGCCCGGTGGTTATTAAAGTCCGGAGATTTTTTTCATGAAAAATTTTCTAAGTCCAAACTTTTTTCTAAGTCCAAATTTTTTTTTTCACTATTTTTTTTTCGAGCCGAATTCGAGCCATTGTCTGTCCGTTATTTGGGTCAACTTTTGACCAAAGTCCGAGGAAGGAGCCGGGACCGGGTGCAGCCGATTTCCAGCCGTCTGTCACGGCCTGAATTTCGTCACGCCCGGTGGTTATTAAAGTCCGGAGATTTTTTTCATGAAAAATTTTCTAAGTCCAAACTTTTTTCTAAGTCCAAATTTTTTTTTTCACTATTTTTTTTTCTTCTCATGTCCGTGGCCTACATGGGAGCGCCGTCACGAACCGCACCATGGCGAGGGCCGGAGCTCGTCTCTTCCCGGCGGGACCCTGCCTCCCGAATCTGTGTATTTTACGCAAACTTCGGGAAGGTGCTTCGCCCGGCGGCATTAACCGGGAGGGCCCCCGATCACATGGATCGCTGCTGGGTACGTCTTCTCTCGTGTGCGAAAGTTCTGACCGAATCGGACCAGGCATTCGGCTGGGAGGGGCGAATCGGGGACCCCCATCGCCAAGAGCCAGATGTAATTGGAAATCCTACAACAACCCGAATGGGTTCGGGCCCGGCCCTCTAGATGCCGTGGTGGGAGTCGTCTAGGACGGCCGCAGAGGCCGCAGACGTCGGAGGACAGGTGATTACAGAAAAATATCCAAGTCCAATAAGAAATTGTTCGAGCCTGGTCAAAAGGCATCTATTCCCTATAATATGGTCAGCCATTGTCTGTCTGTTATTTGGGTCAACTTTTGACCAAAGTCCGAGGAAGGAGCCGGGACCGGGTGCAGCCGATTTCCAGCCGTCTGTCACGGCCTGAATTTCGTCCCGCCCGGTGGTTATTAAAGTCCGGGGATTTTTTTCATGAAAAATTTTCTAAGTCCAAACTTTTTTCTAAGTCCAAATTTTTTTTTTCACTATTTTTTTTTCGAGCCGAATTCGAGCCATTGTCTGTCCGTTATTTGGGTCAACTTTTGACCAAAGTCCGAGGAAGGAGCCGGGACCGGGTGCAGCCGATTTCCAGCCGTCTGTCACGGCCTGAATTTCGTCCCGCCCGGTGGTTATTAAAGTCCGGAGATTTTTTTCATGAAAAATTTTCTAAGTCCAAACTTTTTTCTAAGTCCAAATTTTTTTTTTCACTATTTTTTTTTCGAGCCGAATTCGAGCCATTGTCTGTCCGTTATTTGGGTCAACTTTTGACCAAAGTCCGAGGAAGGAGCCGGGACCGGGTGCAGCCGATTTCCAGCCGTCTGTCACGGCCTGAATTTCGTCCCGCCCGGTGGTTATTAAAGTCCGGAGATTTTTTTCATGAAAAATTTTCTAAGTCCAAACTTTTTTCTAAGTCCAAATTTTTTTTTTCACTATTTTTTTTTCTTCTCATGTCCGTGGCCTACATGGGAGCGCCGTCACGAACCGCACCATGGCGAGGGCCGGAGCTCGTCTCTTCCCGGCGGGACCCTGCCTCCCGAATCTGTGTATTTTACGCAAACTTCGGGAAGGTGCGTCGCCCGGCGGCATTAACCGGGAGGGCCCCCGATCACATGGATCGCTGCTGGGTACGTCTTCTCTCGTGTGCGAAAGTTCTGACCGAATCGGACCAGGCATTCGGCTGGGAGGGGCGAATCGCGGACCCCCATCGCCAAGAGCCAGATGTAATTGGAAATCCTACAACAACCCGAATGGGTTCGGGCCCGGCCCTCTAGATGCCGTGGTGGGAGTCGTCTAGGACGGCCGCAGAGGCCGCAGACGTCGGAGGACAGGTGATTACAGAAAAATATCCAAGTCCAATAAGAAATTGTTCGAGCCTGGTCAAAAGGCATCTATTCCCTATAATATGGTCAGCCATTGTCTGTCTGTTATTTGGGTCAACTTTTGACCAAAGTCCGAGGAAGGAGCCGGGACCGGGTGCAGCCGATTTCCAGCCGTCTGTCACGGCCTGAATTTCGTCCCGCCCGGTGGTTATTAAAGTCCGGAGATTTTTTTCATGAAAAATTTTCTAAGTCCAAACTTTTTTCTAAGTCCAAATTTTTTTTTTCACTATTTTTTTTTCGAGCCGAATTCGAGCCATTGTCTGTCCGTTATTTGGGTCAACTTTTGACCAAAGTCCGAGGAAGGAGCCGGGACCGGGTGCAGCCGATTTCCAGCCGTCTGTCACGGCCTGAAATTTGTCCCGCCCGGTGGTTATTAAAGTCCGGAGATTTTTTTCATGAAAAATTTTCTAAGTCCAAACTTTTTTCTAAGTCCAAATTTTTTTTTTCACTATTTTTTTTTCTTCTCATGTCCGTGGCCTACATGGGAGCGCCGTCACGAACCGCACCATGGCGAGGGCCGGAGCTCGTCTCTTCCCGGCGGGACCCTGCCTCCCGAATCTGTGTATTTTACGCAAACTTCGGGAAGGTGCGTCGCCCGGCGGCATTAACCGGGAGGGCCCCCGATCACATGGATCGCTGCTGGGTACGTCTTCTCTCGTGTGCGAAAGTTCTGACCGAATCGGACCAGGCATTCGGCTGGGAGGGGCGAATCGCGGACCCCCATCGCCAAGAGCCAGATGTAATTGGAAATCCTACAACAACCCGAATGGGTTCGGGCCCGGCCCTCTAGATGCCGTGGTGGGAGTCGTCTAGGACGGCCGCAGAGGCCGCAGACGTCGGAGGACAGGTGATTACAGAAAAATATCCAAGTCCAATAAGAAATTGTTCGAGCCTGGTCAAAAGGCATCTATTCCCTATAAAATGGTCAGCCATTGTCTGTCTGTTATTTGGGTCAACTTTTGACCAAAGTCCGAGGAAGGAGCCGGGACCGGGTGCAGCCGATTTCCAGCCGTCTGTCACGGCCTGAATTTCGTCCCGCCCGGTGGTTATTAAAGTCTGGGGATTTTTTTCATGAAAAATTTTCTAAGTCCAAACTTTTTTCTAAGTCCAAATTTTTTTTTTCACTATTTATTTTTCGAGCCGAATTCGAGCCATTGTCTGTCCGTTATTTGGGTCAACTTTTGACCAAAGTCCGAGGAAGGAGCCGGGACCGGGTGCAGCCGATTTCCAGCCGTCTGTCACGGCCTGAATTTCGTCCCGCCCGGTGGTTATTAAAGTCCGGAGATTTTTTTCATGAAAAATTTTCTAAGTCCAAACTTTTTTCTAAGTCCAAATTTTTTTTTTCACTATTTTTTTTTCGAGCCGAATTCGAGCCATTGTCTGTCCGTTATTTGGGTCAACTTTTGACCAAAGTCCGAGGAAGGAGCCGGGACCGGGTGCAGCCGATTTCCAGCCGTCTGTCACGGCCTGAATTTCGTCACGCCCGGTGGTTATTAAAGTCCGGAGATTTTTTTCATGAAAAATTTTCTAAGTCCAAACTTTTTTCTAAGTCCAAATTTTTTTTTTCACTATTTTTTTTTCTTCTCATGTCCGTGGCCTACATGGGAGCGCCGTCACGAACCGCACCATGGCGAGGGCCGGAGCTCGTCTCTTCCCGGCGGGACCCTGCCTCCCGAATCTGTGTATTTTACGCAAACTTCGGGAAGGTGCTTCGCCCGGCGGCATTAACCGGGAGGGCCCCCGATCACATGGATCGCTGCTGGGTACGTCTTCTCTCGTGTGCGAAAGTTCTGACCGAATCGGACCAGGCATTCGGCTGGGAGGGGCGAATCGGGGACCCCCATCGCCAAGAGCCAGATGTAATTGGAAATCCTACAACAACCCGAATGGGTTCGGGCCCGGCCCTCTAGATGCCGTGGTGGGAGTCGTCTAGGACGGCCGCAGAGGCCGCAGACGTCGGAGGACAGGTGATTACAGAAAAATATCCAAGTCCAATAAGAAATTGTTCGAGCCTGGTCAAAAGGCATCTATTCCCTATAATATGGTCAGCCATTGTCTGTCTGTTATTTGGGTCAACTTTTGACCAAAGTCCGAGGAAGGAGCCGGGACCGGGTTGCAGCCGATTTCAGCCGTCTGTCACGGCCTGAATTTCGTCCCGCCCGGTGGTTATTAAAGTCCGGGATTTTTTTCATGAAAAATTTTCTAAGTCCAAACTTTTTTCTAAGTCCAAATTTTTTTTTTCACTATTTTTTTTTCGAGCCGAATTCGAGCATTGTCTGTCCGTTATTTGGGTCAACTTTTGACCAAAGTCCGAGGAAGGAGCCGGGACCGGGTGCAGCCGATTTCCAGCCGTCTGTCACGGCCTGAATTTCGTCCCGCCCGGTGGTTATTAAAGTCCGGAGATTTTTTTCATGAAAAATTTTCTAAGTCCAAACTTTTTTCTAAGTCCAAATTTTTTTTTTCACTATTTTTTTTTTCGAGCCGAATTCGAGCCATTGTCTGTCCGTTATTTGGGTCAACTTTTGACCAAAGTCCGAGGAAGGAGCCGGGACCGGGTGCAGCCGATTTCCAGCCGTCTGTCACGGCCTGAATTTCGTCCCGCCCGGTGGTTATTAAAGTCCGGAGATTTTTTTCATGAAAAATTTTCTAAGTCCAAACTTTTTTCTAAGTCCAAATTTTTTTTTTCACTATTTTTTTTTCTTCTCATGTCCGTGGCCTACATGGGAGCGCCGTCACGAACCGCACCATGGCGAGGGCCGGAGCTCGTCTCTTCCCGGCGGGACCCTGCCTCCCGAATCTGTGTATTTTACGCAAACTTCGGGAAGGTGCGTCGCCCGGCGGCATTAACCGGGAGGGCCCCCGATCACATGGATCGCTGCTGGGTACGTCTTCTCTCGTGTGCGAAAGTTCTGACCGAATCGGACCAGGCATTCGGCTGGGAGGGGCGAATCGCGGACCCCCATCGCCAAGAGCCAGATGTAATTGGAAATCCTACAACAACCCGAATGGGTTCGGGCCCGGCCCTCTAGATGCCGTGGTGGGAGTCGTCTAGGACGGCCGCAGAGGCCGCAGACGTCGGAGGACAGGTGATTACAGAAAAATATCCAAGTCCAATAAGAAATTGTTCGAGCCTGGTCAAAAGGCATCTATTCCCTATAATATGGTCAGCCATTGTCTGTCTGTTATTTGGGTCAACTTTTGACCAAAGTCCGAGGAAGGAGCCGGGACCGGGTGCAGCCGATTTCCAGCCGTCTGTCACGGCCTGAATTTCGTCCCGCCCGGTGGTTATTAAAGTCCGGAGATTTTTTTCATGAAAAATTTTCTAAGTCCAAACTTTTTTCTAAGTCCAAATTTTTTTTTTCACTATTTTTTTTTCGAGCCGAATTCGAGCCATTGTCTGTCCGTTATTTGGGTCAACTTTTGACCAAAGTCCGAGGAAGGAGCCGGGACCGGGTGCAGCCGATTTCCAGCCGTCTGTCACGGCCTGAAATTTGTCCCGCCCGGTGGTTATTAAAGTCCGGAGATTTTTTTCATGAAAAATTTTCTAAGTCCAAACTTTTTTCTAAGTCCAAATTTTTTTTTTCACTATTTTTTTTTCTTCTCATGTCCGTGGCCTACATGGGAGCGCCGTCACGAACCGCACCATGGCGAGGGCCGGAGCTCGTCTCTTCCCGGCGGGACCCTGCCTCCCGAATCTGTGTATTTTACGCAAACTTCGGGAAGGTGCGTCGCCCGGCGGCATTAACCGGGAGGGCCCCCGATCACATGGATCGCTGCTGGGTACGTCTTCTCTCGTGTGCGAAAGTTCTGACCGAATCGGACCAGGCATTCGGCTGGGAGGGGCGAATCGCGGACCCCCATCGCCAAGAGCCAGATGTAATTGGAAATCCTACAACAACCCGAATGGGTTCGGGCCCGGCCCTCTAGATGCCGTGGTGGGAGTCGTCTAGGACGGCCGCAGAGGCCGCAGACGTCGGAGGACAGGTGATTACAGAAAAATATCCAAGTCCAATAAGAAATTGTTCGAGCCTGGTCAAAAAGGCATCTATTCCCTATAAAATGTCAGCCATTGTCTGTCTGTTATTTGGGTCAACTTTTGACCAAAGTCCGAGAAGGAGCCGGGACCGGGTGCAGCCGATTTCCAGCCGTCTGTCACGGCCTGAATTTCGTCCCGCCCGGTGGTTATTAAAGTCTGGGGATTTTTTTCATGAAAAATTTTCTAAGTCCAAACTTTTTTCTAAGTCCAAATTTTTTTTTTCACTATTTATTTTTCGAGCCGAATTCGAGCCATTGTCTGTCCGTTATTTGGGTCAACTTTTGACCAAAGTCCGAGGAAGGAGCCGGGACCGGGTGCAGCCGATTTCCAGCCGTCTGTCACGGCCTGAATTTCGTCCCGCCCGGTGGTTATTAAAGTCCGGAGATTTTTTTCATGAAAAATTTTCTAAGTCCAAACTTTTTTCTAAGTCCAAATTTTTTTTTCACTATTTTTTTTCGAGCCGAATTCGAGCCATTGTCTGTCCGTTATTTGGGTCAACTTTTGACCAAAGTCGAGGAAGGAGCCGGGACCGGGTGCAGCCGATTTCCAGCCGTCTGTCACGGCCTGAATTTCGTCACGCCCGGTGGTTATTAAAGTCCGGAGATTTTTTTCATGAAAAATTTTCTAAGTCCAAACTTTTTTCTAAGTCCAAATTTTTTTTTTCACTATTTTTTTTTCTTTCTCATGTCCGTGGCCTACATGGAGCGCCGTCACGAACCGCACCATGGCGAGGCCGGAGCTCGTCTCTTCCCGGCGGGACCCTGCCTCCCGAATCTGTGTATTTTACGCAAACTTCGGGAAGGTGCTTCGCCCGGCGGCATTAACCGGGAGGGCCCCCGATCACATGGATCGCTGCTGGGTACGTCTTCTCTCGTGTGCGAAAGTTCTGACCGAATCGGACCAGGCATTCGGCTGGGAGGGGCGAATCGGGGACCCCCATCGCCAAGAGCCAGATGTAATTGGAAATCCTACAACAACCCGAATGGGTTCGGGCCCGGCCCTCTAGATGCCGTGGTGGGAGTCGTCTAGGACGGCCGCAGAGGCCGCAGACGTCGGAGGACAGGTGATTACAGAAAAATATCCAAGTCCAATAAGAAATTGTTCGAGCCTGGTCAAAAGGCATCTATTCCCTATAATATGGTCAGCCATTGTCTGTCTGTTATTTGGGTCAACTTTTGACCAAAGTCCGAGGAAGGAGCCGGGACCGGGTGCAGCCGATTTCCAGCCGTCTGTCACGGCCTGAATTTCGTCCCGCCCGGTGGTTATTAAAGTCCGGGGATTTTTTTCATGAAAAATTTTCTAAGTCCAAACTTTTTTCTAAGTCCAAATTTTTTTTTTCACTATTTTTTTTTCGAGCCGAATTCGAGCCATTGTCTGTCCGTTATTTGGGTCAACTTTTGACCAAAGTCCGAGGAAGGAGCCGGGACCGGGTGCAGCCGATTTCCAGCCGTCTGTCACGGCCTGAATTTCGTCCCGCCCGGTGGTTATTAAAGTCCGGAGATTTTTTTCATGAAAAATTTTCTAAGTCCAAACTTTTTTCTAAGTCCAAATTTTTTTTTTCACTATTTTTTTTTCGAGCCGAATTCGAGCCATTGTCTGTCCGTTATTTGGGTCAACTTTTGACCAAAGTCCGAGGAAGGAGCCGGGACCGGGTGCAGCCGATTTCCAGCCGTCTGTCACGGCCTGAATTTCGTCCCGCCCGGTGGTTATTAAAGTCCGGAGATTTTTTTCATGAAAAATTTTCTAAGTCCAAACTTTTTTCTAAGTCCAAATTTTTTTTTTCACTATTTTTTTTTCTTCTCATGTCCGTGGCCTACATGGGAGCGCCGTCACGAACCGCACCATGGCGAGGGCCGGAGCTCGTCTCTTCCCGGCGGGACCCTGCCTCCCGAATCTGTGTATTTTACGCAAACTTCGGGAAGGTGCGTCGCCCGGCGGCATTAACCGGGAGGGCCCCCGATCACATGGATCGCTGCTGGGTACGTCTTCTCTCGTGTGCGAAAGTTCTGACCGAATCGGACCAGGCATTCGGCTGGGAGGGGCGAATCGCGGACCCCCATCGCCAAGAGCCAGATGTAATTGGAAATCCTACAACAACCCGAATGGGTTCGGGCCCGGCCCTCTAGATGCCGTGGTGGGAGTCGTCTAGGACGGCCGCAGAGGCCGCAGACGTCGGAGGACAGGTGATTACAGAAAAATATCCAAGTCCAATAAGAAATTGTTCGAGCCTGGTCAAAAGGCATCTATTCCCTATAATATGGTCAGCCATTGTCTGTCTGTTATTTGGGTCAACTTTTGACCAAAGTCCGAGGAAGGAGCCGGGACCGGGTGCAGCCGATTTCCAGCCGTCTGTCACGGCCTGAATTTCGTCCCGCCCGGTGGTTATTAAAGTCCGGAGATTTTTTTCATGAAAAATTTTCTAAGTCCAAACTTTTTTCTAAGTCCAAATTTTTTTTTTCACTATTTTTTTTTCGAGCCGAATTCGAGCCATTGTCTGTCCGTTATTTGGGTCAACTTTTGACCAAAGTCCGAGGAAGGAGCCGGGACCGGGTGCAGCCGATTTCCAGCCGTCTGTCACGGCCTGAAATTTGTCCCGCCCGGTGGTTATTAAAGTCCGGAGATTTTTTTCATGAAAAATTTTCTAAGTCCAAACTTTTTTCTAAGTCCAAATTTTTTTTTTCACTATTTTTTTTTCGAGCCGAATTCGAGCCATTGTCTGTCCGTTATTTGGGTCAACTTTTGACCAAAGTCCGAGGAAGGAGCCGGGACCGGGTGCAGCCGATTTCCAGCCGTCTGTTACGGCCTGAATTTTGTCCCGCCCGGTGGTTATTAAAGTCCGGAGATTTTTTTCATGAAAAATTTTCTAAGTCCAAACTTTTTTCTAAGTCCAAATTTTTTTTTTCACTATTTTTTTTTCTTCTCATGTCCGTGGCCTACATGGGAGCGCCGTCACGAACCGCACCATGGCGAGGGCCGGAGCTCGTCTCTTCCCGGCGGGACCCTGCCTCCCGAATCTGTGTATTTTACGCAAACTTCGGGAAGGTGCGTCGCCCGGCGGCATTAACCGGGAGGGCCCCCGATCACATGGATCGCTGCTGGGTACGTCTTCTCTCGTGTGCGAAAGTTCTGACCGAATCGGACCAGGCATTCGGCTGGGAGGGGCGAATCGCGGACCCCCATCGCCAAGAGCCAGATGTAATTGGAAATCCTACAACAACCCGAATGGGTTCGGGCCCGGCCCTCTAGATGCCGTGGTGGGAGTCGTCTAGGACGGCCGCAGAGGCCGCAGACGTCGGAGGACAGGTGATTACAGAAAAATATCCAAGTTCAATAAGAAATTGTTCGAGCCTGGTCAAAAGGCATCTATTCCCTATAATATGGTCAGCCATTGTCTGTCTGTTATTTGGGTCAACTTTTGACCAAAGTCCGAGGAAGGAGCCGGGACCGGGTGCAGCCGATTTCCAGCCGTCTGTCACGGCCTGAATTTCGTCCCGCCCGGTGGTTATTAAAGTCCGGAGATTTTTTTCATGAAAAATTTTCTAAGTCCAAACTTTTTTCTAAGTCCAAATTTTTTTTTTCACTATTTTTTTTTCGAGCCGAATTCGAGCCATTGTCTGTCCGTTATTTGGGTCAACTTTTGACCAAAGTCCGAGGAAGGAGCCGGGACCGGGTGCAGCCGATTTCCAGCCGTCTGTCACGGCCTGAATTTCGTCCCGCCCGGTCGTTATTAAAGTCCGGAGATTTTTTTCATGAAAAATTTTCTAAGTCCAAACTTTTTTCTAAGTCCAAATTTTTTTTTTCACTATTTTTTTTTCTTCTCATGTCCGTGGCCTACATGGGAGCGCCGTCACGAACCGCACCATGGCGAGGGCCGGAGCTCGTCTCTTCCCGGCGGGACCCTGCCTCCCGAATCTGTGTATTTTACGCAAACTTTGGGAAGGTGCGTCGCCCGGCGGCATTAACCGGGAGGGCCCCCGATCACATGGATTGCTGCTGGGTACGTCTTCTCTCGTGTGCGAAAGTTCTGACCGAATCGGACCAGGCATTCGGCTGGGAGGGGCGAATCGCGGACCCCCATCGCCAAGAGCCAGATGTAATTGGAAATCCTACAACAACCCGAATGGGTTCGGGCCCGGCCCTCTAGATGCCGTGGTGGGAGTCGTCTAGGACGGCCGCAGAGGCCGCAGACGTCGGAGGACAGGTGATTACAGAAAAATATCCAAGTCCAATAAGAAATTGTTCGAGCCTGGTCAAAAGGCATCTATTCCCTATAATATGGTCAGCCATTGTCTGTCTGTTATTTGGGTCAACTTTTGACCAAAGTCCGAGGAAGGAGCCGGGACCGGGTGCAGCCGATTTCCAGCCGTCTGTCACGGCCTGAATTTCGTCCCGCCCGGTCGTTATTAAAGTCCGGAGATTTTTTTCATGAAGAATTTTCTAAGTCCAAACTTTTTTCTAAGTCCAAATTTTTTTTTTCACTATTTTTTTTTCGAGCCGAATTCGAGCCATTGTCTGTCCGTTATTTGGGTCAACTTTTTACCAAAGTCCGAGGAAGGAGCCGGGACCGGGTGCAGCCGATTTCCAGCCGTCTGTCACGGCCTGAATTTCGTCCCGCCCGGTGGTTATTAAAGTCCGGAGATTTTTTTCATGAAAAATTTTCTAAGTCCAAACTTTTTTCTAAGTCCAAATTTTTTTTTTCACTATTTTTTTTTCTTCTCATGTCCGTGGCCTACATGGGAGCGCCGTCACGAACCGCACCATGGCGAGGGCCGGAGCTCGTCTCTTCCCGGCGGGACCCTGCCTCCCGAATCTGTGTATTTTACGCAAACTTTGGGAAGGTGCGTCGCCCGGCGGCATTAACCGGGAGGGCCCCCGATCACATGGATCGCTGCTGGGTACGTCTTCTCTCGTGTGCGAAAGTTCTGACCGAATCGGACCAGGCATTCGGCTGGGAGGGGCGAATCGCGGACCCCCATCGCCAAGAGCCAGATGTAATTGGAAATCCTACAACAACCCGAATGGGTTCGGGCCCGGCCCTCTAGATGCCGTGGTGGGAGTCGTCTAGGACGGCCGCAGAGGCCGCAGACGTCGGAGGACAGGTGATTACAGAAAAATATCCAAGTCCAATAAGAAATTGTTCGAGCCTGGTCAAAAGGCATCTATTCCCTATAATATGGTCAGCCATTGTCTGTCTGTTATTTGGGTCAACTTTTGACCAAAGTCCGAGGAAGGAGCCGGGACCGGGTGCAGCCGATTTCCAGCCGTCTGTCACGGCCTGAATTTCGTCCCGCCCGGTCGTTATTAAAGTCCGGAGATTTTTTTCATGAAGAATTTTCTAAGTCCAAACTTTTTTCTAAGTCCAAATTTTTTTTTTCACTATTTTTTTTTCGAGCCGAATTCGAGCCATTGTCTGTCCGTTATTTGGGTCAACTTTTTACCAAAGTCCGAGGAAGGAGCCGGGACCGGGTGCAGCCGATTTCCAGCCGTCTGTCACGGCCTGAATTTCGTCCCGCCCGGTGGTTATTAAAGTCCGGAGATTTTTTTCATGAAAAATTTTCTAAGTCCAAACTTTTTTCTAAGTCCAAATTTTTTTTTTCACTATTTTTTTTTCTTCTCATGTCCGTGGCCTACATGGGAGCGCCGTCACGAACCGCACCATGGCGAGGGCCGGAGCTCGTCTCTTCCCGGCGGGACCCTGCCTCCCGAATCTGTGTATTTTACGCAAACTTTGGGAAGGTGCGTCGCCCGGCGGCATTAACCGGGAGGGCCCCCGATCACATGGATCGCTGCTGGGTACGTCTTCTCTCGTGTGCGAAAGTTCTGACCGAATCGGACCAGGCATTCGGCTGGGAGGGGCGAATCGCGGACCCCCATCGCCAAGAGCCAGATGTAATTGGAAATCCTACAACAACCCGAATGGGTTCGGGCCCGGCCCTCTAGATGCCGTGGTGGGAGTCGTCTAGGACGGCCGCAGAGGCCGCAGACGTCGGAGGACAGGTGATTACAGAAAAATATCCAAGTCCAATAAGAAATTGTTCGAGCCTGGTCAAAAGGCATCTATTCCCTATAATATGGTCAGCCATTGTCTGTCTGTTATTTGGGTCAACTTTTGACCAAAGTCCGAGGAAGGAGCCGGGACCGGGTGCAGCCGATTTCCAGCCGTCTGTCACGGCCTGAATTTCGTCCCGCCCGGTCGTTATTAAAGTCCGGAGATTTTTTTCATGAAGAATTTTCTAAGTCCAAACTTTTTTCTAAGTCCAAATTTTTTTTTTCACTATTTTTTTTTCGAGCCGAATTCGAGCCATTGTCTGTCCGTTATTTGGGTCAACTTTTTACCAAAGTCCGAGGAAGGAGCCGGGACCGGGTGCAGCCGATTTCCAGCCGTCTGTCACGGCCTGAATTTCGTCCCGCCCGGTGGTTATTAAAGTCCGGAGATTTTTTTCATGAAAAATTTTCTAAGTCCAAACTTTTTTCTAAGTCCAAATTTGTTTTTTCACTATTTTTTTTTCTTCTCATGTCCGTGGCCTACATGGGAGCGCCGTCACGAACCGCACCATGGCGAGGGCCGGAGCTCGTCTCTTCCCGGCGGGACCCTGCCTCCCGAATCTGTGTATTTTACGCAAACTTTGGGAAGGTGCGTCGCCCGGCGGCATTAACCGGGAGGGCCCCCGATCACATGGATCGCTGCTGGGTACGTCTTCTCTCGTGTGCGAAAGTTCTGACCGAATCGGACCAGGCATTCGGCTGGGAGGGGCGAATCGCGGACCCCCATCGCCAAGAGCCAGATGTAATTGGAAATCCTACAACAACCCGAATGGGTTCGGGCCCGGCCCTCTAGATGCCGTGGTGGGAGTCGTCTAGGACGGCCGCAGAGGCCGCAGACGTCGGAGGACAGGTGATTACAGAAAAATATCCAAGTCCAATAAGAAATTGTTCGAGCCTGGTCAAAAGGCATCTATTCCCTATAATATGGTCAGCCATTGTCTGTCTGTTATTTGGGTCAACTTTTGACCAAAGTCCGAGGAAGGAGCCGGGACCGGGTGCAGCCGATTTCCAGCCGTCTGTCACGGCCTGAATTTCGTCCCGCCCGGTCGTTATTAAAGTCCGGAGATTTTTTTCATGAAGAATTTTCTAAGTCCAAACTTTTTTCTAAGTCCAAATTTTTTTTTTCACTATTTTTTTTTCTTCTCATGTCCGTGGCCTACATGGGAGCGCCGTCACGAACCGCACCATGGCGAGGGCCGGAGCTCGTCTCTTCCCGGCGGGACCCTGCCTCCCGAATCTGTGTATTTTACGCAAACTTCGGGAAGGTGCGTCGCCCGGCGGCATTAACCGGGAGGGCCCCCGATCACATGGATCGCTGCTGGGTACGTCTTCTCTCGTGTGCGAAAGTTCTGACCGAATCGGACCAGGCATTCGGCTGGGAGGGGCGAATCGCGGACCCCCATCGCCAAGAGCCAGATGTAATTGGAAATCCTACAACAACCCGAATGGGTTCGGGCCCGGCCCTCTAGATGCCGTGGTGGGAGTCGTCTAGGACGGCCGCAGAGGCCGCAGACGTCGGAGGACAGGTGATTACAGAAAAATATCCAAGTCCAATAAGAAATTGTTCGAGCCTGGTCAAAAGGCATCTATTCCCTATAATATGGTCAGCCATTGTCTGTCCGTTATTTGGGTCAACTTTTGACCAAAGTCCGAGGAAGGAGCCGGGACCGGGTGCAGCCGATTTCCAGCCGTCTGTCACGGCCTGAATTTCGTCCCGCCCGGTGGTTATTAAAGTCCGGGGATTTTTTTCATGAAAAATTTTCTAAGTCCAAACTTTTTTCTAAGTCCAAATTTTTTTTTTCACTATTTTTTTTTCGAGCCGAATTCGAGCCATTGTCTGTCCGTTATTTGGGTCAACTTTTGACCAAAGTCCGAGGAAGGAGCCGGGACCGGGTGCAGCCGATTTCCAGCCGTCTGTCACGGCCTGAATTTCGTCCCGCCCGGTGGTTATTAAAGTCCGGAGATTTTTTTCATGAAAAATTTTCTAAGTCCAAACTTTTTTCTAAGTCCAAATTTTTTTTTTCACTATTTTTTTTTCGAGCCGAATTCGAGCCATTGTCTGTCCGTTATTTGGGTCAACTTTTGACCAAAGTCCGAGGAAGGAGCCGGGACCGGGTGCAGCCGATTTCCAGCCGTCTGTCACGGCCTGAATTTCGTCACGCCCGGTGGTTATTAAAGTCCGGAGATTTTTTTCATGAAAAATTTTCTAAGTCCAAACTTTTTTCTAAGTCCAAATTTTTTTTTTCACTATTTTTTTTTCTTCTCATGTCCGTGGCCTACATGGGAGCGCCGTCACGAACCGCACCATGGCGAGGGCCGGAGCTCGTCTCTTCCCGGCGGGACCCTGCCTCCCGAATCTGTGTATTTTACGCAAACTTCGGGAAGGTGCTTCGCCCGGCGGCATTAACCGGGAGGGCCCCCGATCACATGGATCGCTGCTGGGTACGTCTTCTCTCGTGTGCGAAAGTTCTGACCGAATCGGACCAGGCATTCGGCTGGGAGGGGCGAATCGGGGACCCCCATCGCCAAGAGCCAGATGTAATTGGAAATCCTACAACAACCCGAATGGGTTCGGGCCCGGCCCTCTAGATGCCGTGGTGGGAGTCGTCTAGGACGGCCGCAGAGGCCGCAGACGTCGGAGGACAGGTGATTACAGAAAAATATCCAAGTCCAATAAGAAATTGTTCGAGCCTGGTCAAAAGGCATCTATTCCCTATAATATGGTCAGCCATTGTCTGTCTGTTATTTGGGTCAACTTTTGACCAAAGTCCGAGGAAGGAGCCGGGACCGGGTGCAGCCGATTTCCAGCCGTCTGTCACGGCCTGAATTTCGTCCCGCCCGGTGGTTATTAAAGTCCGGGGATTTTTTTCATGAAAAATTTTCTAAGTCCAAACTTTTTTCTAAGTCCAAATTTTTTTTTCACTATTTTTTTTTCGAGCCGAATTCGAGCCATTGTCTGTCCGTTATTTGGGTCAACTTTTGACCAAAGTCCGAGGAAGGAGCCGGGACCGGGTGCAGCCGATTTCCAGCCGTCTGTCACGGCCTGAATTTCGTCCCGCCCGGTGGTTATTAAAGTCCGGAGATTTTTTTCATGAAAAATTTTCTAAGTCCAAACTTTTTTCTAAGTCCAAATTTTTTTTTTCACTATTTTTTTTTCGAGCCGAATTCGAGCCATTGTCTGTCCGTTATTTGGGTCAACTTTTGACCAAAGTCCGAGGAAGGAGCCGGGACCGGGTGCAGCCGATTTCCAGCCGTCTGTCACGGCCTGAATTTCGTCCCGCCCGGTGGTTATTAAAGTCCGGAGATTTTTTTCATGAAAAATTTTCTAAGTCCAAACTTTTTTCTAAGTCCAAATTTTTTTTTTCACTATTTTTTTTTCTTCTCATGTCCGTGGCCTACATGGGAGCGCCGTCACGAACCGCACCATGGCGAGGGCCGGAGCTCGTCTCTTCCCGGCGGGACCCTGCCTCCCGAATCTGTGTATTTTACGCAAACTTCGGGAAGGTGCGTCGCCCGGCGGCATTAACCGGGAGGGCCCCCGATCACATGGATCGCTGCTGGGTACGTCTTCTCTCGTGTGCGAAAGTTCTGACCGAATCGGACCAGGCATTCGGCTGGGAGGGGCGAATCGCGGACCCCCATCGCCAAGAGCCAGATGTAATTGGAAATCCTACAACAACCCGAATGGGTTCGGGCCCGGCCCTCTAGATGCCGTGGTGGGAGTCGTCTAGGACGGCCGCAGAGGCCGCAGACGTCGGAGGACAGGTGATTACAGAAAAATATCCAAGTCCAATAAGAAATTGTTCGAGCCTGGTCAAAAGGCATCTATTCCCTATAATATGGTCAGCCATTGTCTGTCTGTTATTTGGGTCAACTTTTGACCAAAGTCCGAGGAAGGAGCCGGGACCGGGTGCAGCCGATTTCCAGCCGTCTGTCACGGCCTGAATTTCGTCCCGCCCGGTGGTTATTAAAGTCCGGAGATTTTTTTCATGAAAAATTTTCTAAGTCCAAACTTTTTTCTAAGTCCAAATTTTTTTTTTCACTATTTTTTTTTCGAGCCGAATTCGAGCCATTGTCTGTCCGTTATTTGGGTCAACTTTTGACCAAAGTCCGAGGAAGGAGCCGGGACCGGGTGCAGCCGATTTCCAGCCGTCTGTCACGGCCTGAAATTTGTCCCGCCCGGTGGTTATTAAAGTCCGGAGATTTTTTTCATGAAAAATTTTCTAAGTCCAAACTTTTTTCTAAGTCCAAATTTTTTTTTTCACTATTTTTTTTTCTTCTCATGTCCGTGGCCTACATGGGAGCGCCGTCACGAACCGCACCATGGCGAGGGCCGGAGCTCGTCTCTTCCCGGCGGGACCCTGCCTCCCGAATCTGTGTATTTTACGCAAACTTCGGGAAGGTGCGTCGCCCGGCGGCATTAACCGGGAGGGCCCCCGATCACATGGATCGCTGCTGGGTACGTCTTCTCTCGTGTGCGAAAGTTCTGACCGAATCGGACCAGGCATTCGGCTGGGAGGGGCGAATCGCGGACCCCCATCGCCAAGAGCCAGATGTAATTGGAAATCCTACAACAACCCGAATGGGTTCGGGCCCGGCCCTCTAGATGCCGTGGTGGGAGTCGTCTAGGACGGCCGCAGAGGCCGCAGACGTCGGAGGACAGGTGATTACAGAAAAATATCCAAGTCCAATAAGAAATTGTTCGAGCCTGGTCAAAAGGCATCTATTCCCTATAATATGGTCAGCCATTGTCTGTCTGTTATTTGGGTCAACTTTTGACCAAAGTCCGAGGAAGGAGCCGGGACCGGGTGCAGCCGATTTCCAGCCGTCTGTCACGGCCTGAATTTCGTCCCGCCCGGTGGTTATTAAAGTCCGGGGATTTTTTTCATGAAAAATTTTCTAAGTCCAAACTTTTTTCTAAGTCCAAATTTTTTTTTTCACTATTTATTTTTCGAGCCGAATTCGAGCCATTGTCTGTCCGTTATTTGGGTCAACTTTTGACCAAAGTCCGAGGAAGGAGCCGGGACCGGGTGCAGCCGATTTCCAGCCGTCTGTCACGGCCTGAATTTCGTCCCGCCCGGTGGTTATTAAAGTCCGGAGATTTTTTTCATGAAAAATTTTCTAAGTCCAAACTTTTTTCTAAGTCCAAATTTTTTTTTTCACTATTTTTTTTTCGAGCCGAATTCGAGCCATTGTCTGTCCGTTATTTGGGTCAACTTTTGACCAAAGTCCGAGGAAGGAGCCGGGACCGGGTGCAGCCGATTTCCAGCCGTCTGTCACGGCCTGAATTTCGTCACGCCCGGTGGTTATTAAAGTCCGGAGATTTTTTTCATGAAAAATTTTCTAAGTCCAAACTTTTTTCTAAGTCCAAATTTTTTTTTTCACTATTTTTTTTTCTTCTCATGTCCGTGGCCTACATGGGAGCGCCGTCACGAACCGCACCATGGCGAGGGCCGGAGCTCGTCTCTTCCCGGCGGGACCCTGCCTCCCGAATCTGTGTATTTTACGCAAACTTCGGGAAGGTGCTTCGCCCGGCGGCATTAACCGGGAGGGCCCCCGATCACATGGATCGCTGCTGGGTACGTCTTCTCTCGTGTGCGAAAGTTCTGACCGAATCGGACCAGGCATTCGGCTGGGAGGGGCGAATCGGGGACCCCCATCGCCAAGAGCCAGATGTAATTGGAAATCCTACAACAACCCGAATGGGTTCGGGCCCGGCCCTCTAGATGCCGTGGTGGGAGTCGTCTAGGACGGCCGCAGAGGCCGCAGACGTCGGAGGACAGGTGATTACAGAAAAATATCCAAGTCCAATAAGAAATTGTTCGAGCCTGGTCAAAAGGCATCTATTCCCTATAATATGGTCAGCCATTGTCTGTCTGTTATTTGGGTCAACTTTTGACCAAAGTCCGAGGAAGGAGCCGGGACCGGGTGCAGCCGATTTCCAGCCGTCTGTCACGGCCTGAATTTCGTCCCGCCCGGTGGTTATTAAAGTCCGGGGATTTTTTTCATGAAAAATTTTCTAAGTCCAAACTTTTTTCTAAGTCCAAATTTTTTTTTTCACTATTTTTTTTTCGAGCCGAATTCGAGCCATTGTCTGTCCGTTATTTGGGTCAACTTTTGACCAAAGTCCGAGGAAGGAGCCGGGACCGGGTGCAGCCGATTTCCAGCCGTCTGTCACGGCCTGAATTTCGTCCCGCCCGGTGGTTATTAAAGTCCGGAGATTTTTTTCATGAAAAATTTTCTAAGTCCAAACTTTTTTCTAAGTCCAAATTTTTTTTTTCACTATTTTTTTTTCGAGCCGAATTCGAGCCATTGTCTGTCCGTTATTTGGGTCAACTTTTGACCAAAGTCCGAGGAAGGAGCCGGGACCGGGTGCAGCCGATTTCCAGCCGTCTGTCACGGCCTGAATTTCGTCACGCCCGGTGGTTATTAAAGTCCGGAGATTTTTTTCATGAAAAATTTTCTAAGTCCAAACTTTTTTCTAAGTCCAAATTTTTTTTTTCACTATTTTTTTTTCTTCTCATGTCCGTGGCCTACATGGGAGCGCCGTCACGAACCGCACCATGGCGAGGGCCGGAGCTCGTCTCTTCCCGGCGGGACCCTGCCTCCCGAATCTGTGTATTTTACGCAAACTTCGGGAAGGTGCTTCGCCCGGCGGCATTAACCGGGAGGGCCCCCGATCACATGGATCGCTGCTGGGTACGTCTTCTCTCGTGTGCGAAAGTTCTGACCGAATCGGACCAGGCATTCGGCTGGGAGGGGCGAATCGGGGACCCCCATCGCCAAGAGCCAGATGTAATTGGAAATCCTACAACAACCCGAATGGGTTCGGGCCCGGCCCTCTAGATGCCGTGGTGGGAGTCGTCTAGGACGGCCGCAGAGGCCGCAGACGTCGGAGGACAGGTGATTACAGAAAAATATCCAAGTCCAATAAGAAATTGTTCGAGCCTGGTCAAAAGGCATCTATTCCCTATAATATGGTCAGCCATTGTCTGTCTGTTATTTGGGTCAACTTTTGACCAAAGTCCGAGGAAGGAGCCGGGACCGGGTGCAGCCGATTTCCAGCCGTCTGTCACGGCCTGAATTTCGTCCCGCCCGGTGGTTATTAAAGTCCGGGGATTTTTTTCATGAAAAATTTTCTAAGTCCAAACTTTTTTCTAAGTCCAAATTTTTTTTTTCACTATTTTTTTTTCGAGCCGAATTCGAGCCATTGTCTGTCCGTTATTTGGGTCAACTTTTGACCAAAGTCCGAGGAAGGAGCCGGGACCGGGTGCAGCCGATTTCCAGCCGTCTGTCACGGCCTGAATTTCGTCCCGCCCGGTGGTTATTAAAGTCCGGAGATTTTTTTCATGAAAAATTTTCTAAGTCCAAACTTTTTTCTAAGTCCAAATTTTTTTTTTCACTATTTTTTTTTCGAGCCGAATTCGAGCCATTGTCTGTCCGTTATTTGGGTCAACTTTTGACCAAAGTCCGAGGAAGGAGCCGGGACCGGGTGCAGCCGATTTCCAGCCGTCTGTCACGGCCTGAATTTCGTCCCGCCCGGTGGTTATTAAAGTCCGGAGATTTTTTTCATGAAAAATTTTCTAAGTCCAAACTTTTTTCTAAGTCCAAATTTTTTTTTTCACTATTTTTTTTTCTTCTCATGTCCGTGGCCTACATGGGAGCGCCGTCACGAACCGCACCATGGCGAGGGCCGGAGCTCGTCTCTTCCCGGCGGGACCCTGCCTCCCGAATCTGTGTATTTTACGCAAACTTCGGGAAGGTGCGTCGCCCGGCGGCATTAACCGGGAGGGCCCCCGATCACATGGATCGCTGCTGGGTACGTCTTCTCTCGTGTGCGAAAGTTCTGACCGAATCGGACCAGGCATTCGGCTGGGAGGGGCGAATCGCGGACCCCCATCGCCAAGAGCCAGATGTAATTGGAAATCCTACAACAACCCGAATGGGTTCGGGCCCGGCCCTCTAGATGCCGTGGTGGGAGTCGTCTAGGACGGCCGCAGAGGCCGCAGACGTCGGAGGACAGGTGATTACAGAAAAATATCCAAGTCCAATAAGAAATTGTTCGAGCCTGGTCAAAAGGCATCTATTCCCTATAATATGGTCAGCCATTGTCTGTCTGTTATTTGGGTCAACTTTTGACCAAAGTCCGAGGAAGGAGCCGGGACCGGGTGCAGCCGATTTCCAGCCGTCTGTCACGGCCTGAATTTCGTCCCGCCCGGTGGTTATTAAAGTCCGGAGATTTTTTTCATGAAAAATTTTCTAAGTCCAAACTTTTTTCTAAGTCCAAATTTTTTTTTTCACTATTTTTTTTTCGAGCCGAATTCGAGCCATTGTCTGTCCGTTATTTGGGTCAACTTTTGACCAAAGTCCGAGGAAGGAGCCGGGACCGGGTGCAGCCGATTTCCAGCCGTCTGTCACGGCCTGAAATTTGTCCCGCCCGGTGGTTATTAAAGTCCGGAGATTTTTTTCATGAAAAATTTTCTAAGTCCAAACTTTTTTCTAAGTCCAAATTTTTTTTTTCACTATTTTTTTTTCTTCTCATGTCCGTGGCCTACATGGGAGCGCCGTCACGAACCGCACCATGGCGAGGGCCGGAGCTCGTCTCTTCCCGGCGGGACCCTGCCTCCCGAATCTGTGTATTTTACGCAAACTTCGGGAAGGTGCGTCGCCCGGCGGCATTAACCGGGAGGGCCCCCGATCACATGGATCGCTGCTGGGTACGTCTTCTCTCGTGTGCGAAAGTTCTGACCGAATCGGACCAGGCATTCGGCTGGGAGGGGCGAATCGCGGACCCCCATCGCCAAGAGCCAGATGTAATTGGAAATCCTACAACAACCCGAATGGGTTCGGGCCCGGCCCTCTAGATGCCGTGGTGGGAGTCGTCTAGGACGGCCGCAGAGGCCGCAGACGTCGGAGGACAGGTGATTACAGAAAAATATCCAAGTCCAATAAGAAATTGTTCGAGCCTGGTCAAAAGGCATCTATTCCCTATAAAATGGTCAGCCATTGTCTGTCTGTTATTTGGGTCAACTTTTGACCAAAGTCCGAGGAAGGAGCCGGGACCGGGTGCAGCCGATTTCCAGCCGTCTGTCACGGCCTGAATTTCGTCCCGCCCGGTGGTTATTAAAGTCTGGGGATTTTTTTCATGAAAAATTTTCTAAGTCCAAACTTTTTTCTAAGTCCAAATTTTTTTTTTCACTATTTATTTTTCGAGCCGAATTCGAGCCATTGTCTGTCCGTTATTTGGGTCAACTTTTGACCAAAGTCCGAGGAAGGAGCCGGGACCGGGTGCAGCCGATTTCCAGCCGTCTGTCACGGCCTGAATTTCGTCCCGCCCGGTGGTTATTAAAGTCCGGAGATTTTTTTCATGAAAAATTTTCTAAGTCCAAACTTTTTTCTAAGTCCAAATTTTTTTTTTCACTATTTTTTTTTCGAGCCGAATTCGAGCCATTGTCTGTCCGTTATTTGGGTCAACTTTTGACCAAAGTCCGAGGAAGGAGCCGGGACCGGGTGCAGCCGATTTCCAGCCGTCTGTCACGGCCTGAATTTCGTCACGCCCGGTGGTTATTAAAGTCCGGAGATTTTTTTCATGAAAAATTTTCTAAGTCCAAACTTTTTTCTAAGTCCAAATTTTTTTTTTCACTATTTTTTTTTCTTCTCATGTCCGTGGCCTACATGGGAGCGCCGTCACGAACCGCACCATGGCGAGGGCCGGAGCTCGTCTCTTCCCGGCGGGACCCTGCCTCCCGAATCTGTGTATTTTACGCAAACTTCGGGAAGGTGCTTCGCCCGGCGGCATTAACCGGGAGGGCCCCCGATCACATGGATCGCTGCTGGGTACGTCTTCTCTCGTGTGCGAAAGTTCTGACCGAATCGGACCAGGCATTCGGCTGGGAGGGGCGAATCGGGGACCCCCATCGCCAAGAGCCAGATGTAATTGGAAATCCTACAACAACCCGAATGGGTTCGGGCCCGGCCCTCTAGATGCCGTGGTGGGAGTCGTCTAGGACGGCCGCAGAGGCCGCAGACGTCGGAGGACAGGTGATTACAGAAAAATATCCAAGTCCAATAAGAAATTGTTCGAGCCTGGTCAAAAGGCATCTATTCCCTATAATATGGTCAGCCATTGTCTGTCTGTTATTTGGGTCAACTTTTGACCAAAGTCCGAGGAAGGAGCCGGGACCGGGTGCAGCCGATTTCCAGCCGTCTGTCACGGCCTGAATTTCGTCCCGCCCGGTGGTTATTAAAGTCCGGGGATTTTTTTCATGAAAAATTTTCTAAGTCCAAACTTTTTTCTAAGTCCAAATTTTTTTTTTCACTATTTTTTTTTCGAGCCGAATTCGAGCCATTGTCTGTCCGTTATTTGGGTCAACTTTTGACCAAAGTCCGAGGAAGGAGCCGGGACCGGGTGCAGCCGATTTCCAGCCGTCTGTCACGGCCTGAATTTCGTCCCGCCCGGTGGTTATTAAAGTCCGGAGATTTTTTTCATGAAAAATTTTCTAAGTCCAAACTTTTTTCTAAGTCCAAATTTTTTTTTTCACTATTTTTTTTTCGAGCCGAATTCGAGCCATTGTCTGTCCGTTATTTGGGTCAACTTTTGACCAAAGTCCGAGGAAGGAGCCGGGACCGGGTGCAGCCGATTTCCAGCCGTCTGTCACGGCCTGAATTTCGTCCCGCCCGGTGGTTATTAAAGTCCGGAGATTTTTTTCATGAAAAATTTTCTAAGTCCAAACTTTTTTCTAAGTCCAAATTTTTTTTTTCACTATTTTTTTTTCTTCTCATGTCCGTGGCCTACATGGGAGCGCCGTCACGAACCGCACCATGGCGAGGGCCGGAGCTCGTCTCTTCCCGGCGGGACCCTGCCTCCCGAATCTGTGTATTTTACGCAAACTTCGGGAAGGTGCGTCGCCCGGCGGCATTAACCGGGAGGGCCCCCGATCACATGGATCGCTGCTGGGTACGTCTTCTCTCGTGTGCGAAAGTTCTGACCGAATCGGACCAGGCATTCGGCTGGGAGGGGCGAATCGCGGACCCCCATCGCCAAGAGCCAGATGTAATTGGAAATCCTACAACAACCCGAATGGGTTCGGGCCCGGCCCTCTAGATGCCGTGGTGGGAGTCGTCTAGGACGGCCGCAGAGGCCGCAGACGTCGGAGGACAGGTGATTACAGAAAAATATCCAAGTCCAATAAGAAATTGTTCGAGCCTGGTCAAAAGGCATCTATTCCCTATAATATGGTCAGCCATTGTCTGTCTGTTATTTGGGTCAACTTTTGACCAAAGTCCGAGGAAGGAGCCGGGACCGG
Source organism: Asterias amurensis (assembly GCF_032118995.1). Lineage (NCBI taxonomy): Eukaryota > Metazoa > Echinodermata > Asteroidea > Forcipulatida > Asteriidae > Asterias > Asterias amurensis. The sequence goes on from NC_092666.1 coordinate 26,199, forward strand.
GTGCAGCCGATTTCCAGCCGTCTGTCACGGCCTGAATTTCGTCCCGCCCGGTGGTTATTAAAGTCCGGAGATTTTTTTCATGAAAAATTTTCTAAGTCCAAACTTTTTTCTAAGTCCAAATTTTTTTTTTCACTATTTTTTTTTCGAGCCGAATTCGAGCCATTGTCTGTCCGTTATTTGGGTCAACTTTTGACCAAAGTCCGAGGAAGGAGCCGGGACCGGGTGCAGCCGATTTCCAGCCGTCTGTCACGGCCTGAAATTTGTCCCGCCCGGTGGTTATTAAAGTCCGGAGATTTTTTTCATGAAAAATTTTCTAAGTCCAAACTTTTTTCTAAGTCCAAATTTTTTTTTTCACTATTTTTTTTTCTTCTCATGTCCGTGGCCTACATGGGAGCGCCGTCACGAACCGCACCATGGCGAGGGCCGGAGCTCGTCTCTTCCCGGCGGGACCCTGCCTCCCGAATCTGTGTATTTTACGCAAACTTCGGGAAGGTGCGTCGCCCGGCGGCATTAACCGGGAGGGCCCCCGATCACATGGATCGCTGCTGGGTACGTCTTCTCTCGTGTGCGAAAGTTCTGACCGAATCGGACCAGGCATTCGGCTGGGAGGGGCGAATCGCGGACCCCCATCGCCAAGAGCCAGATGTAATTGGAAATCCTACAACAACCCGAATGGGTTCGGGCCCGGCCCTCTAGATGCCGTGGTGGGAGTCGTCTAGGACGGCCGCAGAGGCCGCAGACGTCGGAGGACAGGTGATTACAGAAAAATATCCAAGTCCAATAAGAAATTGTTCGAGCCTGGTCAAAAGGCATCTATTCCCTATAAAATGGTCAGCCATTGTCTGTCTGTTATTTGGGTCAACTTTTGACCAAAGTCCGAGGAAGGAGCCGGGACCGGGTGCAGCCGATTTCCAGCCGTCTGTCACGGCCTGAATTTCGTCCCGCCCGGTGGTTATTAAAGTCTGGGGATTTTTTTCATGAAAAATTTTCTAAGTCCAAACTTTTTTCTAAGTCCAAATTTTTTTTTTCACTATTTATTTTTCGAGCCGAATTCGAGCCATTGTCTGTCCGTTATTTGGGTCAACTTTTGACCAAAGTCCGAGGAAGGAGCCGGGACCGGGTGCAGCCGATTTCCAGCCGTCTGTCACGGCCTGAATTTCGTCCCGCCCGGTGGTTATTAAAGTCCGGAGATTTTTTTCATGAAAAATTTTCTAAGTCCAAACTTTTTTCTAAGTCCAAATTTTTTTTTTCACTATTTTTTTTTCGAGCCGAATTCGAGCCATTGTCTGTCCGTTATTTGGGTCAACTTTTGACCAAAGTCCGAGGAAGGAGCCGGGACCGGGTGCAGCCGATTTCCAGCCGTCTGTCACGGCCTGAATTTCGTCACGCCCGGTGGTTATTAAAGTCCGGAGATTTTTTTCATGAAAAATTTTCTAAGTCCAAACTTTTTTCTAAGTCCAAATTTTTTTTTTCACTATTTTTTTTTCTTCTCATGTCCGTGGCCTACATGGGAGCGCCGTCACGAACCGCACCATGGCGAGGGCCGGAGCTCGTCTCTTCCCGGCGGGACCCTGCCTCCCGAATCTGTGTATTTTACGCAAACTTCGGGAAGGTGCTTCGCCCGGCGGCATTAACCGGGAGGGCCCCCGATCACATGGATCGCTGCTGGGTACGTCTTCTCTCGTGTGCGAAAGTTCTGACCGAATCGGACCAGGCATTCGGCTGGGAGGGGCGAATCGGGGACCCCCATCGCCAAGAGCCAGATGTAATTGGAAATCCTACAACAACCCGAATGGGTTCGGGCCCGGCCCTCTAGATGCCGTGGTGGGAGTCGTCTAGGACGGCCGCAGAGGCCGCAGACGTCGGAGGACAGGTGATTACAGAAAAATATCCAAGTCCAATAAGAAATTGTTCGAGCCTGGTCAAAAGGCATCTATTCCCTATAATATGGTCAGCCATTGTCTGTCTGTTATTTGGGTCAACTTTTGACCAAAGTCCGAGGAAGGAGCCGGGACCGGGTGCAGCCGATTTCCAGCCGTCTGTCACGGCCTGAATTTCGTCCCGCCCGGTGGTTATTAAAGTCCGGGGATTTTTTTCATGAAAAATTTTCTAAGTCCAAACTTTTTTCTAAGTCCAAATTTTTTTTTTCACTATTTTTTTTTCGAGCCGAATTCGAGCCATTGTCTGTCCGTTATTTGGGTCAACTTTTGACCAAAGTCCGAGGAAGGAGCCGGGACCGGGTGCAGCCGATTTCCAGCCGTCTGTCACGGCCTGAATTTCGTCCCGCCCGGTGGTTATTAAAGTCCGGAGATTTTTTTCATGAAAAATTTTCTAAGTCCAAACTTTTTTCTAAGTCCAAATTTTTTTTTTCACTATTTTTTTTTCGAGCCGAATTCGAGCCATTGTCTGTCCGTTATTTGGGTCAACTTTTGACCAAAGTCCGAGGAAGGAGCCGGGACCGGGTGCAGCCGATTTCCAGCCGTCTGTCACGGCCTGAATTTCGTCCCGCCCGGTGGTTATTAAAGTCCGGAGATTTTTTTCATGAAAAATTTTCTAAGTCCAAACTTTTTTCTAAGTCCAAATTTTTTTTTTCACTATTTTTTTTTCTTCTCATGTCCGTGGCCTACATGGGAGCGCCGTCACGAACCGCACCATGGCGAGGGCCGGAGCTCGTCTCTTCCCGGCGGGACCCTGCCTCCCGAATCTGTGTATTTTACGCAAACTTCGGGAAGGTGCGTCGCCCGGCGGCATTAACCGGGAGGGCCCCCGATCACATGGATCGCTGCTGGGTACGTCTTCTCTCGTGTGCGAAAGTTCTGACCGAATCGGACCAGGCATTCGGCTGGGAGGGGCGAATCGCGGACCCCCATCGCCAAGAGCCAGATGTAATTGGAAATCCTACAACAACCCGAATGGGTTCGGGCCCGGCCCTCTAGATGCCGTGGTGGGAGTCGTCTAGGACGGCCGCAGAGGCCGCAGACGTCGGAGGACAGGTGATTACAGAAAAATATCCAAGTCCAATAAGAAATTGTTCGAGCCTGGTCAAAAGGCATCTATTCCCTATAATATGGTCAGCCATTGTCTGTCTGTTATTTGGGTCAACTTTTGACCAAAGTCCGAGGAAGGAGCCGGGACCGGGTGCAGCCGATTTCCAGCCGTCTGTCACGGCCTGAATTTCGTCCCGCCCGGTGGTTATTAAAGTCCGGAGATTTTTTTCATGAAAAATTTTCTAAGTCCAAACTTTTTTCTAAGTCCAAATTTTTTTTTTCACTATTTTTTTTTCGAGCCGAATTCGAGCCATTGTCTGTCCGTTATTTGGGTCAACTTTTGACCAAAGTCCGAGGAAGGAGCCGGGACCGGGTGCAGCCGATTTCCAGCCGTCTGTCACGGCCTGAAATTTGTCCCGCCCGGTGGTTATTAAAGTCCGGAGATTTTTTTCATGAAAAATTTTCTAAGTCCAAACTTTTTTCTAAGTCCAAATTTTTTTTTTCACTATTTTTTTTTCGAGCCGAATTCGAGCCATTGTCTGTCCGTTATTTGGGTCAACTTTTGACCAAAGTCCGAGGAAGGAGCCGGGACCGGGTGCAGCCGATTTCCAGCCGTCTGTTACGGCCTGAATTTTGTCCCGCCCGGTGGTTATTAAAGTCCGGAGATTTTTTTCATGAAAAATTTTCTAAGTCCAAACTTTTTTCTAAGTCCAAATTTTTTTTTTCACTATTTTTTTTTCTTCTCATGTCCGTGGCCTACATGGGAGCGCCGTCACGAACCGCACCATGGCGAGGGCCGGAGCTCGTCTCTTCCCGGCGGGACCCTGCCTCCCGAATCTGTGTATTTTACGCAAACTTCGGGAAGGTGCGTCGCCCGGCGGCATTAACCGGGAGGGCCCCCGATCACATGGATCGCTGCTGGGTACGTCTTCTCTCGTGTGCGAAAGTTCTGACCGAATCGGACCAGGCATTCGGCTGGGAGGGGCGAATCGCGGACCCCCATCGCCAAGAGCCAGATGTAATTGGAAATCCTACAACAACCCGAATGGGTTCGGGCCCGGCCCTCTAGATGCCGTGGTGGGAGTCGTCTAGGACGGCCGCAGAGGCCGCAGACGTCGGAGGACAGGTGATTACAGAAAAATATCCAAGTTCAATAAGAAATTGTTCGAGCCTGGTCAAAAGGCATCTATTCCCTATAATATGGTCAGCCATTGTCTGTCTGTTATTTGGGTCAACTTTTGACCAAAGTCCGAGGAAGGAGCCGGGACCGGGTGCAGCCGATTTCCAGCCGTCTGTCACGGCCTGAATTTCGTCCCGCCCGGTGGTTATTAAAGTCCGGAGATTTTTTTCATGAAAAATTTTCTAAGTCCAAACTTTTTTCTAAGTCCAAATTTTTTTTTTCACTATTTTTTTTTCGAGCCGAATTCGAGCCATTGTCTGTCCGTTATTTGGGTCAACTTTTGACCAAAGTCCGAGGAAGGAGCCGGGACCGGGTGCAGCCGATTTCCAGCCGTCTGTCACGGCCTGAATTTCGTCCCGCCCGGTCGTTATTAAAGTCCGGAGATTTTTTTCATGAAAAATTTTCTAAGTCCAAACTTTTTTCTAAGTCCAAATTTTTTTTTTCACTATTTTTTTTTCTTCTCATGTCCGTGGCCTACATGGGAGCGCCGTCACGAACCGCACCATGGCGAGGGCCGGAGCTCGTCTCTTCCCGGCGGGACCCTGCCTCCCGAATCTGTGTATTTTACGCAAACTTTGGGAAGGTGCGTCGCCCGGCGGCATTAACCGGGAGGGCCCCCGATCACATGGATTGCTGCTGGGTACGTCTTCTCTCGTGTGCGAAAGTTCTGACCGAATCGGACCAGGCATTCGGCTGGGAGGGGCGAATCGCGGACCCCCATCGCCAAGAGCCAGATGTAATTGGAAATCCTACAACAACCCGAATGGGTTCGGGCCCGGCCCTCTAGATGCCGTGGTGGGAGTCGTCTAGGACGGCCGCAGAGGCCGCAGACGTCGGAGGACAGGTGATTACAGAAAAATATCCAAGTCCAATAAGAAATTGTTCGAGCCTGGTCAAAAGGCATCTATTCCCTATAATATGGTCAGCCATTGTCTGTCTGTTATTTGGGTCAACTTTTGACCAAAGTCCGAGGAAGGAGCCGGGACCGGGTGCAGCCGATTTCCAGCCGTCTGTCACGGCCTGAATTTCGTCCCGCCCGGTCGTTATTAAAGTCCGGAGATTTTTTTCATGAAGAATTTTCTAAGTCCAAACTTTTTTCTAAGTCCAAATTTTTTTTTTCACTATTTTTTTTTCGAGCCGAATTCGAGCCATTGTCTGTCCGTTATTTGGGTCAACTTTTTACCAAAGTCCGAGGAAGGAGCCGGGACCGGGTGCAGCCGATTTCCAGCCGTCTGTCACGGCCTGAATTTCGTCCCGCCCGGTGGTTATTAAAGTCCGGAGATTTTTTTCATGAAAAATTTTCTAAGTCCAAACTTTTTTCTAAGTCCAAATTTTTTTTTTCACTATTTTTTTTTCTTCTCATGTCCGTGGCCTACATGGGAGCGCCGTCACGAACCGCACCATGGCGAGGGCCGGAGCTCGTCTCTTCCCGGCGGGACCCTGCCTCCCGAATCTGTGTATTTTACGCAAACTTTGGGAAGGTGCGTCGCCCGGCGGCATTAACCGGGAGGGCCCCCGATCACATGGATCGCTGCTGGGTACGTCTTCTCTCGTGTGCGAAAGTTCTGACCGAATCGGACCAGGCATTCGGCTGGGAGGGGCGAATCGCGGACCCCCATCGCCAAGAGCCAGATGTAATTGGAAATCCTACAACAACCCGAATGGGTTCGGGCCCGGCCCTCTAGATGCCGTGGTGGGAGTCGTCTAGGACGGCCGCAGAGGCCGCAGACGTCGGAGGACAGGTGATTACAGAAAAATATCCAAGTCCAATAAGAAATTGTTCGAGCCTGGTCAAAAGGCATCTATTCCCTATAATATGGTCAGCCATTGTCTGTCTGTTATTTGGGTCAACTTTTGACCAAAGTCCGAGGAAGGAGCCGGGACCGGGTGCAGCCGATTTCCAGCCGTCTGTCACGGCCTGAATTTCGTCCCGCCCGGTCGTTATTAAAGTCCGGAGATTTTTTTCATGAAGAATTTTCTAAGTCCAAACTTTTTTCTAAGTCCAAATTTTTTTTTTCACTATTTTTTTTTCGAGCCGAATTCGAGCCATTGTCTGTCCGTTATTTGGGTCAACTTTTTACCAAAGTCCGAGGAAGGAGCCGGGACCGGGTGCAGCCGATTTCCAGCCGTCTGTCACGGCCTGAATTTCGTCCCGCCCGGTGGTTATTAAAGTCCGGAGATTTTTTTCATGAAAAATTTTCTAAGTCCAAACTTTTTTCTAAGTCCAAATTTTTTTTTTCACTATTTTTTTTTCTTCTCATGTCCGTGGCCTACATGGGAGCGCCGTCACGAACCGCACCATGGCGAGGGCCGGAGCTCGTCTCTTCCCGGCGGGACCCTGCCTCCCGAATCTGTGTATTTTACGCAAACTTTGGGAAGGTGCGTCGCCCGGCGGCATTAACCGGGAGGGCCCCCGATCACATGGATCGCTGCTGGGTACGTCTTCTCTCGTGTGCGAAAGTTCTGACCGAATCGGACCAGGCATTCGGCTGGGAGGGGCGAATCGCGGACCCCCATCGCCAAGAGCCAGATGTAATTGGAAATCCTACAACAACCCGAATGGGTTCGGGCCCGGCCCTCTAGATGCCGTGGTGGGAGTCGTCTAGGACGGCCGCAGAGGCCGCAGACGTCGGAGGACAGGTGATTACAGAAAAATATCCAAGTCCAATAAGAAATTGTTCGAGCCTGGTCAAAAGGCATCTATTCCCTATAATATGGTCAGCCATTGTCTGTCTGTTATTTGGGTCAACTTTTGACCAAAGTCCGAGGAAGGAGCCGGGACCGGGTGCAGCCGATTTCCAGCCGTCTGTCACGGCCTGAATTTCGTCCCGCCCGGTCGTTATTAAAGTCCGGAGATTTTTTTCATGAAGAATTTTCTAAGTCCAAACTTTTTTCTAAGTCCAAATTTTTTTTTTCACTATTTTTTTTTCGAGCCGAATTCGAGCCATTGTCTGTCCGTTATTTGGGTCAACTTTTTACCAAAGTCCGAGGAAGGAGCCGGGACCGGGTGCAGCCGATTTCCAGCCGTCTGTCACGGCCTGAATTTCGTCCCGCCCGGTGGTTATTAAAGTCCGGAGATTTTTTTCATGAAAAATTTTCTAAGTCCAAACTTTTTTCTAAGTCCAAATTTGTTTTTTCACTATTTTTTTTTCTTCTCATGTCCGTGGCCTACATGGGAGCGCCGTCACGAACCGCACCATGGCGAGGGCCGGAGCTCGTCTCTTCCCGGCGGGACCCTGCCTCCCGAATCTGTGTATTTTACGCAAACTTTGGGAAGGTGCGTCGCCCGGCGGCATTAACCGGGAGGGCCCCCGATCACATGGATCGCTGCTGGGTACGTCTTCTCTCGTGTGCGAAAGTTCTGACCGAATCGGACCAGGCATTCGGCTGGGAGGGGCGAATCGCGGACCCCCATCGCCAAGAGCCAGATGTAATTGGAAATCCTACAACAACCCGAATGGGTTCGGGCCCGGCCCTCTAGATGCCGTGGTGGGAGTCGTCTAGGACGGCCGCAGAGGCCGCAGACGTCGGAGGACAGGTGATTACAGAAAAATATCCAAGTCCAATAAGAAATTGTTCGAGCCTGGTCAAAAGGCATCTATTCCCTATAATATGGTCAGCCATTGTCTGTCTGTTATTTGGGTCAACTTTTGACCAAAGTCCGAGGAAGGAGCCGGGACCGGGTGCAGCCGATTTCCAGCCGTCTGTCACGGCCTGAATTTCGTCCCGCCCGGTCGTTATTAAAGTCCGGAGATTTTTTTCATGAAGAATTTTCTAAGTCCAAACTTTTTTCTAAGTCCAAATTTTTTTTTTCACTATTTTTTTTTCTTCTCATGTCCGTGGCCTACATGGGAGCGCCGTCACGAACCGCACCATGGCGAGGGCCGGAGCTCGTCTCTTCCCGGCGGGACCCTGCCTCCCGAATCTGTGTATTTTACGCAAACTTCGGGAAGGTGCGTCGCCCGGCGGCATTAACCGGGAGGGCCCCCGATCACATGGATCGCTGCTGGGTACGTCTTCTCTCGTGTGCGAAAGTTCTGACCGAATCGGACCAGGCATTCGGCTGGGAGGGGCGAATCGCGGACCCCCATCGCCAAGAGCCAGATGTAATTGGAAATCCTACAACAACCCGAATGGGTTCGGGCCCGGCCCTCTAGATGCCGTGGTGGGAGTCGTCTAGGACGGCCGCAGAGGCCGCAGACGTCGGAGGACAGGTGATTACAGAAAAATATCCAAGTCCAATAAGAAATTGTTCGAGCCTGGTCAAAAGGCATCTATTCCCTATAATATGGTCAGCCATTGTCTGTCCGTTATTTGGGTCAACTTTTGACCAAAGTCCGAGGAAGGAGCCGGGACCGGGTGCAGCCGATTTCCAGCCGTCTGTCACGGCCTGAATTTCGTCCCGCCCGGTGGTTATTAAAGTCCGGGGATTTTTTTCATGAAAAATTTTCTAAGTCCAAACTTTTTTCTAAGTCCAAATTTTTTTTTTCACTATTTTTTTTTCGAGCCGAATTCGAGCCATTGTCTGTCCGTTATTTGGGTCAACTTTTGACCAAAGTCCGAGGAAGGAGCCGGGACCGGGTGCAGCCGATTTCCAGCCGTCTGTCACGGCCTGAATTTCGTCCCGCCCGGTGGTTATTAAAGTCCGGAGATTTTTTTCATGAAAAATTTTCTAAGTCCAAACTTTTTTCTAAGTCCAAATTTTTTTTTTCACTATTTTTTTTTCGAGCCGAATTCGAGCCATTGTCTGTCCGTTATTTGGGTCAACTTTTGACCAAAGTCCGAGGAAGGAGCCGGGACCGGGTGCAGCCGATTTCCAGCCGTCTGTCACGGCCTGAATTTCGTCACGCCCGGTGGTTATTAAAGTCCGGAGATTTTTTTCATGAAAAATTTTCTAAGTCCAAACTTTTTTCTAAGTCCAAATTTTTTTTTTCACTATTTTTTTTTCTTCTCATGTCCGTGGCCTACATGGGAGCGCCGTCACGAACCGCACCATGGCGAGGGCCGGAGCTCGTCTCTTCCCGGCGGGACCCTGCCTCCCGAATCTGTGTATTTTACGCAAACTTCGGGAAGGTGCTTCGCCCGGCGGCATTAACCGGGAGGGCCCCCGATCACATGGATCGCTGCTGGGTACGTCTTCTCTCGTGTGCGAAAGTTCTGACCGAATCGGACCAGGCATTCGGCTGGGAGGGGCGAATCGGGGACCCCCATCGCCAAGAGCCAGATGTAATTGGAAATCCTACAACAACCCGAATGGGTTCGGGCCCGGCCCTCTAGATGCCGTGGTGGGAGTCGTCTAGGACGGCCGCAGAGGCCGCAGACGTCGGAGGACAGGTGATTACAGAAAAATATCCAAGTCCAATAAGAAATTGTTCGAGCCTGGTCAAAAGGCATCTATTCCCTATAATATGGTCAGCCATTGTCTGTCTGTTATTTGGGTCAACTTTTGACCAAAGTCCGAGGAAGGAGCCGGGACCGGGTGCAGCCGATTTCCAGCCGTCTGTCACGGCCTGAATTTCGTCCCGCCCGGTGGTTATTAAAGTCCGGGGATTTTTTTCATGAAAAATTTTCTAAGTCCAAACTTTTTTCTAAGTCCAAATTTTTTTTTCACTATTTTTTTTTCGAGCCGAATTCGAGCCATTGTCTGTCCGTTATTTGGGTCAACTTTTGACCAAAGTCCGAGGAAGGAGCCGGGACCGGGTGCAGCCGATTTCCAGCCGTCTGTCACGGCCTGAATTTCGTCCCGCCCGGTGGTTATTAAAGTCCGGAGATTTTTTTCATGAAAAATTTTCTAAGTCCAAACTTTTTTCTAAGTCCAAATTTTTTTTTTCACTATTTTTTTTTCGAGCCGAATTCGAGCCATTGTCTGTCCGTTATTTGGGTCAACTTTTGACCAAAGTCCGAGGAAGGAGCCGGGACCGGGTGCAGCCGATTTCCAGCCGTCTGTCACGGCCTGAATTTCGTCCCGCCCGGTGGTTATTAAAGTCCGGAGATTTTTTTCATGAAAAATTTTCTAAGTCCAAACTTTTTTCTAAGTCCAAATTTTTTTTTTCACTATTTTTTTTTCTTCTCATGTCCGTGGCCTACATGGGAGCGCCGTCACGAACCGCACCATGGCGAGGGCCGGAGCTCGTCTCTTCCCGGCGGGACCCTGCCTCCCGAATCTGTGTATTTTACGCAAACTTCGGGAAGGTGCGTCGCCCGGCGGCATTAACCGGGAGGGCCCCCGATCACATGGATCGCTGCTGGGTACGTCTTCTCTCGTGTGCGAAAGTTCTGACCGAATCGGACCAGGCATTCGGCTGGGAGGGGCGAATCGCGGACCCCCATCGCCAAGAGCCAGATGTAATTGGAAATCCTACAACAACCCGAATGGGTTCGGGCCCGGCCCTCTAGATGCCGTGGTGGGAGTCGTCTAGGACGGCCGCAGAGGCCGCAGACGTCGGAGGACAGGTGATTACAGAAAAATATCCAAGTCCAATAAGAAATTGTTCGAGCCTGGTCAAAAGGCATCTATTCCCTATAATATGGTCAGCCATTGTCTGTCTGTTATTTGGGTCAACTTTTGACCAAAGTCCGAGGAAGGAGCCGGGACCGGGTGCAGCCGATTTCCAGCCGTCTGTCACGGCCTGAATTTCGTCCCGCCCGGTGGTTATTAAAGTCCGGAGATTTTTTTCATGAAAAATTTTCTAAGTCCAAACTTTTTTCTAAGTCCAAATTTTTTTTTTCACTATTTTTTTTTCGAGCCGAATTCGAGCCATTGTCTGTCCGTTATTTGGGTCAACTTTTGACCAAAGTCCGAGGAAGGAGCCGGGACCGGGTGCAGCCGATTTCCAGCCGTCTGTCACGGCCTGAATTTCGTCACGCCCGGTGGTTATTAAAGTCCGGAGATTTTTTTCATGAAAAATTTTCTAAGTCCAAACTTTTTTCTAAGTCCAAATTTTTTTTTTCACTATTTTTTTTTCTTCTCATGTCCGTGGCCTACATGGGAGCGCCGTCACGAACCGCACCATGGCGAGGGCCGGAGCTCGTCTCTTCCCGGCGGGACCCTGCCTCCCGAATCTGTGTATTTTACGCAAACTTCGGGAAGGTGCTTCGCCCGGCGGCATTAACCGGGAGGGCCCCCGATCACATGGATCGCTGCTGGGTACGTCTTCTCTCGTGTGCGAAAGTTCTGACCGAATCGGACCAGGCATTCGGCTGGGAGGGGCGAATCGGGGACCCCCATCGCCAAGAGCCAGATGTAATTGGAAATCCTACAACAACCCGAATGGGTTCGGGCCCGGCCCTCTAGATGCCGTGGTGGGAGTCGTCTAGGACGGCCGCAGAGGCCGCAGACGTCGGAGGACAGGTGATTACAGAAAAATATCCAAGTCCAATAAGAAATTGTTCGAGCCTGGTCAAAAGGCATCTATTCCCTATAATATGGTCAGCCATTGTCTGTCTGTTATTTGGGTCAACTTTTGACCAAAGTCCGAGGAAGGAGCCGGGACCGGGTGCAGCCGATTTCCAGCCGTCTGTCACGGCCTGAATTTCGTCCCGCCCGGTGGTTATTAAAGTCCGGGGATTTTTTTCATGAAAAATTTTCTAAGTCCAAACTTTTTTCTAAGTCCAAATTTTTTTTTTCACTATTTTTTTTTCGAGCCGAATTCGAGCCATTGTCTGTCCGTTATTTGGGTCAACTTTTGACCAAAGTCCGAGGAAGGAGCCGGGACCGGGTGCAGCCGATTTCCAGCCGTCTGTCACGGCCTGAATTTCGTCCCGCCCGGTGGTTATTAAAGTCCGGAGATTTTTTTCATGAAAAATTTTCTAAGTCCAAACTTTTTTCTAAGTCCAAATTTTTTTTTTCACTATTTTTTTTTCGAGCCGAATTCGAGCCATTGTCTGTCCGTTATTTGGGTCAACTTTTGACCAAAGTCCGAGGAAGGAGCCGGGACCGGGTGCAGCCGATTTCCAGCCGTCTGTCACGGCCTGAATTTCGTCACGCCCGGTGGTTATTAAAGTCCGGAGATTTTTTTCATGAAAAATTTTCTAAGTCCAAACTTTTTTCTAAGTCCAAATTTTTTTTTTCACTATTTTTTTTTCTTCTCATGTCCGTGGCCTACATGGGAGCGCCGTCACGAACCGCACCATGGCGAGGGCCGGAGCTCGTCTCTTCCCGGCGGGACCCTGCCTCCCGAATCTGTGTATTTTACGCAAACTTCGGGAAGGTGCTTCGCCCGGCGGCATTAACCGGGAGGGCCCCCGATCACATGGATCGCTGCTGGGTACGTCTTCTCTCGTGTGCGAAAGTTCTGACCGAATCGGACCAGGCATTCGGCTGGGAGGGGCGAATCGGGGACCCCCATCGCCAAGAGCCAGATGTAATTGGAAATCCTACAACAACCCGAATGGGTTCGGGCCCGGCCCTCTAGATGCCGTGGTGGGAGTCGTCTAGGACGGCCGCAGAGGCCGCAGACGTCGGAGGACAGGTGATTACAGAAAAATATCCAAGTCCAATAAGAAATTGTTCGAGCCTGGTCAAAAGGCATCTATTCCCTATAATATGGTCAGCCATTGTCTGTCTGTTATTTGGGTCAACTTTTGACCAAAGTCCGAGGAAGGAGCCGGGACCGGGTGCAGCCGATTTCCAGCCGTCTGTCACGGCCTGAATTTCGTCCCGCCCGGTGGTTATTAAAGTCCGGGGATTTTTTTCATGAAAAATTTTCTAAGTCCAAACTTTTTTCTAAGTCCAAATTTTTTTTTTCACTATTTTTTTTTCGAGCCGAATTCGAGCCATTGTCTGTCCGTTATTTGGGTCAACTTTTGACCAAAGTCCGAGGAAGGAGCCGGGACCGGGTGCAGCCGATTTCCAGCCGTCTGTCACGGCCTGAATTTCGTCCCGCCCGGTGGTTATTAAAGTCCGGAGATTTTTTTCATGAAAAATTTTCTAAGTCCAAACTTTTTTCTAAGTCCAAAGTTTTTTTTTTCACTATTTTTTTTTCTTCTCATGTCCGTGGCCTACATGGGAGCGCCGTCACGAACCGCACCATGGCGAGGGCCGGAGCTCGTCTCTTCCCGGCGGGACCCTGCCTCCCGAATCTGTGTATTTTACGCAAACTTCGGGAAGGTGCGTCGCCCGGCGGCATTAACCGGGAGGGCCCCCGATCACATGGATCGCTGCTGGGTACGTCTTCTCTCGTGTGCGAAAGTTCTGACCGAATCGGACCAGGCATTCGGCTGGGAGGGGCGAATCGCGGACCCCCATCGCCAAGAGCCAGATGTAATTGGAAATCCTACAACAACCCGAATGGGTTCGGGCCCGGCCCTCTAGATGCCGTGGTGGGAGTCGTCTAGGACGGCCGCAGAGGCCGCAGACGTCGGAGGACAGGTGATTACAGAAAAATATCCAAGTCCAATAAGAAATTGTTCGAGCCTGGTCAAAAGGCATCTATTCCCTATAATATGGTCAGCCATTGTCTGTCTGTTATTTGGGTCAACTTTTGACCAAAGTCCGAGGAAGGAGCCGGGACCGGGTGCAGCCGATTTCCAGCCGTCTGTCACGGCCTGAATTTCGTCCCGCCCGGTGGTTATTAAAGTCCGGAGATTTTTTTCATGAAAAATTTTCTAAGTCCAAACTTTTTTCTAAGTCCAAATTTTTTTTTTCACTATTTTTTTTTCGAGCCGAATTCGAGCCATTGTCTGTCCGTTATTTGGGTCAACTTTTGACCAAAGTCCGAGGAAGGAGCCGGGACCGGGTGCAGCCGATTTCCAGCCGTCTGTCACGGCCTGAAATTTGTCCCGCCCGGTGGTTATTAAAGTCCGGAGATTTTTTTCATGAAAAATTTTCTAAGTCCAAACTTTTTTCTAAGTCCAAATTTTTTTTTTCACTATTTTTTTTTCTTCTCATGTCCGTGGCCTACATGGGAGCGCCGTCACGAACCGCACCATGGCGAGGGCCGGAGCTCGTCTCTTCCCGGCGGGACCCTGCCTCCCGAATCTGTGTATTTTACGCAAACTTCGGGAAGGTGCTTCGCCCGGCGGCATTAACCGGGAGGGCCCCCGATCACATGGATCGCTGCTGGGTACGTCTTCTCTCGTGTGCGAAAGTTCTGACCGAATCGGACCAGGCATTCGGCTGGGAGGGGCGAATCGGGGACCCCCATCGCCAAGAGCCAGATGTAATTGGAAATCCTACAACAACCCGAATGGGTTCGGGCCCGGCCCTCTAGATGCCGTGGTGGGAGTCGTCTAGGACGGCCGCAGAGGCCGCAGACGTCGGAGGACAGGTGATTACAGAAAAATATCCAAGTCCAATAAGAAATTGTTCGAGCCTGGTCAAAAGGCATCTATTCCCTATAATATGGTCAGCCATTGTCTGTCTGTTATTTGGGTCAACTTTTGACCAAAGTCCGAGGAAGGAGCCGGGACCGGGTGCAGCCGATTTCCAGCCGTCTGTCACGGCCTGAATTTCGTCCCGCCCGGTGGTTATTAAAGTCCGGGGATTTTTTTCATGAAAAATTTTCTAAGTCCAAACTTTTTTCTAAGTCCAAATTTTTTTTTTCACTATTTTTTTTTCGAGCCGAATTCGAGCCATTGTCTGTCCGTTATTTGGGTCAACTTTTGACCAAAGTCCGAGGAAGGAGCCGGGACCGGGTGCAGCCGATTTCCAGCCGTCTGTCACGGCCTGAATTTCGTCCCGCCCGGTGGTTATTAAAGTCCGGAGATTTTTTTCATGAAAAATTTTCTAAGTCCAAACTTTTTTCTAAGTCCAAATTTTTTTTTTCACTATTTTTTTTTCGAGCCGAATTCGAGCCATTGTCTGTCCGTTATTTGGGTCAACTTTTGACCAAAGTCCGAGGAAGGAGCCGGGACCGGGTGCAGCCGATTTCCAGCCGTCTGTCACGGCCTGAATTTCGTCACGCCCGGTGGTTATTAAAGTCCGGAGATTTTTTTCATGAAAAATTTTCTAAGTCCAAACTTTTTTCTAAGTCCAAATTTTTTTTTTCACTATTTTTTTTTCTTCTCATGTCCGTGGCCTACATGGGAGCGCCGTCACGAACCGCACCATGGCGAGGGCCGGAGCTCGTCTCTTCCCGGCGGGACCCTGCCTCCCGAATCTGTGTATTTTACGCAAACTTCGGGAAGGTGCTTCGCCCGGCGGCATTAACCGGGAGGGCCCCCGATCACATGGATCGCTGCTGGGTACGTCTTCTCTCGTGTGCGAAAGTTCTGACCGAATCGGACCAGGCATTCGGCTGGGAGGGGCGAATCGGGGACCCCCATCGCCAAGAGCCAGATGTAATTGGAAATCCTACAACAACCCGAATGGGTTCGGGCCCGGCCCTCTAGATGCCGTGGTGGGAGTCGTCTAGGACGGCCGCAGAGGCCGCAGACGTCGGAGGACAGGTGATTACAGAAAAATATCCAAGTCCAATAAGAAATTGTTCGAGCCTGGTCAAAAGGCATCTATTCCCTATAATATGGTCAGCCATTGTCTGTCTGTTATTTGGGTCAACTTTTGACCAAAGTCCGAGGAAGGAGCCGGGACCGGGTGCAGCCGATTTCCAGCCGTCTGTCACGGCCTGAATTTCGTCCCGCCCGGTGGTTATTAAAGTCCGGGGATTTTTTTCATGAAAAATTTTCTAAGTCCAAACTTTTTTCTAAGTCCAAATTTTTTTTTTCACTATTTTTTTTTCGAGCCGAATTCGAGCCATTGTCTGTCCGTTATTTGGGTCAACTTTTGACCAAAGTCCGAGGAAGGAGCCGGGACCGGGTGCAGCCGATTTCCAGCCGTCTGTCACGGCCTGAATTTCGTCCCGCCCGGTGGTTATTAAAGTCCGGAGATTTTTTTCATGAAAAATTTTCTAAGTCCAAACTTTTTTCTAAGTCCAAATTTTTTTTTTCACTATTTTTTTTTCGAGCCGAATTCGAGCCATTGTCTGTCCGTTATTTGGGTCAACTTTTGACCAAAGTCCGAGGAAGGAGCCGGGACCGGGTGCAGCCGATTTCCAGCCGTCTGTCACGGCCTGAATTTCGTCCCGCCCGGTGGTTATTAAAGTCCGGAGATTTTTTTCATGAAAAATTTTCTAAGTCCAAACTTTTTTCTAAGTCCAAAGTTTTTTTTTTCACTATTTTTTTTTCTTCTCATGTCCGTGGCCTACATGGGAGCGCCGTCACGAACCGCACCATGGCGAGGGCCGGAGCTCGTCTCTTCCCGGCGGGACCCTGCCTCCCGAATCTGTGTATTTTACGCAAACTTCGGGAAGGTGCGTCGCCCGGCGGCATTAACCGGGAGGGCCCCCGATCACATGGATCGCTGCTGGGTACGTCTTCTCTCGTGTGCGAAAGTTCTGACCGAATCGGACCAGGCATTCGGCTGGGAGGGGCGAATCGCGGACCCCCATCGCCAAGAGCCAGATGTAATTGGAAATCCTACAACAACCCGAATGGGTTCGGGCCCGGCCCTCTAGATGCCGTGGTGGGAGTCGTCTAGGACGGCCGCAGAGGCCGCAGACGTCGGAGGACAGGTGATTACAGAAAAATATCCAAGTCCAATAAGAAATTGTTCGAGCCTGGTCAAAAGGCATCTATTCCCTATAATATGGTCAGCCATTGTCTGTCTGTTATTTGGGTCAACTTTTGACCAAAGTCCGAGGAAGGAGCCGGGACCGGGTGCAGCCGATTTCCAGCCGTCTGTCACGGCCTGAATTTCGTCCCGCCCGGTGGTTATTAAAGTCCGGAGATTTTTTTCATGAAAAATTTTCTAAGTCCAAACTTTTTTCTAAGTCCAAATTTTTTTTTTCACTATTTTTTTTTCGAGCCGAATTCGAGCCATTGTCTGTCCGTTATTTGGGTCAACTTTTGACCAAAGTCCGAGGAAGGAGCCGGGACCGGGTGCAGCCGATTTCCAGCCGTCTGTCACGGCCTGAAATTTGTCCCGCCCGGTGGTTATTAAAGTCCGGAGATTTTTTTCATGAAAAATTTTCTAAGTCCAAACTTTTTTCTAAGTCCAAATTTTTTTTTTCACTATTTTTTTTTCTTCTCATGTCCGTGGCCTACATGGGAGCGCCGTCACGAACCGCACCATGGCGAGGGCCGGAGCTCGTCTCTTCCCGGCGGGACCCTGCCTCCCGAATCTGTGTATTTTACGCAAACTTCGGGAAGGTGCGTCGCCCGGCGGCATTAACCGGGAGGGCCCCCGATCACATGGATCGCTGCTGGGTACGTCTTCTCTCGTGTGCGAAAGTTC
Source organism: Asterias amurensis (assembly GCF_032118995.1). Taxonomy (NCBI): domain Eukaryota; kingdom Metazoa; phylum Echinodermata; class Asteroidea; order Forcipulatida; family Asteriidae; genus Asterias; species Asterias amurensis. The sequence continues at coordinate 43,597 of NC_092666.1, forward strand.
TGACCGAATCGGACCAGGCATTCGGCTGGGAGGGGCGAATCGCGGACCCCCATCGCCAAGAGCCAGATGTAATTGGAAATCCTACAACAACCCGAATGGGTTCGGGCCCGGCCCTCTAGATGCCGTGGTGGGAGTCGTCTAGGACGGCCGCAGAGGCCGCAGACGTCGGAGGACAGGTGATTACAGAAAAATATCCAAGTCCAATAAGAAATTGTTCGAGCCTGGTCAAAAGGCATCTATTCCCTATAATATGGTCAGCCATTGTCTGTCTGTTATTTGGGTCAACTTTTGACCAAAGTCCGAGGAAGGAGCCGGGACCGGGTGCAGCCGATTTCCAGCCGTCTGTCACGGCCTGAATTTCGTCCCGCCCGGTGGTTATTAAAGTCCGGGGATTTTTTTCATGAAAAATTTTCTAAGTCCAAACTTTTTTCTAAGTCCAAATTTTTTTTTTCACTATTTTTTTTTCGAGCCGAATTCGAGCCATTGTCTGTCCGTTATTTGGGTCAACTTTTGACCAAAGTCCGAGGAAGGAGCCGGGACCGGGTGCAGCCGATTTCCAGCCGTCTGTCACGGCCTGAATTTCGTCCCGCCCGGTGGTTATTAAAGTCCGGAGATTTTTTTCATGAAAAATTTTCTAAGTCCAAACTTTTTTCTAAGTCCAAATTTTTTTTTTCACTATTTTTTTTTCGAGCCGAATTCGAGCCATTGTCTGTCCGTTATTTGGGTCAACTTTTGACCAAAGTCCGAGGAAGGAGCCGGGACCGGGTGCAGCCGATTTCCAGCCGTCTGTCACGGCCTGAAATTTGTCCCGCCCGGTGGTTATTAAAGTCCGGAGATTTTTTTCATGAAAAATTTTCTAAGTCCAAACTTTTTTCTAAGTCCAAATTTTTTTTTTCACTATTTTTTTTTCTTCTCATGTCCGTGGCCTACATGGGAGCGCCGTCACGAACCGCACCATGGCGAGGGCCGGAGCTCGTCTCTTCCCGGCGGGACCCTGCCTCCCGAATCTGTGTATTTTACGCAAACTTCGGGAAGGTGCGTCGCCCGGCGGCATTAACCGGGAGGGCCCCCGATCACATGGATCGCTGCTGGGTACGTCTTCTCTCGTGTGCGAAAGTTCTGACCGAATCGGACCAGGCATTCGGCTGGGAGGGGCGAATCGCGGACCCCCATCGCCAAGAGCCAGATGTAATTGGAAATCCTACAACAACCCGAATGGGTTCGGGCCCGGCCCTCTAGATGCCGTGGTGGGAGTCGTCTAGGACGGCCGCAGAGGCCGCAGACGTCGGAGGACAGGTGATTACAGAAAAATATCCAAGTCCAATAAGAAATTGTTCGAGCCTGGTCAAAAGGCATCTATTCCCTATAATATGGTCAGCCATTGTCTGTCTGTTATTTGGGTCAACTTTTGACCAAAGTCCGAGGAAGGAGCCGGGACCGGGTGCAGCCGATTTCCAGCCGTCTGTCACGGCCTGAATTTCGTCCCGCCCGGTGGTTATTAAAGTCGGAGATTTTTTTCATGAAAAATTTTCTAAGTCCAAACTTTTTTCTAAGTCCAAATTTTTTTTTTCACTATTTTTTTTTCGAGCCGAATTCGAGCCATTGTCTGTCCGTTATTTGGGTCAACTTTTGACCAAAGTCCGAGGAAGGAGCCGGGACCGGGTGCAGCCGATTTCCAGCCGTCTGTCACGGCCTGAAATTTGTCCCGCCCGGTGGTTATTAAAGTCCGGAGATTTTTTTCATGAAAAATTTTCTAAGTCCAAACTTTTTTCTAAGTCCAAATTTTTTTTTTTCACTATTTTTTTTTCTTCTCATGTCCGTGGCCTACATGGGAGCGCCGTCACGAACCGCACCATGGCGAGGGCCGGAGCTCGTCTCTTCCCGGCGGGACCCTGCCTCCCGAATCTGTGTATTTTACGCAAACTTCGGGAAGGTGCGTCGCCCGGCGGCATTAACCGGGAGGGCCCCCGATCACATGGATCGCTGCTGGGTACGTCTTCTCTCGTGTGCGAAAGTTCTGACCGAATCGGACCAGGCATTCGGCTGGGAGGGGCGAATCGCGGACCCCCATCGCCAAGAGCCAGATGTAATTGGAAATCCTACAACAACCCGAATGGGTTCGGGCCCGGCCCTCTAGATGCCGTGGTGGGAGTCGTCTAGGACGGCCGCAGAGGCCGCAGACGTCGGAGGACAGGTGATTACAGAAAAATATCCAAGTCCAATAAGAAATTGTTCGAGCCTGGTCAAAAGGCATCTATTCCCTATAATATGGTCAGCCATTGTCTGTCTGTTATTTGGGTCAACTTTTGACCAAAGTCCGAGGAAGGAGCCGGGACCGGGTGCAGCCGATTTCCAGCCGTCTGTCACGGCCTGAATTTCGTCCCGCCCGGTGGTTATTAAAGTCCGGAGATTTTTTTCATGAAAAATTTTCTAAGTCCAAACTTTTTTCTAAGTCCAAATTTTTTTTTTCACTATTTTTTTTTCGAGCCGAATTCGAGCCATTGTCTGTCCGTTATTTGGGTCAACTTTTGACCAAAGTCCGAGGAAGGAGCCGGGACCGGGTGCAGCCGATTTCCAGCCGTCTGTCATGGCCTGAATTTCGTCCCGCCCGGTGGTTATTAAAGTCCGGAGATTTTTTTCATGAAAAATTTTCTAAGTCCAAACTTTTTTCTAAGTCCAAATTTTTTTTTTCACTATTTTTTTTTCGAGCCGAATTCGAGCCATTGTCTGTCCGTTATTTGGGTCAACTTTTGACCAAAGTCCGAGGAAGGAGCCGGGACCGGGTGCAGCCGATTTCCAGCCGTCTGTCACGGCCTGAAATTTGTCCCGCCCGGTGGTTATTAAAGTCCGGAGATTTTTTTCATGAAAAATTTTCTAAGTCCAAACTTTTTTCTAAGTCCAAATTTTTTTTTTCACTATTTTTTTTTCTTCTCATGTCCGTGGCCTACATGGGAGCGCCGTCACGAACCGCACCATGGCGAGGGCCGGAGCTCGTCTCTTCCCGGCGGGACCCTGCCTCCCGAATCTGTGTATTTTACGCAAACTTCGGGAAGGTGCGTCGCCCGGCGGCATTAACCGGGAGGGCCCCCGATCACATGGATCGCTGCTGGGTACGTCTTCTCTCGTGTGCGAAAGTTCTGACCGAATCGGACCAGGCATTCGGCTGGGAGGGGCGAATCGCGGACCCCCATCGCCAAGAGCCAGATGTAATTGGAAATCCTACAACAACCCGAATGGGTTCGGGCCCGGCCCTCTAGATGCCGTGGTGGGAGTCGTCTAGGACGGCCGCAGAGGCCGCAGACGTCGGAGGACAGGTGATTACAGAAAAATATCCAAGTTCAATAAGAAATTGTTCGAGCCTGGTCAAAAGGCATCTATTCCCTATAATATGGTCAGCCATTGTCTGTCTGTTATTTGGGTCAACTTTTGACCAAAGTCCGAGGAAGGAGCCGGGACCGGGTGCAGCCGATTTCCAGCCGTCTGTCACGGCCTGAATTTCGTCCCGCCCGGTGGTTATTAAAGTCCGGAGATTTTTTTCATGAAAAATTTTCTAAGTCCAAACTTTTTTCTAAGTCCAAATTTTTTTTTTCACTATTTTTTTTTCGAGCCGAATTCGAGCCATTGTCTGTCCGTTATTTGGGTCAACTTTTTACCAAAGTCCGAGGAAGGAGCCGGGACCGGGTGCAGCCGATTTCCAGCCGTCTGTCACGGCCTGAATTTCGTCCCGCCCGGTGGTTATTAAAGTCCGGAGATTTTTTTCATGAAAAATTTTCTAAGTCCAAACTTTTTTCTAAGTCCAAATTTTTTTTTTCACTATTTTTTTTTCGAGCCGAATTCGAGCCATTGTCTGTCCGTTATTTGGGTCAACTTTTGACCAAAGTCCGAGGAAGGAGCCGGGACCGGGTGCAGCCGATTTCCAGCCGTCTGTCACGGCCTGAAATTTGTCCCGCCCGGTGGTTATTAAAGTCCGGAGATTTTTTTCATGAAAAATTTTCTAAGTCCAAACTTTTTTCTAAGTCCAAATTTTTTTTTTTCACTATTTTTTTTTCTTCTCATGTCCGTGGCCTACATGGGAGCGCCGTCACGAACCGCACCATGGCGAGGGCCGGAGCTCGTCTCTTCCCGGCGGGACCCTGCCTCCCGAATCTGTGTATTTTACGCAAACTTCGGGAAGGTGCGTCGCCCGGCGGCATTAACCGGGAGGGCCCCCGATCACATGGATCGCTGCTGGGTACGTCTTCTCTCGTGTGCGAAAGTTCTGACCGAATCGGACCAGGCATTCGGCTGGGAGGGGCGAATCGCGGACCCCCATCGCCAAGAGCCAGATGTAATTGGAAATCCTACAACAACCCGAATGGGTTCGGGCCCGGCCCTCTAGATGCCGTGGTGGGAGTCGTCTAGGACGGCCGCAGAGGCCGCAGACGTCGGAGGACAGGTGATTACAGAAAAATATCCAAGTCCAATAAGAAATTGTTCGAGCCTGGTCAAAAGGCATCTATTCCCTATAATATGGTCAGCCATTGTCTGTCTGTTATTTGGGTCAACTTTTGACCAAAGTCCGAGGAAGGAGCCGGGACCGGGTGCAGCCGATTTCCAGCCGTCTGTCACGGCCTGAATTTCGTCCCGCCCGGTGGTTATTAAAGTCCGGAGATTTTTTTCATGAAAAATTTTCTAAGTCCAAACTTTTTTCTAAGTCCAAATTTTTTTTTTCACTATTTTTTTTTCGAGCCGAATTCGAGCCATTGTCTGTCCGTTATTTGGGTCAACTTTTGACCAAAGTCCGAGGAAGGAGCCGGGACCGGGTGCAGCCGATTTCCAGCCGTCTGTCATGGCCTGAATTTCGTCCCGCCCGGTGGTTATTAAAGTCCGGAGATTTTTTTCATGAAAAATTTTCTAAGTCCAAACTTTTTTCTAAGTCCAAATTTTTTTTTTCACTATTTTTTTTTCGAGCCGAATTCGAGCCATTGTCTGTCCGTTATTTGGGTCAACTTTTGACCAAAGTCCGAGGAAGGAGCCGGGACCGGCTGCAGCCGATTTCCAGCCGTCTGTTACGGCCTGAATTTTGTCCCGCCCGGTGGTTATTAAAGTCCGGAGATTTTTTTCATGAAAAATTTTCTAAGTCCAAACTTTTTTCTAAGTCCAAATTTTTTTTTTCACTATTTTTTTTTCTTCTCATGTCCGTGGCCTACATGGGAGCGCCGTCACGAACCGCACCATGGCGAGGGCCGGAGCTCGTCTCTTCCCGGCGGGACCCTGCCTCCCGAATCTGTGTATTTTACGCAAACTTCGGGAAGGTGCGTCGCCCGGCGGCATTAACCGGGAGGGCCCCCGATCACATGGATCGCTGCTGGGTACGTCTTCTCTCGTGTGCGAAAGTTCTGACCGAATCGGACCAGGCATTCGGCTGGGAGGGGCGAATCGCGGACCCCCATCGCCAAGAGCCAGATGTAATTGGAAATCCTACAACAACCCGAATGGGTTCGGGCCCGGCCCTCTAGATGCCGTGGTGGGAGTCGTCTAGGACGGCCGCAGAGGCCGCAGACGTCGGAGGACAGGTGATTACAGAAAAATATCCAAGTCCAATAAGAAATTGTTCGAGCCTGGTCAAAAGGCATCTAATCCCTATAATATGGTCAGCCATTGTCTGTCTGTTATTTGGGTCAACTTTTGACCAAAGTCCGAGGAAGGAGCCGGGACCGGGTGCAGCCGATTTCCAGCCGTCTGTCACGGCCTGAATTTCGTCCCGCCCGGTGGTTATTAAAGTCCGGAGATTTTTTTCATGAAAAATTTTCTAAGTCCAAACTTTTTTCTAAGTCCAAATTTTTTTTTTCACTATTTTTTTTTCGAGCCGAATTCGAGCCATTGTCTGTCCGTTATTTGGGTCAACTTTTGACCAAAGTCCGAGGAAGGAGCCGGGACCGGGTGCAGCCGATTTCCAGCCGTCTATTACGGCCTGAATTTTGTCCCGCCCGGTGGTTATTAAAGTCCGGAGATTTTTTTCATGAAAAATTTTCTAAGTCCAAACTTTTTTCTAAGTCCAAATTTTTTTTTTCACTATTTTTTTTTCTTCTCATGTCCGTGGCCTACATGGGAGCGCCGTCACGAACCGCACCATGGCGAGGGCCGGAGCTCGTCTCTTCCCGGCGGGACCCTGCCTCCCGAATCTGTGTATTTTACGCAAACTTCGGGAAGGTGCGTCGCCCGGCGGCATTAACCGGGAGGGCCCCCGATCACATGGATCGCTGCTGGGTACGTCTTCTCTCGTGTGCGAAAGTTCTGACCGAATCGGACCAGGCATTCGGCTGGGAGGGGCGAATCGCGGACCCCCATCGCCAAGAGCCAGATGTAATTGGAAATCCTACAACAACCCGAATGGGTTCGGGCCCGGCCCTCTAGATGCCGTGGTGGGAGTCGTCTAGGACGGCCGCAGAGGCCGCAGACGTCGGAGGACAGGTGATTACAGAAAAATATCCAAGTTCAATAAGAAATTGTTCGAGCCTGGTCAAAAGGCATCTATTCCCTATAATATGGTCAGCCATTGTCTGTCTGTTATTTGGGTCAACTTTTGACCAAAGTCCGAGGAAGGAGCCGGGACCGGGTGCAGCCGATTTCCAGCCGTCTGTCACGGCCTGAATTTCGTCCCGCCCGGTGGTTATTAAAGTCCGGAGATTTTTTTCATGAAAAATTTTCTAAGTCCAAACTTTTTTCTAAGTCCAAATTTTTTTTTTCACTATTTTTTTTTCGAGCCGAATTCGAGCCATTGTCTGTCCGTTATTTGGGTCAACTTTTTACCAAAGTCCGAGGAAGGAGCCGGGACCGGGTGCAGCCGATTTCCAGCCGTCTGTCACGGCCTGAATTTCGTCCCGCCCGGTGGTTATTAAAGTCCGGAGATTTTTTTCATGAAAAATTTTCTAAGTCCAAACTTTTTTCTAAGTCCAAATTTTTTTTTTCACTATTTTTTTTTCTTCTCATGTCCGTGGCCTACATGGGAGCGCCGTCACGAACCGCACCATGGCGAGGGCCGGAGCTCGTCTCTTCCCGGCGGGACCCTGCCTCCCGAATCTGTGTATTTTACGCAAACTTTGGGAAGGTGCGTCGCCCGGCGGCATTAACCGGGAGGGCCCCCGATCACATGGATCGCTGCTGGGTACGTCTTCTCTCGTGTGCGAAAGTTCTGACCGAATCGGACCAGGCATTCGGCTGGGAGGGGCGAATCGCGGACCCCCATCGCCAAGAGCCAGATGTAATTGGAAATCCTACAACAACCCGAATGGGTTCGGGCCCGGCCCTCTAGATGCCGTGGTGGGAGTCGTCTAGGACGGCCGCAGAGGCCGCAGACGTCGGAGGACAGGTGATTACAGAAAAATATCCAAGTCCAATAAGAAATTGTTCGAGCCTGGTCAAAAGGCATCTATTCCCTATAATATGGTCAGCCATTGTCTGTCTGTTATTTGGGTCAACTTTTGACCAAAGTCCGAGGAAGGAGCCGGGACCGGGTGCAGCCGATTTCCAGCCGTCTGTCACGGCCTGAATTTCGTCCCGCCCGGTCGTTATTAAAGTCCGGAGATTTTTTTCATGAAGAATTTTCTAAGTCCAAACTTTTTTCTAAGTCCAAATTTTTTTTTTCACTATTTTTTTTTCGAGCCGAATTCGAGCCATTGTCTGTCCGTTATTTGGGTCAACTTTTTACCAAAGTCCGAGGAAGGAGCCGGGACCGGGTGCAGCCGATTTCCAGCCGTCTGTCACGGCCTGAATTTCGTCCCGCCCGGTGGTTATTAAAGTCCGGAGATTTTTTTCATGAAAAATTTTCTAAGTCCAAACTTTTTTCTAAGTCCAAATTTTTTTTTTCACTATTTTTTTTTCTTCTCATGTCCGTGGCCTACATGGGAGCGCCGTCACGAACCGCACCATGGCGAGGGCCGGAGCTCGTCTCTTCCCGGCGGGACCCTGCCTCCCGAATCTGTGTATTTTACGCAAACTTTGGGAAGGTGCGTCGCCCGGCGGCATTAACCGGGAGGGCCCCCGATCACATGGATCGCTGCTGGGTACGTCTTCTCTCGTGTGCGAAAGTTCTGACCGAATCGGACCAGGCATTCGGCTGGGAGGGGCGAATCGCGGACCCCCATCGCCAAGAGCCAGATGTAATTGGAAATCCTACAACAACCCGAATGGGTTCGGGCCCGGCCCTCTAGATGCCGTGGTGGGAGTCGTCTAGGACGGCCGCAGAGGCCGCAGACGTCGGAGGACAGGTGATTACAGAAAAATATCCAAGTCCAATAAGAAATTGTTCGAGCCTGGTCAAAAGGCATCTATTCCCTATAATATGGTCAGCCATTGTCTGTCTGTTATTTGGGTCAACTTTTGACCAAAGTCCGAGGAAGGAGCCGGGACCGGGTGCAGCCGATTTCCAGCCGTCTGTCACGGCCTGAATTTCGTCCCGCCCGGTCGTTATTAAAGTCCGGAGATTTTTTTCATGAAGAATTTTCTAAGTCCAAACTTTTTTCTAAGTCCAAATTTTTTTTTTCACTATTTTTTTTTCGAGCCGAATTCGAGCCATTGTCTGTCCGTTATTTGGGTCAACTTTTTACCAAAGTCCGAGGAAGGAGCCGGGACCGGGTGCAGCCGATTTCCAGCCGTCTGTCACGGCCTGAATTTCGTCCCGCCCGGTGGTTATTAAAGTCCGGAGATTTTTTTCATGAAAAATTTTCTAAGTCCAAACTTTTTTCTAAGTCCAAATTTTTTTTTTCACTATTTTTTTTTCTTCTCATGTCCGTGGCCTACATGGGAGCGCCGTCACGAACCGCACCATGGCGAGGGCCGGAGCTCGTCTCTTCCCGGCGGGACCCTGCCTCCCGAATCTGTGTATTTTACGCAAACTTCGGGAAGGTGCGTCGCCCGGCGGCATTAACCGGGAGGGCCCCCGATCACATGGATCGCTGCTGGGTACGTCTTCTCTCGTGTGCGAAAGTTCTGACCGAATCGGACCAGGCATTCGGCTGGGAGGGGCGAATCGCGGACCCCCATCGCCAAGAGCCAGATGTAATTGGAAATCCTACAACAACCCGAATGGGTTCGGGCCCGGCCCTCTAGATGCCGTGGTGGGAGTCGTCTAGGACGGCCGCAGAGGCCGCAGACGTCGGAGGACAGGTGATTACAGAAAAATATCCAAGTCCAATAAGAAATTGTTCGAGCCTGGTCAAAAGGCATCTATTCCCTATAATATGGTCAGCCATTGTCTGTCTGTTATTTGGGTCAACTTTTGACCAAAGTCCGAGGAAGGAGCCGGGACCGGGTGCAGCCGATTTCCAGCCGTCTGTCACGGCCTGAATTTCGTCCCGCCCGGTCGTTATTAAAGTCCGGAGATTTTTTTCATGAAGAATTTTCTAAGTCCAAACTTTTTTCTAAGTCCAAATTTTTTTTTTCACTATTTTTTTTTCTTCTCATGTCCGTGGCCTACATGGGAGCGCCGTCACGAACCGCACCATGGCGAGGGCCGGAGCTCGTCTCTTCCCGGCGGGACCCTGCCTCCCGAATCTGTGTATTTTACGCAAACTTCGGGAAGGTGCGTCGCCCGGCGGCATTAACCGGGAGGGCCCCCGATCACATGGATCGCTGCTGGGTACGTCTTCTCTCGTGTGCGAAAGTTCTGACCGAATCGGACCAGGCATTCGGCTGGGAGGGGCGAATCGCGGACCCCCATCGCCAAGAGCCAGATGTAATTGGAAATCCTACAACAACCCGAATGGGTTCGGGCCCGGCCCTCTAGATGCCGTGGTGGGAGTCGTCTAGGACGGCCGCAGAGGCCGCAGACGTCGGAGGACAGGTGATTACAGAAAAATATCCAAGTCCAATAAGAAATTGTTCGAGCCTGGTCAAAAGGCATCTATTCCCTATAATATGGTCAGCCATTGTCTGTCCGTTATTTGGGTCAACTTTTGACCAAAGTCCGAGGAAGGAGCCGGGACCGGGTGCAGCCGATTTCCAGCCGTCTGTCACGGCCTGAATTTCGTCCCGCCCGGTGGTTATTAAAGTCCGGGGATTTTTTTCATGAAAAATTTTCTAAGTCCAAACTTTTTTCTAAGTCCAAATTTTTTTTTTCACTATTTTTTTTTCGAGCCGAATTCGAGCCATTGTCTGTCCGTTATTTGGGTCAACTTTTGACCAAAGTCCGAGGAAGGAGCCGGGACCGGGTGCAGCCGATTTCCAGCCGTCTGTCACGGCCTGAATTTCGTCCCGCCCGGTGGTTATTAAAGTCCGGAGATTTTTTTCATGAAAAATTTTCTAAGTCCAAACTTTTTTCTAAGTCCAAATTGTTTTTTTTCACTATTTTTTTTTCGAGCCGAATTCGAGCCATTGTCTGTCCGTTATTTGGGTCAACTTTTGACCAAAGTCCGAGGAAGGAGCCGGGACCGGGTGCAGCCGATTTCCAGCCGTCTGTCACGGCCTGAATTTCGTCACGCCCGGTGGTTATTAAAGTCCGGAGATTTTTTTCATGAAAAATTTTTTAAGTCCAAACTTTTTTCTAAGTCCAAATTTTTTTTTTCACTATTTTTTTTTCTTCTCATGTCCGTGGCCTACATGGGAGCGCCGTCACGAACCGCACCATGGCGAGGGCCGGAGCTCGTCTCTTCCCGGCGGGACCCTGCCTCCCGAATCTGTGTATTTTACGCAAACTTCGGGAAGGTGCTTCGCCCGGCGGCATTAACCGGGAGGGCCCCCGATCACATGGATCGCTGCTGGGTACGTCTTCTCTCGTGTGCGAAAGTTCTGACCGAATCGGACCAGGCATTCGGCTGGGAGGGGCGAATCGGGGACCCCCATCGCCAAGAGCCAGATGTAATTGGAAATCCTACAACAACCCGAATGGGTTCGGGCCCGGCCCTCTAGATGCCGTGGTGGGAGTCGTCTAGGACGGCCGCAGAGGCCGCAGACGTCGGAGGACAGGTGATTACAGAAAAATATCCAAGTCCAATAAGAAATTGTTCGAGCCTGGTCAAAAGGCATCTATTCCCTATAATATGGTCAGCCATTGTCTGTCTGTTATTTGGGTCAACTTTTGACCAAAGTCCGAGGAAGGAGCCGGGACCGGGTGCAGCCGATTTCCAGCCGTCTGTCACGGCCTGAATTTCGTCCCGCCCGGTGGTTATTAAAGTCCGGGGATTTTTTTCATGAAAAATTTTCTAAGTCCAAACTTTTTTCTAAGTCCAAATTTTTTTTTTCACTATTTTTTTTTCGAGCCGAATTCGAGCCATTGTCTGTCCGTTATTTGGGTCAACTTTTGACCAAAGTCCGAGGAAGGAGCCGGGACCGGGTGCAGCCGATTTCCAGCCGTCTGTCACGGCCTGAATTTCGTCCCGCCCGGTGGTTATTAAAGTCCGGAGATTTTTTTCATGAAAAATTTTCTAAGTCCAAACTTTTTTCTAAGTCCAAATTTTTTTTTTCACTATTTTTTTTTCGAGCCGAATTCGAGCCATTGTCTGTCCGTTATTTGGGTCAACTTTTGACCAAAGTCCGAGGAAGGAGCCGGGACCGGGTGCAGCCGATTTCCAGCCGTCTGTCACGGCCTGAATTTCGTCCCGCCCGGTGGTTATTAAAGTCCGGAGATTTTTTTCATGAAAAATTTTCTAAGTCCAAACTTTTTTCTAAGTCCAAATTTTTTTTTTCACTATTTTTTTTTCTTCTCATGTCCGTGGCCTACATGGGAGCGCCGTCACGAACCGCACCATGGCGAGGGCCGGAGCTCGTCTCTTCCCGGCGGGACCCTGCCTCCCGAATCTGTGTATTTTACGCAAACTTCGGGAAGGTGCGTCGCCCGGCGGCATTAACCGGGAGGGCCCCCGATCACATGGATCGCTGCTGGGTACGTCTTCTCTCGTGTGCGAAAGTTCTGACCGAATCGGACCAGGCATTCGGCTGGGAGGGGCGAATCGCGGACCCCCATCGCCAAGAGCCAGATGTAATTGGAAATCCTACAACAACCCGAATGGGTTCGGGCCCGGCCCTCTAGATGCCGTGGTGGGAGTCGTCTAGGACGGCCGCAGAGGCCGCAGACGTCGGAGGACAGGTGATTACAGAAAAATATCCAAGTCCAATAAGAAATTGTTCGAGCCTGGTCAAAAGGCATCTATTCCCTATAATATGGTCAGCCATTGTCTGTCTGTTATTTGGGTCAACTTTTGACCAAAGTCCGAGGAAGGAGCCGGGACCGGGTGCAGCCGATTTCCAGCCGTCTGTCACGGCCTGAATTTCGTCCCGCCCGGTGGTTATTAAAGTCCGGAGATTTTTTTCATGAAAAATTTTCTAAGTCCAAACTTTTTTCTAAGTCCAAATTTTTTTTTTCACTATTTTTTTTTCGAGCCGAATTCGAGCCATTGTCTGTCCGTTATTTGGGTCAACTTTTGACCAAAGTCCGAGGAAGGAGCCGGGACCGGGTGCAGCCGATTTCCAGCCGTCTGTCACGGCCTGAAATTTGTCCCGCCCGGTGGTTATTAAAGTCCGGAGATTTTTTTCATGAAAAATTTTCTAAGTCCAAACTTTTTTCTAAGTCCAAATTTTTTTTTTCACTATTTTTTTTTCTTCTCATGTCCGTGGCCTACATGGGAGCGCCGTCACGAACCGCACCATGGCGAGGGCCGGAGCTCGTCTCTTCCCGGCGGGACCCTGCCTCCCGAATCTGTGTATTTTACGCAAACTTCGGGAAGGTGCGTCGCCCGGCGGCATTAACCGGGAGGGCCCCCGATCACATGGATCGCTGCTGGGTACGTCTTCTCTCGTGTGCGAAAGTTCTGACCGAATCGGACCAGGCATTCGGCTGGGAGGGGCGAATCGCGGACCCCCATCGCCAAGAGCCAGATGTAATTGGAAATCCTACAACAACCCGAATGGGTTCGGGCCCGGCCCTCTAGATGCCGTGGTGGGAGTCGTCTAGGACGGCCGCAGAGGCCGCAGACGTCGGAGGACAGGTGATTACAGAAAAATATCCAAGTCCAATAAGAAATTGTTCGAGCCTGGTCAAAAGGCATCTATTCCCTATAAAATGGTCAGCCATTGTCTGTCTGTTATTTGGGTCAACTTTTGACCAAAGTCCGAGGAAGGAGCCGGGACCGGGTGCAGCCGATTTCCAGCCGTCTGTCACGGCCTGAATTTCGTCCCGCCCGGTGGTTATTAAAGTCTGGGGATTTTTTTCATGAAAAATTTTCTAAGTCCAAACTTTTTTCTAAGTCCAAATTTTTTTTTTCACTATTTATTTTTCGAGCCGAATTCGAGCCATTGTCTGTCCGTTATTTGGGTCAACTTTTGACCAAAGTCCGAGGAAGGAGCCGGGACCGGGTGCAGCCGATTTCCAGCCGTCTGTCACGGCCTGAATTTCGTCCCGCCCGGTGGTTATTAAAGTCCGGAGATTTTTTTCATGAAAAATTTTCTAAGTCCAAACTTTTTTCTAAGTCCAAATTTTTTTTTTCACTATTTTTTTTTCGAGCCGAATTCGAGCCATTGTCTGTCCGTTATTTGGGTCAACTTTTGACCAAAGTCCGAGGAAGGAGCCGGGACCGGGTGCAGCCGATTTCCAGCCGTCTGTCACGGCCTGAATTTCGTCACGCCCGGTGGTTATTAAAGTCCGGAGATTTTTTTCATGAAAAATTTTCTAAGTCCAAACTTTTTTCTAAGTCCAAATTTTTTTTTTCACTATTTTTTTTTCTTCTCATGTCCGTGGCCTACATGGGAGCGCCGTCACGAACCGCACCATGGCGAGGGCCGGAGCTCGTCTCTTCCCGGCGGGACCCTGCCTCCCGAATCTGTGTATTTTACGCAAACTTCGGGAAGGTGCTTCGCCCGGCGGCATTAACCGGGAGGGCCCCCGATCACATGGATCGCTGCTGGGTACGTCTTCTCTCGTGTGCGAAAGTTCTGACCGAATCGGACCAGGCATTCGGCTGGGAGGGGCGAATCGGGGACCCCCATCGCCAAGAGCCAGATGTAATTGGAAATCCTACAACAACCCGAATGGGTTCGGGCCCGGCCCTCTAGATGCCGTGGTGGGAGTCGTCTAGGACGGCCGCAGAGGCCGCAGACGTCGGAGGACAGGTGATTACAGAAAAATATCCAAGTCCAATAAGAAATTGTTCGAGCCTGGTCAAAAGGCATCTATTCCCTATAATATGGTCAGCCATTGTCTGTCTGTTATTTGGGTCAACTTTTGACCAAAGTCCGAGGAAGGAGCCGGGACCGGGTGCAGCCGATTTCCAGCCGTCTGTCACGGCCTGAATTTCGTCCCGCCCGGTGGTTATTAAAGTCCGGGGATTTTTTTCATGAAAAATTTTCTAAGTCCAAACTTTTTTCTAAGTCCAAATTTTTTTTTTCACTATTTTTTTTTCGAGCCGAATTCGAGCCATTGTCTGTCCGTTATTTGGGTCAACTTTTGACCAAAGTCCGAGGAAGGAGCCGGGACCGGGTGCAGCCGATTTCCAGCCGTCTGTCACGGCCTGAATTTCGTCCCGCCCGGTGGTTATTAAAGTCCGGAGATTTTTTTCATGAAAAATTTTCTAAGTCCAAACTTTTTTCTAAGTCCAAATTTTTTTTTTCACTATTTTTTTTTCGAGCCGAATTCGAGCCATTGTCTGTCCGTTATTTGGGTCAACTTTTGACCAAAGTCCGAGGAAGGAGCCGGGACCGGGTGCAGCCGATTTCCAGCCGTCTGTCACGGCCTGAATTTCGTCCCGCCCGGTGGTTATTAAAGTCCGGAGATTTTTTTCATGAAAAATTTTCTAAGTCCAAACTTTTTTCTAAGTCCAAATTTTTTTTTTCACTATTTTTTTTTCTTCTCATGTCCGTGGCCTACATGGGAGCGCCGTCACGAACCGCACCATGGCGAGGGCCGGAGCTCGTCTCTTCCCGGCGGGACCCTGCCTCCCGAATCTGTGTATTTTACGCAAACTTCGGGAAGGTGCGTCGCCCGGCGGCATTAACCGGGAGGGCCCCCGATCACATGGATCGCTGCTGGGTACGTCTTCTCTCGTGTGCGAAAGTTCTGACCGAATCGGACCAGGCATTCGGCTGGGAGGGGCGAATCGCGGACCCCCATCGCCAAGAGCCAGATGTAATTGGAAATCCTACAACAACCCGAATGGGTTCGGGCCCGGCCCTCTAGATGCCGTGGTGGGAGTCGTCTAGGACGGCCGCAGAGGCCGCAGACGTCGGAGGACAGGTGATTACAGAAAAATATCCAAGTCCAATAAGAAATTGTTCGAGCCTGGTCAAAAGGCATCTATTCCCTATAAAATGGTCAGCCATTGTCTGTCTGTTATTTGGGTCAACTTTTGACCAAAGTCCGAGGAAGGAGCCGGGACCGGGTGCAGCCGATTTCCAGCCGTCTGTCACGGCCTGAATTTCGTCCCGCCCGGTGGTTATTAAAGTCTGGGGATTTTTTTCATGAAAAATTTTCTAAGTCCAAACTTTTTTCTAAGTCCAAATTTTTTTTTTCACTATTTATTTTTCGAGCCGAATTCGAGCCATTGTCTGTCCGTTATTTGGGTCAACTTTTGACCAAAGTCCGAGGAAGGAGCCGGGACCGGGTGCAGCCGATTTCCAGCCGTCTGTCACGGCCTGAATTTCGTCCCGCCCGGTGGTTATTAAAGTCCGGAGATTTTTTTCATGAAAAATTTTCTAAGTCCAAACTTTTTTCTAAGTCCAAATTTTTTTTTTCACTATTTTTTTTTCGAGCCGAATTCGAGCCATTGTCTGTCCGTTATTTGGGTCAACTTTTGACCAAAGTCCGAGGAAGGAGCCGGGACCGGGTGCAGCCGATTTCCAGCCGTCTGTCACGGCCTGAATTTCGTCACGCCCGGTGGTTATTAAAGTCCGGAGATTTTTTTCATGAAAAATTTTCTAAGTCCAAACTTTTTTCTAAGTCCAAATTTTTTTTTTCACTATTTTTTTTTCTTCTCATGTCCGTGGCCTACATGGGAGCGCCGTCACGAACCGCACCATGGCGAGGGCCGGAGCTCGTCTCTTCCCGGCGGGACCCTGCCTCCCGAATCTGTGTATTTTACGCAAACTTCGGGAAGGTGCTTCGCCCGGCGGCATTAACCGGGAGGGCCCCCGATCACATGGATCGCTGCTGGGTACGTCTTCTCTCGTGTGCGAAAGTTCTGACCGAATCGGACCAGGCATTCGGCTGGGAGGGGCGAATCGGGGACCCCCATCGCCAAGAGCCAGATGTAATTGGAAATCCTACAACAACCCGAATGGGTTCGGGCCCGGCCCTCTAGATGCCGTGGTGGGAGTCGTCTAGGACGGCCGCAGAGGCCGCAGACGTCGGAGGACAGGTGATTACAGAAAAATATCCAAGTCCAATAAGAAATTGTTCGAGCCTGGTCAAAAGGCATCTATTCCCTATAATATGGTCAGCCATTGTCTGTCTGTTATTTGGGTCAACTTTTGACCAAAGTCCGAGGAAGGAGCCGGGACCGGGTGCAGCCGATTTCCAGCCGTCTGTCACGGCCTGAATTTCGTCCCGCCCGGTGGTTATTAAAGTCCGGGGATTTTTTTCATGAAAAATTTTCTAAGTCCAAACTTTTTTCTAAGTCCAAATTTTTTTTTTCACTATTTTTTTTTCGAGCCGAATTCGAGCCATTGTCTGTCCGTTATTTGGGTCAACTTTTGACCAAAGTCCGAGGAAGGAGCCGGGACCGGGTGCAGCCGATTTCCAGCCGTCTGTCACGGCCTGAATTTCGTCCCGCCCGGTGGTTATTAAAGTCCGGAGATTTTTTTCATGAAAAATTTTCTAAGTCCAAACTTTTTTCTAAGTCCAAATTTTTTTTTTCACTATTTTTTTTTCGAGCCGAATTCGAGCCATTGTCTGTCCGTTATTTGGGTCAACTTTTGACCAAAGTCCGAGGAAGGAGCCGGGACCGGGTGCAGCCGATTTCCAGCCGTCTGTCACGGCCTGAATTTCGTCCCGCCCGGTGGTTATTAAAGTCCGGAGATTTTTTTCATGAAAAATTTTCTAAGTCCAAACTTTTTTCTAAGTCCAAATTTTTTTTTTCACTATTTTTTTTTCTTCTCATGTCCGTGGCCTACATGGGAGCGCCGTCACGAACCGCACCATGGCGAGGGCCGGAGCTCGTCTCTTCCCGGCGGGACCCTGCCTCCCGAATCTGTGTATTTTACGCAAACTTCGGGAAGGTGCGTCGCCCGGCGGCATTAACCGGGAGGGCCCCCGATCACATGGATCGCTGCTGGGTACGTCTTCTCTCGTGTGCGAAAGTTCTGACCGAATCGGACCAGGCATTCGGCTGGGAGGGGCGAATCGCGGACCCCCATCGCCAAGAGCCAGATGTAATTGGAAATCCTACAACAACCCGAATGGGTTCGGGCCCGGCCCTCTAGATGCCGTGGTGGGAGTCGTCTAGGACGGCCGCAGAGGCCGCAGACGTCGGAGGACAGGTGATTACAGAAAAATATCCAAGTCCAATAAGAAATTGTTCGAGCCTGGTCAAAAGGCATCTATTCCCTATAATATGGTCAGCCATTGTCTGTCTGTTATTTGGGTCAACTTTTGACCAAAGTCCGAGGAAGGAGCCGGGACCGGGTGCAGCCGATTTCCAGCCGTCTGTCACGGCCTGAATTTCGTCCCGCCCGGTGGTTATTAAAGTCCGGAGATTTTTTTCATGAAAAATTTTCTAAGTCCAAACTTTTTTCTAAGTCCAAATTTTTTTTTTCACTATTTTTTTTTCGAGCCGAATTCGAGCCATTGTCTGTCCGTTATTTGGGTCAACTTTTGACCAAAGTCCGAGGAAGGAGCCGGGACCGGGTGCAGCCGATTTCCAGCCGTCTGTCACGGCCTGAAATTTGTCCCGCCCGGTGGTTATTAAAGTCCGGAGATTTTTTTCATGAAAAATTTTCTAAGTCCAAACTTTTTTCTAAGTCCAAATTTTTTTTTTCACTATTTTTTTTTCGAGCCGAATTCGAGCCATTGTCTGTCCGTTATTTGGGTCAACTTTTGACCAAAGTCCGAGGAAGGAGCCGGGACCGGGTGCAGCCGATTTCCAGCCGTCTGTTACGGCCTGAATTTTGTCCCGCCCGGTGGTTATTAAAGTCCGGAGATTTTTTTCATGAAAAATTTTCTAAGTCCAAACTTTTTTCTAAGTCCAAATTTTTTTTTTCACTATTTTTTTTTCTTCTCATGTCCGTGGCCTACATGGGAGCGCCGTCACGAACCGCACCATGGCGAGGGCCGGAGCTCGTCTCTTCCCGGCGGGACCCTGCCTCCCGAATCTGTGTATTTTACGCAAACTTCGGGAAGGTGCGTCGCCCGGCGGCATTAACCGGGAGGGCCCCCGATCACATGGATCGCTGCTGGGTACGTCTTCTCTCGTGTGCGAAAGTTCTGACCGAATCGGACCAGGCATTCGGCTGGGAGGGGCGAATCGCGGACCCCCATCGCCAAGAGCCAGATGTAATTGGAAATCCTACAACAACCCGAATGGGTTCGGGCCCGGCCCTCTAGATGCCGTGGTGGGAGTCGTCTAGGACGGCCGCAGAGGCCGCAGACGTCGGAGGACAGGTGATTACAGAAAAATATCCAAGTTCAATAAGAAATTGTTCGAGCCTGGTCAAAAGGCATCTATTCCCTATAATATGGTCAGCCATTGTCTGTCTGTTATTTGGGTCAACTTTTGACCAAAGTCCGAGGAAGGAGCCGGGACCGGGTGCAGCCGATTTCCAGCCGTCTGTCACGGCCTGAATTTCGTCCCGCCCGGTGGTTATTAAAGTCCGGAGATTTTTTTCATGAAAAATTTTCTAAGTCCAAACTTTTTTCTAAGTCCAAATTTTTTTTTTCACTATTTTTTTTTCGAGCCGAATTCGAGCCATTGTCTGTCCGTTATTTGGGTCAACTTTTGACCAAAGTCCGAGGAAGGAGCCGGGACCGGGTGCAGCCGATTTCCAGCCGTCTGTCACGGCCTGAATTTCGTCCCGCCCGGTCGTTATTAAAGTCCGGAGATTTTTTTCATGAAAAATTTTCTAAGTCCAAACTTTTTTCTAAGTCCAAATTTTTTTTTTCACTATTTTTTTTTCTTCTCATGTCCGTGGCCTACATGGGAGCGCCGTCACGAACCGCACCATGGCGAGGGCCGGAGCTCGTCTCTTCCCGGCGGGACCCTGCCTCCCGAATCTGTGTATTTTACGCAAACTTTGGGAAGGTGCGTCGCCCGGCGGCATTAACCGGGAGGGCCCCCGATCACATGGATTGCTGCTGGGTACGTCTTCTCTCGTGTGCGAAAGTTCTGACCGAATCGGACCAGGCATTCGGCTGGGAGGGGCGAATCGCGGACCCCCATCGCCAAGAGCCAGATGTAATTGGAAATCCTACAACAACCCGAATGGGTTCGGGCCCGGCCCTCTAGATGCCGTGGTGGGAGTCGTCTAGGACGGCCGCAGAGGCCGCAGACGTCGGAGGACAGGTGATTACAGAAAAATATCCAAGTCCAATAAGAAATTGTTCGAGCCTGGTCAAAAGGCATCTATTCCCTATAATATGGTCAGCCATTGTCTGTCTGTTATTTGGGTCAACTTTTGACCAAAGTCCGAGGAAGGAGCCGGGACCGGGTGCAGCCGATTTCCAGCCGTCTGTCACGGCCTGAATTTCGTCCCGCCCGGTCGTTATTAAAGTCCGGAGATTTTTTTCATGAAGAATTTTCTAAGTCCAAACTTTTTTCTAAGTCCAAATTTTTTTTTTCACTATTTTTTTTTCGAGCCGAATTCGAGCCATTGTCTGTCCGTTATTTGGGTCAACTTTTTACCAAAGTCCGAGGAAGGAGCCGGGACCGGGTGCAGCCGATTTCCAGCCGTCTGTCACGGCCTGAATTTCGTCCCGCCCGGTGGTTATTAAAGTCCGGAGATTTTTTTCATGAAAAATTTTCTAAGTCCAAACTTTTTTCTAAGTCCAAATTTTTTTTTTCACTATTTTTTTTTCTTCTCATGTCCGTGGCCTACATGGGAGCGCCGTCACGAACCGCACCATGGCGAGGGCCGGAGCTCGTCTCTTCCCGGCGGGACCCTGCCTCCCGAATCTGTGTATTTTACGCAAACTTTGGGAAGGTGCGTCGCCCGGCGGCATTAACCGGGAGGGCCCCCGATCACATGGATCGCTGCTGGGTACGTCTTCTCTCGTGTGCGAAAGTTCTGACCGAATCGGACCAGGCATTCGGCTGGGAGGGGCGAATCGCGGACCCCCATCGCCAAGAGCCAGATGTAATTGGAAATCCTACAACAACCCGAATGGGTTCGGGCCCGGCCCTCTAGATGCCGTGGTGGGAGTCGTCTAGGACGGCCGCAGAGGCCGCAGACGTCGGAGGACAGGTGATTACAGAAAAATATCCAAGTCCAATAAGAAATTGTTCGAGCCTGGTCAAAAGGCATCTATTCCCTATAATATGGTCAGCCATTGTCTGTCTGTTATTTGGGTCAACTTTTGACCAAAGTCCGAGGAAGGAGCCGGGACCGGGTGCAGCCGATTTCCAGCCGTCTGTCACGGCCTGAATTTCGTCCCGCCCGGTCGTTATTAAAGTCCGGAGATTTTTTTCATGAAGAATTTTCTAAGTCCAAACTTTTTTCTAAGTCCAAATTTTTTTTTTCACTATTTTTTTTTCGAGCCGAATTCGAGCCATTGTCTGTCCGTTATTTGGGTCAACTTTTTACCAAAGTCCGAGGAAGGAGCCGGGACCGGGTGCAGCCGATTTCCAGCCGTCTGTCACGGCCTGAATTTCGTCCCGCCCGGTGGTTATTAAAGTCCGGAGATTTTTTTCATGAAAAATTTTCTAAGTCCAAACTTTTTTCTAAGTCCAAATTTTTTTTTTCACTATTTTTTTTTCTTCTCATGTCCGTGGCCTACATGGGAGCGCCGTCACGAACCGCACCATGGCGAGGGCCGGAGCTCGTCTCTTCCCGGCGGGACCCTGCCTCCCGAATCTGTGTATTTTACGCAAACTTTGGGAAGGTGCGTCGCCCGGCGGCATTAACCGGGAGGGCCCCCGATCACATGGATCGCTGCTGGGTACGTCTTCTCTCGTGTGCGAAAGTTCTGACCGAATCGGACCAGGCATTCGGCTGGGAGGGGCGAATCGCGGACCCCCATCGCCAAGAGCCAGATGTAATTGGAAATCCTACAACAACCCGAATGGGTTCGGGCCCGGCCCTCTAGATGCCGTGGTGGGAGTCGTCTAGGACGGCCGCAGAGGCCGCAGACGTCGGAGGACAGGTGATTACAGAAAAATATCCAAGTCCAATAAGAAATTGTTCGAGCCTGGTCAAAAGGCATCTATTCCCTATAATATGGTCAGCCATTGTCTGTCTGTTATTTGGGTCAACTTTTGACCAAAGTCCGAGGAAGGAGCCGGGACCGGGTGCAGCCGATTTCCAGCCGTCTGTCACGGCCTGAATTTCGTCCCGCCCGGTCGTTATTAAAGTCCGGAGATTTTTTTCATGAAGAATTTTCTAAGTCCAAACTTTTTTCTAAGTCCAAATTTTTTTTTTCACTATTTTTTTTTCGAGCCGAATTCGAGCCATTGTCTGTCCGTTATTTGGGTCAACTTTTTACCAAAGTCCGAGGAAGGAGCCGGGACCGGGTGCAGCCGATTTCCAGCCGTCTGTCACGGCCTGAATTTCGTCCCGCCCGGTGGTTATTAAAGTCCGGAGATTTTTTTCATGAAAAATTTTCTAAGTCCAAACTTTTTTCTAAGTCCAAATTTTTTTTTTCACTATTTTTTTTTCTTCTCATGTCCGTGGCCTACATGGGAGCGCCGTCACGAACCGCACCATGGCGAGGGCCGGAGCTCGTCTCTTCCCGGCGGGACCCTGCCTCCCGAATCTGTGTATTTTACGCAAACTTTGGGAAGGTGCGTCGCCCGGCGGCATTAACCGGGAGGGCCCCCGATCACATGGATCGCTGCTGGGTACGTCTTCTCTCGTGTGCGAAAGTTCTGACCGAATCGGACCAGGCATTCGGCTGGGAGGGGCGAATCGCGGACCCCCATCGCCAAGAGCCAGATGTAATTGGAAATCCTACAACAACCCGAATGGGTTCGGGCCCGGCCCTCTAGATGCCGTGGTGGGAGTCGTCTAGGACGGCCGCAGAGGCCGCAGACGTCGGAGGACAGGTGATTACAGAAAAATATCCAAGTCCAATAAGAAATTGTTCGAGCCTGGTCAAAAGGCATCTATTCCCTATAATATGGTCAGCCATTGTCTGTCTGTTATTTGGGTCAACTTTTGACCAAAGTCCGAGGAAGGAGCCGGGACCGGGTGCAGCCGATTTCCAGCCGTCTGTCACGGCCTGAATTTCGTCCCGCCCGGTCGTTATTAAAGTCCGGAGATTTTTTTCATGAAGAATTTTCTAAGTCCAAACTTTTTTCTAAGTCCAAATTTTTTTTTTCACTATTTTTTTTTCTTCTCATGTCCGTGGCCTACATGGGAGCGCCGTCACGAACCGCACCATGGCGAGGGCCGGAGCTCGTCTCTTCCCGGCGGGACCCTGCCTCCCGAATCTGTGTATTTTACGCAAACTTCGGGAAGGTGCGTCGCCCGGCGGCATTAACCGGGAGGGCCCCCGATCACATGGATCGCTGCTGGGTACGTCTTCTCTCGTGTGCGAAAGTTCTGACCGAATCGGACCAGGCATTCGGCTGGGAGGGGCGAATCGCGGACCCCCATCGCCAAGAGCCAGATGTAATTGGAAATCCTACAACAACCCGAATGGGTTCGGGCCCGGCCCTCTAGATGCCGTGGTGGGAGTCGTCTAGGACGGCCGCAGAGGCCGCAGACGTCGGAGGACAGGTGATTACAGAAAAATATCCAAGTCCAATAAGAAATTGTTCGAGCCTGGTCAAAAGGCATCTATTCCCTATAATATGGTCAGCCATTGTCTGTCCGTTATTTGGGTCAACTTTTGACCAAAGTCCGAGGAAGGAGCCGGGACCGGGTGCAGCCGATTTCCAGCCGTCTGTCACGGCCTGAATTTCGTCCCGCCCGGTGGTTATTAAAGTCCGGGGATTTTTTTCATGAAAAATTTTCTAAGTCCAAACTTTTTTCTAAGTCCAAATTTTTTTTTTCACTATTTTTTTTTCGAGCCGAATTCGAGCCATTGTCTGTCCGTTATTTGGGTCAACTTTTGACCAAAGTCCGAGGAAGGAGCCGGGACCGGGTGCAGCCGATTTCCAGCCGTCTGTCACGGCCTGAATTTCGTCCCGCCCGGTGGTTATTAAAGTCCGGAGATTTTTTTCATGAAAAATTTTCTAAGTCCAAACTTTTTTCTAAGTCCAAATTTTTTTTTTCACTATTTTTTTTTCGAGCCGAATTCGAGCCATTGTCTGTCCGTTATTTGGGTCAACTTTTGACCAAAGTCCGAGGAAGGAGCCGGGACCGGGTGCAGCCGATTTCCAGCCGTCTGTCACGGCCTGAATTTCGTCACGCCCGGTGGTTATTAAAGTCCGGAGATTTTTTTCATGAAAAATTTTCTAAGTCCAAACTTTTTTCTAAGTCCAAATTTTTTTTTTCACTATTTTTTTTTCTTCTCATGTCCGTGGCCTACATGGGAGCGCCGTCACGAACCGCACCATGGCGAGGGCCGGAGCTCGTCTCTTCCCGGCGGGACCCTGCCTCCCGAATCTGTGTATTTTACGCAAACTTCGGGAAGGTGCTTCGCCCGGCGGCATTAACCGGGAGGGCCCCCGATCACATGGATCGCTGCTGGGTACGTCTTCTCTCGTGTGCGAAAGTTCTGACCGAATCGGACCAGGCATTCGGCTGGGAGGGGCGAATCGGGGACCCCCATCGCCAAGAGCCAGATGTAATTGGAAATCCTACAACAACCCGAATGGGTTCGGGCCCGGCCCTCTAGATGCCGTGGTGGGAGTCGTCTAGGACGGCCGCAGAGGCCGCAGACGTCGGAGGACAGGTGATTACAGAAAAATATCCAAGTCCAATAAGAAATTGTTCGAGCCTGGTCAAAAGGCATCTATTCCCTATAATATGGTCAGCCATTGTCTGTCTGTTATTTGGGTCAACTTTTGACCAAAGTCCGAGGAAGGAGCCGGGACCGGGTGCAGCCGATTTCCAGCCGTCTGTCACGGCCTGAATTTCGTCCCGCCCGGTGGTTATTAAAGTCCGGGGATTTTTTTCATGAAAAATTTTCTAAGTCCAAACTTTTTTCTAAGTCCAAATTTTTTTTTCACTATTTTTTTTTCGAGCCGAATTCGAGCCATTGTCTGTCCGTTATTTGGGTCAACTTTTGACCAAAGTCCGAGGAAGGAGCCGGGACCGGGTGCAGCCGATTTCCAGCCGTCTGTCACGGCCTGAATTTCGTCCCGCCCGGTGGTTATTAAAGTCCGGAGATTTTTTTCATGAAAAATTTTCTAAGTCCAAACTTTTTTCTAAGTCCAAATTTTTTTTTTCACTATTTTTTTTTCGAGCCGAATTCGAGCCATTGTCTGTCCGTTATTTGGGTCAACTTTTGACCAAAGTCCGAGGAAGGAGCCGGGACCGGGTGCAGCCGATTTCCAGCCGTCTGTCACGGCCTGAATTTCGTCCCGCCCGGTGGTTATTAAAGTCCGGAGATTTTTTTCATGAAAAATTTTCTAAGTCCAAACTTTTTTCTAAGTCCAAATTTTTTTTTTCACTATTTTTTTTTCTTCTCATGTCCGTGGCCTACATGGGAGCGCCGTCACGAACCGCACCATGGCGAGGGCCGGAGCTCGTCTCTTCCCGGCGGGACCCTGCCTCCCGAATCTGTGTATTTTACGCAAACTTCGGGAAGGTGCGTCGCCCGGCGGCATTAACCGGGAGGGCCCCCGATCACATGGATCGCTGCTGGGTACGTCTTCTCTCGTGTGCGAAAGTTCTGACCGAATCGGACCAGGCATTCGGCTGGGAGGGGCGAATCGCGGACCCCCATCGCCAAGAGCCAGATGTAATTGGAAATCCTACAACAACCCGAATGGGTTCGGGCCCGGCCCTCTAGATGCCGTGGTGGGAGTCGTCTAGGACGGCCGCAGAGGCCGCAGACGTCGGAGGACAGGTGATTACAGAAAAATATCCAAGTCCAATAAGAAATTGTTCGAGCCTGGTCAAAAGGCATCTATTCCCTATAATATGGTCAGCCATTGTCTGTCTGTTATTTGGGTCAACTTTTGACCAAAGTCCGAGGAAGGAGCCGGGACCGGGTGCAGCCGATTTCCAGCCGTCTGTCACGGCCTGAATTTCGTCCCGCCCGGTGGTTATTAAAGTCCGGAGATTTTTTTCATGAAAAATTTTCTAAGTCCAAACTTTTTTCTAAGTCCAAATTTTTTTTTTCACTATTTTTTTTTCGAGCCGAATTCGAGCCATTGTCTGTCCGTTATTTGGGTCAACTTTTGACCAAAGTCCGAGGAAGGAGCCGGGACCGGGTGCAGCCGATTTCCAGCCGTCTGTCACGGCCTGAAATTTGTCCCGCCCGGTGGTTATTAAAGTCCGGAGATTTTTTTCATGAAAAATTTTCTAAGTCCAAACTTTTTTCTAAGTCCAAATTTTTTTTTTCACTATTTTTTTTTCTTCTCATGTCCGTGGCCTACATGGGAGCGCCGTCACGAACCGCACCATGGCGAGGGCCGGAGCTCGTCTCTTCCCGGCGGGACCCTGCCTCCCGAATCTGTGTATTTTACGCAAACTTCGGGAAGGTGCGTCGCCCGGCGGCATTAACCGGGAGGGCCCCCGATCACATGGATCGCTGCTGGGTACGTCTTCTCTCGTGTGCGAAAGTTCTGACCGAATCGGACCAGGCATTCGGCTGGGAGGGGCGAATCGCGGACCCCCATCGCCAAGAGCCAGATGTAATTGGAAATCCTACAACAACCCGAATGGGTTCGGGCCCGGCCCTCTAGATGCCGTGGTGGGAGTCGTCTAGGACGGCCGCAGAGGCCGCAGACGTCGGAGGACAGGTGATTACAGAAAAATATCCAAGTCCAATAAGAAATTGTTCGAGCCTGGTCAAAAGGCATCTATTCCCTATAATATGGTCAGCCATTGTCTGTCTGTTATTTGGGTCAACTTTTGACCAAAGTCCGAGGAAGGAGCCGGGACCGGGTGCAGCCGATTTCCAGCCGTCTGTCACGGCCTGAATTTCGTCCCGCCCGGTGGTTATTAAAGTCCGGGGATTTTTTTCATGAAAAATTTTCTAAGTCCAAACTTTTTTCTAAGTCCAAATTTTTTTTTTCACTATTTATTTTTCGAGCCGAATTCGAGCCATTGTCTGTCCGTTATTTGGGTCAACTTTTGACCAAAGTCCGAGGAAGGAGCCGGGACCGGGTGCAGCCGATTTCCAGCCGTCTGTCACGGCCTGAATTTCGTCCCGCCCGGTGGTTATTAAAGTCCGGAGATTTTTTTCATGAAAAATTTTCTAAGTCCAAACTTTTTTCTAAGTCCAAATTTTTTTTTTCACTATTTTTTTTTCGAGCCGAATTCGAGCCATTGTCTGTCCGTTATTTGGGTCAACTTTTGACCAAAGTCCGAGGAAGGAGCCGGGACCGGGTGCAGCCGATTTCCAGCCGTCTGTCACGGCCTGAATTTCGTCACGCCCGGTGGTTATTAAAGTCCGGAGATTTTTTTCATGAAAAATTTTCTAAGTCCAAACTTTTTTCTAAGTCCAAATTTTTTTTTTCACTATTTTTTTTTCTTCTCATGTCCGTGGCCTACATGGGAGCGCCGTCACGAACCGCACCATGGCGAGGGCCGGAGCTCGTCTCTTCCCGGCGGGACCCTGCCTCCCGAATCTGTGTATTTTACGCAAACTTCGGGAAGGTGCTTCGCCCGGCGGCATTAACCGGGAGGGCCCCCGATCACATGGATCGCTGCTGGGTACGTCTTCTCTCGTGTGCGAAAGTTCTGACCGAATCGGACCAGGCATTCGGCTGGGAGGGGCGAATCGGGGACCCCCATCGCCAAGAGCCAGATGTAATTGGAAATCCTACAACAACCCGAATGGGTTCGGGCCCGGCCCTCTAGATGCCGTGGTGGGAGTCGTCTAGGACGGCCGCAGAGGCCGCAGACGTCGGAGGACAGGTGATTACAGAAAAATATCCAAGTCCAATAAGAAATTGTTCGAGCCTGGTCAAAAGGCATCTATTCCCTATAATATGGTCAGCCATTGTCTGTCTGTTATTTGGGTCAACTTTTGACCAAAGTCCGAGGAAGGAGCCGGGACCGGGTGCAGCCGATTTCCAGCCGTCTGTCACGGCCTGAATTTCGTCCCGCCCGGTGGTTATTAAAGTCCGGGGATTTTTTTCATGAAAAATTTTCTAAGTCCAAACTTTTTTCTAAGTCCAAATTTTTTTTTTCACTATTTTTTTTTCGAGCCGAATTCGAGCCATTGTCTGTCCGTTATTTGGGTCAACTTTTGACCAAAGTCCGAGGAAGGAGCCGGGACCGGGTGCAGCCGATTTCCAGCCGTCTGTCACGGCCTGAATTTCGTCCCGCCCGGTGGTTATTAAAGTCCGGAGATTTTTTTCATGAAAAATTTTCTAAGTCCAAACTTTTTTCTAAGTCCAAATTTTTTTTTTCACTATTTTTTTTTCGAGCCGAATTCGAGCCATTGTCTGTCCGTTATTTGGGTCAACTTTTGACCAAAGTCCGAGGAAGGAGCCGGGACCGGGTGCAGCCGATTTCCAGCCGTCTGTCACGGCCTGAATTTCGTCACGCCCGGTGGTTATTAAAGTCCGGAGATTTTTTTCATGAAAAATTTTCTAAGTCCAAACTTTTTTCTAAGTCCAAATTTTTTTTTTCACTATTTTTTTTTCTTCTCATGTCCGTGGCCTACATGGGAGCGCCGTCACGAACCGCACCATGGCGAGGGCCGGAGCTCGTCTCTTCCCGGCGGGACCCTGCCTCCCGAATCTGTGTATTTTACGCAAACTTCGGGAAGGTGCTTCGCCCGGCGGCATTAACCGGGAGGGCCCCCGATCACATGGATCGCTGCTGGGTACGTCTTCTCTCGTGTGCGAAAGTTCTGACCGAATCGGACCAGGCATTCGGCTGGGAGGGGCGAATCGGGGACCCCCATCGCCAAGAGCCAGATGTAATTGGAAATCCTACAACAACCCGAATGGGTTCGGGCCCGGCCCTCTAGATGCCGTGGTGGGAGTCGTCTAGGACGGCCGCAGAGGCCGCAGACGTCGGAGGACAGGTGATTACAGAAAAATATCCAAGTCCAATAAGAAATTGTTCGAGCCTGGTCAAAAGGCATCTATTCCCTATAATATGGTCAGCCATTGTCTGTCTGTTATTTGGGTCAACTTTTGACCAAAGTCCGAGGAAGGAGCCGGGACCGGGTGCAGCCGATTTCCAGCCGTCTGTCACGGCCTGAATTTCGTCCCGCCCGGTGGTTATTAAAGTCCGGGGATTTTTTTCATGAAAAATTTTCTAAGTCCAAACTTTTTTCTAAGTCCAAATTTTTTTTTTCACTATTTTTTTTTCGAGCCGAATTCGAGCCATTGTCTGTCCGTTATTTGGGTCAACTTTTGACCAAAGTCCGAGGAAGGAGCCGGGACCGGGTGCAGCCGATTTCCAGCCGTCTGTCACGGCCTGAATTTCGTCCCGCCCGGTGGTTATTAAAGTCCGGAGATTTTTTTCATGAAAAATTTTCTAAGTCCAAACTTTTTTCTAAGTCCAAATTTTTTTTTTCACTATTTTTTTTTCGAGCCGAATTCGAGCCATTGTCTGTCCGTTATTTGGGTCAACTTTTGACCAAAGTCCGAGGAAGGAGCCGGGACCGGGTGCAGCCGATTTCCAGCCGTCTGTCACGGCCTGAATTTCGTCCCGCCCGGTGGTTATTAAAGTCCGGAGATTTTTTTCATGAAAAATTTTCTAAGTCCAAACTTTTTTCTAAGTCCAAAGTTTTTTTTTTCACTATTTTTTTTTCTTCTCATGTCCGTGGCCTACATGGGAGCGCCGTCACGAACCGCACCATGGCGAGGGCCGGAGCTCGTCTCTTCCCGGCGGGACCCTGCCTCCCGAATCTGTGTATTTTACGCAAACTTCGGGAAGGTGCGTCGCCCGGCGGCATTAACCGGGAGGGCCCCCGATCACATGGATCGCTGCTGGGTACGTCTTCTCTCGTGTGCGAAAGTTCTGACCGAATCGGACCAGGCATTCGGCTGGGAGGGGCGAATCGCGGACCCCCATCGCCAAGAGCCAGATGTAATTGGAAATCCTACAACAACCCGAATGGGTTCGGGCCCGGCCCTCTAGATGCCGTGGTGGGAGTCGTCTAGGACGGCCGCAGAGGCCGCAGACGTCGGAGGACAGGTGATTACAGAAAAATATCCAAGTCCAATAAGAAATTGTTCGAGCCTGGTCAAAAGGCATCTATTCCCTATAATATGGTCAGCCATTGTCTGTCTGTTATTTGGGTCAACTTTTGACCAAAGTCCGAGGAAGGAGCCGGGACCGGGTGCAGCCGATTTCCAGCCGTCTGTCACGGCCTGAATTTCGTCCCGCCCGGTGGTTATTAAAGTCCGGAGATTTTTTTCATGAAAAATTTTCTAAGTCCAAACTTTTTTCTAAGTCCAAATTTTTTTTTTCACTATTTTTTTTTCGAGCCGAATTCGAGCCATTGTCTGTCCGTTATTTGGGTCAACTTTTGACCAAAGTCCGAGGAAGGAGCCGGGACCGGGTGCAGCCGATTTCCAGCCGTCTGTCACGGCCTGAAATTTGTCCCGCCCGGTGGTTATTAAAGTCCGGAGATTTTTTTCATGAAAAATTTTCTAAGTCCAAACTTTTTTCTAAGTCCAAATTTTTTTTTTCACTATTTTTTTTTCTTCTCATGTCCGTGGCCTACATGGGAGCGCCGTCACGAACCGCACCATGGCGAGGGCCGGAGCTCGTCTCTTCCCGGCGGGACCCTGCCTCCCGAATCTGTGTATTTTACGCAAACTTCGGGAAGGTGCGTCGCCCGGCGGCATTAACCGGGAGGGCCCCCGATCACATGGATCGCTGCTGGGTACGTCTTCTCTCGTGTGCGAAAGTTCTGACCGAATCGGACCAGGCATTCGGCTGGGAGGGGCGAATCGCGGACCCCCATCGCCAAGAGCCAGATGTAATTGGAAATCCTACAACAACCCGAATGGGTTCGGGCCCGGCCCTCTAGATGCCGTGGTGGGAGTCGTCTAGGACGGCCGCAGAGGCCGCAGACGTCGGAGGACAGGTGATTACAGAAAAATATCCAAGTCCAATAAGAAATTGTTCGAGCCTGGTCAAAAGGCATCTATTCCCTATAATATGGTCAGCCATTGTCTGTCTGTTATTTGGGTCAACTTTTGACCAAAGTCCGAGGAAGGAGCCGGGACCGGGTGCAGCCGATTTCCAGCCGTCTGTCACGGCCTGAATTTCGTCCCGCCCGGTGGTTATTAAAGTCCGGGGATTTTTTTCATGAAAAATTTTCTAAGTCCAAACTTTTTTCTAAGTCCAAATTTTTTTTTTCACTATTTTTTTTTCGAGCCGAATTCGAGCCATTGTCTGTCCGTTATTTGGGTCAACTTTTGACCAAAGTCCGAGGAAGGAGCCGGGACCGGGTGCAGCCGATTTCCAGCCGTCTGTCACGGCCTGAATTTCGTCCCGCCCG
This sequence comes from Asterias amurensis, assembly GCF_032118995.1. NCBI lineage: Eukaryota > Metazoa > Echinodermata > Asteroidea > Forcipulatida > Asteriidae > Asterias > Asterias amurensis. The sequence continues at coordinate 74,240 of NC_092666.1, forward strand.
GTGGTTATTAAAGTCCGGAGATTTTTTTCATGAAAAATTTTCTAAGTCCAAACTTTTTTCTAAGTCCAAATTTTTTTTTTCACTATTTTTTTTTCGAGCCGAATTCGAGCCATTGTCTGTCCGTTATTTGGGTCAACTTTTGACCAAAGTCCGAGGAAGGAGCCGGGACCGGGTGCAGCCGATTTCCAGCCGTCTGTCACGGCCTGAAATTTGTCCCGCCCGGTGGTTATTAAAGTCCGGAGATTTTTTTCATGAAAAATTTTCTAAGTCCAAACTTTTTTCTAAGTCCAAATTTTTTTTTTCACTATTTTTTTTTCTTCTCATGTCCGTGGCCTACATGGGAGCGCCGTCACGAACCGCACCATGGCGAGGGCCGGAGCTCGTCTCTTCCCGGCGGGACCCTGCCTCCCGAATCTGTGTATTTTACGCAAACTTCGGGAAGGTGCGTCGCCCGGCGGCATTAACCGGGAGGGCCCCCGATCACATGGATCGCTGCTGGGTACGTCTTCTCTCGTGTGCGAAAGTTCTGACCGAATCGGACCAGGCATTCGGCTGGGAGGGGCGAATCGCGGACCCCCATCGCCAAGAGCCAGATGTAATTGGAAATCCTACAACAACCCGAATGGGTTCGGGCCCGGCCCTCTAGATGCCGTGGTGGGAGTCGTCTAGGACGGCCGCAGAGGCCGCAGACGTCGGAGGACAGGTGATTACAGAAAAATATCCAAGTCCAATAAGAAATTGTTCGAGCCTGGTCAAAAGGCATCTATTCCCTATAATATGGTCAGCCATTGTCTGTCTGTTATTTGGGTCAACTTTTGACCAAAGTCCGAGGAAGGAGCCGGGACCGGGTGCAGCCGATTTCCAGCCGTCTGTCACGGCCTGAATTTCGTCCCGCCCGGTGGTTATTAAAGTCGGAGATTTTTTTCATGAAAAATTTTCTAAGTCCAAACTTTTTTCTAAGTCCAAATTTTTTTTTTCACTATTTTTTTTTCGAGCCGAATTCGAGCCATTGTCTGTCCGTTATTTGGGTCAACTTTTGACCAAAGTCCGAGGAAGGAGCCGGGACCGGGTGCAGCCGATTTCCAGCCGTCTGTCACGGCCTGAAATTTGTCCCGCCCGGTGGTTATTAAAGTCCGGAGATTTTTTTCATGAAAAATTTTCTAAGTCCAAACTTTTTTCTAAGTCCAAATTTTTTTTTTTCACTATTTTTTTTTCTTCTCATGTCCGTGGCCTACATGGGAGCGCCGTCACGAACCGCACCATGGCGAGGGCCGGAGCTCGTCTCTTCCCGGCGGGACCCTGCCTCCCGAATCTGTGTATTTTACGCAAACTTCGGGAAGGTGCGTCGCCCGGCGGCATTAACCGGGAGGGCCCCCGATCACATGGATCGCTGCTGGGTACGTCTTCTCTCGTGTGCGAAAGTTCTGACCGAATCGGACCAGGCATTCGGCTGGGAGGGGCGAATCGCGGACCCCCATCGCCAAGAGCCAGATGTAATTGGAAATCCTACAACAACCCGAATGGGTTCGGGCCCGGCCCTCTAGATGCCGTGGTGGGAGTCGTCTAGGACGGCCGCAGAGGCCGCAGACGTCGGAGGACAGGTGATTACAGAAAAATATCCAAGTCCAATAAGAAATTGTTCGAGCCTGGTCAAAAGGCATCTATTCCCTATAATATGGTCAGCCATTGTCTGTCTGTTATTTGGGTCAACTTTTGACCAAAGTCCGAGGAAGGAGCCGGGACCGGGTGCAGCCGATTTCCAGCCGTCTGTCACGGCCTGAATTTCGTCCCGCCCGGTGGTTATTAAAGTCCGGAGATTTTTTTCATGAAAAATTTTCTAAGTCCAAACTTTTTTCTAAGTCCAAATTTTTTTTTTCACTATTTTTTTTTCGAGCCGAATTCGAGCCATTGTCTGTCCGTTATTTGGGTCAACTTTTGACCAAAGTCCGAGGAAGGAGCCGGGACCGGGTGCAGCCGATTTCCAGCCGTCTGTCATGGCCTGAATTTCGTCCCGCCCGGTGGTTATTAAAGTCCGGAGATTTTTTTCATGAAAAATTTTCTAAGTCCAAACTTTTTTCTAAGTCCAAATTTTTTTTTTCACTATTTTTTTTTCTTCTCATGTCCGTGGCCTACATGGGAGCGCCGTCACGAACCGCACCATGGCGAGGGCCGGAGCTCGTCTCTACCCGGCGGGACCCTGCCTCCCGAATCTGTGTATTTTACGCAAACTTCGGGAAGGTGCGTCGCCCGGCGGCATTAACCGGGAGGGCCCCCGATCACATGGATCGCTGCTGGGTACGTCTTCTCTCGTGTGCGAAAGTTCTGACCGAATCGGACCAGGCATTCGGCTGGGAGGGGCGAATCGCGGACCCCCATCGCCAAGAGCCAGATGTAATTGGAAATCCTACAACAACCCGAATGGGTTCGGGCCCGGCCCTCTAGATGCCGTGGTGGGAGTCGTCTAGGACGGCCGCAGAGGCCGCAGACGTCGGAGGACAGGTGATTACAGAAAAATATCCAAGTCCAATAAGAAATTGTTCGAGCCTGGTCAAAAGGCATCTATTCCCTATAATATGGTCAGCCATTGTCTGTCTGTTATTTGGGTCAACTTTTGACCAAAGTCCGAGGAAGGAGCCGGGACCGGGTGCAGCCGATTTCCAGCCGTCTGTCACGGCCTGAATTTCGTCCCGCCCGGTGGTTATTAAAGTCCGGAGATTTTTTTCATGAAAAATTTTCTAAGTCCAAACTTTTTTCTAAGTCCAAATTTTTTTTTTCACTATTTTTTTTTCGAGCCGAATTCGAGCCATTGTCTGTCCGTTATTTGGGTCAACTTTTTACCAAAGTCCGAGGAAGGAGCCGGGACCGGGTGCAGCCGATTTCCAGCCGTCTGTCACGGCCTGAATTTCGTCCCGCCCGGTGGTTATTAAAGTCCGGAGATTTTTTTCATGAAAAATTTTCTAAGTCCAAACTTTTTTCTAAGTCCAAATTTTTTTTTTCACTATTTTTTTTTCTTCTCATGTCCGTGGCCTACATTGGAGCGCCGTCACGAACCGCACCATGGCGAGGGCCGGAGCTCGTCTCTTCCCGGCGGGACCCTGCCTCCCGAATCTGTGTATTTTACGCAAACTTCGGGAAGGTGCGTCGCCCGGCGGCATTAACCGGGAGGGCCCCCGATCACATGGATCGCTGCTGGGTACGTCTTCTCTCGTGTGCGAAAGTTCTGACCGAATCGGACCAGGCATTCGGCTGGGAGGGGCGAATCGCGGACCCCCATCGCCAAGAGCCAGATGTAATTGGAAATCCTACAACAACCCGAATGGGTTCGGGCCCGGCCCTCTAGATGCCGTGGTGGGAGTCGTCTAGGACGGCCGCAGAGGCCGCAGACGTCGGAGGACAGGTGATTACAGAAAAATATCCAAGTTCAATAAGAAATTGTTCGAGCCTGGTCAAAAGGCATCTATTCCCTATAATATGGTCAGCCATTGTCTGTCTGTTATTTGGGTCAACTTTTGACCAAAGTCCGAGGAAGGAGCCGGGACCGGGTGCAGCCGATTTCCAGCCGTCTGTCACGGCCTGAATTTCGTCCCGCCCGGTGGTTATTAAAGTCCGGAGATTTTTTTCATGAAAAATTTTCTAAGTCCAAACTTTTTTCTAAGTCCAAATTTTTTTTTTCACTATTTTTTTTTCGAGCCGAATTCGAGCCATTGTCTGTCCGTTATTTGGGTCAACTTTTTACCAAAGTCCGAGGAAGGAGCCGGGACCGGGTGCAGCCGATTTCCAGCCGTCTGTCACGGCCTGAATTTCGTCCCGCCCGGTGGTTATTAAAGTCCGGAGATTTTTTTCATGAAAAATTTTCTAAGTCCAAACTTTTTTCTAAGTCCAAATTTTTTTTTTCACTATTTTTTTTTCGAGCCGAATTCGAGCCATTGTCTGTCCGTTATTTGGGTCAACTTTTGACCAAAGTCCGAGGAAGGAGCCGGGACCGGGTGCAGCCGATTTCCAGCCGTCTGTCACGGCCTGAAATTTGTCCCGCCCGGTGGTTATTAAAGTCCGGAGATTTTTTTCATGAAAAATTTTCTAAGTCCAAACTTTTTTCTAAGTCCAAATTTTTTTTTTCACTATTTTTTTTTCTTCTCATGTCCGTGGCCTACATGGGAGCGCCGTCACGAACCGCACCATGGCGAGGGCCGGAGCTCGTCTCTTCCCGGCGGGACCCTGCCTCCCGAATCTGTGTATTTTACGCAAACTTCGGGAAGGTGCGTCGCCCGGCGGCATTAACCGGGAGGGCCCCCGATCACATGGATCGCTGCTGGGTACGTCTTCTCTCGTGTGCGAAAGTTCTGACCGAATCGGACCAGGCATTCGGCTGGGAGGGGCGAATCGCGGACCCCCATCGCCAAGAGCCAGATGTAATTGGAAATCCTACAACAACCCGAATGGGTTCGGGCCCGGCCCTCTAGATGCCGTGGTGGGAGTCGTCTAGGACGGCCGCAGAGGCCGCAGACGTCGGAGGACAGGTGATTACAGAAAAATATCCAAGTTCAATAAGAAATTGTTCGAGCCTGGTCAAAAGGCATCTATTCCCTATAATATGGTCAGCCATTGTCTGTCTGTTATTTGGGTCAACTTTTGACCAAAGTCCGAGGAAGGAGCCGGGACCGGGTGCAGCCGATTTCCAGCCGTCTGTCACGGCCTGAATTTCGTCCCGCCCGGTGGTTATTAAAGTCCGGAGATTTTTTTCATGAAAAATTTTCTAAGTCCAAACTTTTTTCTAAGTCCAAATTTTTTTTTTCACTATTTTTTTTTCGAGCCGAATTCGAGCCATTGTCTGTCCGTTATTTGGGTCAACTTTTTACCAAAGTCCGAGGAAGGAGCCGGGACCGGGTGCAGCCGATTTCCAGCCGTCTGTCACGGCCTGAATTTCGTCCCGCCCGGTGGTTATTAAAGTCCGGAGATTTTTTTCATGAAAAATTTTCTAAGTCCAAACTTTTTTCTAAGTCCAAATTTTTTTTTTCACTATTTTTTTTTCGAGCCGAATTCGAGCCATTGTCTGTCCGTTATTTGGGTCAACTTTTGACCAAAGTCCGAGGAAGGAGCCGGGACCGGGTGCAGCCGATTTCCAGCCGTCTGTCACGGCCTGAAATTTGTCCCGCCCGGTGGTTATTAAAGTCCGGAGATTTTTTTCATGAAAAATTTTCTAAGTCCAAACTTTTTTCTAAGTCCAAATTTTTTTTTTTCACTATTTTTTTTTCTTCTCATGTCCGTGGCCTACATGGGAGCGCCGTCACGAACCGCACCATGGCGAGGGCCGGAGCTCGTCTCTTCCCGGCGGGACCCTGCCTCCCGAATCTGTGTATTTTACGCAAACTTCGGGAAGGTGCGTCGCCCGGCGGCATTAACCGGGAGGGCCCCCGATCACATGGATCGCTGCTGGGTACGTCTTCTCTCGTGTGCGAAAGTTCTGACCGAATCGGACCAGGCATTCGGCTGGGAGGGGCGAATCGCGGACCCCCATCGCCAAGAGCCAGATGTAATTGGAAATCCTACAACAACCCGAATGGGTTCGGGCCCGGCCCTCTAGATGCCGTGGTGGGAGTCGTCTAGGACGGCCGCAGAGGCCGCAGACGTCGGAGGACAGGTGATTACAGAAAAATATCCAAGTCCAATAAGAAATTGTTCGAGCCTGGTCAAAAGGCATCTATTCCCTATAATATGGTCAGCCATTGTCTGTCTGTTATTTGGGTCAACTTTTGACCAAAGTCCGAGGAAGGAGCCGGGACCGGGTGCAGCCGATTTCCAGCCGTCTGTCACGGCCTGAATTTCGTCCCGCCCGGTGGTTATTAAAGTCCGGAGATTTTTTTCATGAAAAATTTTCTAAGTCCAAACTTTTTTCTAAGTCCAAATTTTTTTTTTCACTATTTTTTTTTCGAGCCGAATTCGAGCCATTGTCTGTCCGTTATTTGGGTCAACTTTTGACCAAAGTCCGAGGAAGGAGCCGGGACCGGGTGCAGCCGATTTCCAGCCGTCTGTCATGGCCTGAATTTCGTCCCGCCCGGTGGTTATTAAAGTCCGGAGATTTTTTTCATGAAAAATTTTCTAAGTCCAAACTTTTTTCTAAGTCCAAATTTTTTTTTTCACTATTTTTTTTTCGAGCCGAATTCGAGCCATTGTCTGTCCGTTATTTGGGTCAACTTTTGACCAAAGTCCGAGGAAGGAGCCGGGACCGGCTGCAGCCGATTTCCAGCCGTCTGTTACGGCCTGAATTTTGTCCCGCCCGGTGGTTATTAAAGTCCGGAGATTTTTTTCATGAAAAATTTTCTAAGTCCAAACTTTTTTCTAAGTCCAAATTTTTTTTTTCACTATTTTTTTTTCTTCTCATGTCCGTGGCCTACATGGGAGCGCCGTCACGAACCGCACCATGGCGAGGGCCGGAGCTCGTCTCTTCCCGGCGGGACCCTGCCTCCCGAATCTGTGTATTTTACGCAAACTTCGGGAAGGTGCGTCGCCCGGCGGCATTAACCGGGAGGGCCCCCGATCACATGGATCGCTGCTGGGTACGTCTTCTCTCGTGTGCGAAAGTTCTGACCGAATCGGACCAGGCATTCGGCTGGGAGGGGCGAATCGCGGACCCCCATCGCCAAGAGCCAGATGTAATTGGAAATCCTACAACAACCCGAATGGGTTCGGGCCCGGCCCTCTAGATGCCGTGGTGGGAGTCGTCTAGGACGGCCGCAGAGGCCGCAGACGTCGGAGGACAGGTGATTACAGAAAAATATCCAAGTTCAATAAGAAATTGTTCGAGCCTGGTCAAAAGGCATCTATTCCCTATAATATGGTCAGCCATTGTCTGTCTGTTATTTGGGTCAACTTTTGACCAAAGTCCGAGGAAGGAGCCGGGACCGGGTGCAGCCGATTTCCAGCCGTCTGTCACGGCCTGAATTTCGTCCCGCCCGGTGGTTATTAAAGTCCGGAGATTTTTTTCATGAAAAATTTTCTAAGTCCAAACTTTTTTCTAAGTCCAAATTTTTTTTTTCACTATTTTTTTTTCGAGCCGAATTCGAGCCATTGTCTGTCCGTTATTTGGGTCAACTTTTTACCAAAGTCCGAGGAAGGAGCCGGGACCGGGTGCAGCCGATTTCCAGCCGTCTGTCACGGCCTGAATTTCGTCCCGCCCGGTGGTTATTAAAGTCCGGAGATTTTTTTCATGAAAAATTTTCTAAGTCCAAACTTTTTTCTAAGTCCAAATTTTTTTTTTCACTATTTTTTTTTCTTCTCATGTCCGTGGCCTACATTGGAGCGCCGTCACGAACCGCACCATGGCGAGGGCCGGAGCTCGTCTCTTCCCGGCGGGACCCTGCCTCCCGAATCTGTGTATTTTACGCAAACTTCGGGAAGGTGCGTCGCCCGGCGGCATTAACCGGGAGGGCCCCCGATCACATGGATCGCTGCTGGGTACGTCTTCTCTCGTGTGCGAAAGTTCTGACCGAATCGGACCAGGCATTCGGCTGGGAGGGGCGAATCGCGGACCCCCATCGCCAAGAGCCAGATGTAATTGGAAATCCTACAACAACCCGAATGGGTTCGGGCCCGGCCCTCTAGATGCCGTGGTGGGAGTCGTCTAGGACGGCCGCAGAGGCCGCAGACGTCGGAGGACAGGTGATTACAGAAAAATATCCAAGTCCAATAAGAAATTGTTCGAGCCTGGTCAAAAGGCATCTATTCCCTATAATATGGTCAGCCATTGTCTGTCTGTTATTTGGGTCAACTTTTGACCAAAGTCCGAGGAAGGAGCCGGGACCGGGTGCAGCCGATTTCCAGCCGTCTGTCACGGCCTGAATTTCGTCCCGCCCGGTGGTTATTAAAGTCGGAGATTTTTTTCATGAAAAATTTTCTAAGTCCAAACTTTTTTCTAAGTCCAAATTTTTTTTTTCACTATTTTTTTTTCGAGCCGAATTCGAGCCATTGTCTGTCCGTTATTTGGGTCAACTTTTGACCAAAGTCCGAGGAAGGAGCCGGGACCGGGTGCAGCCGATTTCCAGCCGTCTGTCACGGCCTGAAATTTGTCCCGCCCGGTGGTTATTAAAGTCCGGAGATTTTTTTCATGAAAAATTTTCTAAGTCCAAACTTTTTTCTAAGTCCAAATTTTTTTTTTCACTATTTTTTTTTCTTCTCATGTCCGTGGCCTACATGGGAGCGCCGTCACGAACCGCACCATGGCGAGGGCCGGAGCTCGTCTCTTCCCGGCGGGACCCTGCCTCCCGAATCTGTGTATTTTACGCAAACTTCGGGAAGGTGCGTCGCCCGGCGGCATTAACCGGGAGGGCCCCCGATCACATGGATCGCTGCTGGGTACGTCTTCTCTCGTGTGCGAAAGTTCTGACCGAATCGGACCAGGCATTCGGCTGGGAGGGGCGAATCGCGGACCCCCATCGCCAAGAGCCAGATGTAATTGGAAATCCTACAACAACCCGAATGGGTTCGGGCCCGGCCCTCTAGATGCCGTGGTGGGAGTCGTCTAGGACGGCCGCAGAGGCCGCAGACGTCGGAGGACAGGTGATTACAGAAAAATATCCAAGTCCAATAAGAAATTGTTCGAGCCTGGTCAAAAGGCATCTAATCCCTATAATATGGTCAGCCATTGTCTGTCTGTTATTTGGGTCAACTTTTGACCAAAGTCCGAGGAAGGAGCCGGGACCGGGTGCAGCCGATTTCCAGCCGTCTGTCACGGCCTGAATTTCGTCCCGCCCGGTGGTTATTAAAGTCCGGAGATTTTTTTCATGAAAAATTTTCTAAGTCCAAACTTTTTTCTAAGTCCAAATTTTTTTTTTCACTATTTTTTTTTCGAGCCGAATTCGAGCCATTGTCTGTCCGTTATTTGGGTCAACTTTTGACCAAAGTCCGAGGAAGGAGCCGGGACCGGGTGCAGCCGATTTCCAGCCGTCTATTACGGCCTGAATTTTGTCCCGCCCGGTGGTTATTAAAGTCCGGAGATTTTTTTCATGAAAAATTTTCTAAGTCCAAACTTTTTTCTAAGTCCAAATTTTTTTTTTCACTATTTTTTTTTCTTCTCATGTCCGTGGCCTACATGGGAGCGCCGTCACGAACCGCACCATGGCGAGGGCCGGAGCTCGTCTCTTCCCGGCGGGACCCTGCCTCCCGAATCTGTGTATTTTACGCAAACTTCGGGAAGGTGCGTCGCCCGGCGGCATTAACCGGGAGGGCCCCCGATCACATGGATCGCTGCTGGGTACGTCTTCTCTCGTGTGCGAAAGTTCTGACCGAATCGGACCAGGCATTCGGCTGGGAGGGGCGAATCGCGGACCCCCATCGCCAAGAGCCAGATGTAATTGGAAATCCTACAACAACCCGAATGGGTTCGGGCCCGGCCCTCTAGATGCCGTGGTGGGAGTCGTCTAGGACGGCCGCAGAGGCCGCAGACGTCGGAGGACAGGTGATTACAGAAAAATATCCAAGTTCAATAAGAAATTGTTCGAGCCTGGTCAAAAGGCATCTATTCCCTATAATATGGTCAGCCATTGTCTGTCTGTTATTTGGGTCAACTTTTGACCAAAGTCCGAGGAAGGAGCCGGGACCGGGTGCAGCCGATTTCCAGCCGTCTGTCACGGCCTGAATTTCGTCCCGCCCGGTGGTTATTAAAGTCCGGAGATTTTTTTCATGAAAAATTTTCTAAGTCCAAACTTTTTTCTAAGTCCAAATTTTTTTTTTCACTATTTTTTTTTCGAGCCGAATTCGAGCCATTGTCTGTCCGTTATTTGGGTCAACTTTTTACCAAAGTCCGAGGAAGGAGCCGGGACCGGGTGCAGCCGATTTCCAGCCGTCTGTCACGGCCTGAATTTCGTCCCGCCCGGTGGTTATTAAAGTCCGGAGATTTTTTTCATGAAAAATTTTCTAAGTCCAAACTTTTTTCTAAGTCCAAATTTTTTTTTTCACTATTTTTTTTTCTTCTCATGTCCGTGGCCTACATGGGAGCGCCGTCACGAACCGCACCATGGCGAGGGCCGGAGCTCGTCTCTTCCCGGCGGGACCCTGCCTCCCGAATCTGTGTATTTTACGCAAACTTTGGGAAGGTGCGTCGCCCGGCGGCATTAACCGGGAGGGCCCCCGATCACATGGATCGCTGCTGGGTACGTCTTCTCTCGTGTGCGAAAGTTCTGACCGAATCGGACCAGGCATTCGGCTGGGAGGGGCGAATCGCGGACCCCCATCGCCAAGAGCCAGATGTAATTGGAAATCCTACAACAACCCGAATGGGTTCGGGCCCGGCCCTCTAGATGCCGTGGTGGGAGTCGTCTAGGACGGCCGCAGAGGCCGCAGACGTCGGAGGACAGGTGATTACAGAAAAATATCCAAGTCCAATAAGAAATTGTTCGAGCCTGGTCAAAAGGCATCTATTCCCTATAATATGGTCAGCCATTGTCTGTCTGTTATTTGGGTCAACTTTTGACCAAAGTCCGAGGAAGGAGCCGGGACCGGGTGCAGCCGATTTCCAGCCGTCTGTCACGGCCTGAATTTCGTCCCGCCCGGTCGTTATTAAAGTCCGGAGATTTTTTTCATGAAGAATTTTCTAAGTCCAAACTTTTTTCTAAGTCCAAATTTTTTTTTTCACTATTTTTTTTTCGAGCCGAATTCGAGCCATTGTCTGTCCGTTATTTGGGTCAACTTTTTACCAAAGTCCGAGGAAGGAGCCGGGACCGGGTGCAGCCGATTTCCAGCCGTCTGTCACGGCCTGAATTTCGTCCCGCCCGGTGGTTATTAAAGTCCGGAGATTTTTTTCATGAAAAATTTTCTAAGTCCAAACTTTTTTCTAAGTCCAAATTTTTTTTTTCACTATTTTTTTTTCTTCTCATGTCCGTGGCCTACATGGGAGCGCCGTCACGAACCGCACCATGGCGAGGGCCGGAGCTCGTCTCTTCCCGGCGGGACCCTGCCTCCCGAATCTGTGTATTTTACGCAAACTTTGGGAAGGTGCGTCGCCCGGCGGCATTAACCGGGAGGGCCCCCGATCACATGGATCGCTGCTGGGTACGTCTTCTCTCGTGTGCGAAAGTTCTGACCGAATCGGACCAGGCATTCGGCTGGGAGGGGCGAATCGCGGACCCCCATCGCCAAGAGCCAGATGTAATTGGAAATCCTACAACAACCCGAATGGGTTCGGGCCCGGCCCTCTAGATGCCGTGGTGGGAGTCGTCTAGGACGGCCGCAGAGGCCGCAGACGTCGGAGGACAGGTGATTACAGAAAAATATCCAAGTCCAATAAGAAATTGTTCGAGCCTGGTCAAAAGGCATCTATTCCCTATAATATGGTCAGCCATTGTCTGTCTGTTATTTGGGTCAACTTTTGACCAAAGTCCGAGGAAGGAGCCGGGACCGGGTGCAGCCGATTTCCAGCCGTCTGTCACGGCCTGAATTTCGTCCCGCCCGGTCGTTATTAAAGTCCGGAGATTTTTTTCATGAAGAATTTTCTAAGTCCAAACTTTTTTCTAAGTCCAAATTTTTTTTTTCACTATTTTTTTTTCTTCTCATGTCCGTGGCCTACATGGGAGCGCCGTCACGAACCGCACCATGGCGAGGGCCGGAGCTCGTCTCTTCCCGGCGGGACCCTGCCTCCCGAATCTGTGTATTTTACGCAAACTTCGGGAAGGTGCGTCGCCCGGCGGCATTAACCGGGAGGGCCCCCGATCACATGGATCGCTGCTGGGTACGTCTTCTCTCGTGTGCGAAAGTTCTGACCGAATCGGACCAGGCATTCGGCTGGGAGGGGCGAATCGCGGACCCCCATCGCCAAGAGCCAGATGTAATTGGAAATCCTACAACAACCCGAATGGGTTCGGGCCCGGCCCTCTAGATGCCGTGGTGGGAGTCGTCTAGGACGGCCGCAGAGGCCGCAGACGTCGGAGGACAGGTGATTACAGAAAAATATCCAAGTCCAATAAGAAATTGTTCGAGCCTGGTCAAAAGGCATCTATTCCCTATAATATGGTCAGCCATTGTCTGTCCGTTATTTGGGTCAACTTTTGACCAAAGTCCGAGGAAGGAGCCGGGACCGGGTGCAGCCGATTTCCAGCCGTCTGTCACGGCCTGAATTTCGTCCCGCCCGGTGGTTATTAAAGTCCAAACTTTTTTCTAAGTATTTTTTTCCAAGTCCAAATAAGAGGTTTTTTCTGTGGATCGGATTGGTCTAGCGGTAGATTTCTCGACTGCGGAATCGGAGGTCCCCAGTTCGATTCCCGGACAAAGATGTTGTTTTGTTTACATTGGACATTTTCAAAATGATAGGGGATGCGGATATTAATATATGAGATTTTTCCAAGGTTTTTCTATGGATCGGATTGGTCTAGCGGTAGATATCTCGACTTCAGAATCGGAGGTCCCCAGTTCGAATCCTGGGCAATGATATCAATGTTGTTTTGTTAAGGGTGACATTTTCAAAATGATAGGGGATGCAGAATCGGAGGTCCCCTGTTCGAATCCTGGGCAATGATATCAATGTTGTTTTGTTTCGGGTGACATTTTCAAAATGATAGGTGATGCAAGTATTTATAAATGAGATTTTCCAAGGGTTTTCTGTGGATCGGAGTGGTCTAGCGGTAGATTTTTCGGCTTCAGAATCAAAGGTCTTTAGTTCGAATCCTGCCAATGTTTTGTTTACATTTGACATTTTCAAAACGCTAGGGGATGCGGATATAAAAAAATGAGATTTTTCCTAGGTTTTTCTGTGGATCGGGTTGGTCTAGCGGTAGATTTCTCGACTTCAGAATCGGAGGTCCCCAGTTCGAATCCTGGGCAATAATATCAATGTTGTTTTGTTTCGGGTGATATTTTCAAAATGATAGGGGATGCAGATATTTATGAATGAGATTTTTAAGAGGTTTTTTCTGTGGATCGGATTGGTCTAGCGGTAGATTACTCGACTGCAGAATCGGAGGTCCCCAGTTCGATTCCCGGACAAAGATGTTGTTTTGTTTACATTGGACTTTTTCAAAATGATAAGGGATGCGGATATTAAAATATGAGATTTTTCCTAGGTTTTTCTGTGGATCGGATTGGTCTAGCGGTAGATTTCTCGACTTCAGAATCGGAGGTCCCAGTTCGAATCCTGAGCAATGTTTTGTTTGCAAATGACATTTCAAAATGATAGGGGATGCGGATATTAAAATATGAGATTTTTCCTAGGTTTTTATATGGATCGGATTGGTCTAGCGGTAGATATCTCGACTTCAGAATCGGAGGTCCTCTGTTCGAATCCTGGGCAATGATATCAATGTTGTTTTGTTTCGGGTGACATTTTCAAAATGATAGGGGATGCAAGTATTTATAAATGAGATTTTCCAAGGGTTTTCTGTGGATCGGATTGGTCTAGCGGTAGATTACTCGACTGCGGAATCGGAGGTCCCCAGTTCGATTCCCGGACAAAGATGTTGTTTTGTTTACATTGGACATTTTCAAAATGATAGGGAATGCGGATATTAAAATATGAGATTTTTCCTAGGTTTTTCTGTGGATCGGGTTGGTTTAGCGGTAGATTTCTCGACTTCAGAATCGGAGGTCCCAGTTCGAATCCTGAGCAATGTTTTGTTTGCAATTGACATTTCAAAATGATAGGGGATGTGGATATTAAAATATGAGATTTTTCCTAGGTTTTTCTGTGGATCGGATTGGTCTAGCGGTAGATTTCTCGACTTCAGAATCGGAGGTCCCCAGTTCGAATCCTGGGTATTGATATCAATGTTGTTTTGTTTCGGTTGACATTTTCAAAACGCTAGGGGATGCAAGTATTTATAAATGAGATTTTCCAAGGGTTTTCTGTAGATCGGAGTGGTCTAGCGGTAGATTTTTCGGCTTCAGAATCGGAGGACCCCTGCTCGAATCCTGGGCATTGATATCAATGTTGTTTTGTTCACATTAGTCATTTCAAAATTGATATGGCGGTGCAGATATTTATGAATGAGATTTTTAAGAGTTTTTTCTGTGGATCGCATTGGTCTAGCGGTAGATTTCTCGACTGCGGAATCGGAGGTCCCCAGTTCGATTCCCGGACAAAGATGTTGTTTTGTTTACATTTGACATTTTCAAAATGATAGGGGATGCGGATATTAAAATATGAGATTTTTCCTAGGTTTTTCTGTGGATCGGATTGGTCTAGCGGTAGATTTCTCCACTTCAGAATCGGAGGTCCCCAGTTCGAATCCTGGGTATTGATATCAATGTTGTTTTGTTTCGGTTGACATTTTCAAAACGCTAGGGGATGCAAGTATTTATAAATGAGATTTTCCAAGGGTTTTCTGTAGATCGGAGTGGTCTAGCGGTAGATTTTTCGGCTTCAGAATCGGAGGTCCCCAGTTCGAATCCTGGGCATTGATATCAATGTTGTTTTGTTCACATTAGTCATTTCAAAATGATATGGCGGTGCAGATATTTATGAATGAGATTTTAAGAGTTTTTTCTGTGGATCGCATTGGTCTAGCGGTAGATTTCTCGACTGCGGAATCGGAGGTCCCCAGTTCGATTCCCGAACAAAGATGTTGTTTTGTTTACATTGGACTTTTTCAAAATGATAGGGGATGCGGATATTAAAATATGAGATTTTTCCTAGGTTTTTCTGTGGATCGGATTGGTCTAGCGGTAGATTTCTCGACTTCAGAATCGGAGGTCCCCAGTTCGAATCCTGGGCAATGATATCAATGTTGTTTTGTTTCGGGTGACATTTTCAAAATGATAGGGGATGCAGAATCGGAGTTCCCCTGTTCGAATCCTGGGCAATGATATCAATGTTGTTTTGTTTCGGGTGACATTTTCAAAATGATAGGTGATGCAAGTATTTATAAATGAGATTTTCCAAGGGTTTTCTGTGGATCGGAGTGGTCTAGCGGTAGATTTTTCGGCTTCAGAATCAAAGGTCTTTAGTTCGAATCCTGGCAATGTTTTGTTTACATTTGACATTTTCAAAACGCTAGGGGATGCGGATATAAAAAAATGAGATTTTTCCTAGGTTTTTCTGTGGATCGGGTTGGTCTAGCGGTAGATTTCTCGACTTCAGAATCGGAGGTCCCCAGTTCGAATCCTGGGCAATAATATCAATGTTGTTTTGTTTCGGGTGATATTTTCAAAATGATAGGGGATGCAGATATTTATGAATGAGATTTTTAAGAGGTTTTTTCTGTGGATCGGATTGGTCTAGCGGTAGATTACTCGACTGCGGAATCGGAGGTCCCCAGTTCGATTCCCGGACAAAGATGTTGTTTTGTTTACATTGGACTTTTTCAAAATGATAAGGGATGCGGATATTAAAATATGAGATTTTTCCTAGGTTTTTCTGTGGATCGGATTGGTCTAGCGGCAGATTTCTCGACTTCAGAATCGGAGGTCCCAGTTCGAATCCTGAGCAATGTTTTGTTTGCAATTGACATTTCAAAATGATAGGGGATGCGGATATTAAAATATGAGATTTTTCCTAGGTTTTTCTATGGATCGGATTGGTCTAGCGGTAGATATCTCGACTTCAGAATCGGAGGTCCTCTGTTCGAATCCTGGGCAATGATATCAATGTTGTTTTGTTTCGGGTGACATTTTCAAAATGATAGGGGATGCAAGTATTTATAAATGAGATTTTCCAAGGGTTTTCTGTGGATCGGATTGGTCTAGCGGTAGATTACTCGACTGCGGAATCGGAGGTCCCCAGTTCGATTCCCGGACAAAGATGTTGTTTTGTTTACATTGGACTTTTTCAAAATGATAGGGAATGCGGATATTAAAATATGAGATTTTTCCTAGGTTTTTCTGTGGATCGGGTTGGTTTAGCGGTAGATTTCTCGACTTCAGAATCGGAGGTCCCAGTTCGAATCCTGAGCAATGTTTTGTTTGCAATTGACATTTCAAAATGATAGGGGATGCGGATATTAAAATATGAGATTTTTCCTAGGTTTTTATGTGGATCGATTGGTCTAGCGGTAGATTTCTCGACTTCAGAATCGGAGGTCCCCAGTTCGAATCCTGGGTATTGATATCAATGTTGTTTTGTTTCGGTTGACATTTTCAAAACGCTAGGGGATGCAAGTATTTATAAATGAGATTTTCCAAGGGTTTACTGTAGATCGGAGTGGTCTAGCGGTAGATTTTTCGGCTTCAGAATCGGAGGTCCCCAGCTCGAATCCTGGGCATTGATATCAATGTTGTTTTGTTCACATTAGTCATTTCAAAATGATATGGCGGTGCAGATATTTATGAATGAGATTTTAAGAGTTTTTTCTGTGGATCGCATTGGTCTAGCGGTAGATTTCTCGACTGCGGAATCGGAGGTCCCCAGTTCGATTCCCGAACAAAGATGTTGTTTTGTTTACATTGGACTTTTTCAAAATGATAGGGGATGCGGATATTAAAATATGAGATTTTTCCTAGGTTTTTCTGTGGATCGGATTGGTCTAGCGGTAGATTTCTCGACTTCAGAATCGGAGGTCCCAGTTCGAAACCTGAGCATTATTTTGTTTGCAATTGACATTTCAAAATGATAGGGGATGCGGATATTAAAATATGAGATTTTTCCTAGGTTTTTCTATGGATCGGTTAGGTCTAGCGGTAGATATCTCGACTTCAGAATCGTAGGTCCTCTGTTCGAATCCTGGGCATAGATATCAATGTTGTTTTGTTTCGGGTGACATTTTCAAAATGATAGGGGATGCAGATATTTATGAATGAGATATATAAGAGGTTTTTTCTGTGGATCGGATTGGTCTAGCGGTAGATTACTCGAATGCGGAATCGGAGGTCCCCAGTTCGATTCCCGGACAAAGATGTTGTTTTGTTTACATTGGACTTTTTCAAAATGATAGGGGATGCGGATATGAAAATATGAGATTTTTCCTAGGTTTTTCTGTGGATCGGATTGGTCTACGGCAGATTTTTCGGCTTCAGAATCGGAGGTCTTTAGTTCGAATCCTGGGCAATGTTTTGTTTACATTTGACATTTTCAAAATGATAGGGGATTTTTCCTAGGTTTTTCTGTGGATCTGGTTGGTCTAGCGGTAGATTTCTAGACTTCAGAATCGGAGGTCCCCAGTTCGAATCCTGGGCAATGATATCAATGTTGTTTTGTTTCGGGTGATATTTTCAAAATGATAGGGGATGCAGATATTTATGAATGAGATATTTAAGAGGTTTTTTCTGTGGATCGCATTGGTCTAGCGGTAGATTACTCGAATGCGGAATCGGAGGTCCCCAGTTCGATTCCCGGACAAAGATGTTGTTTTGTTTACATTGGACTTTTTCAAAATGATAGGGGATGCGGATATTAAAATATGAGATTTTTCCTAGGTTTTTCTGTGGATCGGATTGGTCTAGCGGTAGATTTCTCGATTTCAGAATCGGAGGTCCCAGTTCGAAACCTGAGCAATGTTTTGTTTGAAATTGTCATTTCAAAATGATAGGGGATGCGGATATTAAAATATGAGATTTTTCCTAGGTTTTTCTGTGGATCGGATTGGTCTAGCGGTAGATTTCTCGAGTTCAGAATCGGAGTTCCCCAGTTCGAATCCTGGGTATTGATATCAATGTTGTTTTGTTTCGGTTGACATTTTCAAAACGCTAGGGGATGCAAGTATTTATAAATGAGATTTTCCAAGGGTTTTCTGTAGATCGGAGTGGTCTAGCGGTAGATTTTTCGGCTTCAGAATCGGAGGTCCCCAGCTCGATTCCCGGACAAAGATGTTGTTTTGTTTACATTTGACATTTTCAAAATGATAGGGGATGCGGATATTAAAATATGAGATTTTTCCTAGGTTTTTCTATGGATCGGATTGGTCTAGCGGTAGATATCTCGACTTCAGAATCGGAGGTCCCCTGTTCGAATCCTTGGCAATGATATCAATGTTGTTTTGTTTCGGGTAACATTTTCAAAATGATAGGTGATGCAAGTATTTATAAATGAGATTTTCCAAGGGTTTTCTGTGGATCGGAGTGGTCTATAGGTAGATTTTTCGGCTCCAGAATCAAAGGTCTTTAGTTCGAATCCTGGGCAATGTTTTGTTTACATTTGACATTTTCAAAACGCTAGGGGATGCGGATATTAAAATATGAGATTTTTCCTAGGTTTTTCTGTGGATCGGATTGGTCTAGCGGTAGATTTCTCGACTTCAGAATCTGAGGTCCCCTGTTCGAATCCTGGGCAATGATATCAATGTTGTTTTGTTTCGGTTGACATTTTCAAAATGATAGGTGATGCAAGTATTTATAAATGAGATTTTCCAAGGGTTTTCTGTGGATCGGAGTGGTCTAGCGGTAGATTTTTCGGCTTCAGAATCAAAGGTCTTTAGTTCGAATCCTGGCAATGTTTTGTTTACATTTGACATTTTCAAAACGCTAGGGGATGCGGATAAAAAAAAATGAGATTTTTCCTAGGTTTTTCTGTGGATCGGGTTGGTCTAGCGGTAGATTTCTCGACTTCAGAATCTAAGGTCCCCAGTTCGAATCCTAGGCAATGATATCAATGTTATTTTGTTTCGGGTGACATTTTCAAAATGATAGGTGATGCAAGTATTTATAAATGAGATTTTCCAAAGGTTTTCTGTGGATCGGAGTGGTCTAGCGGTAGATTTGTCGAATTCAGAATCAAAGGTCTTTAGTTCGAATCCTGGGCAATGTTTTGTTTACATTTGACATTTTCAAAACGCTAGGGGATGCGGATATTAAAATATGAGATTTTTCCTAGGTTTTTCTGTGGATCGGATTGGTCTAGCGGTAGATTTCTCGACTTCAGAATCTGAGGTCCCCAGTTCGATTCCCGGACAAAGATGTTGTTTTGTTTACATTTGACATTTTCAAAACGCTAAGGGGATGCGGATATTAAAATATGAGATTTTAAGAGTTTTTTCTGTGGATCGCATTGGTCTAGCGGTAGATTTCTCGACTGCGGAATCGGAGGTCCCCAGTTCGATTCCCGGACAAAGATGTTGTTTTGTTTACATTTGACATTTTCAAAATGATAGGGGATGCGGATATTAAAATATGAGATTTTTCCTAGGTTTTTCTATGGATCGGATTGGTCTAGCGGTAGATATCTCGACTTCAGAATCGGAGGTCCCCTGTTCGAATCCTGGGCAATGATATCAATGTTGTTTTGTTTCGGGTAACATTTTCAAAATGATAGGTGATGCAAGTATTTATAAATGAGATTTTCCAAGGGTTTTCTGTGGATCGGAGTGGTCTATAGGTAGATTTTTCGGCTTCAGAATCAAAGGTCTTTAGTTCGAATCCTGGGCAATGTTTTGTTTACATTTGACATTTTCAAAACGCTAGGGGATGGCGGATATAAAAAAATGAGATTTTTCCTAGGTTTTTCTGTGGATCGGGTTGGTCTAGCGGTAGATTTCTCGACTTCAGAATCGGAGGTCCCCAGTTCGAATCCTGGGCAATGATATCAATGTTATTTTGTTTCGGGTGATATTTTCAAAATGATAGGGGATACAGATATTTATGAATGAGATTTTTAAGAGGTTTTTCTGTGGATCAGATTGGTCTAGCGGTAGATTACTCGACTGCGGAATCGGAGGTCCCCAGTTCGTATCCCGGACAAAGATGTTGTTTTGTTTACATTGGACTTTTTCAAAATGATAGGGGATGCGGATATTAAAATATGAGATTTTTCCTAGGTTTTTCTGTGGATCGGATTGGTCTAGCGGTAGATTTCTCGACTTCAGAATCTGAGGTCCCCAGTTCGATTCCCGGACAAAGATGTTGTTTTGTTTACATTTGACATTTTCAAAACGCTAAGGGGATGCGGATATTAAAATATGAGATTTTAAGAGTTTTTTTCTGTGGATCGCATTGGTCTAGCGGTAGATTTCTCGACTGCGGAATCGGAGGTCCCCAGTTCGATTCCCGGACAAAGATCTTGTTTTGTTTACATTTGACATTTTCAAAATGATAGGGGATGCGGATATTAAAATATGAGATTTTAAGAGTTTTTTCTGTGGATCGCATTGGTCTAGCGGTAGATTTCTCGACTTCAGAATCTAAGGTCCCCAGTTCGAATCCTAGGCAATGATATCAATGTTATTTTGTTTCGGGTGACATTTTCAAAATGATAGGTGATGCAAGTATTTATAAATGAGATTTTCCAAAGGTTTTCTGTGGATCGGAGTGGTCTAGCGGTAGATTTGTCGAATTCAGAATCAAAGGTCTTTAGTTCGAATCCTGGGCAATGTTTTGTTTACATTTGACATTTTCAAAACGCTAGGGGATGCGGATATTAAAATATGAGATTTTTCCTAGGTTTTTCTGTGGATCGGATTGGTCTAGCGGTAGATTTCTCGACTTCAGAATCTGAGGTCCCCAGTTCGATCCCCGGACAAAGATGTTGTTTTGTTTACATTTGACATTTTCAAAATGATAGGGGATGCGGATATTAAAATATGAGATTTTAAGAGTTTTTTCTGTGGATCGCATTGGTCTAGCGGTAGATTTCTCGATTGCGGAATCGGAGGTCCCCAGTTCGATTCCCGGACAAAGATGTTGTTTTGTTTACATTTGACATTTTCAAAATGATAGGGGATGCGGATATTAAAATATGAGATTTTTCCTAGGTTTTTCTATGGATCGGATTGGTCTAGCGGTAGATATCTCGACTTCAGAATCGGAGGTCCCCTGTTCGAATCCTGGGCAATGATATCAATGTTGTTTTGTTTCGGGTAACATTTTCAAAATGATAGGTGATGCAAGTATTTATAAATGAGATTTTCCAAGGGTTTTCTGTGGATCGGAGTGGTCTATAGGTAGATTTTTCGGCTCCAGAATCAAAGGTCTTTAGTTCGAATCCTGGGCAATGTTTTGTTTACATTTGACATTTTCAAAACGCTAGGGGATGCGGATATTAAAATATGAGATTTTTCCTAGGTTTTTCTGTGGATCGGATTGGTCTAGCGGTAGATTTCTCGACTTCAGAATCTGAGGTCCCCTGTTCGAATCCGGGGCAATGATATCAATGTTGTTTTGTTTCGGGTGACATTTTCAAAATGATAGGGGATGCAAGTATTTATAAATTAGATTTTCCAAGGGTTTTCTGTGGATCGGAGTGGTCTAGCGGTAGATTTTTCGGCTTCAGAATCAAAGGTCTTTAGTTCGAATCCTGGGCAATGTTTTGTTTACATTTGACATTTTCAAAACGCTAGAGGATGGCGGATATAAAAAAATGAGATTTTTCCTAGGTTTTTCTGTGGATCGGGTTGGTCTAGCGGTAGATTTCTCGACTTCAGAATCGGAGGTCCCCAGTTCGAATCCTGGGCAATGATATCAATGTTATTTTGTTTCGGGTGATATTTTCAAAATGATAGGGGATACAGATATTTATGAATGAGATTTTTAAGAGGTTTTTCTGTGGATCAGATTGGTCTAGCGGTAGATTACTCGACTGCGGAATCGGAGGTCCCCAGTTCGTATCCCGGACAAAGATGTTGTTTTGTTTACATTGGACTTTTTCAAAATGATAGGGGATGCGGATATTAAAATATGAGATTTTTCCTAGGTTTTTCTGTGGATCGGATTGGTCTAGCGGTAGATTTCTCGACTTCAGAATCGGAGGTCCCATTTCGAATCGTGAGCAATGTTTTGTTTGCAATTGACATTTCAAAATGATAGGGGATGCGGATATTAAAATATGAGATTTTTCAAAACGTTAGGGGATGCAAGTATTTAAAAATGAGATTTTTTCTAGGTTTTTATGTGCATCGCATTGGTCTAGTGGTAGATTTTTCGGCTTCGGAATCGGAGGTCCCCAGTTCGAATCCTGGGCATTGATATCAAAGTTGTTTTGTTTCGGGTGATATTTTCAAAATGATAGGGGATGCGGATATTTATGAATGAGATTTTTAAGAGGTTTTTTCTGTGGATCGGATTGGTCTAGCGGCTAATTTTTCGGCTTCAGAATCAAAGGTCTGTAGTTCGAATCCTGGGCAATGTTTTGTTTACATTTGACATTTTCAAAACGCTAGGGGATGCGGATATAAAAAAATGAGATTTTTCCTAGGTTTTTCTGTGGATCGGATTGGTCTAGCGGTAGATTACTCGACTGCGGAATCGGAGATCCCCATTTCGATTCCCGGACAGATATGTTGTTTTATTTACATTGGACATTTTCAAAATGATAAGGGATGCGGATATTAAAAAGTGAGATTTTTCCTAGGTTTTTCTATGGATCGGATTGGTCTAGCGGTAGATATCTCGACTTCAGAATCGGAGGTCCTTTGTTCGAATCCTGGGCAATGATATCAATGTTGTTTTGTTTCTGGTGACATTTTCAAAATGATAGGGGATGCAAGTATTTATAAATGAGATTTTCAAAGGGTTTTCTGTGGATCGGAGAAGTCTAGCGGTAGATTTTTCGGCTTCAGAATCAAAGGTCTTTAGTTCGAATCCTGGGCAATGTTTTGTTTACATTTGACATTTTCAAAACGCTAGGGGATGCAAGTATTTATAAATGAGATTTTCCAAATCTAAAAATTGAAAAAGGAAAAAGGACGCATATTTGTGTCATTCCTAGGTCTTTCTGCTATGGTCTCTTTTTTAAACTTGCTCAGATTGAGCTAAAATTTGTTATGTAGTAAGATAACGTGGGTGTTCGGAAGCTACTGGTTGAATCTGAGATGAAATTCTTTTTTTAAATTGCTCAGATTGAGTCGAGATAAACATGCATGTTGTGATCGTCTGAGATTATCCTTAATAAAAAATGCTCAGATTGAGCCAAGATTAATTCTGTACTACGAAACTTGGGTGTTCTTTACTGGTTGAATCTAAGCAAGATCTGAAATGATAATTTTTTTAATTGCTCAGATTGAGTCGAGATGAATGCTGTAAAAAGAAACATGCGTGTTCCTGAAGGTATTGCTTTGAATCTAAGCGAGATCTGAGATGATAAATTTTTTTAATTGCTCAGATTGCGCCGAGATTATTTCTGTCCCGAGAAACATTGGTTTTATGATAGCTTCTGGTTGAATATATGCGGTTTTGAAGCTACTGGTTTGAATTTTAGCAATATTGAGATGAACATTTTTAAATATTGCTCAGCTTGAGCCGAGATTAATTCTGTACTAAGAAAGAAACATGGGTGTTCTGACGCTACTGGTTGAAAATCTTTTAAATTGCCCAGATTGAGTCTAGACATGGCTGTTCTGAAGCTGCTTGTTGAATTTTTTTTTTAAGTTGCTCAGATTGAAACGAGATTAATACTGTCCTAACAAACATGACTGTCCTGACGCTACGAGCTGAGATGATCATTTTTTAAGTTTGACGAGATTAATTGAGTATTTTGAAACTACTGGGTGAATCTAAGCAAGGTTTGAGATGCTAATTTTTTCAATTGCTCAGATTGAGTAGACTCATTTTAGAGTAGAATTAATCTAGAGATTAATTTTGTACGTGTGTGTTCGGAAGTTACTGGTTGAATCTGAGATGATAATTTTTTTTTTAATTGCCAGTGTTCTGAAGCTACTGGTTGAATTTAAGCGGGATCTGAGATTATAATCTTTTTGCTCAGATTGAGCTTAAATTAATTCTGTATAAAGAATAAAGAACAAGCGTGTTCTGAAGCAACTGCTTGAATCTAAGTGGGATCTGACATGATCTATTCTGTTCAAACAAATGTGTGTTCTAAATTGCTCAAATTGAGTCGAGATTATTTCCGAAGCTACTGGTTGTATCTGAGAAGATCGTTTTTTATATTGCTCAGATTGAGTCGAGATTAGGATTTGGGTTCTTTTTAAAAATGTCCATAGATTAACATTAAACTTACAGGGTTTGAAGATAATGATAATGGAAAGCTTCCCTTCAAAAATGACCTACTAAGGTTGTGTAGTTTTTGAGAAATGATTAAAACAAGTCACAAAATAGTCTCATGAGACCAAAACTAATTTAGCATGTAAAATCCCCTTAACCAGTTATGATATTATACCAAAACTGGTTAATACGTTTTTAAAAAACTACAGTACCTCAGAAAGTAAAATTTCAAGGGAAGCTTTCTACTATCATGATCTTCAAAATGTGTAAGATGTATCTGTGGACAGGAAAAAGTACACATACCCTTTACGATGATCATTTTTAAAAAATTGCTCAGATTCAACCGAGGTAATCTACTAAATTCTGTGAAAGAATCAAATCAGCGAGATCTAATTTGATAATTTTTTTTAAATTGCTCAGTTTGAAAAGAGATGAGATGATTGCCCAAAATGACCTTAGATTTATTCTAACTTGGTATTTATTTTGAAGCTATTGGTAAAACGAAGCGAGACAAGAGACAAAGAAACATGTGTGTTTAACTTTTTTAAGTTGCTCAGCTTCAGAAAGCTTATATTTTTTTAGCACAGAAATTATCTCGGCTAAATTCGAGCAGAAAGATCATCTCGGATTTCGCTAAGATTCAACCAGTAGTTTCGGAACACCAATGTTTCTTAGTACAGAATTAATCTCAGCTGGGGTACTCTGAACTCTACAGATCTTCTGCTAGACCAAATCGATTCACAGAAAAATCTAGGAAAATCCTAGTTATGCATCCTCAATTGAAATTGTCAGATCCTGTTCTAGGATTCGATCGATAGGACCTCTGATTCTGAGAAATCTACCGCTAGACCAAATCGATCCACAGAAAAACTTGTCAAAATGTCAAGCAAAACAGACAAGGGGACCTCCGATTCTGAAGTGGAGAAATCCACCGATTCACAGAAAGACCTAGGAAAACTCTCATTGATAAATATCCGCATCCCCTATTATTTTGAAATTGTCAAGTGTAAACAAAATAAAAATTCCCAGGATTCGAACTGGAACCTCCAATTCCGAAGAAACTAAACAACATCCATTCTGAAAATCTACCGCTAGACCAACCGCTCCACAGAAAACCTTGCAAAAATCTCATTTATAAAGATTCGCATCCCCAAACATTTTGAAAATGTCACATGTAAACAAAACAACATTAATATCATGTCCAGGTGGGGACCTCCGATTCTGAAGTCACAAAACCAACCGCTAGATCAATCCGATCCACAAAAAACGTGGAAAACTCTCATTTATATTTATATTTATGCATCCCCTATCATTTTGAAAATGTCAACCGAAACAAAAAACATTGATATCATTGCACAGGATTCGAACAAGGGACCTTCGATTCTGATGTCGAGATATCTACCACTTGACCAATCCGATCAACAGAAAAACTTTGGAAACACTTCATTTGTAAATATCCACTTACCCTATCATTTTGAAAATATCAAATATAAACAAAACAATATTTATATATTTGTCCAGAAATCGAACTTGATTCCGCAGTCGAGAATTCTACCGCGAGACCAATCCGATTCACAAAAAAATCAGGAAAAATCTCATCTATAAATATCCGCACCCCCCACCCCCCCCAATCATTTTGAAATGTCAAATATAAACAAAACCACATTGATAAAATTACTCAAGATTTGAACTGGGGCCCTCCGATTCTGAAGTCGAGAAATCAACCGCTAGACCAATTCCGATCCACATTAAAACCTCGGAAAAATCTCACTGATAAATATCTGCACCCCGTATTATTTTGTAAGTGACAAAAGTGAACAAAACAGGGGACTTCCGATTCTGATGTCGAGAAATCTATCCTATCATTTTGAAAATGTCAAATAAAAACAAAACAACATTTGTATCATTGCCCAGGATTCGAACTGGGGACCTCCGATTCTGAAGTCGAGAAATCAACCGCTAGACCAATCCGATGCACATTAAAACCGATCCACAGAAAAACCGAGGAAAAATCTCATTTTTTAATATCCGCATACCCTATCATTTTAAAATGTCAATTGTAAACAAAACATTGCCCAGGATTTGAACTCGGGACCTCCGATTCTGAAGTCGAGAAATCTACCGCTTGACCAATCCGATCCAAAGAAAAACCTGGGAAGAATCTCATTCATAAATATCGGCATACCCTATCTTTTTAAAAAGTTAAATGTAAACAAAACAACATTGATATCAATGCCCAGGATTCGAACTTGGGACCTCCGATTCTGAAGCCGAAAAATCTACCGCTAGACCAATCCGATCCATAGAAAAACCTAGGAAAACTCTCCTTTACAAATATCCGCATCCCCTATCATTTTGAAATGTCAATTGTAAACAAAACATTGCCCAGGATTCGAACTTGGGACCTCCGATTCTGAAGTCGAGTAATCTACCGCTTGACCAATCCGATCCACAGAAAAACCTAGGAAAACTCTCCTTTATAAATTTTCGAATCCCCGATCATTTTGAAAATGTCAAATGTAAACAAAACAACATCTTTGTCGGGATTCGAACTTGGGACCTCCGATTCTGAAGCCGAAAAATTAACCGCTAGACCAATCCGATCCACAGAAAAACCTAGGAAAACTCTCCTTCATAAATATCCGCATCCCCTATCATTTTGAAAATGTCAAATGTAAACAAAACAACATCTTTGTCCAGGAATCGAACTGGGGACCTCCGATTCCGCAGTTGAGAAATCTACCGCTAGACCAATCCGATCCATAGAAAAACCTAGGAAAACTCTCCTTTACAAATATCCGCATCCCCTATCATTTTGAAATGTCAATTGTAAACAAAACATTGCCCAGCATTCGAACTTGGGACCTTCGATTCTGAAGCCGAAAAATCTACCGCTAGACCAATCCGATCCATAGAAAAACCTAGGAAAACTCTCCTTTACAAATATCCGCATACCCTATCATTTTAAAATGTCAATTGTAAACAAAACATTTGAACTCGGGACCTCCGATTCTGAAGTCGAGAAATCTACCGCTTGACCAATCCGATCCACAGAAAAACCTGGGAAGAATCTCATTCATAAATATCGGCATACCCTATCTTTTTGAAAAAGTTAAATGTAAACAAAACAACATTGATATCACTGCCCAGGATTCGAACTGGGGACCTCCGATTCTGAAGTCCAGAAATCTACCGCTGGACCACTCCGATCCACAGAAAACCTTTGGAAAATCTAATTTATAAATACTCGCATCCCCTATCGTTTTGAAAATGTCAACCGAAACAAAACAACATTGATATCAATGCCCAGGATTCGAACTGGGGACCTCCGATTCTGAAGTCGAGAAATCTACCGCTAGACCAATCCGATCCACAGAAAAACCTAGGAAAACTCTCATTTACAAATATCCGCAAACCCTATCATTTTAAAATGTCAATTGTAAACAAAACATTGCCCAAGATTCGAACTTGGACCTCCGAATCTGAAGCCGAAAAATCTACCGCTAGACCAATCCGATCCACAGAAAGACCTAGGAAAACTCTCATTTACAAATATCCGCATCCCCTATCATTTTAAAAGGTCAATTGTAAACAAAACATTGCCCAGGATTTGAACTCGGGACCTCCGATTCTGAAGTCGAGAAATCTACCGCTAGACCAATCCGATCCATAGAAAAACCTAGGAAAACTCTCATTTACAAATATCCGCATCCCCTATCATTTTGAAATGTCAATTGTAAACAAAACATTGCCCAGGATTCGAACTTGGGACCTCCGAATCTGAAGCCGAAAAATCTACCGCTAGACCAATCCGATCCATAGAAAAACCTAGGAAAAATCTCATTTTTTAATATCCGCATACCCTATCATTTTAAAATGTCAATTGTAAACAAAACATTGCCCAGGATTCGAACTTGGGACCTCCGAATCTGAAGCCGAAAAATCTACCGCTTGACCAATCCGATCCACAGAAAAACCTAAGAAAAATGTCATTCATAATTATCCGAATCCCCGATCATTTTGAAAATGTCAAATGTAAACAAAACAACATCTTTGTCCGGGATTCGAACTTGGGACCTCCGATTCTGAAGCCGAAAAATCTACCGCTAGACCAATCCGATCCAAACAAAAACCTAGGAAAACTCTCCTTCATAAATATCCGCATCCCCTATCATTTTGAAAATGTCAAATTTAAACAAAACAACATCTTTGTCAGAGAATCGAACTGGGGACCTCCGATTCCGCAGTTGAGAAATCTACCGCTAGACCAAATCGATCCACAGAAAAAACCTCTTAAAAATCTCATTCATAAATATCTGCACCCCCTATCATTTTGAAATGACTAATGTGAACAAAACAACAATTATATCAATGCCCAGGATTCGAACTGGGGACCTCCGATTCTGAAGTCACAAAACCAACCGCTAGATCAATCCGATCCACAAAAAACGTGGAAAACTCTCATTTATATTTATATTTATGCATCCCCTATCATTTTGAAAATGTCAACCGAAACAAAACAACAATTATATCAATGCCCAGGATTCGAACTGGGGACCTCCGATTCTGAAGCCGAAAAATCTACCGCTAGACCAATCCGATCCATAGAAAAACCTAGGAAAAATCTCATTTTTTAATATCCGCATATCCTATCTTTTTAAAATGTCAATTGTAAATAAAACATGCCCAGGAGTTGAACTCGGGACCTCCGATTCTGAAGTCGAAAAATTCTACCGCTAGACCACTCCGATCCACAGAAAAACCTAGGAAAAATCTCATTTTTTAATATCCGCATATCCTATCTTTTTAAAATGTCAATTGTAAACAAAACATTGCCCAGGATTTGAACTCGGGACCTCCGATTCTGAAGTCGAGAAATCTACCGCTTGACCAATCCGATCCACAGAAAAACCTGGGAAGAATCTCATTCATAAATATCGGCATACCCTATCTTTTTGAAAAAGTTAAATGTAAACAAAACAACATTGATATCACTGCCCAGGATTCGAACTGGGGACCTCCGAATCTGAAGTCCAGAAATCTACCGCTGGACCACTCCGATCCACAGAAAACCTTTGGAAAATCTAATTTATAAATACTCGCATCCCCTATCGTTTTGAAAATGTCAACCGAAACAAAACAACATTGATATCAATGCCCAGGATTCGAACTTGGGACCTTAGATTCTGAAGCCGAAAAATCTACCGCTAGACCAATCCGATCCACAGAAAAACCTAGGAAAAATCTCATTTTTTAATATCCGCATACCCTATCATTTTAAAATGTCAATTGTAAACAAAACATTGCCCAGGATTTGAACTCGGGACCTCCGATTCTGAAGTCGAGTAATCTACCGCTTGACCAATCCGATCCACAGAAAAACCTAAGAAAAATGTCATTCATAATTATCCGAATCCCCGATCATTTTGAAAATGTCAAATGTAAACAAAACAACATCTTTGTCCGGGATTCGAACTGAGGACCTCCGATTCTGAAGCCGAAAAATTAACCGCTAGACCAATCCGATCCACAGAAAAACCTGGGAAAACTCTCCTTTATAAATATCCGCATCCCCTATCTTTTTGAAAATGTAAAATGTAAACAAAACAAAATCTTTGTCCGGGAATCGAACTGGGGACCTCCGATTCCGCAGTTGAGAAATCTACCGCTAGACCAATCCGATCCACAGAAAAAACCTCTTAAAAATCTCATTCATAAATATCTGCACCCCCCCCTATCATTTTGAAATGACTAATGTGAACAAAACAACATTGATATCAATGCCCAGGATTCGAACTTGGGACCTTAGGTTCTAAAGCCGAAAAATCTACCGCTAGACCACTCCGATCCACAGAAAAACCTAGGAAAAATCTCATTTTTTAATATCCGCATACCCTATCATTTTAAAATGTCAATTGTAAACAAAACATTGCCCAGGATTTGAACTCGGGACCTCCGATTCTGAAGTCGAGTAATCTACCGCTTGACCAATCCGATCCACAGAAAAACCTAGGAAAAATGTCATTCATAAATATCCGAATCCCCGATCGTTTTGAAAATGTCAAATGTAAACAAAACAACATGGACTTCACTGCCCATGATTCGAAACGGGGACCTCCGATTCTGATGTTGAGACATATACCGCTTGACCAATCCGATCCACAGAAAAACCTAGGAAAAATGTCATTTATAAATATCCGAGTCCCCGATCATTTTGAAAATGTCAAATGTAAACAAAACACCATGGACATCACTGCCCAGGATTCGAACTGGGGACCTCCGAATCTGAAGTCGAGAAATCTACCGCTTGACCAATCCGATCCACAGAAAAACCTAGGAAAAATCTCATTTTTTAATATCCGCATCCCCTATCATTTTAAAATGTCAATTGTAAACAAAACATTGACCAGGATTTGAACTCGGGACCTCCGATTCTGAAGCCGAAAAATCTACCGCTAGACCAATCCGATCCACAAAAAAAACCTAGAAAAAATCTCATTTATAAATATCCGCATCCTCTATCATTTTGAAAATGTCAAATGTAAACAAAACAACATTGACATCAATGCCCAGGATTCGAACTGGGGACCTCCGATTCTAAAGTCGAGAAATCTACGGCTAGACCAATCCGATCCACAAAAAAAACCTAGAAAAAATCTCATTTTTAAATATCCGCATCCTCTATCATTTTGAAAATGTCAAATGTAAACAAAACAACATTGACATCAATGCCCAGGATTCGAACTGGGGACCTCCGATTCTGATGTCGAGAAATCTACCGCTTGACCAATCCGATCCACAGAAAAACCTAGGAAAACTCTCCTTCATAAATATCCGCATCCCCTATCATTTTAAAATGTCAATTGTAAACAAAACAACATGGACATCACTGCCCAGGATTCGAAATGGGGACCTCCGATTCTGATGTTGAGAAATCTACCGCTTGACCAATCCGATCCACAGAAAAACCTAGGAAAAATGTCATTTATAAATATCCGAATCCCCGATCATTTTGAAAATGTCAAATGTAAACAAAACAACATGGACATCACTGCCCAGGATTCGAACTGGGGACCTCCGATTCTGAAGTCGAGAAATCTACGCTAGAACAATCCGATCCACAGAAAAAGCTGGGAAAATATCACACATATGCATCCTCTTTCAATTTTTAAATAGTCAGACGTAAAAAAATATTTACATCCTGTTCTAGGATTCGATCGGGGGACCTCTGATTCTGAGGTCGAGAAATCTACCGCTAGACCACTCCGATGCACAGAAAACCTTGGGAAAATCTCATTAATAAATACTCGCATCTCCTATCGTTTTGAAAATGTCAACCGAAACAAAACAACATTGATATCAATGCACAGGATTCGAACTGGGGACCTCCGATTCTGAAGTCGACAAATCTACCGCTAGACCAATCTGACGCACAGAAAAACATAGGAAAAATCTCATTTATAAATATTCGCATCCCCTGTCATTTTGAAATGTCAATTGTAAACAAAACATTGCCCAGGATTCGAACTTGGGACCTCCGAATCTGAAGCCGAAAAATCTACCGCTAGACCAATCCGATCCACAGAAAAACCTAGGAAAAATCTCATTTTTTAATATCCGCATACCCTATCATTTTAAAATGTCAATTGTAAACAAAACATTGCCCAGGATTCGAACTTGGGACCTCCGAATCTGAAGCCGAAAAATCTACCGCTTGACCAATCCGATCCACAGAAAAACCTAAGAAAAATGTCATTCATAATTATCCGAATCCCCGATCATTTTGAAAATGTCAAATGTAAACAAAACAACATCTTTGTCCGGGATTCGAACTTGGGACCTCCGATTCTGAAGCCGAAAAATCTACCGCTAGACCAATCCGATCCACACAAAAACCTAGGAAAACTCTCCTTCATAAATATCCGCATCCCCTATCATTTTGAAAATGTCAAATTTAAACAAAACAACATCTTTGTCAGGGAATCGAGCTGGGGACCTCCGATTCCGCAGTTGAGAAATCTACCGCTAGACCAATCCGATCCACAGAAAAAACCTCTTAAAAATCTCATTCATAAATATCTGCACCCCCTATCATTTTGAAAAGACTAATGTGAACAAAACAACAATTATATCAATGCCCAGGATTCGAACTGGGGACCTCCGATTCTGAAGCCGAAAAATCTACCGCTAGACCAATCCGATCCACAGAAAAAACCTCTTAAAAATCTCATTCATGAATATCTGCACCCCCCCCCCCTATCATTTTGAAATGACTAATGTGAACAAAACAACATTGATATCAATGCCCAGGATTCGAACTTGGGACCTTAGATTCTAAAGCCGAAAAATCTACCGCTAGACCACTCCGATCCACAGAAAAACCTAGGAAAAATCTCATTTTTTAATATCCGCATACCCTATCATTTTAAAATGTCAATTGTAAACAAAACATTGCCCAGGATTTGAACTCGGGACCTCCGATTCTGAAGTCGAGAAATCTACCGCTAGACCAATCCGATCCATAGAAAAACCTAGGAAAACTCTCATTTACAAATATCCGCATCCCCTATCATTTTGAAATGTCAATTGTAAACAAAACATTGCCCAGGATTCGAACTTGGGACCTCCGAATCTGAAGCCGAAAAATCTACCGCTAGACCAATCCGACCCACAGAAAAACCTAGGAAAAATCTCATTTTTTAATATCCGCATACCCTATCATTTTAAAATGTCAATTGTAAACAAAACATTGCCCAGGATTCGAACTTGGGACCTCCGAATCTGAAGCCGAAAAATCTACCGCTTGACCAATCCGATCCACAGAAAAACCTAAGAAAAATGTCATTCATAATTATCCGAATCCCCGATCATTTTGAAAATGTCAAATGTAAACAAAACAACATCTTTGTCCGGGATTCGAACTTGGGACCTCCGATTCTGAAGCCGAAAAATCTACCGCTAGACCAATCCGATCCACACAAAAACCTAGGAAAACTCTCCTTCATAAATATCCGCATCCCCTATCATTTTGAAAATGTCAAATTTAAACAAAACAACATCTTTGTCAGGGAATCGAGCTGGGGACCTCCGATTCCGCAGTTGAGAAATCTACCGCTAGACCAATCCGATCCACAGAAAAAACCTCTTAAAAATCTCATTCATAAATATCTGCACCCCCTATCATTTTGAAAAGACTAATGTGAACAAAACAACAATTATATCAATGCCCAGGATTCGAACTGGGGACCTCCGATTCTGAAGCCGAAAAATCTACCGCTAGACCAATCCGATCCATAGAAAAACCTAGGAAAAATCTCATTTTTTAATATCCGCATATCCTATCTTTTTAAAATGTCAATTGTAAATAAAACATGCCCAGGAGTTGAACTCGGGACCTCCGATTCTGAAGTCGAAAAATTCTACCGCTAGACCACTCCGATCCACAGAAAAACCTAGGAAAAATCTCATTTTTTAATATCCGCATACCCTATCATTTTAAAATGTCAATTGTAAACAAAACATTGCCCAGGATTTGAACTCGGGACCTCCGATTCTGAAGTCGAGAAATCTACCGCTTGACCAATCCGATCCACAGAAAAACCTGGGAAGAATCTCATTCATAAATATCGGCATACCCTATCTTTTTGAAAAAGTTAAATGTAAACAAAACAACATTGATATCACTGCCCAGGATTCGAACTGGGGACCTCCGATTCTGAAGTCGAGAAATCTACGCTAGAACAATCCGATCCACAGAAAAAGCTGGGAAAATATCACACATATGCATCCTCTTTCAATTTTTAAATAGTCAGACGTAAAAAAATGTAAACAAAACAACATCTTTGTCCGGGATTCGAACTGGGGACCTCCGATTCTGAAGCCGAAAAATTAACCGCTAGACCAATCCGATCCACAGAAAAACCTGGGAAAACTCTCCTTTATAAATATCCGCATCCCCTATTTTTTTGAAAATGTCAAATGTAAACAAAACAAAATCTTTGTCCGGGAATCGAACTGGGGACCTCCGATTCCGCAGTTGAGAAATCTACCGCTAGACCAATCCGATCCACAGAAAAAACCTCTTAAAAATCTCATTCATAAATATCTGCACCCCCCCTATCATTTTGAAATGACTAATGTGAACAAAACAACATTGATATCAATGCCCAGGATTCGAACTTGGGACCTTAGATTCTAAAGCCGAAAAATCTACCGCTAGACCACTCCGATCCACAGACAAACCTAGGAAAAATCTCATTTTTTAATATCCGCATACCCTATCATTTTAAAATGTCAATTGTAAACAAAACATTGCCCAGGATTTGAACTCGGGACCTCCGATTCTGATGTCGAGTAATCTACCGCTTGACCAATCCGATCCACAGAAAAACCTAGGAAAAATGTCATTCATAAATATCCGAATCCCCGATCGTTTTGAAAATGTCAAATGTAAACAAAACAACATGGACTTCACTGCCCATGATTCGAAACGGGGACCTCCGATTCTGATGTTGAGAAATATACCGCTTGACCAATCCGATCCACAGAAAAACCTAGGAACAATGTCATTTATAAATATCCGAGTCCCCGATCATTTTGAAAATGTCAAATGTAAACAAAACACCATGGACATCACTGCCCAGGATTCGAACTGGGGACCTCCGAATCTGAAGTCGAGAAATCTACCGCTTGACCAATCCGATCCACAGAAAAACCTAGGAAAAATCTCATTTTTTAATATCCGCATCCCCTATCATTTTAAAATGTCAATTGTAAACAAAACATTGACCAGGATTTGAACTCGGGACCTCCGATTCTGAAGTCGAGAAATCTACCGCTTGACCAATCCGATCCACAGAAAAACCTAGGAAAAATGTCATTCATAAATATCCGAATCCCCGATCGTTTTGAAAATGTCAAATGTAAACAAAACACCATGGACATCACTGCCCAGGATTCGAACTGGGGACCTCCGATTCTGATGTTGAGAAATCTACCGCTTGACCAATCCGATCCACAGAAAAACCTAGGGAAAATGTCATTTATAAATATCCGAATCCCCGATCATTTTGAAAATGTAAAATGTAAACAAAACAATATGGACATCACTGCCCAGGATTCGAACTGGGGACCTCCGAATCTGAAGTCGAGAAATCTACCGCTTGACCAATCCGATCCACAGAAAAACCTAGGAAAAATCTCATTCATAAATATCCGCATCCGCTATCATTTTGAAAATGTCACCCGAAACAAAACAACAATGACATCAATGCCCAGGATTCGAACTGGGGACCTCCGATTCTGAAGTCGAGAAATCTAACCTAGACCAATCTGATGCACAGAAAAACCTAGGAAAAATCTCATTTATAAATATCCGCATCCCTTATCATTTTGAAAATGTCAAATGTAAACAAAACAACATCTTTGTCCGGGATTCGAACTGGGGAACTCCGATTCTGAAGTCGAGAAATCTACCGCTAGACCAATCTATTCCACAGAAAAACCTGGGAAGAATCTCATTCATAAATATCGGCATACCCTATCTTTTTGAAAAAGTTAAATGTAAACAAAACAACATTGATATCACTGCCCAGGACTCGAACTGGGGACCTCCGATTCTGAAGTCGACAAATCTACCGCTAGACCAATCTGACGCACAGAAAAACATAGGAAAAATCTCATTTATAAATATTCGCATCCCCTATCATTTTGAAAATGTCAAATGTAAACAAAACAACATGTTTGTCCTTAAATCGAACTGGGGACCTCCGATTCTGAAGCCGAAAAATCTACCGCCAGACCACTCCGATCCACAGAAAAACCTAGGAAAAATCTCATTTTTTAATATCCGCATACCCTATCATTTTATAATGTCAATTGTAAACAAAACATTGCCCAGGATTTGAACTCGGGACCTCCGATTCTGAAGTCGACAAATCTACCGCTTGACCAATCCGATCCACAGAAAAACCTAGGAAAAATGTCATTCATAAATATCCGAATCCCCGATCGTTTTGAAAATGTCAAATGTAAACAAAACAACATGGACTTCACTGCCCATGATTCGAAACGGGGACCTCCGATTCTGATGTTGAGAAATATACCGCTTGACCAATCCGATCCACAGAAAAACCTAGGAAAAAATGTCATTTATAAATATCCGAATCCCCGATCATTTTGAAAATGTCAAATGTAAACAAAACACCATGGACATCACTGCCCAGGATTCGAACTGGGGACCTCCGAATCTGAAGTCGAGAAATCTACCGCTTGACCAATCCGATCCACAGAAAAACCTAGGAAAAATCTCATTTTTTAATATCCGCATCCCCTATCATTTTAAAATGTCAATTGTAAACAAAACATTGACCAGGATTTGAACTCGGGACCTCCGATTCTGAAGTCGAGAAATCTACCGCTTGACCAATCCGATCCACAGAAAAACCTAGGAAAAATGTCATTCATAAATATCCGAATCCCCGATCGTTTTGAAAATGTTAAATGTAAACAAAACAACATGGACATCACTGCCCAGGATTCGAAATGGGGACCTCCGATTCTGATGTTGAGAAATCTACCGCTTGACCAATCCGATCCACAGAAAAATCTAGGGAAAATGTCATTTATAAATATCCGAATCCCCGATCATTTTGAAAATGTAAAATGTAAACAAAACACCATGGACATCACTGCCCAGCATTCGAACTGGGGACCTCCGATTCTGATGTCGAGAAATCTACCGCTTGCCCAATCCGATCCACAGAAAAACCTAGGAAAAATCTCATTAATAAATACTCGCATCTCCTATCGTTTTGAAAATGTCAACCGAAACAAAACAACATTGATATCAATGCACAGGATTCGAACTGGGGACCTCCGATTCTGAAGTCGACAAATCTACCGCTAGACCAATCTGACGCACAGAAAAACATAGGAAAAATCTCATTTATAAATATTCGCATCCCCTATCATTTTGAAAATGTCAAATGTAAACAAAACAACATGTTTGTCCTTGAATCGAACTGGGGACCTCCGATTCTGAAGCCGAAAAATCTACCGCTAGACCACTCCGATCCACAGAAAAACCTAGGAAAAATCTCATTTTTTAATATCCGCATACCCTATCATTTTATAATGTCAATTGTAAACAAAACATTGCCCAGGATTTGAACTCGGGACCTCCGATTCTGAAGTCGACAAATCTACCGCTTGACCAATCCGATCCACAGAAAAACCTAGGAAAAATGTCATTCATAAATATCCGAATCCCCGATCGTTTTGAAAATGTCAAATGTAAACAAAACAACATGGACTTCACTGCCCATGATTCGAAACGGGGACCTCCGATTCTGATGTTGAGAAATATACCGCTTGACCAATCCGATCCACAGAAAAACCTAGGAAAAATGTCATTTATAAATATCCGAATCCCCGATCATTTTGAAAATGTCAAATGTAAACAAAACACCATGGACATCACTGCCCAGGATTCGAACTGGGGACCTCCGAATCTGAAGTCGAGAAATCTACCGCTTGACCAATCCGATCCACAGAAAAACCTAGGAAAAATCTCATTTTTTAATATCCGCATACCCTATCATTTTATAATGTCAATTGTAAACAAAACATTGCCCAGGATTTGAACTCGGGACCTCCGATTCTGAAGTCGACAAATCTACCGCTTGACCAATCCGATCCACAGAAAAACCTAGGAAAAATGTCATTCATAAATATCCGAATCCCCGATCGTTTTGAAAATGTCAAATGTAAACAAAACAACATGGACTTCACTGCCCATGATTCGAAACGGGGACCTCCGATTCTGATGTTGAGAAATATACCGCTTGACCAATCCGATCCACAGAAAAACCTAGGAAAAAATGTCATTTATAAATATCCGAATCCCCGATCATTTTGAAAATGTCAAATGTAAACAAAACACCATGGACATCTCTGCCCAGGATTCGAACTGGGGACCTCCGAATCTGAAGTCGAGAAATCTACCGCTTGACCAATCCGATCCACAGAAAAACCTAGGAAAAATCTCATTTTTTAAGATCCGCATCCCCTATCATTTTAAAATGTCAATTGTAAACAAAACATTGACCAGGATTTGAACTCGGGACCTCCGATTCTGAAGTCGAGAAATCTACCGCTTGACCAATCCGATCCACAGAAAAACCTAGGAAAAATGTCATTCATAAATATCCGAATCCCCGATCGTTTTGAAAATGTTAAATGTAAACAAAACAACATGGACATCACTGCCCAGGATTCGAAATGGGGACCTCCGATTCTGATGTTGAGAAATCTACCGCTTGACCAATCCGATCCACAGAAAAACCTAGGGAAAATGTCATTTATAAATATCCGAATCCCCGATCATTTTGAAAATGTAAAATGTAAACAAAACACCATGGACATCACTGCCCAGCATTCGAACTGGGGACCTCCGATTCTGATGTCGAGAAATCTACCGCTTGACCAATCCGATCCACAGAAAAACCTCGGAAAAATGTCATTTATAAATATCCGAATCCCCGATCATTTTGAAAATGTCAAATGTAAACAAAACAACATGGACATCACTGCCCAGGATTCGAACTGGGGACCTCCGATTCTGAAGTCGAGAAATCTACCACTTGACCAATCCGATCCACAGAAAAACCTAGGAAAAATCTCATTCATGAATATCTGCATCTCTTATCATTTTGAAAATGTCAAATGTAAACACAACAACACTGATATCATACCCCTGGATTCGAACTGGGGACCTCCGATTCTAAAGTCGAGAAATCTACCGCTTGACCAATCCCGATACACAGAAATACCTTAGAAAAATCTCATTCATGAATATCTGCATCTCCTATCATTTTGAAAATGTCACCCGAAACAAAACAACATTGATATCATTGCCCTGGATTCGACCTGGGGACCTCCGGTTCTAAAGTCGAGAAATCTACGGCTAGACCAATCCGATCAACAGAAAAACCTTGAAAAAATCTCATTCATAAATATCCGCATCTCCTATCATTTTGAAAATGTCAAATGTAAACAAAACAAAATTGACATCACTGCCGAGGATTCGAACTGGGGACCTCCGATTCTAAAGTCGAGAAATCTACGGCTAGACCAATCCGATCCACAAAAAAAACCTAGAAAAAATCTCATTTATAAATATCCGCATCCTCTATCATTTTGAAAATGTCAAATGTAAACAAAACAACATTGACATCAATGCCCAGGATTCGAAATGGGGACCTCCGATTCTGATGTCGAGAAATCTACCGCTTGACCAATCCGATCCACAGAAAAACCTAGGAAAACTCTCCTTTATAAATATCCGCATCCCCTATCATTTTAAAATGTCAATTGTAAACAAAACAACATGGACATCACTGCCCAGGATTCGAAATGGGGACCTCCGAGTCTGATGTTGAGAAATCTACCGCTTGACCAATCCGATCCACAGAAAAACCTAGGAAAAATGTCATTTATAAATATCCGAATCCCCGATCATTTTGAAAATGTCAAATGTAAACAAAACAACATGGACATCACTGCCCAGGATTCGAACTGGGGACCTCCGATTCTGAAGTCGAGAAATCTACGCTAGAACAATCCGATCCACAGAAAAAGCTGGGAAAATATCACACATATGCATCCTCTTTCAATTTTTAAATAGTCAGACGTAAAAAAATATTTACATCCTGTTCTAGGATTCGATCGGGGGACCTCTGATTCTGAGGTCGAGAAATCTACCGGTAGACCACTCCGATGCACAGAAAACCTTGGGAAAATCTCATTAATAAATACTCGCATCTCCTATCGTTTTGAAAATGTCAACCGAAACAAAACAACATTGATATCAATGCACAGGATTCGAACTGGGGACCTCCGATTCTGAAGTCGACAAATCTACCGCTAGACCAATCTGACGCACAGAAAAACATAGGAAAAATCTCATTTATAAATATTCGCATCCCCTATCATTTTGAAAATGTCAAATGTAAACAAAACAACATGTTTGTCCTTGAATCGAACTGGGGACCTCCGATTCTGAAGCCGAAAAATCTACCGCTAGACCACTCCGATCCACAGAAAAACCTAGGAAAAATCTCATTTTTTAATATCCGCATACCCTATCATTTTATAATGTCAATTGTAAACAAAACATTGTCCAGGATTTGAACTCGGGACCTCCGATTCTGAAGTCGACAAATCTACCGCTTGACCAATCCGATCCACAGAAAAACCTAGGAAAAATGTCATTCATAAATATCCGAATCCCCGATCGTTTTGAAAATGTCAAATGTAAACAAAACAACATGGACTTCACTGCCCATGATTCGAAACGGGGACCTCCGATTCTGATGTTGAGAAATATACCGCTTGACCAATCCGATCCACAGAAAAACCTAGGAAAAATGTCATTTATAAATATCCGAATCCCCGATCATTTTGAAAATGTCAAATGTAAACAAAACACCATGGACATCACTGCCCAGGATTCGAACTGGGGACCTCCGAATCTGAAGTCG
Organism: Asterias amurensis; assembly: GCF_032118995.1. Classification (NCBI taxonomy): domain Eukaryota; kingdom Metazoa; phylum Echinodermata; class Asteroidea; order Forcipulatida; family Asteriidae; genus Asterias; species Asterias amurensis. The sequence goes on from NC_092666.1 coordinate 114,559, forward strand.
AGAAATCTACCGCTTGACCAATCCGATCCACAGAAAAACCTGGGAAAAATCTCATTTTTTAATATCCGCATCCCCTATCATTTTAAAATGTCAATTGTAAACAAAACATTGACCAGGATTTGAACTTGGGACCTCCGATTCTGAAGTCGAGAAATCTACCGCTTGACCAATCCGATCCACAGAAAAACCTAGGAAAAATGTCATTCATAAATATGCGAATCCCCGATCGTTTTGAAAATGTCAAATGTAAACAAAACACCATGGACATCACTGCCCAGCATTCGAACTGGGGACCTCCGATTCTGATGTCGAGAAATCTACCGCTTGACCAATCCGATCCACAGAAAAACCTAGGAAAAATGTCATTTATAAATATCCGAATCCCCGATCATTTTGAAAATGTCAAATGTAAACAAAACAACATGGACATCACTGCCAAGGATTCGAACTGGGGACCTCCGATTCTGAAGTCGAGAAATCTACCACTTGACCAATCCGATCCACAGAAAAACCTAGGAAAAATCTCATTCATGAATATCTGCATCTCCTATCATTTTGAAAATGTCAAATGTAAACACAACAACACTGATATCATACCCCTGGATTCGAACTGGGGACCTCCGATTCTAAAGTCGAGAAATCTACCGCTTGACCAATCCCGATACACAGAAATACCTTAGAAAAATCTCATTCATGAATATCTGCATCTCCTATCATTTTGAAAATGTCACCCGAAACAAAACAACATTGATATCATTGCCCTGGATTCGACCTGGGGACCTCCGGTTCTAAAGTCGAGAAATCTACGGCTAGACCAATCCGATCAACAGAAAAACCTTGAAAAAATCTCATTCATAAATATCCGCATCTCCTATCATTTTGAAAATGTCAAATGTAAACAAAACAAAATTGACATCACTGCCGAGGATTCGAACTGGGGACCTCCGATTCTAAAGTCGAGAAATCTACGGCTAGACCAATCCGATCAACAAAAAAAACCTAGAAAAAATCTCATTTATAAATATCCGCATCCTCTATCATTTTGAAAATGTCAAATGTAAACAAAACAACATTGACATCATTGCCCAGGATTCGAACTGGGGACCTCCGATTCTGATGTCGAGAAATCTACCGCTTGACCAATCCGATCCACAGAAAAACCTAGGAAAACTCTCCTTATAAATATCCGCATCCCCTATCATTTTAAAATGTCAATTGTAAACAAAACAACATGGACATCACTGCCCAGGATTCGAAATGGGGACCTCCGAGTCTGATGTTGAGAAATCTACCGCTTGACCAATCCGATCCACAGAAAAACCTAGGAAAAATCTCATTTATAAATATCCGCATCCCTTATCATTTTGAAAATGTCAAATGTAAACAAAACAACATCTTTGTCCGGGATTCGAACTGGGGAACTCCGATTCTGAAGTCGAGAAATCTACCGCTAGACCAATCTATTCCACAGAAAAACCTGGGAAGAATCTCATTCATAAATATCGGCATACCCTATCTTTTTGAAAAAGTTAAATGTAAACAAAACAACATTGATATCACTGCCCAGGACTCGAACTGGGGACTTCCGATTCTGAAGTCGACAAATCTACCGCTAGACCAATCTGACGCACAGAAAAACATAGGAAAAATCTCATTTATAAATATTCGCATCCCCTATCATTTTGAAAATGTCAAATGTAAACAAAACAACATGTTTGTCCTTGAATCGAACTGGGGACCTCCGATTCTGAAGCCGAAAAATCTACCGCTAGACCAATCCGATCCACAAAAAAAACCTAGAAAAAATCTCATTTATAAATATCCGCATCCTCTATCATTTTGAAAATGTCAAATGTAAACAAAACAACATTGACATCAATGCCCAGGATTCGAACTGGGGACCTCCGATTCTAAAGTCGAGAAATCTACGGCTAGACCAATCCGATCCACAAAAAAAACCTAGAAAAAATCTCATTTTTAAATATCCGCATCCTCTATCATTTTGAAAATGTCAAATGTAAACAAAACAACATTGACATCAATGCCCAGGATTCGAACTGGGGACCTCCGATTCTGATGTCGAGAAATCTACCGCTTGACCAATCCGATCCACAGAAAAACCTAGGAAAACTCTCCTTCATAAATATCCGCATCCCCTATCATTTTAAAATGTCAATTGTAAACAAAACAACATGGACATCACTGCCCAGGATTCGAAATGGGGACCTCCGATTCTGATGTTGAGAAATCTACCGCTTGACCAATCCGATCCACAGAAAAACCTAGGAAAAATGTCATTTATAAATATCCGAATCCCCGATCATTTTGAAAATGTCAAATGTAAACAAAACAACATGGACATCACTGCCCAGGATTCGAACTGGGGACCTCCGATTCTGAAGTCGAGAAATCTACGCTAGAACAATCCGATCCACAGAAAAAGCTGGGAAAATATCACACATATGCATCCTCTTTCAATTTTTAAATAGTCAGACGTAAAAAAATATTTACATCCTGTTCTAGGATTCGATCGGGGGACCTCTGATTCTGAGGTCGAGAAATCTACCGCTAGACCACTCCGATGCACAGAAAACCTTGGGAAAATCTCATTAATAAATACTCGCATCTCCTATCGTTTTGAAAATGTCAACCGAAACAAAACAACATTGATATCAATGCACAGGATTCGAACTGGGGACCTCCGATTCTGAAGTCGACAAATCTACCGCTAGACCAATCTGACGCACAGAAAAACATAGGAAAAATCTCATTTATAAATATTCGCATCCCCTGTCATTTTGAAATGTCAATTGTAAACAAAACATTGCCCAGGATTCGAACTTGGGACCTCCGAATCTGAAGCCGAAAAATCTACCGCTAGACCAATCCGATCCACAGAAAAACCTAGGAAAAATCTCATTTTTTAATATCCGCATACCCTATCATTTTAAAATGTCAATTGTAAACAAAACATTGCCCAGGATTCGAACTTGGGACCTCCGAATCTGAAGCCGAAAAATCTACCGCTTGACCAATCCGATCCACAGAAAAACCTAAGAAAAATGTCATTCATAATTATCCGAATCCCCGATCATTTTGAAAATGTCAAATGTAAACAAAACAACATCTTTGTCCGGGATTCGAACTTGGGACCTCCGATTCTGAAGCCGAAAAATCTACCGCTAGACCAATCCGATCCACACAAAAACCTAGGAAAACTCTCCTTCATAAATATCCGCATCCCCTATCATTTTGAAAATGTCAAATTTAAACAAAACAACATCTTTGTCAGGGAATCGAGCTGGGGACCTCCGATTCCGCAGTTGAGAAATCTACCGCTAGACCAATCCGATCCACAGAAAAAACCTCTTAAAAATCTCATTCATAAATATCTGCACCCCCTATCATTTTGAAAAGACTAATGTGAACAAAACAACAATTATATCAATGCCCAGGATTCGAACTGGGGACCTCCGATTCTGAAGCCGAAAAATCTACCGCTAGACCAATCCGATCCACAGAAAAAACCTCTTAAAAATCTCATTCATGAATATCTGCACCCCCCCCCCCCCCCTATCATTTTGAAATGACTAATGTGAACAAAACAACATTGATATCAATGCCCAGGATTCGAACTTGGGACCTTAGATTCTAAAGCCGAAAAATCTACCGCTAGACCACTCCGATCCACAGAAAAACCTAGGAAAAATCTCATTTTTTAATATCCGCATACCCTATCATTTTAAAATGTCAATTGTAAACAAAACATTGCCCAGGATTTGAACTCGGGACCTCCGATTCTGAAGTCGAGAAATCTACCGCTAGACCAATCCGATCCATAGAAAAACCTAGGAAAACTCTCATTTACAAATATCCGCATCCCCTATCATTTTGAAATGTCAATTGTAAACAAAACATTGCCCAGGATTCGAACTTGGGACCTCCGAATCTGAAGCCGAAAAATCTACCGCTAGACCAATCCGACCCACAGAAAAACCTAGGAAAAATCTCATTTTTTAATATCCGCATACCCTATCATTTTAAAATGTCAATTGTAAACAAAACATTGCCCAGGATTCGAACTTGGGACCTCCGAATCTGAAGCCGAAAAATCTACCGCTTGACCAATCCGATCCACAGAAAAACCTAAGAAAAATGTCATTCATAATTATCCGAATCCCCGATCATTTTGAAAATGTCAAATGTAAACAAAACAACATCTTTGTCCGGGATTCGAACTTGGGACCTCCGATTCTGAAGCCGAAAAATCTACCGCTAGACCAATCCGATCCACACAAAAACCTAGGAAAACTCTCCTTCATAAATATCCGCATCCCCTATCATTTTGAAAATGTCAAATTTAAACAAAACAACATCTTTGTCAGGGAATCGAGCTGGGGACCTCCGATTCCGCAGTTGAGAAATCTACCGCTAGACCAATCCGATCCACAGAAAAAACCTCTTAAAAATCTCATTCATAAATATCTGCACCCCCTATCATTTTGAAAAGACTAATGTGAACAAAACAACAATTATATCAATGCCCAGGATTCGAACTGGGGACCTCCGATTCTGAAGCCGAAAAATCTACCGCTAGACCAATCCGATCCAAAGAAAAACCTAGGAAAAATCTCATTTTTTAATATCCGCATACCCTATCATTTTAAAATGTCAATTGTAAACAAAACATTGCCCAGGATTTGAACTCGGGACCTCCGATTCTGAAGTCGAGAAATCTACGCTAGAACAATCCGATCCACAGAAAAAGCTGGGAAAATATCACACATATGCATCCTCTTTCAATTTTTAAATAGTCAGACGTAAAAAAATGTAAACAAAACAACATCTTTGTCCGGGATTCGAACTGGGGACCTCCGATTCTGAAGCCGAAAAATTAACCGCTAGACCAATCCGATCCACAGAAAAACCTGGGAAAACTCTCCTTTATAAATATCCGCATCCCCTATCTTTTTGAAAATGTCAAATGTAAACAAAACAAAATCTTTGTCCGGGAATCGAACTGGGGACCTCCGATTCCGCAGTTGAGAAATCTACCGCTAGACCAATCCGATCCACAGAAAAAACCTCTTAAAAATCTCATTCATAAATATCTGCACCCCCCCTATCATTTTGAAATGACTAATGTGAACAAAACAACATTGATATCAATGCCCAGGATTCGAACTTGGGACCTTAGATTCTAAAGCCGAAAAATCTACCGCTAGACCACTCCGATCCACAGACAAACCTAGGAAAAATCTCATTTTTTAATATCCGCATACCCTATCATTTTAAAATGTCAATTGTAAACAAAACATTGCCCAGGATTTGAACTCGGGACCTCCGATTCTGATGTCGAGTAATCTACCGCTTGACCAATCCGATCCACAGAAAAACCTAGGAAAAATGTCATTCATAAATATCCGAATCCCCGATCGTTTTGAAAATGTCAAATGTAAACAAAACAACATGGACTTCACTGCCCATGATTCGAAACGGGGACCTCCGATTCTGATGTTGAGAAATATACCGCTTGACCAATCCGATCCACAGAAAAACCTAGGAAAAATGTCATTTATAAATATCCGAGTCCCCGATCATTTTGAAAATGTCAAATGTAAACAAAACACCATGGACATCACTGCCCAGGATTCGAACTGGGGACCTCCGAATCTGAAGTCGAGAAATCTACCGCTTGACCAATCCGATCCACAGAAAAACCTAGGAAAAATCTCATTTTTTAATATCCGCATCCCCTATCATTTTAAAATGTCAATTGTAAACAAAACATTGACCAGGATTTGAACTCGGGACCTCCGATTCTGAAGTCGAGAAATCTACCGCTTGACCAATCCGATCCACAGAAAAACCTAGGAAAAATGTCATTCATAAATATCCGAATCCCCGATCGTTTTGAAAATGTCAAATGTAAACAAAACACCATGGACATCACTGCCCAGGATTCGAACTGGGGACCTCCGATTCTGATGTTGAGAAATCTACCGCTTGACCAATCCGATCCACAGAAAAACCTAGGGAAAATGTCATTCATAAATATCCGAATCCCCGATCATTTTGAAAATGTAAAATGTAAACAAAACAATATGGACATCACTGCCCAGGATTCGAACTGGGGACCTCCGAATCTGAAGTCGAGAAATCTACCGCTTGACCAATCCGATCCACAGAAAAACCTAGGAAAAATCTCATTCATAAATATCCGCATCCGCTATCATTTTGAAAATGTCACCCGAAACAAAACAACAATGACATCAATGCCCAGGATTCGAACTGGGGACCTCCGATTCTGAAGTCGAGAAATCTAACCTAGACCAATCTGATGCACAGAAAAACCTAGGAAAAATCTCATTTATAAATATCCGCATCCCTTATCATTTTGAAAATGTCAAATGTAAACAAAACAACATCTTTGTCCGGGATTCGAACTGGGGAACTCCGATTCTGAAGTCGAGAAATCTACCGCTAGACCAATCTATTCCACAGAAAAACCTGGGAAGAATCTCATTCATAAATATCGGCATACCCTATCTTTTTGAAAAAGTTAAATGTAAACAAAACAACATTGATATCACTGCCCAGGACTCGAACTGGGGACCTCCGATTCTGAAGTCGACAAATCTACCGCTAGACCAATCTGACGCACAGAAAAACATAGGAAAAATCTCATTTATAAATATTCGCATCCCCTATCATTTTGAAAATGTCAAATGTAAACAAAACAACATGTTTGTCCTTAAATCGAACTGGGGACCTCCGATTCTGAAGCCGAAAAATCTACCGCCAGACCACTCCGATCCACAGAAAAACCTAGGAAAAATCTCATTTTTTAATATCCGCATACCCTATCATTTTATAATGTCAATTGTAAACAAAACATTGCCCAGGATTTGAACTCGGGACCTCCGATTCTGAAGTCGACAAATCTACCGCTTGACCAATCCGATCCACAGAAAAACCTAGGAAAAATGTCATTCATAAATATCCGAATCCCCGATCGTTTTGAAAATGTCAAATGTAAACAAAACAACATGGACTTCACTGCCCATGATTCGAAACGGGGACCTCCGATTCTGATGTTGAGAAATATACCGCTTGACCAATCCGATCCACAGAAAAACCTAGGAAAAAATGTCATTTATAAATATCCGAATCCCCGATCATTTTGAAAATGTCAAATGTAAACAAAACACCATGGACATCACTGCCCAGGATTCGAACTGGGGACCTCCGAATCTGAAGTCGAGAAATCTACCGCTTGACCAATCCGATCCACAGAAAAACCTGGGAAAACTCTCCTTTATAAATATCCGCATCCCCTATCTTTTTGAAAATGTCAAATGTAAACAAAACAAAATCTTTGTCCGGGAATCGAACTGGGGACCTCCGATTCCGCAGTTGAGAAATCTACCGCTAGACCAATCCGATCCACAGAAAAAACCTCTTAAAAATCTCATTCATAAATATCTGCACCCCCCCTATCATTTTGAAATGACTAATGTGAACAAAACAACATTGATATCAATGCCCAGGATTCGAACTTGGGACCTTAGATTCTAAAGCCGAAAAATCTACCGCTAGACCACTCCGATCCACAGACAAACCTAGGAAAAATCTCATTTTTTAATATCCGCATACCCTATCATTTTAAAATGTCAATTGTAAACAAAACATTGCCCAGGATTTGAACTCGGGACCTCCGATTCTGATGTCGAGTAATCTACCGCTTGACCAATCCGATCCACAGAAAAACCTAGGAAAAATGTCATTCATAAATATCCGAATCCCCGATCGTTTTGAAAATGTCAAATGTAAACAAAACAACATGGACTTCACTGCCCATGATTCGAAACGGGGACCTCCGATTCTGATGTTGAGAAATATACCGCTTGACCAATCCGATCCACAGAAAAACCTAGGAAAAATGTCATTTATAAATATCCGAGTCCCCGATCATTTTGAAAATGTCAAATGTAAACAAAACACCATGGACATCACTGCCCAGGATTCGAACTGGGGACCTCCGAATCTGAAGTCGAGAAATCTACCGCTTGACCAATCCGATCCACAGAAAAACCTAGGAAAAATCTCATTTTTTAATATCCGCATCCCCTATCATTTTAAAATGTCAATTGTAAACAAAACATTGACCAGGATTTGAACTCGGGACCTCCGATTCTGAAGTCGAGAAATCTACCGCTTGACCAATCCGATCCACAGAAAAACCTAGGAAAAATGTCATTCATAAATATCCGAATCCCCGATCGTTTTGAAAATGTCAAATGTAAACAAAACACCATGGACATCACTGCCCAGGATTCGAACTGGGGACCTCCGATTCTGATGTTGAGAAATCTACCGCTTGACCAATCCGATCCACAGAAAAACCTAGGGAAAATGTCATTTATAAATATCCGAATCCCCGATCATTTTGAAAATGTAAAATGTAAACAAAACAATATGGACATCACTGCCCAGGATTCGAACTGGGGACCTCCGAATCTGAAGTCGAGAAATCTACCGCTTGACCAATCCGATCCACAGAAAAACCTAGGAAAAATCTCATTCATAAATATCCGCATCCGCTATCATTTTGAAAATGTCACCCGAAACAAAACAACAATGACATCAATGCCCAGGATTCGAACTGGGGACCTCCGATTCTGAAGTCGAGAAATCTAACCTAGACCAATCTGATGCACAGAAAAACCTAGGAAAAATCTCATTTATAAATATCCGCATCCCTTATCATTTTGAAAATGTCAAATGTAAACAAAACAACATCTTTGTCCGGGATTCGAACTGGGGAACTCCGATTCTGAAGTCGAGAAATCTACCGCTAGACCAATCTATTCCACAGAAAAACCTGGGAAGAATCTCATTCATAAATATCGGCATACCCTATCTTTTTGAAAAAGTTAAATGTAAACAAAACAACATTGATATCACTGCCCAGGACTCGAACTGGGGACCTCCGATTCTGAAGTCGACAAATCTACCGCTAGACCAATCTGACGCACAGAAAAACATAGGAAAAATCTCATTTATAAATATTCGCATCCCCTATCATTTTGAAAATGTCAAATGTAAACAAAACAACATGTTTGTCCTTAAATCGAACTGGGGACCTCCGATTCTGAAGCCGAAAAATCTACCGCCAGACCACTCCGATCCACAGAAAAACCTAGGAAAAATCTCATTTTTTAATATCCGCATACCCTATCATTTTATAATGTCAATTGTAAACAAAACATTGCCCAGGATTTGAACTCGGGACCTCCGATTCTGAAGTCGACAAATCTACCGCTTGACCAATCCGATCCACAGAAAAACCTAGGAAAAATGTCATTCATAAATATCCGAATCCCCGATCGTTTTGAAAATGTCAAATGTAAACAAAACAACATGGACTTCACTGCCCATGATTCGAAACGGGGACCTCCGATTCTGATGTTGAGAAATATACCGCTTGACCAATCCGATCCACAGAAAAACCTAGGAAAAAATGTCATTTATAAATATCCGAATCCCCGATCATTTTGAAAATGTCAAATGTAAACAAAACACCATGGACATCACTGCCCAGGATTCGAACTGGGGACCTCCGAATCTGAAGTCGAGAAATCTACCGCTTGACCAATCCGATCCACAGAAAAACCTAGGAAAAATCTCATTTTTTAATATCCGCATCCCCTATCATTTTAAAATGTCAATTGTAAACAAAACATTGACCAGGATTTGAACTCGGGACCTCCGATTCTGAAGTCGAGAAATCTACCGCTTGACCAATACGAACCACAGAAAAACCTAGGAAAAATGTCATTCATAAATATCCGAATCCCCGATCGTTTTGAAAATGTTAAATGTAAACAAAACAACATGGACATCACTGCCCAGGATTCGAAATGGGGACCTCCGATTCTGATGTTGAGAAATCTACCGCTTGACCAATCCGATCCACAGAAAAATCTAGGGAAAATGTCATTTATAAATATCCGAATCCCCGATCATTTTGAAAATGTAAAATGTAAACAAAACACCATGGACATCACTGCCCAGCATTCGAACTGGGGACCTCCGATTCTGATGTCGAGAAATCTACCGCTTGACCAATCCGATCCACAGAAAAACCTAGGAAAAATCTCATTAATAAATACTCGCATCTCCTATCGTTTTGAAAATGTCAACCGAAACAAAACAACATTGATATCAATGCACAGGATTCGAACTGGGGACCTCCGATTCTGAAGTCGACAAATCTACCGCTAGACCAATCTGACGCACAGAAAAACATAGGAAAAATCTCATTTATAAATATTCGCATCCCCTATCATTTTGAAAATGTCAAATGTAAACAAAACAACATGTTTGTCCTTGAATCGAACTGGGGACCTCCGATTCTGAAGCCGAAAAATCTACCGCTAGACCACTCCGATCCACAGAAAAACATAGGAAAAATCTCATTTTTTAATATCCGCATACCCTATCATTTTATAATGTCAATTGTAAACAAAACATTGCCCAGGATTTGAACTCGGGACCTCCGATTCTGAAGTCGACAAATCTACCGCTTGACCAATCCGATCCACAGAAAAACCTAGGAAAAATGTCATTCATAAATATCCGAATCCCCGATCGTTTTGAAAATGTCAAATGTAAACAAAACAACATGGACTTCACTGCCCATGATTCGAAACGGGGACCTCCGATTCTGATGTTGAGAAATATACCGCTTGACCAATCCGATCCACAGAAAAACCTAGGAAAAATGTCATTTATAAATATCCGAATCCCCGATCATTTTGAAAATGTCAAATGTAAACAAAACACCATGGACATCACTGCCCAGGATTCGAACTGGGGACCTCCGAATCTGAAGTCGAGAAATCTACCGCTTGACCAATCCGATCCACAGAAAAACCTAGGAAAAATCTCATTTTTTAATATCCGCATACCCTATCATTTTATAATGTCAATTGTAAACAAAACATTGCCCAGGATTTGAACTCGGGACCTCCGATTCTGAAGTCGACAAATCTACCGCTTGACCAATCCGATCCACAGAAAAACCTAGGAAAAATGTCATTCATAAATATCCGAATCCCCGATCGTTTTGAAAATGTCAAATGTAAACAAAACAACATGGACTTCACTGCCCATGATTCGAAACGGGGACCTCCGATTCTGATGTTGAGAAATATACCGCTTGACCAATCCGATCCACAGAAAAACCTAGGAAAAAATGTCATTTATAAATATCCGAATCCCCGATCATTTTGAAAATGTCAAATGTAAACAAAACACCATGGACATCTCTGCCCAGGATTCGAACTGGGGACCTCCGAATCTGAAGTCGAGAAATCTACCGCTTGACCAATCCGATCCACAGAAAAACCTAGGAAAAATCTCATTTTTTAATATCCGCATCCCCTATCATTTTAAAATGTCAATTGTAAACAAAACATTGACCAGGATTTGAACTCGGGACCTCCGATTCTGAAGTCGAGAAATCTACCGCTTGACCAATCCGATCCACAGAAAAACCTAGGAAAAATGTCATTCATAAATATCCGAATCCCCGATCGTTTTGAAAATGTTAAATGTAAACAAAACAACATGGACATCACTGCCCAGGATTCGAAATGGGGACCTCCGATTCTGATGTTGAGAAATCTACCGCTTGACCAATCCGATCCACAGAAAAGCCTAGGGAAAATGTCATTTATAAATATCCGAATCCCCGATCATTTTGAAAATGTAAAATGTAAACAAAACACCATGGACATCACTGCCCAGCATTCGAACTGGGGACCTCCGATTCTGATGTCGAGAAATCTACCGCTTGACCAATCCGATCCACAGAAAAACCTCGGAAAAATGTCATTTATAAATATCCGAATCCCCGATCATTTTGAAAATGTCAAATGTAAACAAAACAACATGGACATCACTGCCCAGGATTCGAACTGGGGACCTCCGATTCTGAAGTCGAGAAATCTACCACTTGACCAATCCGATCCACAGAAAAACCTAGGAAAAATCTCATTCATGAATATCTGCATCTCTTATCATTTTGAAAATGTCAAATGTAAACACAACAACACTGATATCATACCCCTGGATTCGAACTGGGGACCTCCGATTCTAAAGTCGAGAAATCTACCGCTTGACCAATCCCGATACACAGAAATACCTTAGAAAAATCTCATTCATGAATATCTGCATCTCCTATCATTTTGAAAATGTCACCCGAAACAAAACAACATTGATATCATTGCCCTGGATTCGACCTGGGGACCTCCGGTTCTAAAGTCGAGAAATCTACGGCTAGACCAATCCGATCAACAGAAAAACCTTGAAAAAATCTCATTCATAAATATCCGCATCTCCTATCATTTTGAAAATGTCAAATGTAAACAAAACAAAATTGACATCACTGCCGAGGATTCGAACTGGGGACCTCCGATTCTAAAGTCGAGAAATCTACGGCTAGACCAATCCGATCCACAAAAAAAACCTAGAAAAAATCTCATTTATAAATATCCGCATCCTCTATCATTTTGAAAATGTCAAATGTAAACAAAACAACATTGACATCAATGCCCAGGATTCGAAATGGGGACCTCCGATTCTGATGTCGAGAAATCTACCGCTTGACCAATCCGATCCACAGAAAAACCTAGGAAAACTCTCCTTTATAAATATCCGCATCCCCTATCATTTTAAAATGTCAATTGTAAACAAAACAACATGGACATCACTGCCCAGGATTCGAAATGGGGACCTCCGATTCTGATGTTGAGAAATCTACCGCTTGACCAATCCGATCCACAGAAAAACCTAGGAAAAATGTCATTTATAAATATCCGAATCCCCGATCATTTTGAAAATGTCAAATGTAAACAAAACAACATGGACATCACTGCCCAGGATTCGAACTGGGGACCTCCGATTCTGAAGTCGAGAAATCTACGCTAGAACAATCCGATCCACAGAAAAAGCTGGGAAAATATCACACATATGCATCCTCTTTCAATTTTTAAATAGTCAGACGTAAAAAAATATTTACATCCTGTTCTAGGATTCGATCGGGGGACCTCTGATTCTGAGGTCGAGAAATCTACCGGTAGACCACTCCGATGCACAGAAAACCTTGGGAAAATCTCATTAATAAATACTCGCATCTCCTATCGTTTTGAAAATGTCAACCGAAACAAAACAACATTGATATCAATGCACAGGATTCGAACTGGGGACCTCCGATTCTGAAGTCGACAAATCTACCGCTAGACCAATCTGACGCACAGAAAAACATAGGAAAAATCTCATTTATAAATATTCGCATCCCCTATCATTTTGAAAATGTCAAATGTAAACAAAACAACATGTTTGTCCTTGAATCGAACTGGGGACCTCCGATTCTGAAGCCGAAAAATCTACCGCTAGACCACTCCGATCCACAGAAAAACCTAGGAAAAATCTCATTTTTTAATATCCGCATACCCTATCATTTTATAATGTCAATTGTAAACAAAACATTGTCCAGGATTTGAACTCGGGACCTCCGATTCTGAAGTCGACAAATCTACCGCTTGACCAATCCGATCCACAGAAAAACCTAGGAAAAATGTCATTCATAAATATCCGAATCCCCGATCGTTTTGAAAATGTCAAATGTAAACAAAACAACATGGACTTCACTGCCCATGATTCGAAACGGGGACCTCCGATTCTGATGTTGAGAAATATACCGCTTGACCAATCCGATCCACAGAAAAACCTAGGAAAAATGTCATTTATAAATATCCGAATCCCCGATCATTTTGAAAATGTCAAATGTAAACAAAACACCATGGACATCACTGCCCAGGATTCGAACTGGGGACCTCCGAATCTGAAGTCGAGAAATCTACCGCTTGACCAATCCGATCCACAGAAAAACCTGGGAAAAATCTCATTTTTTAATATCCGCATCCCCTATCATTTTAAAATGTCAATTGTAAACAAAACATTGACCAGGATTTGAACTTGGGACCTCCGATTCTGAAGTCGAGAAATCTACCGCTTGACCAATCCGATCCACAGAAAAACCTAGGAAAAATGTCATTCATAAATATGCGAATCCCCGATCGTTTTGAAAATGTCAAATGTAAACAAAACACCATGGACATCACTGCCCAGCATTCGAACTGGGGACCTCCGATTCTGATGTCGAGAAATCTACCGCTTGACCAATCCGATCCACAGAAAAACCTAGGAAAAATGTCATTTATAAATATCCGAATCCCCGATCATTTTGAAAATGTCAAATGTAAACAAAACAACATGGACATCACTGCCAAGGATTCGAACTGGGGACCTCCGATTCTGAAGTCGAGAAATCTACCACTTGACCAATCCGATCCACAGAAAAACCTAGGAAAAATCTCATTCATGAATATCTGCATCTCCTATCATTTTGAAAATGTCAAATGTAAACACAACAACACTGATATCATACCCCTGGATTCGAACTGGGGACCTCCGATTCTAAAGTCGAGAAATCTACCGCTTGACCAATCCCGATACACAGAAATACCTTAGAAAAATCTCATTCATGAATATCTGCATCTCCTATCATTTTGAAAATGTCACCCGAAACAAAACAACATTGATATCATTGCCCTGGATTCGACCTGGGGACCTCCGGTTCTAAAGTCGAGAAATCTACGGCTAGACCAATCCGATCAACAGAAAAACCTTGAAAAAATCTCATTCATAAATATCCGCATCTCCTATCATTTTGAAAATGTCAAATGTAAACAAAACAAAATTGACATCACTGCCGAGGATTCGAACTGGGGACCTCCGATTCTAAAGTCGAGAAATCTACGGCTAGACCAATCCGATCAACAAAAAAAACCTAGAAAAAATCTCATTTATAAATATCCGCATCCTCTATCATTTTGAAAATGTCAAATGTAAACAAAACAACATTGACATCATTGCCCAGGATTCGAACTGGGGACCTCCGATTCTGATGTCGAGAAATCTACCGCTTGACCAATCCGATCCACAGAAAAACCTAGGAAAACTCTCCTTATAAATATCCGCATCCCCTATCATTTTAAAATGTCAATTGTAAACAAAACAACATGGACATCACTGCCCAGGATTCGAAATGGGGACCTCCGAGTCTGATGTTGAGAAATCTACCGCTTGACCAATCCGATCCACAGAAAAACCTAGGAAAAATGTCATTTATAAATATCCAAATCCCCGATCATTTTGAAAATGTCAAATGTAAACAAAACAACATGGACATCACTGCCCAGGATTCGAACTGGGGACCTCCGATTCTGAAGTCGAGAAATCTAACCTAGAACAATCCGATCCACAGAAAAAGCTGGGAAAATATCACACATATGCATCCTCTTTCAATTTTTAAATAGTCAGACGTAAAAAAATATTTACATCCTGTTCTAGGATTCGATCGGGGGACCTCTGATTCTGAGGTCGAGAAATCTACCGCTAGACCACTCCGATGCACAGAAAACCTTGGGAAAATCTCATTAATAAATACTCGCATCTCCTATCGTTTTGAAAATGTCAACCGAAACAAAACAACATTGATATCAATGCCCAGGATTCGAACTGGGGACCTCCGATTCTGAAGTCGACAAATCTACCGCTAGACCAATCTGACGCACAGAAAAACATAGGAAAAATCTCATTTATAAATATTCGCATCCCCTATCATTTTGAAAATGTCAAATGTAAACAAAACAACATGTTTGTCCTTGAATCGAACTGGGGACCTCCGATTCTGAAGCCGAAAAATCTACCGCTAGACCACTCCGATCCACAGAAAAACCTAGGAAAAATCTCATTTTTTAATATCCGCATACCCTATCATTTTTATAATGTCAATTGTAAACAAAACATTGCCCAGGATTTGAACTCGGGACCTCCGATTCTGAAGTCGAGAAATCTACCGCTTGACCAATCCGATCCACAGAAAAACCTAGGAAAAATGTCATTCATAAATATCCGAATCCCCGATCGTTTTGAAAATGTCAAATGTAAACAAAACAACATGGACTTCACTGCCCATGATTCGAAATGGGGACCTCCGATTCTGAAGTTGAGAAATATACCGCTTGACCAATCCGATCCACAGAAAAACCTAGGAAAAAGGTCATTTATAAATATCCGAATCCCCGATCATTTTGAAAATGTCAAATGTAAACAAAACACCATGGACATCACTGCCCAGGATTCGAACTGGGGACCTCCGAATCTGAAGTCGAGAAATCTACCGCTTGACCAATCCGCTCCACAGAAAACCTAGGAAAAATCTAATTCACAAATATCCGCATCCGCTATCATTTTGAAAATGTCAAATGTAAACAAAACAACATCTTTGTCCGGGATTCGAACTGGGGACCTCCGATTCTGAAGTCGAGAAATCTACCGCTAGACCAATCCATTCCACAGAAAAACCTGGGAAGAATCTCATTCATAAATATCGGCATACCCTATCTTTTTGAAAAAGTTAAATGTAAACAAAACAACATTGATATCACTGCCCAGGATTCGAACTGGGGACCTCCGATTCTGAAGTCGAGAAATCTACCACTTGACCAATCCGATCCACAGAAAAACCTAGGAAAAATCTCATTCATGAATATCTGCATCTCCTATCATTTTGAAAATGTCAAATGTAAACAAAACCATATGGACATCACTGCCCAGGATTCGAACTGGGGACCTCCGAATCTGAAGTCGAGAAATCTACCGCTTGACCAATCCGATCCACAGAAAAACCTAGGAAAAATCTCATTCATAAATATCCGCATCCGCTATCATTTTGAAAATGTCACCCGAAACAAAACAACAATGACATCAATGCTCAGGATTCGAACTGGGGACCTCCGATTCTGAAGTCGAGAAATCTAACCTAGACCAATCTGATGCACAGAAAAACCTAGGAAAAATCTCATTTATAAATATCCGCATCCCTTATCATTTTGAAAATGTCAAATGTAAACAAAACAACATCTTTGTCCGGGATTCGAACTGGGGACCTCCGATTCTGAAGTCGAGAAATCTAACGCTAGACCAATCCATTCCACAGAAAAACCTGGGAAGAATCTCATTCATAAATATCGGCATACCCTATCTTTTTGAAAAAGTTAAATGTAAACAAAACAACATTGATATCACTGCCCAGGATTCGAACTGGGAACCTCCGATTCTGAAGTCGAGAAATCTACCACTTGACCAATCCGATCCACAGAAAAACCTAGGAAAAATGTCATTCATAAATATCCGAATCCCCGATCGTTTTGAAAATGTCAAATGTAAACAAAACAACATGGACATCACTGCCCAGGATTCGAAATGGGGACCTCCGATTCTGATGTTGAGAAATCTACCGCTTGACCAATCCGATCCACAGAAAAACCTAGGGAAAATGTCATTTATAAATATCCGAATCCCCGATCATTTTGAAAATGTAAAATGTAAACAAAAAACCATGGACATCACTGCCCAGAATTCGAACTGGGGACCTCCGAGTCTGAAGTCGAGAAATCTACCGCTTGACTAATCCGATCCACAGAAAAACCTAGGAAAAATGTCATTTATAAATATCCGAATCCCCGATCATTTTAAAATGTCAATTGTAAACAAAACATTGACCAGGATTTGAACTCGGGACCTCCGATTCTGAAGTCGAGAAATCTACCGCTTGACCAATCCGATCCACAGAAAAACCTAGGAAAAATGTCATTCATAAATATGCGAATCCCCGATCGTTTTGAAAATGTCAAATGTAAACAAAACAACATGGACATCACTGCCCAGGATTCGAAATGGGGACCTCCGATTCTGATGTTGAGAAATCTACCGCTTGACCAATCCGATCCACAGAAAAACCTAGGGAAAATGTCATTTATAAATATCCGAATCCCCGATCATTTTGAAAATGTAAAATGTAAACAAAACACCATGGACATCACTGCCCAGCATTCGAACTGGGGACCTCCGATTCTGATGTCGAGAAATCTACCGCTTGACCAATCCGATCCACAGAAAAACCTAGGAAAAATGTAATTTATAAATATCCGAATCCCCGATCATTTTGAAAATGTCAAATGTAAACAAAACAACATGGACATCACTGCCAAGGATTCGAACTGGGGACCTCCGATTCTGAAGTCGAGAAATCTACCACTTGACCAATCCGATCCACAGAAAAACCTAGGAAAAATCTCATTCATGAATATCTGCATCTCCTATCATTTTGAAAATGTCAAATGTAAACACAACAACACTGATATCATACCCCTGGATTCGAACTGGGGACCTCCGATTCTAAAGTCGAGAAATCTACCGCTTGACCAATCCCGATACACAGAAATACCTTAGAAAAATCTCATTCATGAATATCTGCATCTCCTATCATTTTGAAAATGTCACCCGAAACAAAACAACATTGATATCATTGCCCTGGATTCGACCTGGGGACCTCCGGTTCTAAAGTCGAGAAATCTACGGCTAGACCAATCCGATCAACAGAAAAACCTTGAAAAAATCTCATTCATAAATATCCGCATCTCCTATCATTTTGAAAATGTCAAATGTAAACAAAACAAAATTGACATCACTGCCGAGGATTCGAACTGGGGACCTCCGATTCTAAAGTCGAGAAATCTACGGCTAGACCAATCCGATCAACAAAAAAACCTAGAAAAAATCTCATTTATAAATATCCGCATCCTCTATCATTTTGAAAATGTCAAATGTAAACAAAACAACATTGACATCAATGCCCAGGATTCGAACTGGGGACCTCCGATTCTGATGTCGAGAAATCTACCGCTTGACCAATCCGATCCACAGAAAAACCTGAAAAAACTCTCCTTTATAAATATCCGCATCCCCTATCATTTTAAAATGTCAATTGTAAACAAAACAACATGGACATCACTGCCCAGGATTCGAAATGGGGACCTCCGAGTCTGATGTTGAGAAATCTACCGCTTGACCAATCCGATCCACAGAAAAACCTAGGAAAAATGTCATTTATAAATATCCGAGTCCCCGATCATTTTGAAAATGTCAAATGTAAACAAAACACCATGGACATCACTGCCCAGGATTCGAACTGGGGACCTCCGAATCTGAAGTCGAGAAATCTACCGCTTGACCAATCCGATCCACAGAAAAACCTAGGAAAAATCTCATTTTTTAATATCCGCATCCCCTATCATTTTAAAATGTCAATTGTAAACAAAACATTGACCAGGATTTGAACTCGGGACCTCCGATTCTGAAGTCGAGAAATCTACCGCTTGACCAATCCGATCCACAGAAAAACCTAGGAAAAATGTCATTCATAAATATCCGAATCCCCGATCGTTTTGAAAATGTCAAATGTAAACAAAACACCATGGACATCACTGCCCAGGATTCGAACTGGGGACCTCCGATTCTGATGTTGAGAAATCTACCGCTTGACCAATCCGATCCACAGAAAAACCTAGGGAAAATGTCATTTATAAATATCCGAATCCCCGATCATTTTGAAAATGTAAAATGTAAACAAAACAATAT
Organism: Asterias amurensis; assembly: GCF_032118995.1. Lineage (NCBI taxonomy): Eukaryota > Metazoa > Echinodermata > Asteroidea > Forcipulatida > Asteriidae > Asterias > Asterias amurensis. The sequence continues at coordinate 134,176 of NC_092666.1, forward strand.
GGACATCACTGCCCAGGATTCGAACTGGGGACCTCCGAATCTGAAGTCGAGAAATCTACCGCTTGACCAATCCGATCCACAGAAAAACCTAGGAAAAATCTCATTCATAAATATCCGCATCCGCTATCATTTTGAAAATGTCACCCGAAACAAAACAACAATGACATCAATGCCCAGGATTCGAACTGGGGACCTCCGATTCTGAAGTCGAGAAATCTAACCTAGACCAATCTGATGCACAGAAAAACCTAGGAAAAATCTCATTTATAAATATCCGCATCCCTTATCATTTTGAAAATGTCAAATGTAAACAAAACAACATCTTTGTCCGGGATTCGAACTGGGGAACTCCGAATCTGAAGTCGAGAAATCTACCGCTTGACCAATCCGATCCACAGAAAAACCTAGGAAAAATCTCATTTTTTAATATCCGCATCCCCTATCATTTTAAAATGTCAATTGTAAACAAAACATTGACCAGGATTTGAACTCGGGACCTCCGATTCTGAAGTCGAGAAATCTACCGCTTGACCAATCCGATCCACAGAAAAACCTAGGAAAAATGTCATTCATAAATATCCGAATCCCCGATCGTTTTGAAAATGTCAAATGTAAACAAAACACCATGGACATCACTGCCCAGGATTCGAACTGGGGACCTCCGATTCTGATGTTGAGAAATCTACCGCTTGACCAATCCGATCCACAGAAAAACCTAGGGAAAATGTCATTTATAAATATCCGAATCCCCGATCATTTTGAAAATGTAAAATGTAAACAAAACAATATGGACATCACTGCCCAGGATTCGAACTGGGGACCTCTGATTCTGAGGTCGAGAAATCTACCGCTAGACCACTCCGATGCACAGAAAACCTTGGGAAAATCTCATTAATAAATACTCGCATCTCCTATCGTTTTGAAAATGTCAACCGAAACAAAACAACATTGATATCAATGCACAGGATTCGAACTGGGGACCTCCGATTCTGAAGTCGACAAATCTACCGCTAGACCAATCTGACGCACAGAAAAACATAGGAAAAATCTCATTTATAAATATTCGCATCCCCTGTCATTTTGAAATGTCAATTGTAAACAAAACATTGCCCAGGATTCGAACTTGGGACCTCCGAATCTGAAGCCGAAAAATCTACCGCTAGACCAATCCGATCCACAGAAAAACCTAGGAAAAATCTCATTTTTTAATATCCGCATACCCTATCATTTTAAAATGTCAATTGTAAACAAAACATTGCCCAGGATTCGAACTTGGGACCTCCGAATCTGAAGCCGAAAAATCTACCGCTTGACCAATCCGATCCACAGAAAAACCTAAGAAAAATGTTATTCATAATTATCCGAATCCCCGATCATTTTGAAAATGTCAAATGTAAACAAAACAACATCTTTGTCCGGGATTCGAACTTGGGACCTCCGATTCTGAAGCCGAAAAATCTACCGCTAGACCAATCCGATCCACAAAAAAACCTAGGAAAACTCTCCTTCATAAATATCTGCATCCCCTATCATTTTGAAAATGTCAAATTTAAACAAAACAACATCTTTGTCAGGGAATCGAGCTGGGGACCTCCGATTCCGCAGTTGAGAAATCTACCGCTAGACCAATCCGATCCACAGAAAAAACCTCTTAAAAATCTCATTCATAAATATCTGCACCCCCTATCATTTTGAAAAGACTAATGTGAACAAAACAACAATTATATCAATGCCCAGGATTCGAACTGGGGACCTCCGATTCTGAAGCCGAAAAATCTACCGCTAGACCAATCCGATCCACAGAAAAAACCTCTTAAAAATCTCATTCATGAATATCTGCACCCCCCCCCCCTATCATTTTGAAATGACTAATGTGAACAAAACAACATTGATATCAATGCCCAGGATTCGAACTTGGGACCTTAGATTCTAAAGCCGAAAAATCTACCGCTAGACCACTCCGATCCACAGAAAAACCTAGGAAAAATCTCATTTTTTAATATCCGCATACCCTATCATTTTAAAATGTCAATTGTAAACAAAACATTGCCCAGGATTTGAACTCGGGACCTCCGATTCTGAAGTCGAGAAATCTACCGCTAGACCAATCCGATCCATAGAAAAACCTAGGAAAACTCTCATTTACAAATATCCGCATCCCCTATCATTTTGAAATGTCAATTGTAAACAAAACATTGCCCAGGATTCGAACTTGGGACCTCCGAATCTGAAGCCGAAAAATCTACCGCTAGACCAATCCGATCCACAGAAAAACCTAGGAAAAATCTCATTTTTTAATATCCGCATACCCTATCATTTTAAAATGTCAATTGTAAACAAAACATTGCCCAGGATTCGAACTTGGGACCTCCGAATCTGAAGCCGAAAAATCTACCGCTTGACCAATCCGATCCACAGAAAAACCTAAGAAAAATGTCATTCATAATTATCCGAATCCCCGATCATTTTGAAAATGTCAAATGTAAACAAAACAACATCTTTGTCCGGGATTCGAACTTGGGACCTCCGATTCTGAAGCCGAAAAATCTACCGCTAGACCAATCCGATCCACACAAAAACCTAGGAAAACTCTCCTTCATAAATATCCGCATCCCCTATCATTTTGAAAATGTCAAATTCAAACAAAACAACATCTTTGTCAGGGAATCGAGCTGGGGACCTCCGATTCCGCAGTTGAGAAATCTACCGCTAGACCAATCCGATCCACAGAAAAAACCTCTTAAAAATCTCATTCATAAATATCTGCACCCCCTATCATTTTGAAAAGACTAATGTGAACAAAACAACAATTATATCAATGCCCAGGATTCGAACTGGGGACCTCCGATTCTGAAGCCGAAAAATCTACCGCTAGACCAATCCGATCCATAGAAAAACCTAGGAAAAATCTCATTTTTTAATATCCGCATATCCTATCTTTTTAAAATGTCAATTGTAAATAAAACATGCCCAGGAGTTGAACTCGGGACCTCCGATTCTGAAGTCGAAAAATTCTACCGCTAGACCACTCCGATCCACAGAAAAACCTAGGAAAAATCTCATTTTTTAATATCCGCATACCCTATCATTTTAAAATGTCAATTGTAAACAAAACATTGCCCAGGATTTGAACTCGGGACCTCCGATTCTGAAGTCGAGAAATCTACCGCTTGACCAATCCGATCCACAGAAAAACCTGGGAAGAATCTCATTCATAAATATCGGCATACCCTATCTTTTTGAAAAAGTTAAATGTAAACAAAACAACATTGATATCACTGCCCAGGATTCGAACTGGGGACCTCCGATTCTGAAGTCGAGAAATCTACGCTAGAACAATCCGATCCACAGAAAAAGCTGGGAAAATATCACACATATGCATCCTCTTTCAATTTTTAAATAGTCAGACGTAAAAAAATGTAAACAAAACAACATCTTTGTCCGGGATTCGAACTGGGGACCTCCGATTCTGAAGCCGAAAAATTAACCGCTAGACCAATCCGATCCACAGAAAAACCTGGGAAAACTCTCCTTTATAAATATCCGCATCCCCTATCTTTTTGAAAATGTCAAATGTAAACAAAACAAAATCTTTGTCCGGGAATCGAACTGGGGACCTCCGATTCCGCAGTTGAGAAATCTACCGCTAGACCAATCCGATCCACAGAAAAAACCTCTTAAAAATCTCATTCATAAATATCTGCACCCCCCCTATCATTTTGAAATGACTAATGTGAACAAAACAACATTGATATCAATGCCCAGGATTCGAACTTGGGACCTTAGATTCTAAAGCCGAAAAATCTACCGCTAGACCACTCCGATCCACAGACAAACCTAGGAAAAATCTCATTTTTTAATATCCGCATACCCTATCATTTTAAAATGTCAATTGTAAACAAAACATTGCCCAGGATTTGAACTCGGGACCTCCGATTCTGAAGTCGAGTAATCTACCGCTTGACCAATCCGATCCACAGAAAAACCTAGGAAAAATCTCATTTATAAATATCCGCATCCCTTATCATTTTGAAAATGTCAAATGTAAACAAAACAACATCTTTGTCCGGGATTCGAACTGGGGAACTCCGATTCTGAAGTCGAGAAATCTACCGCTAGACCAATCTATTCCACAGAAAAACCTGGGAAGAATCTCATTCATAAATATCGGCATACCCTATCTTTTTGAAAAAGTTAAATGTAAACAAAACAACATTGATATCACTGCCCAGGACTCGAACTGGGGACCTCCGATTCTGAAGTCGACAAATCTACCGCTAGACCAATCTGACGCACAGAAAAACATAGGAAAAATCTCATTTATAAATATTCGCATCCCCTATCATTTTGAAAATGTCAAATGTAAACAAAACAACATGTTTGTCCTTAAATCGAACTGGGGACCTCCGATTCTGAAGCCGAAAAATCTACCGCCAGACCACTCCGATCCACAGAAAAACCTAGGAAAAATCTCATTTTTTAATATCCGCATACCCTATCATTTTATAATGTCAATTGTAAACAAAACATTGCCCAGGATTTGAACTCGGGACCTCCGATTCTGATGTCGAGTAATCTACCGCTTGACCAATCCGATCCACAGAAAAACCTAGGAAAAATGTCATTCATAAATATCCGAATCCCCGATCGTTTTGAAAATGTCAAATGTAAACAAAACAACATGGACTTCACTGCCCATGATTCGAAACGGGGACCTCCGATTCTGATGTTGAGAAATATACCGCTTGACCAATCGGATCCACAGAAAAACCTAGGAAAAATGTCATTTATAAATATCCGAGTCCCCGATCATTTTGAAAATGTCAAATGTAAACAAAACACCATGGACATCACTGCCCAGGATTCGAACTGGGGACCTCCGAATCTGAAGTCGAGAAATCTACCGCTTGACCAATCCGATCCACAGAAAAACCTAGGAAAAATCTCATTTTTTAATATCCGCATCCCCTATCATTTTAAAATGTCAATTGTAAACAAAACATTGACCAGGATTTGAACTCGGGACCTCCGATTCTGAAGTCGAGAAATCTACCGCTTGACCAATCCGATCCACAGAAAAACCTAGGAAAAATGTCATTCATAAATATCCGAATCCCCGATCGTTTTGAAAATGTCAAATGTAAACAAAACACCATGGACATCACTGCCCAGGATTCGAACTGGGGACCTCCGATTCTGATGTTGAGAAATCTACCGCTTGACCAATCCGATCCACAGAAAAACCTAGGGAAAATGTCATTTATAAATATCCGAATCCCCGATCATTTTGAAAATGTAAAATGTAAACAAAACAATATGGACATCACTGCCCAGGATTCGAACTGGGGACCTCCGAATCTGAAGTCGAGAAATCTACCGCTTGACCAATCCGATCCACAGAAAAACCTAGGAAAAATCTCATTCATAAATATCCGCATCCGCTATCATTTTGAAAATGTCACCCGAAACAAAACAACAATGACATCAATGCCCAGGATTCGAACTGGGGACCTCCGATTCTGAAGTCGAGAAATCTAACCTAGACCAATCTGATGCACAGAAAAACCTAGGAAAAATCTCATTTATAAATATCCGCATCCCTTATCATTTTGAAAATGTCAAATGTAAACAAAACAACATCTTTGTCCGGGATTCGAACTGGGGAACTCCGATTCTGAAGTCGAGAAATCTACCGCTAGACCAATCTATTCAACAGAAAAACCTGGGAAGAATCTCATTCATAAATATCGGCATACCCTATCTTTTTGAAAAAGTTAAATGTAAACAAAACAACATTGATATCACTGCCCAGGACTCGAACTGGGGACCTCCGATTCTGAAGTCGAGAAATCTACCGCTAGACCAATCTGACGCACAGAAAAACATAGGAAAAATCTCATTTATAAATATTCGCATCCCCTATCATTTTGAAAATGTCAAATGTAAACAAAACAACATGTTTGTCCTTGAATCGAACTGGGGACCTCCGATTCTGAAGCCGAAAAATCTACCGCTAGACCACTCCGATCCACAGAAAAACCTAGGAAAAATCTCATTTTTTAATATCCGCATACCCTATCATTTTATAATGTCAATTGTAAACAAAACATTGCCCAGGATTTGAACTCGGGACCTCCGATTCTGAAGTCGACAAATCTACCGCTTGACCAATCCGATCCACAGAAAAACCTAGGAAAAATGTCATTCATAAATATCCGAATCCCCGATCGTTTTGAAAATGTCAAATGTAAACAAAACAACATGGACTTCACTGCCCATGATTCGAAACGGGGACCTCCGATTCTGATGTTGAGAAATATACCGCTTGACCAATCCGATCCACAGAAAAACCTAGGAAAAAATGTCATTTATAAATATCCGAATCCCCGATCATTTTGAAAATGTCAAATGTAAACAAAACACCATGGACATCACTGCCCAGGATTCGAACTGGGGACCTCCGAATCTGAAGTCGAGAAATCTACCGCTTGACCAATCCGATCCACAGAAAAACCTAGGAAAAATCTCATTTTTTAATATCCGCATCCCCTATCATTTTAAAATGTCAATTGTAAACAAAACATTGACCAGGATTTGAACTCGGGACCTCCGATTCTGAAGTTGAGAAATCTACCGCTTGACCAATCCGATCCACAGAAAAACCTAGGAAAAATGTCATTCATAAATATCCGAATCCCCGATCGTTTTGAAAATGTTAAATGTAAACAAAACAACATGGACATCACTGCCCAGGATTCGAAATGGGGACCTCCGATTCTGATGTTGAGAAATCTACCGCTTGACCAATCCGATCCACAGAAAAACCTAGGGAAAATGTCATTTATAAATATCCGAATCCCCGATCATTTTGAAAATGTAAAATGTAAACAAAACACCATGGACATCACTGCCCAGCATTCGAACTGGGGACCTCCGATTCTGATGTCGAGAAATCTACCGCTTGACCAATCCGATCCACAGAAAAACCTCGGAAAAATGTCATTTATAAATATCCGAATCCCCGATCATTTTGAAAATGTCAAATGTAAACAAAACAACATGGACATCACTGCCCAGGATTCGAACTGGGGACCTCCGATTCTGAAGTCGAGAAATCTACCACTTGACCAATCCGATCCACAGAAAAACCTAGGAAAAATCTCATTCATGAATATCTGCATCTCCTATCATTTTGAAAATGTCAAATGTAAACACAACAACACTGATATCATACCCCTGGATTCGAACTGGGGACCTCCGATTCTAAAGTCGAGAAATCTACCGCTTGACCAATCCCGATACACAGAAATACCTTAGAAAAATCTCATTCATGAATATCTGCATCTCCTATCATTTTGAAAATGTCACCCGAAAAAAAACCACTTTGATATCATTGCCCTGGATTCGACCTGGGGACCTCCGGTTCTAAAGTCGAGAAATCTACGGCTAGACCAATCCGATCAACAGAAAAACCTTGAAAAAATCTCATTCATAAATATCCGCATCTCCTATCATTTTGAAAATGTCAAATGTAAACAAAACAAAATTGACATCACTGCCGAGGATTCGAACTGGGGACCTCCGATTCTAAAGTCGAGAAATCTACGGCTAGACCAATCCGATCCACAAAAAAAACCTAGAAAAAATCTCATTTATAAATATCCGCATCCTCTATCATTTTGAAAATGTCGAATGTAAACAAAACAACATTGACATCAATGCCCAGGATTCGAAATGGGGACCTCCGATTCTGATGTCGAGAAATCTACCGCTTGACCAATCCGATCCACAGAAAAACCTAGGAAAACTCTCCTTTATAAATATCCGCATCCCCTATCATTTTAAAATGTCAATTGTAAACAAAACAACATGGACATCACTGCCCAGGATTCGAAATGGGGACCTCCGATTCTGATGTTGAGAAATCTACCGCTTGACCAATCCGATCCACAGAAAAACCTAGGAAAAATGTCATTTATAAATATCCGAATCCCCGATCATTTTGAAAATGTCAAATGTAAACAAAACAACATGGACATCACTGCCCAGGATTCGAACTGGGGACCTCCGATTCTGAAGTCGAGAAATCTACGCTAGAACAATCCGATCCACAGAAAAAGCTGGGAAAATATCACACATATGCATCCTCTTTCAATTTTTAAATAGTCAGACGTAAAAAAATATTTACATCCTGTTCTAGGATTCGATCGGGGGACCTCTCATTCTGAGGTCGAGAAATCTACCGCTAGACCACTCCGATGCACAGAAAACCTTGGGAAAATCTCATTAATAAATACTCGCATCTCCTATCGTTTTGAAAATGTCAACCGAAACAAAACAACATTGATATCAATGCACAGGATTCGAACTGGGGACCTCCGATTCTGAAGTCGACAAATCTACCGCTAGACCAATCTGACGCACAGAAAAACATAGGAAAAATCTCATTTATAAATATTCGCATCCCCTATCATTTTGAAAATGTCAAATGTAAACAAAACAACATGTTTGTCCTTGAATCGAACTGGGGACCTCCGATTCTGAAGCCGAAAAATCTACCGCTAGACCACTCCGATCCACAGAAAAACCTAGGAAAAATCTCATTTTTTAATATCCGCATACCCTATCATTTTATAATGTCAATGGTAAACAAAACATTGTCCAGGATTTGAACTCGGGACCTCCGATTCTGAAGTCGACAAATCTACCGCTTGACCAATCCGATCCACAGAAAAACCTAGGAAAAATGTCATTCATAAATATCCGAATCCCCGATCGTTTTGAAAATGTCAAATGTAAACAAAACAACATGGACTTCACTGCCCATGATTCGAAACGGGGACCTCCGATTCTGATGTTGAGAAATATACCGCTTGACCAATCCGATCCACAGAAAAACCTAGGAAAAATGTCATTTATAAATATCCGAATCCCCGATCATTTTGAAAATGTCAAATGTAAACAAAACACCATGGACATCACTGCCCAGGATTCGAACTGGGGACCTCCGAATCTGAAGTCGAGAAATCTACCGCTTGACCAATCCGATCCACAGAAAAACCTGGGAAAAATCTCATTTTTTAATATCCGCATCCCCTATCATTTTAAAATGTCAATTGTAAACAAAACATTGACCAGGATTTGAACTCGGGACCTCCGATTCTGAAGTCGAGAAATCTACCGCTTGACCAATCCGATCCACAGAAAAACCTAGGAAAAATGTCATTCATAAATATGCGAATCCCCGATCGTTTTGAAAATGTCAAATGTAAACAAAACACCATGGACATCACTGCCCAGCATTCGAACTGGGGACCTCCGATTCTGATGTCGAGAAATCTACCGCTTGACCAATCCGATCCACAGAAAAACCTAGGAAAAATGTCATTTATAAATATCCGAATCCCCGATCATTTTGAAAATGTCAAATGTAAACAAAACAACATGGACATCACTGCCAAGGATTCGAACTGGGGACCTCCGATTCTGAAGTCGAGAAATCTACCACTTGACCAATCCGATCCACAGAAAAACCTAGGAAAAATCTCATTCATGAATATCTGCATCTCCTATCATTTTGAAAATGTCAAATGTAAACACAACAACACTGATATCATACCCCTGGATTCGAACTGGGGACCTCCGATTCTAAAGTCGAGAAATCTACCGCTTGACCAATCCCGATACACAGAAATACCTTAGAAAAATCTCATTCATGAATATCTGCATCTCCTATCATTTTGAAAATGTCACCCGAAACAAAACAACATTGATATCATTGCCCTGGATTCGACCTGGGGACCTCCGGTTCTAAAGTCGAGAAATCTACGGCTAGACCAATCCGATCAACAGAAAAACCTTGAAAAAATCTCATTCATAAATATCCGCATCTCCTATCATTTTGAAAATGTCAAATGTAAACAAAACAAAATTGACATCACTGCCGAGGATTCGAACTGGGGACCTCCGATTCTAAAGTCGAGAAATCTACGGCTAGACCAATCCGATCAACAAAAAAAACCTAGAAAAAATCTCATTTATAAATATCCGCATCCTCTATCATTTTGAAAATGTCAAATGTAAACAAAACAACATTGACATCATTGCCCAGGATTCGAACTGGGGACCTCCGATTCTGATGTCGAGAAATCTACCGCTTGACCAATCCGATCCACAGAAAAACCTAGGAAAACTCTCCTTATAAATATCCGCATCCCCTATCATTTTAAAATGTCAATTGTAAACAAAACAACATGGACATCACTGCCCAGGATTCGAAATGGGGACCTCCGAGTCTGATGTTGAGAAATCTACCGCTTGACCAATCCGATCCACAGAAAAACCTAGGAAAAATGTCATTTATAAATATCCAAATCCCCGATCATTTTGAAAATGTCAAATGTAAACAAAACAACATGGACATCACTGCCCAGGATTCGAACTGGGGACCTCCGATTCTGAAGTCGAGAAATCTAACCTAGAACAATCCGATCCACAGAAAAAGCTGGGAAAATATCACACATATGCATCCTCTTTCAATTTTTAAATAGTCAGACGTAAAAAAATATTTACATCCTGTTCTAGGATTCGATCGGGGGACCTCTGATTCTGAGGTCGAGAAATCTACCGCTAGACCACTCCGATGCACAGAAAACCTTGGGAAAATCTCATTAATAAATACTCGCATCTCCTATCGTTTTGAAAATGTCAACCGAAACAAAACAACATTGATATCAATGCCCAGGATTCGAACTGGGGACCTCCGATTCTGAAGTCGACAAATCTACCGCTAGACCAATCTGACGCACAGAAAAACATAGGAAAAATCTCATTTATAAATATTCGCATCCCCTATCATTTTGAAAATGTCAAATGTAAACAAAACAACATGTTTGTCCTTGAATCGAACTGGGGACCTCCGATTCTGAAGCCGAAAAATCTACCGCTAGACCACTCCGATCCACAGAAAAACCTAGGAAAAATCTCATTTTTTAATATCCGCATACCCTATCATTTTTATAATGTCAATTGTAAACAAAACATTGCCCAGGATTTGAACTCGGGACCTCCGATTCTGAAGTCGAGAAATCTACCGCTTGACCAATCCGATCCACAGAAAAACCTAGGAAAAATGTCATTCATAAATATCCGAATCCCCGATCGTTTTGAAAATGTCAAATGTAAACAAAACAACATGGACTTCACTGCCCATGATTCGAAATGGGGACCTCCGATTCTGAAGTTGAGAAATATACCGCTTGACCAATCCGATCCACAGAAAAACCTAGGAAAAAGGTCATTTATAAATATCCGAATCCCCGATCATTTTGAAAATGTCAAATGTAAACAAAACACCATGGACATCACTGCCCAGGATTCGAACTGGGGACCTCCGAATCTGAAGTCGAGACATCTACCGCTTGACCAATCCGCTCCACAGAAAACCTAGGAAAAATCTAATTCACAAATATCCGCATCCGCTATCATTTTGAAAATGTCAAATGTAAACAAAACAACATCTTTGTCCGGGATTCGAACTGGGGACCTCCGATTCTGAAGTCGAGAAATCTACCGCTAGACCAATCCATTCCACAGAAAAACCTGGGAAGAATCTCATTCATAAATATCGGCATACCCTATCTTTTTGAAAAAGTTAAATGTAAACAAAACAACATTGATATCACTGCCCAGGATTCGAACTGGGGACCTCCGATTCTGAAGTCGAGAAATCTACCACTTGACCAATCCGATCCACAGAAAAACCTAGGAAAAATCTCATTCATGAATATCTGCATCTCCTATCATTTTGAAAATGTCAAATGTAAACAAAACCATATGGACATCACTGCCCAGGATTCGAACTGGGGACCTCCGAATCTGAAGTCGAGAAATCTACCGCTTGACCAATCCGATCCACAGAAAAACCTAGGAAAAATCTCATTCATAAATATCCGCATCCGCTATCATTTTGAAAATGTCACCCGAAACAAAACAACAATGACATCAATGCTCAGGATTCGAACTGGGGACCTCCGATTCTGAAGTCGAGAAATCTAACCTAGACCAATCTGATGCACAGAAAAACCTAGGAAAAATCTCATTTATAAATATCCGCATCCCTTATCATTTTGAAAATGTCAAATGTAAACAAAACAACATCTTTGTCCGGGATTCGAACTGGGGACCTCCGATTCTGAAGTCGAGAAATCTAACGCTAGACCAATCCATTCCACAGAAAAACCTGGGAAGAATCTCATTCATAAATATCGGCATACCCTATCTTTTTGAAAAAGTTAAATGTAAACAAAACAACATTGATATCACTGCCCAGGATTCGAACTGGGAACCTCCGATTCTGAAGTCGAGAAATCTACCACTTGACCAATCCGATCCACAGAAAAACCTAGGAAAAATGTCATTCATAAATATCCGAATCCCCGATCGTTTTGAAAATGTCAAATGTAAACAAAACAACATGGACATCACTGCCCAGGATTCGAAATGGGGACCTCCGATTCTGATGTTGAGAAATCTACCGCTTGACCAATCCGATCCACAGAAAAACCTAGGGAAAATGTCATTTATAAATATCCGAATCCCCGATCATTTTGAAAATGTAAAATGTAAACAAAACACCATGGACATCACTGCCCAGAATTCGAACTGGGGACCTCCGAGTCTGAAGTCGAGAAATCTACCGCTTGACTAATCCGATCCACAGAAAAACCTAGGAAAAATGTCATTTATAAATATCCGAATCCCCGATCATTTTAAAATGTCAATTGTAAACAAAACATTGACCAGGATTTGAACTCGGGACCTCCGATTCTGAAGTCGAGAAATCTACCGCTTGACCAATCCGATCCACAGAAAAACCTAGGAAAAATGTCATTCATAAATATGCGAATCCCCGATCGTTTTGAAAATGTCAAATGTAAACAAAACAACATGGACATCACTGCCCAGGATTCGAAATGGGGACCTCCGATTCTGATGTTGAGAAATCTACCGCTTGACCAATCCGATCCACAGAAAAACCTAGGGAAAATGTCATTTATAAATATCCGAATCCCCGATCATTTTGAAAATGTAAAATGTAAACAAAACACCATGGACATCACTGCCCAGCATTCGAACTGGGGACCTCCGATTCTGATGTCGAGAAATCTACCGCTTGACCAATCCGATCCACAGAAAAACCTAGGAAAAATGTCATTTATAAATATCCGAATCCCCGATCATTTTGAAAATGTCAAATGTAAACAAAACAACATGGACATCACTGCCAAGGATTCGAACTGGGGACCTCCGATTCTGAAGTCGAGAAATCTACCACTTGACCAATCCGATCCACAGAAAAACCTAGGAAAAATCTCATTCATGAATATCTGCATCTCCTATCATTTTGAAAATGTCAAATGTAAACACAACAACACTGATATCATACCCCTGGATTCGAACTGGGGACCTCCGATTCTAAAGTCGAGAAATCTACCGCTTGACCAATCCCGATACACAGAAATACCTTAGAAAAATCTCATTCATGAATATCTGCATCTCCTATCATTTTGAAAATGTCACCCGAAACAAAACAACATTGATATCATTGCCCTGGATTCGACCTGGGGACCTCCGGTTCTAAAGTCGAGAAATCTACGGCTAGACCAATCCGATCAACAGAAAAACCTTGAAAAAATCTCATTCATAAATATCCGCATCTCCTATCATTTTGAAAATGTCAAATGTAAACAAAACAAAATTGACATCACTGCCGAGGATTCGAACTGGGGACCTCCGATTCTAAAGTCGAGAAATCTACGGCTAGACCAATCCGATCAACAAAAAAACCTAGAAAAAATCTCATTTATAAATATCCGCATCCTCTATCATTTTGAAAATGTCAAATGTAAACAAAACAACATTGACATCAATGCCCAGGATTCGAACTGGGGACCTCCGATTCTGATGTCGAGAAATCTACCGCTTGACCAATCCGATCCACAGAAAAACCTAGGAAAACTCTCCTTTATAAATATCCGCATCCCCTATCATTTTAAAATGTCAATTGTAAACAAAACAACATGGACATCACTGCCCAGGATTCGAAATGGGGACCTCCGAGTCTGATGTTGAGAAATCTACCGCTTGACCAATCCGATCCACAGAAAAACCTAGGAAAAATGTCATTTATAAATATCCGAGTCCCCGATCATTTTGAAAATGTCAAATGTAAACAAAACACCATGGACATCACTGCCCAGGATTCGAACTGGGGACCTCCGAATCTGAAGTCGAGAAATCTACCGCTTGACCAATCCGATCCACAGAAAAACCTAGGAAAAATCTCATTTTTTAATATCCGCATCCCCTATCATTTTAAAATGTCAATTGTAAACAAAACATTGACCAGGATTTGAACTCGGGACCTCCGATTCTGAAGTCGAGAAATCTACCGCTTGACCAATCCGATCCACAGAAAAACCTAGGAAAAATGTCATTCATAAATATCCGAATCCCCGATCGTTTTGAAAATGTCAAATGTAAACAAAACACCATGGACATCACTGCCCAGGATTCGAACTGGGGACCTCCGATTCTGATGTTGAGAAATCTACCGCTTGACCAATCCGATCCACAGAAAAACCTAGGGAAAATGTCATTTATAAATATCCGAATCCCCGATCATTTTGAAAATGTAAAATGTAAACAAAACAATATGGACATCACTGCCCAGGATTCGAACTGGGGACCTCCGAATCTGAAGTCGAGAAATCTACCGCTTGACCAATCCGATCCACAGAAAAACCTAGGAAAAATCTCATTCATAAATATCCGCATCCGCTATCATTTTGAAAATGTCACCCGAAACAAAACAACAATGACATCAATGCCCAGGATTCGAACTGGGGACCTCCGATTCTGAAGTCGAGAAATCTAACCTAGACCAATCTGATGCACAGAAAAACCTAGGAAAAATCTCATTTATAAATATCCGCATCCCTTATCATTTTGAAAATGTCAAATGTAAACAAAACAACATCTTTGTCCGGGATTCGAACTGGGGAACTCCGATTCTGAAGTCGAGAAATCTACCGCTAGACCAATCTATTCAACAGAAAAACCTGGGAAGAATCTCATTCATAAATATCGGCATACCCTATCTTTTTGAAAAAGTTAAATGTAAACAAAACAACATTGATATCACTGCCCAGGACTCGAACTGGGGACCTCCGATTCTGAAGTCGAGAAATCTACCGCTAGACCAATCTGACGCACAGAAAAACATAGGAAAAATCTCATTTATAAATATTCGCATCCCCTATCATTTTGAAAATGTCAAATGTAAACAAAACAACATGTTTGTCCTTGAATCGAACTGGGGACCTCCGATTCTGAAGCCGAAAAATCTACCGCTAGACCACTCCGATCCACAGAAAAACCTAGGAAAAATCTCATTTTTTAATATCCGCATACCCTATCATTTTATAATGTCAATTGTAAACAAAACATTGCCCAGGATTTGAACTCGGGACCTCCGATTCTGAAGTCGACAAATCTACCGCTTGACCAATCCGATCCACAGAAAAACCTAGGAAAAATGTCATTCATAAATATCCGAATCCCCGATCGTTTTGAAAATGTCAAATGTAAACAAAACAACATGGACTTCACTGCCCATGATTCGAAACGGGGACCTCCGATTCTGATGTTGAGAAATATACCGCTTGACCAATCCGATCCACAGAAAAACCTAGGAAAAAATGTCATTTATAAATATCCGAATCCCCGATCATTTTGAAAATGTCAAATGTAAACAAAACACCATGGACATCACTGCTCAGGATTCGAACTGGGGACCTCCGAATCTGAAGTCGAGAAATCTACCGCTTGACCAATCCGATCCACAGAAAAACCTAGGAAAAATCTCATTTTTTAATATCCGCATCCCCTATCATTTTAAAATGTCAATTGTAAACAAAACATTGACCAGGATTTGAACTCGGGACCTCCGATTCTGAAGTTGAGAAATCTACCGCTTGACCAATCCGATCCACAGAAAAACCTAGGAAAAATGTCATTCATAAATATCCGAATCCCCGATCGTTTTGAAAATGTTAAATGTAAACAAAACAACATGGACATCACTGCCCAGGATTCGAAATGGGGACCTCCGATTCTGATGTTGAGAAATCTACCGCTTGACCAATCCGATCCACAGAAAAACCTAGGGAAAATGTCATTTATAAATATCCGAATCCCCGATCATTTTGAAAATGTAAAATGTAAACAAAACACCATGGACATCACTGCCCAGCATTCGAACTGGGGACCTCCGATTCTGATGTCGAGAAATCTACCGCTTGACCAATCCGATCCACAGAAAAACCTCGGAAAAATGTCATTTATAAATATCCGAATCCCCGATCATTTTGAAAATGTCAAATGTAAACAAAACAACATGGACATCACTGCCCAGGATTCGAACTGGGGACCTCCGATTCTGAAGTCGAGAAATCTACCACTTGACCAATCCGATCCACAGAAAAACCTAGGAAAAATCTCATTCATGAATATCTGCATCTCCTATCATTTTGAAAATGTCAAATGTAAACACAACAACACTGATATCATACCCCTGGATTCGAACTGGGGACCTCCGATTCTAAAGTCGAGAAATCTACCGCTTGACCAATCCCGATACACAGAAATACCTTAGAAAAATCTCATTCATGAATATCTGCATCTCCTATCATTTTGAAAATGTCACCCGAAAAAAAAACACTTTGATATCATTGCCCTGGATTCGACCTGGGGACCTCCGGTTCTAAAGTCGAGAAATCTACGGCTAGACCAATCCGATCAACAGAAAAACCTTGAAAAAATCTCATTCATAAATATCCGCATCTCCTATCATTTTGAAAATGTCAAATGTAAACAAAACAAAATTGACATCACTGCCGAGGATTCGAACTGGGGACCTCCGATTCTAAAGTCGAGAAATCTACGGCTAGACCAATCCGATCCACAAAAAAAACCTAGAAAAAATGTCATTTATAAATATCCGCATCCTCTATCATTTTGAAAATGTCGAATGTAAACAAAACAACATTGACATCAATGCCCAGGATTCGAAATGGGGACCTCCGATTCTGATGTCGAGAAATCTACCGCTTGACCAATCCGATCCACAGAAAAACCTAGGAAAACTCTCCTTTATAAATATCCGCATCCCCTATCATTTTAAAATGTCAATTGTAAACAAAACAACATGGACATCACTGCCCAGGATTCGAAATGGGGACCTCCGAGTCTGATGTTGAGAAATCTACCGCTTGACCAATCCGATCCACAGAAAAACCTAGGAAAAATGTCATTTATAAATATCCGAATCCCCGATCATTTTGAAAATGTCAAATGTAAACAAAACAACATGGACATCACTGCCCAGGATTCGAACTGGGGACCTCCGATTCTGAAGTCGAGAAATCTACGCTAGAACAATCCGATCCACAGAAAAAGCTGGGAAAATATCACACATATGC
Source organism: Asterias amurensis (assembly GCF_032118995.1). NCBI lineage: Eukaryota > Metazoa > Echinodermata > Asteroidea > Forcipulatida > Asteriidae > Asterias > Asterias amurensis. The sequence goes on from NC_092666.1 coordinate 151,719, forward strand.
ATCCTCTTTCAATTTTTAAATAGTCAGACGTAAAAAAATATTTACATCCTGTTCTAGGATTCGATCGGGGGACCTCTGATTCTGAGGTCGAGAAATCTACCGCTAGACCACTCCGATGCACAGAAAACCTTGGGAAAATCTCATTAATAAATACTCGCATCTCCTATCGTTTTGAAAATGTCAACCGAAACAAAACAACATTGATATCAATGCACAGGATTCGAACTGGGGACCTCCGATTCTGAAGTCGACAAATCTACCGCTAGACCAATCTGACGCACAGAAAAACATAGGAAAAATCTCATTTATAAATATTCGCATCCCCTATCATTTTGAAAATGTCAAATGTAAACAAAACAACATGTTTGTCCTTGAATCGAACTGGGAACCTCCGATTCTGAAGCCGAAAAATCTACCGCTAGACCACTCCGATCCACAGAAAAACCTAGGAAAAATCTCATTTTTTAATATCCGCATACCCTATCATTTTATAATGTCAATTGTAAACAAAACATTGTCCAGGATTTGAACTCGGGACCTCCGATTCTGAAGTCGACAAATCTACCGCTTGACCAATCCGATCCACAGAAAAACCTAGGAAAAATGTCATTCATAAATATCCAAATCCCCGATCGTTTTGAAAATGTCAAATGTAAACAAAACAACATGGACTTCACTGCCCATGATTCGAAACGGGGACCTCCGATTCTGATGTTGAGAAATATACCGCTTGACCAATCCGATCCACAGAAAAACCTAGGAAAAATGTCATTTATAAATATCCGAATCCCCGATCATTTTGAAAATGTCAAATGTAAACAAAACACCATGGACATCACTGCCCAGGATTCGAACTGGGGACCTCCGAATCTGAAGTCGAGAAATCTACCGCTTGACCAATCCGATCCACAGAAAAACCTAGGAAAAATCTCATTTTTTAATATCCGCATCCCCTATCATTTTAAAATGTCAATTGTAAACAAAACATTGACCAGGATTTGAACTCGGGACCTCCGATTCTGAAGTCGAGAAATCTACCGCTTGACCAATCCGATCCACAGAAAAACCTAGGAAAAATGTCATTCATAAATATGCGAATCCCCGATCGTTTTGAAAATGTCAAATGTAAACAAAACACCATGGACATCACTGCCCAGCATTCGAACTGGGGACCTCCGATTCTGATGTCGAGAAATCTACCGCTTGACCAATCCGATCCACAGAAAAACCTAGGAAAAATGTCATTTATAAATATCCGAATCCCCGATCATTTTGAAAATGTCAAATGTAAACAAAACAACATGGACATCACTGCCAAGGATTCGAACTGGGGACCTCCGATTCTGAAGTCGAGAAATCTACCACTTGACCAATCCGATCCACAGAAAAACCTAGGAAAAATCTCATTCATGAATATCTGCATCTCCTATCATTTTGAAAATGTCAAATGTAAACACAACAACACTGATATCATACCCCTGGATTCGAACTGGGGACCTCCGATTCTAAAGTCGAGAAATCTACCGCTTGACCAATCCCGATACACAGAAATACCTTAGAAAAATCTCATTCATGAATATCTGCATCTCCTATCATTTTGAAAATGTCACCCGAAACAAAACAACATTGATATCATTGCCCTGGATTCGACCTGGGGACCTCCGGTTCTAAAGTCGAGAAATCTACGGCTAGACCAATCCGATCAACAGAAAAACCTTGAAAAAATCTCATTCATAAATATCCGCATCTCCTATCATTTTGAAAATGTCAAATGTAAACAAAACAAAATTGACATCACTGCCGAGGATTCGAACTGGGGACCTCCGATTCTAAAGTCGAGAAATCTACGGCTAGACCAATCCGATCAACAAAAAAAACCTAGAAAAAATCTCATTTATAAATATCCGTATCCTCTATCATTTTGAAAATGTCAAATGTAAACAAAACAACATTGACATCATTGCCCAGGATTCGAACTGGGGACCTCCGATTCTGATGTCGAGAAATCTACCGCTTGACCAATCCGATCCACAGAAAAACCTAGGAAAACTCTCCTTTATAAATATCCGCATCCCCTATCATTTTAAAATGTCAATTGTAAACAAAACAACATGGACATCACTGCCCAGGATTCGAAATGGGGACCTCCGAGTCTGATGTTGAGAAATCTACCGCTTGACCAATCCGATCCACAGAAAAACCTAGGAAAAATGTCATTTATAAATATCCGAATCCCCGATCATTTTGAAAATGTCAAATGTAAACAAAACAACATGGACATCACTGCCCAGGATTCGAACTGGGGACCTCCGATTCTGAAGTCGAGAAATCTACGCTAGAACAATCCGATCCACAGAAAAAGCTGGGAAAATATCACACATATGCATCCTCTTTCAATTTTTAAATAGTCAGACGTAAAAAAATATTTACATCCTGTTCTAGGATTCGATCGGGGGACCTCTGATTCTGAGGTCGAGAAATCTACCGCTAGACCACTCCGATGCACAGAAAACCTTGGGAAAATCTCATTAATAAATACTCGCATCTCCTATCGTTTTGAAAATGTCAACCATAACAAAAACACATTGATATCAATGCCCAGGATTCGAACTGGGGACCTCCGATTCTGAAGTCGACAAACCTACCGCTAGACCAATCTGACGCACACAAAAACATAGGAAAAATCTCATTTATAAATATTCGCATCCCCTATCATTTTGAAAATGTCAAATGTAAACAAAACAACATGTTTGTCCTTGAATCGAACTGGGGACCTCCGATTCTGAAGCCGAAAAATCTACCGCTAGACCACTCCGATCCACAGAAAAACCTAGGAAAAATCTCATTTTTTAATATCCGCATACCCTATCATTTTTATAATGTCAATTGTAAACAAAACATTGCCCAGGATTTGAACTCGGGACCTCCGATTCTGAAGTCGAGAAATCTACCGCTTGACCAATCCGATCCACAGAAAAACCTAGGAAAAATGTCATTCATAAATATCCGAATCCCCGATCGTTTTGAAAATGTCAAATGTAAACAAAACAACATGGACTTCACTGCCCATGATTCGAAATGGGGACCTCCGATTCTGAAGTTGAGAAATATACCGCTTGACCAATCCGATCCACAGAAAAACCTAGGAAAAATGTCATTTATAAATATCCGAATCCCCGATCATTTTGAAAATGTCAAATGTAAACAAAACAACATGGACATCACTGCCCAGGATTCGAACTGGGGACCTCCGAATCTGAAGTCGAGAAATCTACCGCTTGACCAATCCGATCCACAGAAAACCTAGGAAAAATTTCATTCACAAATATCCGCATCCGCTATCATTTTGAAAATGTCAAATGTAAACAAAACAACATCTTTGTCCGGGATTCGAACTGGGGACCTCCGATTCTGAAGTCGAGAAATTTACCGCTAGACCAATCCATTCCACAGAAAAACCTGGGAAGAATCTCATTCATAAATATCGGCATACCCTATCTTTTTGAAAAAGTTAAATGTAAACAAAACAACATTGATATCACTGCCCAGGATTCGAACTGGGGACCTCCGATTCTGAAGTCGAGAAATCTACCACTTGACCAATCCGATCCACAGAAAAACCTAGGAAAAATCTCATTCATGAATATCTGCATCTCCTATCATTTTGAAAATGTCAAATGTAAACAAAACCATATGGACATCACTGCCCAGGATTCGAACTGGGGACCTCCGAATCTGAAGTCGAGAAATCTACCGCTTGACCAATCCGATCCACAGAAAAACCTAGGAAAAATCTCATTCATAAATATCCGCATCCGCTATCATTTTGAAAATGTCACCCGAAACAAAACAACAATGACATCAATGCTCAGGATTCGAACTGGGGACCTCCGATTCTGAAGTCGAGAAATCTAACCTAGACCAATCTGATGCACAGAAAAACCTAGGAAAAATCTCATTTATAAATATCCGCATCCCTTATCATTTTGAAAATGTCAAATGTAAACAAAACAACATCTTTGTCCGGGATTCGAACTGGGGACCTCCGATTCTGAAGTCGAGAAATCTAACGCTAGACCAATCCATTCCACAGAAAAACCTGGGAAGAATCTCATTCATAAATATCGGCATACCCTATCTTTTTGAAAAAGTTAAATGTAAACAAAACAACATTGATATCACTGCCCAGGATTCGAACTGGGAACCTCCGATTCTGAAGTCGAGAAATCTACCACTTGACCAATCCGATCCACAGAAAAACCTAGGAAAAATGTCATTCATAAATATCCGAATCCCCGATCGTTTTGAAAATGTCAAATGTAAACAAAACAACATGGACATCACTGCCCAGGATTCGAAATGGGGACCTCCGATTCTGATGTTGAGAAATCTACCGCTTGACCAATCCGATCCACAGAAAAACCTAGGGAAAATGTCATTTATAAATATCCGAATCCCCGATCATTTTGAAAATGTAAAATGTAAACAAAACACCATGGACATCACTGCCCAGAATTCGAACTGGGGACCTCCGAGTCTGAAGTCGAGAAATCTACCGCTTGACTAATCCGATCCACAGAAAAACCTAGGAAAAATGTCATTTTTAAATATCCGAATCCCCGATCATTTTGAAAATGTAAAATGTAAACAAAACACCATGGACATCACTGCCCAGGATTCGAACTGGGGACCTTCGAATCTGAAGTCGAGAAATCTACCGCTTGACCAATCCGATCCACAGAAAAACCTAGGAAAAATCTCATTTTTTAATATCCGCATCCCCTATCATTTTAAAATGTCAATTGTAAACAAAACATTGACCAGGATTTGAACTCGGGACCTCCGATTCTGAAGTCGAGAAATCTACCGCTTGACCAATCCGATCCACAGAAAAACCTAGGAAAACTCTCATTAATAAAAATCTGAATCCCCGATCATTTTGAAAATGTCAAATGTAAACAAAACAATATGGACATCACTGCCCAGGATTCGAACTGGGGACCTCCGAATCTGAAGTCGAGAAATCTACCGCTTGACCAATCCGATCCACAGAAAAACCTAGGAAAAATCTCATTTTTTAATATCCGCATCCCCTATCATTTTAAAATGTCAATTGTAAACAAAACATTGACCAGGATTCGAACTGGGGACCTCCGAATCTGAAGTCGAGAAATCTACCGCTTGACCAATCCGATCCACAGAAAAACCTAGGAAAAATCTCATTTTTTAATATCCGCATCCCCTATCATTTTAAAATGTCAATTGTAAACAAAACATTGACCAGGATTTGAACTCGGGACCTCCGATTCTGAAGTCGAGAAATCTACCGCTTGACCAATCCGATCCACAGAAAAACCTAGGAAAAATCTCATTAATAAAAATCTGAATCCCCGATCATTTTGAAAATGTCAAATGTAAACAAAACAATATGGACATCACTGCCCAGGATTCGAACTGGGGACCTCCGAATCTGAAGTCGAGAAATCTACCGCTTGACCAATCCGATCCACAGAAAAACCTAGGAAAAATCTCATTTTTTAATATCCGCATCCCCTATCATTTTAAAATGTCAATTGTAAACAAAACATTGACCAGGATTTGAACTCGGGACCTCCGATTCCGAAGTCGAGAAATCTACCGCTTGACCAATCCGATCCACATAAAAACCTAGGAAAAATGTCATTTATAAATATCCGAATCCCCGATCATTTTGAAAATGTAAAATGTAAACAAAACACCATGGACATCACTGCCCAGGATTCGAACTGGGGACCTCCGAATCTGAAGTCGAGAAATCTACCGCTTGACCAATCCGATCCACAGAAAAACCTAGGAAAAATCTCATTTTTTAATATCCGCATCCCCTATCATTTTAAAATGTCAATTGTAAACAAAACATTGACCAGGATTTGAACTCGGGACCTCCGATTCTGAAGTCGAGAAATCTACCGCTTGACCAATCCATTCCACAGAAAAACCTGGGAAGAATCTCATTCATAAATATCGGCATACCCTATCTTTTTTAAAAAGTTAAATGTAAACAAAACAACATTGATATCACTGCCCAGGATTCGAACTGAGGACCTCCGATTCTGAAGTCGAGAAATCTACCACTTGACCAATCCGATCCACAGAAAAACCTAGGAAAAATCTCATTCATGAATATCTGCATCTCCTATCATTTTGAAAATGTCAAATGTAAACAAAACAACATTGACATCAATGCCCAGGATTCGAACTGGGGACCTCCGATTCTGATGTCGAGAAATCTACCGCTTGACCAATCCGATCCACAGAAAAACCTAGGAAAACTCTCCTTTATAAATATCCGCATCCTCTATCATTTTAAAATGTCAATTGTAAACAAAACAACATGGACATCACTGCCCAGGATTCGAAATGGGGACCTCCGATTCTGATGTTGAGAAATCTACCGCTTGACCAATCCGATCCACAGAAAAACCTAGGAAAACTCTCCTTTATAAATATCCGCATCCCCGATCATTTTGAAAATGTCAAATGTAAACAAAACAACATGGACATCACTGCCCAGGATTCGAACTGGGGACCTCCGATTCTGAAGTCGAGAAATCTACGCTAGAACATTCCGATCCACAGAAAAAGCTGGGAAAATATCACACATATGCATCCTCTTTCAATTTTTAAATAGTCAGACGTAAAAAAATATTTACATCCTGTTCTAGGATTCGATCGGGGGACCTCTGATTCTGAGGTCGAGAAATCTACCGCTAGACCACTCCGATGCACAGAAAACCTTGGGAAAATCTCATTTATAAATACTCGCATCTCCTATCGTTTTGAAAATGTCAACCGAAACAAAACAACATTGATATCAATGCCCAGGATTCGAACTGGGGACCTCCGATTCTGAAGTCGAGAAATCTACCGCTAGACCAATCTGACGCACAGAAAAACATAGGAAAAATCTCATTTATAAATATTCGCATCCCCTATCATTTTGAAAATGTCAAATGTAAACAAAACAACATCTTTGTCCTTGAATCGAACTGGGAACCTCCGATTCTGAAGCCGAAAAATCTACCGCTAGACCACTCCGATCCACAGAAAAACCTACGAAAAATCTCATTTTTTAATATCCGCATACCCTATCATTTTATAATGTCAATTGTAAACAAAACATTGCCCAGGATTTGAACTCGGGACCTCCGATTCTGAAGTCGAGAAATCTACCGCTTGACCAATCCGATCCACAGAAAAACCTAGAAAAAATGTCATTCATAAATATCCGAATCCCCGATCGTTTTGAAAATGTCAAATGTAAACAAAACAACATGGACTTCACTGCCCATGATTCGAAATGGGGACCTCCGATTCTGATGTTGAGAAATATACCGCTTGACCAATCCGATCCACAGAAAAACCTAGGAAAAATGTCTTTTATAAATATCCGAATCCCCGATCATTTTGAAAATGTCAAATGTAAACAAAACACCATGGACATCACTGCCCTGGATTCGAACTGGGGACCTCCGAATCTGAAGTCGAGAAATCTACCGCTTGACCAATCCGATCCACAGAAAAACCTAGGGAAAATGTCATTAATAAATATCCGAATCCCCGATCATTTTGAAAATGTCAAATGTAAACAAAACACCATGGACATCACTGCCCAGGATTCGAACTGGGGACCTCCGAATCTGAAGTCGAGAAATCTACCGCTTGACCAATCCTATCCACAGAAAAACCTAGGGAAAATGTCATTAATAAATATCCGAATCCCCGATCATTTTGAAAATGTAAAATGTAAACAAAACACCATGGACATCACTGCCCAGGATTCGAACTGGGGACCTCCGAATCTGAAGTCGAGAAATCTACCGCTTGACCAATCCGATCCACAGAAAAACCTAGGAAAAATCTAATTTTTTAATATCCGCATCCGCTATCATTTTGAAAATGTCACCCGAAACAAAACAACATGGACATCACTGCCAAGGATTCGAACTGGGGACCTCCGATTCTGAAGTCGAGAAATCTAACCTAGACCAATCTGATGCACAGAAAAACCTAGGAAAAATCTCATTTATAAATATCCGCATCCCTTATCATTTTGAAAATGTCAAATGTAAACAAAACAACATCTTTGTCCGGGTGTCGAACTGTGGACCTCCGATTCTGAAGTCGAGAAATCTACCGCTAGACCAATCCATTCCACAGAAAAACCTGGGAAGAATCTCATTCATAAATATCGGCATACCCTATCTTTTTGAAAAAGTTAAATGTAAACAAAACAACATTGATATCACTGCCCAGGATTCGAACTGGGGACCTCCGAATCTGAAGTCGAGAAATCTACCGCTTGACCAATCCGATCCACAGAAAAACCTAGGAAAAATCTCATTTTTTAATATCCGCATCCTCTATCATTTTAAAATGTCAATTGTAAACAAAACAACATGGACATCACTGCCCAGGATTCGAAATGGGGACCTCCGATTCTGATGTTGAGAAATCTACCGCTTGACCAATCCGATCCACAGAAAAACCTAGGAAAAATGTCATTTATAAATATCCGAATCCCCGATCATTTTGAAAATGTCAAATGTAAACAAAACAACATGGACATCACTGCCCAGGATTCAAACTGGGGACCTCCGATTCTGAAGTCGAGAAATCTACGCTAGAACATTCCGATCCACAGAAAAAGCTGGGAAAATATCACACATATGCATCCTCTTTCAATTTTTAAATAGTCAGACGTAAAAAAATATTTACATCCTGTTCTAGGATTCGATCGGGGGACCTCTGATTCTGAGGTCGAGAAATCTACCGCTAGACTACTCCGATGCACAGAAAACCTTGGGAAAATCTCATTTATAAATACTCGCATCTCCTATCGTTTTGAAAATGTCAACCGAAACAAAACAACATTGATATCAATGCCCAGGATTCGAACTGGGGACCTCCGATTCTGAAGTCGACAAATCTACCGCTAGACCAATCTGACGCACAGAAAAACATAGGAAAAATCTCATTTATAAATATTCGCATCCCCTATCATTTTGAAAATGTCAAATGTAAACAAAACAACATCTTTGTCCTTGAATCGAACTGGGAACCTCCGATTCTGAAGCCGAAAAATCTACCGCTAGACCACTCCGATCCACAGAAAAACCTAGGAAAAATCTCATTTTTTAATATCCGCATACCCTATCATTTTGAAAATGTCACCCGAAACAAAACAACAATGACATCAATGCTCAGGATTCGAACTGGGGACCACCGATTCTGAAGTCGAGAAATCTAACCTAGACCAATCTGATGCACAGAAAAACCTAGGAAAAATCTCATTTATAAATATCCGCATCCCTTATCATTTTGAAAATGTCAAATGTAAACAAAACAACATCTTTGTCCGGGATTCGAACTGGGGACCTCCGATTCTGAAGTCGAGAAATCTACCGCTAGACCAATCCATTCCACAGAAAAACCTAGGAAAAATCTCATTTATAAATACTCGCATCTCCTATCGTTTTGAAAATGTCAACCGAAACAAAACAACATTGATATCAATGCCCAGGATTCGAACTGGGGACCTCCGATTCTGAAGTCGACAAATCTACCGCTAGACCAATCTGACGCACAGAAAAACATAGGAAAAATCTCATTTATAAATATTCGCATCCCCTATCATTTTGAAAATGTCAAATGTAAACAAAACAACATCTTTGTCCTTGAATCGAACTGGGAACCTCCGATTCTGAAGCCGAGAAATCTACCGCTTGACCAATCCGATCCACAGAAAAACCTAGGAAAAATCTCATTCATAAATATCCGCATCCGCTATCATTTTGAAAATGTCACCCGAAACAAAACAACAATGACATCAATGCTCAGGATTCGAACTGGGGACCACCGATTCTGAAGTCGAGAAATCTAACCTAGACCAATCTGATGCACAGAAAAACCTAGGAAAAATCTCATTTATAAATATCCGCATCCCTTATCATTTTGAAAATGTCAAATGTAAACAAAACAACATCTTTGTCCGGGATTCGAACTGGGGACCTCCGATTCTGAAGTCGAGAAATCTACCGCTAGACCAATCCATTCCACAGAAAAACCTAGGAAAAATCTCATTTTTTAATATCCGCATCCCCTATCATTTTAAAATGTCAATTGTAAACAAAACATTGACAAGGATTTGAACTCGGGACCTCCGATTCTGAAGTCGAGAAATCTACCGCTTGACCAATCCGATCCACAGAAAAACCTAGGGAAAATGTCATTCATAAATATCCGAATCCCCGATCGTTTTGAAAATGTCAAATGTAAACAAAACAACATGGACATCACTGCCCAGGATTCGAAATGGGGACCTCCGATTCTGATGTTGAGAAATCTACCGCTTGACCAATCCGATCCACAGAAAAACCTAGGGAAAATGTCATTTATAAATATCCGAATCCCCGATCATTTTGAAAATGTAAAATGTAAACAAAACACCATGGACATCACTGCCCAGCATTCGAAGTGGGGACCTCCGATTCTGATGTCGAGAAATCTACCGCTTGACCAATCCGATCCACAGAAAAACCTAGGAAAAATCTCATTAATAAAAATCTGAATCCCCGATCATTTTGAAAATGTCAAATGTAAACAAAACCATATGGACATCACTGCCCAGGATTCGAACTGGGGACCTCCGAATCTGAAGTCGAGAAATCTACCGCTTGACCAATCCGATCCACAGAAAAACCTAGGAAAAATCTCATTCATAAATATCCGCATCCGCTATCATTTTGAAAATGTCACCCGAAACAAAACAACAATGACATCAATGCCGAGGATTCGAACTGGGGACCTCCGATTCTGAAGTCGAGAAATCTAACCTAGACCAATCTGATGCACAGAAAAACCTAGGAAAAATCTCATTTATAAATATCCGCATCCCTTATCATTTTGAAAATGTCAAATGTAAACAAAACAACATCTTTGTCCGGGATTCGAACTGGGGACCTCCGATTCTGAAGTCGAGAAATCTACCGCTAGACCAATCCATTCCACAGAAAAACCTGGGAAGAATCTCATTCATAAATATCGGCATACCCTATCTTTTTGAAAAAGTTAAATGTAAACAAAACAACATTGATATCACTGCCCAGGATTCGAACTGGGGACCTCCGATTTTGAAGTCGAGAAATCTACCACTTGACCAATCCGATCCACAGAAAAACCTAGGAAAAATGTCATTCATAAATATCCGAATCCCCGATCGTTTTGAAAATGTCAAATGTAAACAAAACAACATGGACATCACTGTCCAAGATTCAAAATGGGGACCTCCGATTCTGATGTTGAGAAATCTACCGCTTGACCAATCCGATCCACAGAAAAACCTAGGGAAAATGTCATTAATAAATATCCGAATCCCCGATCATTTTGAAAATGTAAAATGTAAACAAAACACCATGGACATCACTGCCCAGGATTCGAACTGGGGACCTCCGAATCTGAAGTCGAGAAATCTACCGCTTGACCAATCCGATCCACAGAAAAACCTAGGAAAAATCTCATTTTTTAATATCCGCATCCCCTATCATTTTAAAATGTCAATTGTAAACAAAACATTGACCAGGATTTGAACTCGGGACCTCCGATTCTGAAGTCGAGAAATCTACCGCTTGACCAATCCGATCCACAGAAAAACCTAGGAAAAATGTAATTTATAAATATCAGAATCCCCGATCATTTTGAAAATGTAAAATGTAAACAAAACACCATGGACATCACTGCCCAGGATTCGAACTGGGGACCTCCGATTCTGATGTCGAGAAATCTACCGCTTGACCAATCCGATCCACAGAAAAACCTAGGAAAACTCTCCTTTATAAATATCCGCATCCTCTATCATTTTAAAATGTCAATTGTAAACAAAACAACATGGACATCACTGCCCAGGATTCGAAATGGGGACCTCCGATTCTGATGTTGAGAAATCTACCGCTTGACCAATCCGATCCACAGAAAAACCTAGGAAAAATGTCATTTATAAATATCCGAATCCCCGATCATTTTGAAAATGTCAAATGTAAACAAAACAACATGGACATCACTGCCCAGGATTCGAACTGGGGACCTCCGATTCTGAAGTCGAGAAATCTACGGTAGAACATTCCGATCCACAGAAAAAGCTGGGAAAATATCACACATATGCATCCTCTTTCAATTTTTAAATAGTCAGACGTAAAAAAATATTTACATCCTGTTCTAGGATTCGATCGGGGGACCTCTGATTCTGAGGTCGAGAAATCTACCGCTAGACCACTCCGATGCACAGAAAACCTTGGGAAAATCTCATTTATAAATACTCGCATCTCCTATCGTTTTGAAAATGTCAACCGAAACAAAACAACAATGATATCAATGCCCAGGATTCGAACTGGGGACCTCCGATTCTGAAGTCGACAAATCTACCGCTAGACCAATCTGACGCACAGAAAAACATAGGAAAAATCTCATTTATAAATATTCGCATCCCCTATCATTTTGAAAATGTCAAATGTAAACAAAACAACATCTTTGTCCTTGAATCGAACTGGGAACCTCCGATTCTGAAGCCGAAAGATCCACCGCTAGACCACTCCGATCGACAGAAAAACCTAGGAAAAATCTCATTTTTTAATATCCGCATCCCCTATCATTTTAAAATGTCAATTGTAAACAAAACATTGACAAGGATTTGAACTCGGGACCTCCGATTCTGAAGTCGAGAAATCTACCGTTTGACCAATCCGATCCACAGAAAAACCTAGGAAAAATGTCATTCATAAATATCCGAATCCCCGATCGTTTTGAAAATGTCAAATGTAAACAAAACAACATGGACTTCACTGCCCATGATTCGAAATGGGGACCTCCGATTCTGATGTTGAGAAATATACCGCTTGACCAATCCGATCCAAAGAAAAACCTAGGAAAAATGTCATTTATAAATATCCGAATCCCCGATCGTTTTGAAAATGTCAAATGTAAACAAAACACCATGGACATCACTGCCCAGGATTCGAACTGGGGACCTCCGAATCTGAAGTCGAGAAATCTACCGCTTGACCAATCCGATCCACAGAAAAACCTAGGAAAAATCTCATTTTTTAATATCCGCATCCCCTATCATTTTAAAATGTCAATTGTAAACAAAACATTGACAAGGATTTGAACTCGGGACCTCCGATTCTGAAGTCGAGAAATCTACCGCTTGACCAATCCGATCCACAGAAAAACCTAGGGAAAATGTCATTCATAAATATCCGAATCCCCGATCGTTTTGAAAATGTCAAATGTAAACAAAACAACATGGACATCACTGCCCAGGATTCGAAATGGGGACCTCCGATTCTGATGTTGAGAAATCTACCGCTTGACCAATCCGATCCACAGAAAAACCTAGGAAAAATGTCATTTATAAATATCCGAATCCCCGATCGTTTTGAAAATGTCAAATGTAAACAAAACAACATGGACATCACTGCCCAGGATTCGAACTGGGGACCTCCGAATCTGAAGTCGAGAAATCTACCGCTTGACCAATCCGATCCACAGAAAAACCTAGGAAAAATCTCATTCATAAATATCCGCATCCGCTATCATTTTGAAAATGTCACCCGAAACAAAACAACAATGACATCAATGCTCAGGATTCGAACTGGGGACCACCGATTCTGAAGTCGAGAAATCTAACCTAGACCAATCTGATGCACAGAAAAACCTAGGAAAAATCTCATTTATAAATATCCGCATCCCTTATCATTTTGAAAATGTCAAATGTAAACAAAACAACATCTTTGTCCGGGATTCGAACTGGGGACCTCCGATTCTGAAGTCGAGAAATCTACCGCTAGACCAATCCATTCCACAGAAAAACCTGGGAAGAATCTCATTCATAAATATCGGCATACCCTATCTTTTTGAAAAAGTTAAATGTAAACAAAACAACATTGATATCACTGCCCAGGATTCGAACTGGGGACCTCCGATTTTGAAGTCGAGAAATCTACCACTTGACCAATCCGATCCACAGAAAAACCTAGGAAAAATGTCATTCATAAATATCCGAATCCGCGATCGTTTTGAAAATGTCAAATGTAAACAAAACAACATGGACATCACTGTCCAGGATTCGAAATGGGGACCTCCGATTCTGATGTTGAGAAATCTACCGCTTGACCAATCCGATCCACAGAAAAACCTAGGGAAAATCTCATTAATAAATATCCGAATCCCCGATCATTTTGAAAATGTAAAATGTAAACAAAACACCATGGACATCACTGCCCAGGATTCGACCTGGGGACCTCCGAATCTGAAGTCGAGAAATCTACCGCTTGACCAATCCGATCCACAGAAAAACCTAGGAAAAATCTCATTTTTTAATATCCGCATCCGCTATCATTTTGAAAATGTCACCCGAAACAAAACAACAATGACATCAATGCCCAGGATTCGAACTGGGGACCTCCGATTCTGAAGTCGAGAAATCTAACCTAGACCAATCTGATGCACAGAAAAACCTAGGAAAAATCTCATTCATAAATATCCGCATCCCTTATCATTTTGAAAATGTCAAATGTAAACAAAACAACATCTTTGTCCGGGATTCGAACTGGGGACCTCCGATTCTGAAGTCGAGAAATCTACCGCTAGACCAATCCATTCCACAGAAAAACCTGGCAAGAATCTCATTCATAAATATCGGCATACCCTATCTTTTTGAAAAAGTTAAATGTAAACAAAACAACATTGATATCACTGCCCAGGATTCGAACTCGGGACCTCCGATTCTGAAGTCGAGAAATCTACCGCTTGACCAATCCGATCCACAGAAAAACCTAGGAAAAATGTCATTTATAAATATCAGAATCCCCGATCATTTTGAAAATGTAAAATGTAAACAAAACACCATGGACATCACTGCCCAGGATTCGAACTGGGGACCTCCGATTCTGATGTCGAGAAATCTACCGCTTGACCAATCCGATCCACAGAAAAACCTAGGAAAACTCTCCTTTATAAATATCCGCATCCTCTATCATTTTAAAATGTCAATTGTAAACAAAACAACATGGACATCACTGCCCAGGATTCGAAATGGGGACCTCCGATTCTGATGTTGAGAAATCTACCGCTTGACCAATCCGATCCACAGAAAAACCTAGGAAAAATGTCATTTATAAATATCCGAATCCCCGATCATTTTGAAAATGTAAAATGTAAACAAAACACCATGGCGACACTGCCCAGGATTCGAACTGGGGACCTCCGATTCTGATGTCGAGAAATCTACCGCTTGACCAATCCGATCCACAGAAAAACCTAGGAAAACTCTCCTTTATAAATATCCGCATCCTCTATCATTTTAAAATGTCAATTGTAAACAAAACAACATGGACATCACTGCCCAGGATTCGAAATGGGGACCTCCGATTCTGATGTTGAGAAATCTACCGCTTGACCAATCCGATCCACAGAAAAACCTAGGAAAAATGTCATTTATAAATATCCGAATCCCCGATCATTTTGAAAATGTCAAATGTAAACAAAACAACATGGACATCACTGCCCAGGATTCGAACTGGGGACCTCCGATTCTGAAGTCGAGAAATCTACGGTAGAACATTCCGATCCACAGAAAAAGCTGGGAAAATATCACACATATGCATCCTCTTTCAATTTTTAAATAGTCAGACGTAAAAAAATATTTACATCCTGTCTAGGATTCGATCGGGGGACCTCTGATTCTGAGGTCGAGAAATCTACCGCTAGACCACTCCGATGCACAGAAAACCTTGGGAAAATCTCATTTATAAATACTCGCATCTCCTATCGTTTTGAAAATGTCAACCGAAACAAAACAACATTGATATCAATGCCCAGGATTCGAACTGGGGACCTCCGATTCTGAAGTCGACAAATCTACCGCTAGACCAATCTGACGCACAGAAAAACATAGGAAAAATCTCATTTATAAATATTCGCATCCCCTATCATTTTGAAAATGTCAAATGTAAACAAAACAACATCTTTGTCCTTGAATCGAACTGGGAACCTCCGATTCTGAAGCCGAAAGATCCACCGCTAGACCACTCCGATCGACAGAAAAACCTAGGAAAAATCTCATTTTTTAATATCCGCATCCCCTATCATTTTAAAAAAGTCAATTGTAAACAAAACATTGACAAGGATTTGAACTCGGGACCTCCGATTCTGAAGTCGAGAAATCTACCGTTTGACCAATCCGATCCACAGAAAAACCTAGGAAAAATGTCATTCATAAATATCCGAATCCCCGATCGTTTTGAAAATGTCAAATGTAAACAAAACAACATGGACTTCACTGCCCATGATTCGAAATGGGGACCTCCGATTCTGATGTTGAGAAATATACCGCTTGACCAATCCGATCCAAAGAAAAACCTAGGAAAAATGTCATTTATAAATATCCGAATCCCCGATCGTTTTGAAAATGTCAAATGTAAACAAAACACCATGGACATCACTGCCCAGGATTCGAACTGGGGACCTCCGAATCTGAAGTCGAGAAATCTACCGCTTGACCAATCCGATCCACAGAAAAACCTAGGAAAAATCTCATTTTTTAATATCCGCATCCCCTATCATTTTAAAATGTCAATTGTAAACAAAACATTGACAAGGATTTGAACTCGGGACCTCCGATTCTGAAGTCGAGAAATCTACCGCTTGACCAATCCGATCCACAGAAAAACCTAGGGAAAATGTCATTCATAAATATCCGAATCCCCGATCGTTTTGAAAATGTCAAATGTAAACAAAACAACATGGACATCACTGCCCAGGATTCGAAATGGGGACCTCCGATTCTGATGTTGAGAAATCTACCGCTTGACCAATCCGATCCACAGAAAAACCTAGGAAAAATGTCATTTATAAATATCCGAATCCCCGATCGTTTTGAAAATGTCAAATGTAAACAAAACAACATGGACATCACTGCCCAGGATTCGAACTGGGGACCTCCGAATCTGAAGTCGAGAAATCTACCGCTTGACCAATCCGATCCACAGAAAAACCTAGGAAAAATCTCATTCATAAATATCCGCATCCGCTATCATTTTGAAAATGTCACCCGAAACAAAACAACAATGACATCAATGCTCAGGATTCGAACTGGGGACCACCGATTCTGAAGTCGAGAAATCTAACCTAGACCAATCTGATGCACAGAAAAACCTAGGAAAAATCTCATTTATAAATATCCGCATCCCTTATCATTTTGAAAATGTCAAATGTAAACAAAACAACATCTTTGTCCGGGATTCGAACTGGGGACCTCCGATTCTGAAGTCGAGAAATCTACCGCTAGACCAATCCATTCCACAGAAAAACCTGGGAAGAATCTCATTCATAAATATCGGCATACCCTATCTTTTTGAAAAAGTTAAATGTAAACAAAACAACATTGATATCACTGCCCAGGATTCGAACTGGGGACCTCCGATTTTGAAGTCGAGAAATCTACCACTTGACCAATCCGATCCACAGAAAAACCTAGGAAAAATGTCATTCATAAATATCCGAATCCGCGATCGTTTTGAAAATGTCAAATGTAAACAAAACAACATGGACATCACTGTCCAGGATTCGAAATGGGGACCTCCGATTCTGATGTTGAGAAATCTACCGCTTGACCAATCCGATCCACAGAAAAACCTAGGGAAAATCTCATTAATAAATATCCGAATCCCCGATCATTTTGAAAATGTAAAATGTAAACAAAACACCATGGACATCACTGCCCAGGATTCGAACTGGGGACCTCCGAATCTGAAGTCGAGAAATCTACCGCTTGACCAATCCGATCCACAGAAAAACCTAGGAAAAATCTCATTTTTTTATATCCGCATCCGCTATCATTTTGAAAATGTCACCCGAAACAAAACAACAATGACATCAATGCCCAGGATTCGAACTGGGGACCTCCGATTCTGAAGTCGAGAAATCTAACCTAGACCAATCTGATGCACAGAAAAACCTAGGAAAAATCTCATTCATAAATATCCGCATCCCTTATCATTTTGAAAATGTCAAATGTAAACAAAACAACATCTTTGTCCGGGATTCGAACTGGGGACCTCCGATTCTGAAGTCGAGAAATCTACCGCTAGACCAATCCATTCCACAGAAAAACCTGGCAAGAATCTCATTCATAAATATCGGCATACCCTATCTTTTTGAAAAAGTTAAATGTAAACAAAACAACATTGATATCACTGCCCAGGATTCGAACTCGGGACCTCCGATTCTGAAGTCGAGAAATCTACCGCTTGACCAATCCGATCCACAGAAAAACCTAGGAAAAATGTCATTTATAAATATCAGAATCCCCGATCATTTTGAAAATGTAAAATGTAAACAAAACACCATGGACATCACTGCCCAGGATTCGAACTGGGGACCTCCGATTCTGATGTCGAGAAATCTACCGCTTGACCAATCCGATCCACAGAAAAACCTAGGAAAACTCTCCTTTATAAATATCCGCATCCTCTATCATTTTAAAATGTCAATTGTAAACAAAACAACATGGACATCACTGCCCAGGATTCGAAATGGGGACCTCCGATTCTGATGTTGAGAAATCTACCGCTTGACCAATCCGATCCACAGAAAAACCTAGGAAAAATGTCATTTATAAATATCCGAATCCCCGATCATTTTGAAAATGTCAAATGTAAACAAAACAACATGGACATCACTGCCCAGGATTCGAACTGGGGACCTCCGATTCTGAAGTCGAGAAATCTACGGTAGAACATTCCGATCCACAGAAAAAGCTGGGAAAATATCACACATATGCATCCTCTTTCAATTTTTAAATAGTCAGACGTAAAAAAATATTTACATCCTGTTCTAGGATTCGATCGGGGGACCTCTGATTCTGAGGTCGAGAAATCTACCGCTAGACCACTCCGATGCACAGAAAACCTTGGGAAAATCTCATTTATAAATACTCGCATCTCCTATCGTTTTGAAAATGTCAACCGAAACAAAACAACATTGATATCAATGCCCAGGATTCGAACTGGGGACCTCCGATTCTGAAGTCGACAAATCTACCGCTAGACCAATCTGACGCACAGAAAAACATAGGAAAAATCTCATTTATAAATATTCGCATCCCCTATCATTTTGAAAATGTCAAATGTAAACAAAACAACATCTTTGTCCTTGAATCGAACTGGGAACCTCCGATTCTGAAGCCGAAAAATCCACCGCTAGACCACTCCGATCGACAGAAAAACCTAGGAAAAATCTCATTTTTTAATATCCGCATCCCCTATCATTTTAAAATGTCAATTGTAAACAAAACATTGACAAGGATTTGAACTCGGGACCTCCGATTCTGAAGTCGAGAAATCTACCGTTTGACCAATCCGATCCACAGAAAAACCTAGGAAAAATGTCATTCATAAATATCCGAATCCCCGATCGTTTTGAAAATGTCAAATGTAAACAAAACAACATGGACTTCACTGCCCATGATTCGAAATGGGGACCTCCGATTCTGATGTTGAGAAATATACCGCTTGACCAATCCGATCCAAAGAAAAACCTAGGAAAAATGTCATTTATAAATATCCGAATCCCCGATCGTTTTGAAAATGTCAAATGTAAACAAAACACCATGGACATCACTGCCCAGGATTCGAACTGGGGACCTCCGAATCTGAAGTCGAGAAATCTACCGCTTGACCAATCCGATCCACAGAAAAACCTAGGAAAAATCTCATTTTTTAATATCCGCATCCCCTATCATTTTAAAATGTCAATTGTAAACAAAACATTGACAAGGATTTGAACTCGGGACCTCCGATTCTGAAGTCGAGAAATCTACCGCTTGACCAATCCGATCCACAGAAAAACCTAGGGAAAATGTCATTCATAAATATCCGAATCCCCGATCGTTTTGAAAATGTCAAATGTAAACAAAACAACATGGACATCACTGCCCAGGATTCGAAATGGGGACCTCCGATTCTGATGTTGAGAAATCTACCGCTTGACCAATCCGATCCACAGAAAAACCTAGGAAAAATGTCATTTATAAATATCCGAATCCCCGATCGTTTTGAAAATGTCAAATGTAAACAAAACAACATGGACATCACTGCCCAGGATTCGAACTGGGGACCTCCGAATCTGAAGTCGAGAAATCTACCGCTTGACCAATCCGATCCACAGAAAAACCTAGGAAAAATCTCATTCATAAATATCCGCATCCGCTATCATTTTGAAAATGTCACCCGAAACAAAACAACAATGACATCAATGCTCAGGATTCGAACTGGGGACCACCGATTCTGAAGTCGAGAAATCTAACCTAGACCAATCTGATGCACAGAAAAACCTAGGAAAAATCTCATTTATAAATATCCGCATCCCTTATCATTTTGAAAATGTCAAATGTAAACAAAACAACATCTTTGTCCGGGATTCGAACTGGGGACCTCCGATTCTGAAGTCGAGAAATCTACCGCTAGACCAATCCATTCCACAGAAAAACCTGGGAAGAATCTCATTCATAAATATCGGCATACCCTATCTTTTTGAAAAAGTTAAATGTAAACAAAACAACATTGATATCACTGCCCAGGATTCGAACTGGGGACCTCCGATTTTGAAGTCGAGAAATCTACCACTTGACCAATCCGATCCACAGAAAAACCTAGGAAAAATGTCATTCATAAATATCCGAATCCCCGATCGTTTTGAAAATGTCAAATGTAAACAAAACAACATGGACATCACTGTCCAGGATTCGAAATGGGGACCTCCGATTCTGATGTTGAGAAATCTACCGCTTGACCAATCCGATCCACAGAAAAACCTAGGGAAAATGTCATTAATAAATATCCGAATCCCCGATCATTTTGAAAATGTAAAATGTAAACAAAACACCATGGACATCACTGCCCAGGATTCGAACTGGGGAACTCCGAATCTGAAGTCGAGAAATCTACCGCTTGACCAATCCGATCCACAGAAAAACCTAGGAAAAATCTCATTTTTTAATATCCGCATCCGCTATCATTTTGAAAATGTCACCCGAAACAAAACAACAATGACATCAATGCCCAGGATTCGAACTGGGGACCTCCGATTCTGAAGTCGAGAAATCTAACCTAGACCAATCTGATGCACAGAAAAACCTAGGAAAAATCTCATTCATAAATATCCGCATCCCTTATCATTTTGAAAATGTCAAATGTAAACAAAACAACATCTTTGTCCGGGATTCGAACTGGGGACCTCCGATTCTGAAGTCGAGAAATCTACCGCTAGACCAATCCATTCCACAGAAAAACCTGGGAAGAATCTCATTCATAAATATCGGCATACCCTATCTTTTTGAAAAAGTTAAATGTAAACAAAACAACATTGATATCACTGCCCAGGATTCGAACTGGGGACCTCCGAATCTGAAGTCGAGAAATCTACCACTTGACCAATCCGATCCACAGAAAAACCTAGGAAAAATGTCATTCATAAATATCCGAATCCCCGATCGTTTTGAAAATGTCAAATGTAAACAAAACAACATGGACATCACTGCCCAGGATTCGAAATGGGGACCTCCGATTCTGATGTTGAGAAATCTACCGCTTGACCAATCCGATCCACAGAAAAACCTAGTGAAAATGTCATTTATAAATATCCGAATCCCCGATCATTTTGAAAATGTAAAATGTAAACAAAACACCATGGACATCACTGCCCAGGATTCGAACTGGGGACCTCCGAATCTGAAGTCGAGAAATCTACCGCTTTACCAATCCGATCCACAGAAAAACCTAGGAAAAATCTCATTTTTTAATATCCGCATCCCCTATCATTTTAAAATGTCAATTGTAAACAAAACATTGACCAGGATTCGAACTGGGGACCTCCGATTCTGAAGTCGAGAAATCTACCGCTTGACCAATCCGATCCACAGAAAAACCTAGGAAAAATGTCATTTATAAATATCCGAATCCCCGATCATTTTGAAAATGTAAAATGTAAACAAAACACCATGGACATCACTGCCCAGGATTCGAACTGGGGACCTCCGATTCTGATGTCGAGAAATCTACCGCTTGACCAATCCGATCCACAGAAAAACCCAGGAAAAATCTCATTTATAAAAATCTGAATCCCCGATCATTTTGAAAATGTCAAATGTAAACAAAACAATATGGACATCACTGCCCAGGATTCGAACTGGGGACCTCCGAATCTGAAGTCGAGAAATCTACCGCTTGACCAATCCGATCCACAGAAAAACCTAGGAAAAATCTCATTCATAAATACCCGCATCCGCTATCATTTTGAAAATGTCACCCGAAACAAAACAACAATGACATCAATGCCGAGGATTCGAACTGGGGACCTCCGATTCTGAAGTCGAGAAATCTACCACTTGACCAATCCGATCCACAGAAAAACCTAGGAAAAATCTCATTCATGAATATCTGCATCTCCTATCATTTTGAAAATGTCAAATGTAAACACAACAACACTGATATCATACCCCTGGATTCGAACTGGGGACCTCCGATTCTAAAGTCGAGAAATCTACCGCTTGACCAATCCCGATACACAAAAAAACCTTAGAAAAGTCTCATTCATGAATATCTGCATCTCCTATCATTTTGAAAATGTCACCCGAAACAAAACAACATTGATATCATTGCCCTGGATTCGACCTGGGGACCTCTGGTTCTAAAGTCGAGAAATCTACGGCTAGACCAATCCGATCAACAGAAAAACCTTGAAAAAATCTCATTCATAAATATCCGCATCTCCTATCATTTTGAAAATGTCAGATGTAAACAAAACAAAATTGACATCACTGCCGAGGATTCGAACTGGGGACCTCCGATTCTAAAGTCGAGAAATCTACGGCTAGACCAATCCGATCAACAACAAAAACCTAGAAAAAATCTCATTTATAAATATCCGCATCATCTATCATTTTGAAAATGTCAAATGTAAACAAAACAACATTGACATCAATGCCCAGGATTCGAACTGGGGACCTCCGATTCTGAAGTCGAGAAATCTACGCTAGAACATTCCGATCCACAGAAAAAGCTGGGAAAATATCACACATATGCATCCTCTTTCAATTATATGCATCCTCTTTCAATTTTTAAATAGTCAGACGTAAAAAAATATTTACATCCTGTTCTAGGATTCGATCGGGGGACCTCTGATTCTGAGGTCGAGAAATCTACCGCTAGACCACTCCGATGCACAGAAAACCTTGGGAAAATCTCATTTATAAATACTCGCATCTCCTATCGTTTTGAAAATGTCAACCGAAACAAAACAACATTGATATCAATGCCCAGGATTCGAACTGGGGACCTCCGATTCTGAAGTCGACAAATCTACCGCTAGACCAATCTGACGCACAGAAAAACATAGGAAAAATCTCATTTATAAATATTCCCATCCCCTATCATTTTGAAAATGTCAAATGTAAACAAAACAACATCTTTGTCCTTGAATCGAACTGGGAACCTCCGATTCTGAAGCCGAAAAATCTACCGCTAGACCACTCCGATCCACAGAAAAACCTAGGAAAAATCTCATTTTTTAATATCCGCATACCCTATCATTTTATAATGTCAATTGCAAACAAAACATTGCGCAGGATTTGAACTCGGGACCTCCGATTCTGAAGTCGAGAAATCTACCGCTTGACCAATCCGATCCACAGAAAAACCTAGGAAAAATGTCATTCATAAATATCCGAATCCCCGATCGTTTTGAAAATGTCAAATGTAAACAAAACAACATGGACTTCACTGCCCATGATTCGAAATGGGGACCTCCGATTCTGATGTTGAGAAATATACCGCTTGACCAATCCGATCCTAAGAAAAACCTAGGAAAAATGTCATTTATAAATATCCGAATCCCCGATCGTTTTGAAAATGTCAAATGTAAACAAAACACCATGGACATCACTGCCCAGCATTCGAACTGGGGACCTCCGAATCTGAAGTCGAGAAATCTACCGCTTGACCAATCCGATCCACAGAAAAACCTAGGAAAAATCTCATTTTTTAATATCCGCATCCCCTATCATTTTAAAATGTCAATTGTAAACAAAACATTGACAAGGATTTGAACTCGGGACCTCCGATTCTGAAGTCGAGAAATCTACCGCTTGACCAATCCGATCCACAGAAAAACCTAGGAAAAATCTCATTTTTTAATATCCGCATCCGCTATCATTTTGAAAATGTCACCCGAAACAAAACAACAATGACATCAATGCCCAGGATTCGAACTGGGGACCTCCGATTCTGAAGTCGAGAAATCTAACCTAGACCAATCTGATGCACAGAAAAACCTAGGAAAAATCTCATTTATAAATATCCGCATCCCTTATCATTTTGAAAATGTCAAATGTAAACAAAACAACATCTTTGTCCGGGATTCGAACTGGGGACCTCCGATTCTGAAGTCGAGAAATCTACCGCTAGACCAATCCATTCCACAGAAAAACCTGGGAAGAATCTCATTCATAAATATCGGCATACCCTATCTTTTTGAAAAAGTTAAATGTAAACAAAACAACATTGATATCACTGCCCAGGATTCGAACTGGGGACCTCCGAATCTGAAGTCGAGAAATCTACCACTTGACCAATCCGATCCACAGAAAAACCTAGGAAAAATGTCATTCATAAATATCCGAATCCCCGATCGTTTTGAAAATGTCAAATGTAAACAAAACAACATGGACATCACTGCCCAGGATTCGAAATGGGGACCTCCGATTCTGATGTTGAGAAATCTACCGCTTGACCAATCCGATCCACAGAAAAACCTAGTGAAAATGTCATTTATAAATATCCGAATCCCCGATCATTTTGAAAATGTAAAATGTAAACAAAACACCATGGACATCACTGCCCAGGAATCGAACTGGGGACCTCCGAATCTGAAGTCGAGAAATCTACCGCTTTACCAATCCGATCCACAGAAAAACCTAGGAAAAATCTCATTTTTAATATCCGCATCCCCTATCATTTTAAAATGTCAATTGTAAACAAAACATTGACCAGGATTCGAACTGGGGACCTCCGATTCTGAAGTCGAGAAATCTACCGCTTGACCAATCCGATCCACAGAAAAACCTAGGAAAAATGTCATTTATAAATATCCGAATCCCCGATCATTTTGAAAATGTAAAATGTAAACAAAACACCATGGACATCACTGCCCAGGATTCGAACTGGGGACCTCCGATTCTGATGTCGAGAAATCTACCGCTTGACCAATCCGATCCACAGAAAAACCCAGGAAAAATCTCATTTATAAAAATCTGAATCCCCGATCATTTTGAAAATGTCAAATGTAAACAAAACAATATGGACATCACTGCCCAGGATTCGAACTGGGGACCTCCGAATCTGAAGTCGAGAAATCTACCGCTTGACCAATCCGATCCACAGAAAAACCTAGGAAAAATCTCATTCATAAATACCCGCATCCGCTATCATTTTGAAAATGTCACCCGAAACAAAACAACAATGACATCAATGCCGAGGATTCGAACTGGGGACCTCCGATTCTGAAGTCGAGAAATCTACCACTTGACCAATCCGATCCACAGAAAAACCTAGGAAAAATCTCATTCATGAATATCTGCATCTCCTATCATTTTGAAAATGTCAAATGTAAACACAACAACACTGATATCATACCCCTGGATTCGAACTGGGGACCTCCGATTCTAAAGTCGAGAAATCTACCGCTTGACCAATCCCGATACACAAAAAAACCTTAGAAAAGTCTCATTCATGAATATCTGCATCTCCTATCATTTTGAAAATGTCACCCGAAACAAAACAACATTGATATCATTGCCCTGGATTCGACCTGGGGACCTCTGGTTCTAAAGTCGAGAAATCTACGGCTAGACCAATCCGATCAACAGAAAAACCTTGAAAAAATCTCATTCATAAATATCCGCATCTCCTATCATTTTGAAAATGTCAGATGTAAACAAAACAAAATTGACATCACTGCCGAGGATTCGAACTGGGGACCTCCGATTCTAAAGTCGAGAAATCTACGGCTAGACCAATCCGATCAACAACAAAAACCTAGAAAAAATCTCATTTATAAATATCCGCATCCTCTATCATTTTGAAAATGTCAAATGTAAACAAAACAACATTGACATCAATGCCCAGGATTCGAACTGGGGACCTCCGATTCTGAAGTCGAGAAATCTACGCTAGAACATTCCGATCCACAGAAAAAGCTGGGAAAATATCACACATATGCATCCTCTTTCAATTATATGCATCCTCTTTCAATTTTTAAATAGTCAGACGTAAAAAAATATTTACATCCTGTTCTAGGATTCGATCGGGGGACCTCTGATTCTGAGGTCGAGAAATCTACCGCTAGACCACTCCGATGCACAGAAAACCTTGGGAAAATCTCATTTATAAATACTCGCATCTCCTATCGTTTTGAAAATGTCAACCGAAACAAAACAACATTGATATCAATGCCCAGGATTCGAACTGGGGACCTCCGATTCTGAAGTCGACAAATCTACCGCTAGACCAATCTGACGCACAGAAAAACATAGGAAAAATCTCATTTATAAATATTCCCATCCCCTATCATTTTGAAAATGTCAAATGTAAACAAAACAACATCTTTGTCCTTGAATCGAACTGGGAACCTCCGATTCTGAAGCCGAAAAATCTACCGCTAGACCACTCCGATCCACAGAAAAACCTAGGAAAAATCTCATTTTTTAATATCCGCATACCCTATCATTTTATAATGTCAATTGCAAACAAAACATTGCGCAGGATTTGAACTCGGGACCTCCGATTCTGAAGTCGAGAAATCTACCGCTTGACCAATCCGATCCACAGAAAAACCTAGGAAAAATGTCATTCATAAATATCCGAATCCCCGATCGTTTTGAAAATGTCAAATGTAAACAAAACAACATGGACTTCACTGCCCATGATTCGAAATGGGGACCTCCGATTCTGATGTTGAGAAATATACCGCTTGACCAATCCGATCCTAAGAAAAACCTAGGAAAAATGTCATTTATAAATATCCGAATCCCCGATCGTTTTGAAAATGTCAAATGTAAACAAAACACCATGGACATCACTGCCCAGCATTCGAACTGGGGACCTCCGAATCTGAAGTCGAGAAATCTACCGCTTGACCAATCCGATCCACAGAAAAACCTAGGAAAAATCTCATTTTTTAATATCCGCATCCCCTATCATTTTAAAATGTCAATTGTAAACAAAACATTGACAAGGATTTGAACTCGGGACCTCCGATTCTGAAGTCGAGAAATCTACCGCTTGACCAATCCGATCCACAGAAAAACCTAGGAAAAATCTCATTAATAAAAATCTGAATCCCCGATCATTTTGAAAATGTCAAATGTAAACAAAACCATATGGACATCACTGCCCAGGATTCGAACTGGGGACCTCCGAATCAGAAGTCGAGAAATCTACCGCTTGACCAATCCGATCCACAGAAAAACCTAGGAAAAATCTCATTCATAAATATCCGCATCCGCTATCATTTTGAAAATGTCACCCGAAACAAAACAACAATGACATCAATGCTCAGGATTCGAACTGGGGACCTCCGATTCTGAAGTCGAGAAATCTAACCTAGACCAATCTGATGCACAGAAAAACCTAGGAAAAATCTCATTTATAAATATCCGCATCCCTTATCATTTTGAAAATGTCAAATGTAAACAAAACAACATCTTTGTCCGGGATTCGAACTGGGGACCTCCGATTCTGAAGTCGAGAAATCTACCGCTAGACCAATCCATTCCACAGAAAAACCTGGGAAGAATCTCATTCATAAATATCGGCATACCCTATCTTTTTGAAAAAGTTAAATGTAAACAAAGCAACATTGATATCACTGCCCAGGATTCGAACTGGGGACCTCCGATTCTGAAGTCGAGAAATCTACCACTTGACCAATCCGATCCACAAAAAAACCTAGGAAAAATGTCATTCATAAATATCCGAATCCCCGATCGTTTTGAAAATGTCAAATGTAAACAAAACAACATGGACATCACTGCCCAGGATTCGAAATGGGGACCTCCGATTCTGATGTTGAGAAATCTACCGCTTGACCAATCCGATCCACAGAAAAACCTAGGGAAAATGTCATTAATAAATATCCGAATCCCCGATCATTTTGAAAATGTAAAATGTAAACAAAACACCATGGACATCACTGCCCAGGATTCGAACTGGGGACCTCCGAATCTGAAGTCGAGAAATCTACCGCTTGACCAATCCGACCCACAGAAAAACCTAGGAAAAATCTCATTTTTTAATATCCGCATCCCCTATCATTTTAAAATGTCAATTGTAAACAAAACATTGACCAGGATTTGAACTCGGGACCTCCGATTCTGAAGTCGAGAAATCTACCGCTTGACCAATCCGATCCACAGAAAAACCTAGGAAAAATGTCATTTATAAATATCAGAATCCCCGATCATTTTGAAAATGTAAAATGTAAACAAAACACCATGGACATCACTGCCGAGGATTCGAAATGGGGACCTCCGATTCTGATGTCGAGAAATCTACCGCTTGACCAATCCGATCCACAGAAAAACCTAGGAAAAATCTCATTTATAAAAATCTGAATCCCCGATCATTTTGAAAATGTCAAATGTAAACAAAACAATATGGACATCACTGCCCAGGATTCGAACTGGGGACCTCCGAATCTGAAGTCGAGAAATCTACCGCTTGACCAATCCGATCCACAGAAAAACCTAGGAAAAATCTCATTCATAATTACCCGCATCCGCTATCATTTTGAAAATGTCACCCGAAACAAAACAACAATGACATCAATGCCGAGGATTCGAACTGGGGACCTCCGATTCTGAAGTCGAGAAATCTAACCTAGACCAATCTGATGCACAGAAAAACCTAGGAAAAATCTCATTTATAAATAACCGCATCCCTTATCATTTTGAAAATGTCAAATGTAAACAAAACAACATCTTTGTCCGGGATTCGAACTGGGGACCTCCTATTCTGAAGTCGAGAAATCTACGGCTAGACCAATCCATTCCACAGAAAAACCTGGGAAGAATCTCATTCATAAATATCGGCATACCCTACCTTTTTGAAAAAGTTAAATGTAAACAAAACAACACTGATATCACTGCCCAGGATTCGAACTGGGGACCTCCGAATCTGAAGTCGAGAAATCTACCGCTTGACCAATCCGATCCACACAAAAACCTAGGAAAAATCTCATTCATAAATATCCGCATCCGCTATCATTTTGAAAATGTCACCCGAAACAAAACAACAATGACATCAATGCCCAGGATTCGAACTGGGGACCTCCGATTCTGAAGTCGAGAAATCTAACCTAGACCAATCTGATGCACAGAAAAACCTAGGAAAAATCTCATTTATAAATAACCGCATCCCTTATCATTTTGAAAATGTCAAATGTAAACAAAACAACATTGATATCACTGCCCAGGATTCGAACTGGGGACCTCCGAATCTGAAGTCGAGAAATCTACCGCTTGACCAATCCGATCCACAGAAAAACCTGGGAAGAATCTCATTCATAAATATCGGCATACCCTATCTTTTTGAAAAAGTTAAATGTAAACAAAGCAACATTGATATCACTGCCCAGGATTCGAACTGGGGACCTCCGATTCTGAAGTCGAGAAATCTACCACTTGACCAATCCGATCCACAAAAAAACCTAGAAAAAATCTCATTTATAAATATCCTCATCCTCTATCATTTTGAAAATGTCAAATGTAAACAAAACAACATTGACATCAATGCCCAGGATTCGAACTGGGGACCTCCGATTCTGATGTCGAGAAATCTACCGCTTGACCAATCCGATCCACAGAAAAACCTAGGAAAACTCTCCTTTATAAATATCCGCATCCCCTATCATTTTAAAATGTCAATTGTAAACAAAACAACATGGACATCACTGCCCAGGATTCGAAATGGGGACCTCCGATTCTGATGTTGAGAAATCTACCGCTTGACCAATCCGATCCACAGAAAAACTTAGGAAAAATGTCATTTATAAATATCCGAATCCCCGATCATTTTGAAAATGTCAAATGTAAACAAAACAACATGGACATCACTGCCCAGGATTCGAACTGGGGACCTCCGATTCTGAAGTCGAGAACTCTACGCTAGAACAATCCGATCGACAGAAAAAGCTGGGAAAATATCACACATATGCATCCTCTTTCAATTTTTAAATAGTCAGACGTAAAAAAATATTTACATCCTGTTCTAGGATTCGATCGGGGACCTCTGATTCTGAGGTCGAGCAATCTACCGCTAGACCACTCCGATCCACAGAAAACCTTGGGAAAATCTCATTTATAAATACTCGCATCTCCTATCGTTTTGAAAATGTCAACCGAAACAAAACAACATTGATATCAATGCCCAGGATTCGAACTGGGGACCTCCGATTCTGAAGTCGACAAATCTACCGCTAGACCAATCTGACGCACAGAAAAACATAGGAAAAATCTCATTCATAAATATTCGCATCCCCTATCATTTTGAAAATGTCAAATGTAAACAAAACAACATCTTTGTCCTTGAATCGAACTGGGAACCTCCGATTCTGAAGCCGAAAAATCTACCGCTAGACCACTCCGATCCACAGAAAAACCTAGGAAAAATCTCATTTTTTAATATCCGCATACCCTATCATTTTATAATGTCAATTGTAAACAAAACATTGACCAGGATTTGAACTCGGGACCTCCGATTCTGAAGTCGTGAAATCTACCGCTTGACCAATCCGATCCACAGAAAAACCTAGGAAAAATGTCTTTCATAAATATCCGAATCCCCGATCGTTTTGAAAATGTCAAATGTAAACAAAACAACATGGACATCACTGCCCAGGATTCGAAATGGGGACCTCCGATTCTGATGTTGAGAAATCTACCGCTTGACCAATCCGATCCACAGAAAAACCTATGGAAAATGTCATTCATAAATATCCGAATCTCCGATCATTTTGAAAATGTAAAATGTAAACAAAACACCATGGACATCACTGCCCAGCATTCGAACTGGGGACCTCCGATTCTGATGTCGAGAAATCTACCGCTTGACCAATCCGATCCACAGAAAAACCTAGGAAAAATCTCATTTATAAAAATCTGAATCCCCGATCATTTTGAAAATGTCAAATGTAAACAAAACAATATGGACATCACTGCCCAGGATTCGAACTGGGGACCTCCGAATCTGAAGTCGAGAAATCTACCGCTTGACCAATCCGATCCACAGAAAAACCTAGGAAAAATCTCATTCATAAATATCCGCATCCGCTATCATTTTGAAAATGTCACCCGAAACAAAACAACAATGACATCAATGCCCAGGATTCGAACTGGGGACCTCCGATTCTGAAGTCGAGAAATCTAACCTAGACCAATGTGATGCACAGAAAAACATAGGAAAAATCTCATTCATAAATATTCGCATCCCCTATCATTTTGAAAATGTCAAAGTAAACAAAACAACATGGACATCGTTGCCAAGGATTCGAACTGGGGACCTCCGATTCTGATGTCGAGAAATCTACCGCTTGACCAATCCGATCCACACAAAAAAACTAGTAAAAATCTCATTGATAAATACCCGAATCCCCGATCATTTTGAAAATGTCAAATGTAAACAAAACAACATTGACATCAATACCCAACATTCGAACTGGGGACCTCCGATTCTGAAGTCGAGAAATCTACCACTTGACCAAATCGATCCACATCAAAACCTAGGATAAATCTCATTCATAAATATCCGCATCTCCTATCATTTTGAAAATGTCAAATGTAAACAAAACAACATTGACATCAATGCCCAAGATTCCGAAAAGGGGACCTCCGATTCTGATGTCGAGAAATCTACCGCTTGACCAATCCGATCCACAGAAAAACCTAGGAAAAATCTCGTTCATAAATACCCGAATCCCCGATCATTTTGAAAATGTCAAATGTAAACAAAACTACGTTGAGATCAATGCCCAGGATTCGAACTGGGGACCTCCGATTCTGATGTCGAGAAATCTACCGCTTGACCAAATCGATCCACACCAAAACCTAGGAAAAATGTCGTTCATAAATACCGAATCCCCGATCATTTTGAAAACGTCAACCGAAACAAAACAACATTGATATCATTGCCCAGGGTTCGAACTGTGGACCTCCGATTCTGAAGTCGGAAATCTACCGCTTGACCAATTCGATCAACAGAAAAACCTGGGAAAAATTCATTTACAAATTCCGCACCCCCATCATTTTGAAAATGACAAATGTGAACAAAACAACATGGATATCACTGCCGAGGATTCGAACTGGGGACCTCCGATTCTGAAGTCGAGAAATCTACGGCTAGACCAATCCGATCAACAGAAAAACCTAGGAAACATCTTGTTTATAAATATCCGCATCTATCATTTTGAAAACGTCAACCGAAACAAAACAACATTGATATCATTGCCCATGATTCGAACTGGGGACCTCCGATTCTTAAGTCGAGAAATATACCGATTGACCAATCCGATCCACAGAAAAACCAAGGAAAAATCTCATTTATAAATACCGGCATCCTCTTTCATGTTGAAAATGTCAAATGTAAACAAAACAACATGGACATCACTGCCGAGGATTCGAACTGGGGACCTCCGATTCTGATGTCGAGAAATCTACCGCTTGACCAATCCGATCCACAAAAGAACGTAGGAAAAATCTCGTTCATAAATACCCGAATCCCCGATCATTTTGAAAATGTCAAATGTAAACAAAACTACGTTGAGATCAATGCCCAGGATTCGAACTGGGGACCTCCGATTCTGAAGTTGAGAAATCTACCGCTTGACCAATTCGATCAACAGAAAAACCTGGGAAAAATTCATTTACAAATTCCGCACCCCCATCATTTTGAAAATGACAAATGTGAACAAAACAACATGGACATCACTGCCGAGGATTCGAACTGGGGACCTCTGATTCTGAAGTCGAGAAATCTACGGCTAGACCAATCCGATCAACAGAAAAACCTAGGAAAAATCTCGTTTATAAATATCCGCATCTATCATTTTGAAAACGTCAACCGAAACAAAACAACATTGATATCATTGCCATGATTCGAACTGGGGACCTCCGATTCTGAAGTCGAGAAATATACCGATTGACCAATCCGATCCACAGAAAAACCAAGGAAAAATCTCATTTATAAATACCGGCATCCTATTTCATGTTGAAAATGTCAAATGTAAACAAAACAACATGGACATCACTGCCGAGGATTCGAACTGGGGACCTCCGATTCTGATGTCGAGAAATCTACCGCTTGACCAATCCGATCCACAGAAAAACGTAGGAAAAATCTCATTCATAAATATCCGCATCTCCTATCATTTTGAAAATGTCAAATGTAAACAAAACAACATTGACATCAATGCCCAAGATTCCGAACAGGGGACCTCCGATTCTGATGTCTAGAAATCTACCACTTGACCAAATCGATCCACACCAAAACCTAGGAAAAATGTCGTTCATAAATACCGAATCCCCGATCATTTTGAAAACGTCAACCGAAACAAAACAACATTGATATCATTGCCCAGGGTTCGAACTGTGGACCTCCGATTCTGAAGTCGGAAATCTACCGCTTGACCAATTCGATCAACAGAAAAACCTGGGAAAATTCATTTACAAATTCCGCACCCCCATCATTTTGAAAATGACAAATGTGAACAAAACAACATGGACATCACTGCCGAGGATTCGAACTGGGGACCTCTGATTCTGAAGTCGAGAAATCTACGGCTAGACCAATCCGATCAACAGAAAAACCTAGGAAAAATCTCGTTTATAAATATCCGCATCTATCATTTTGAAAACGTCAACCGAAACAAAACAACATTGATTTCATTGCCGAGGATTCGAACTGGGGATCTCAGAATCTGAAGTCGAGAAACTCACCGCTAGAACTATCCGATCCACAGAAAAACCTAGGAAGAATCTCATTTATAAATACCGAATCCCCGATCATTTTGAAATTGCAAATGTAAACAAAACAACATGGACATCACTGCCGAGGATTCGAACTGGGGACCTCCGATTCTGAAGTCGAGAAATCTACCGCTTGACCAATCCGATCCACAGAAAAACCTAGGAAAAATCTCATTCATAAATATCCGCATCCGCTATCATTTTGAAAATGTCACCCGAAACAAAACAACAATGACATCAATGCCCATGATTCGAACTGGGGACCTCCGATTCTTAAGTCGAGAAATATACCGATTGACCAATCCGATCCACAGAAAAACCAAGGAAAAATCTCATTTATAAGTATCGGCATCCTCTTTCATGTTGAAAATGTCAAATGTAAACAAAACAACATGGACATCACTGCCGAGGATTCGAACTGGGGACCTCCGATTCTGAAGTCGAGAAATCTACGGCTTGACCAATCCGATCCACAGAAAAACCTAGGAAAAATCTCATTCATAAATATCCGCATCCGCTATCATTTTGAAAATGTCACCCGAAACAAAACAACAATGACATCAATGCCCATGATTCGAACTGGGGACCTCCGATTCTTAAGTCGAGAAATATACCGATTGACCAATCCGATCCACAGAAAAACCAAGGAAAAATCTCATTTATAAGTATCGGCATCCTCTTTCATGTTGAAAATGTCAAATGTAAACAAAACAACATGGACATCACTGCCGAGGATTCGAACTGGGGACCTCCGATTCTGAAGTCGAGAAATCTACGGCTTGACCAAATCGATCCACAGCAAAACCAAGGAAAAATCTCGTTCATAAATACCCGAATCCCCGATCATTTTGAAATTGCAAATGTAAACAAAACAACATGGACATCACTGCCGAGGATTCGAACTGGGGACTTTCGATTCTGAAGTCGAGAAATCTACCGCTTGACCAATCCGATCCACAGAAAAACCTTGAAAAACCTTGAAAAAAATCTCATTCATAAATATCCGCATCTCCTATCATTTTGAAAATGTCAAATGTAAACAAAACAACATTGACATCAATGCCCAAGATTCCGAACTGGGGACCTCCGATTCTGATGTCAAGAATTCTGCCGATTGACCTATCCGATCCACAGAAGAACCAAGGAAAAATCTCATTTATAATTATCGGCATCCTCTTTCATGTTGAAAATGTCAAATGTAAACAAAACAACATGGACATCACTGCCGCGGATACGAACTGGGGACCTCCGATTCTGATGTCGAGAAATCTACCGCTTGACCAATCCGATCCACAGAAAAACCTAGAAAAAATCTCATTCATAAATATCGGCATTTGAAATGTTAACAAAACAACATTGACACCAATGCCCAGGATTCCGAACTGGGGACCTCCGATTCTGATGTCGAGAAATCTACCGATTGACCAATCCGATCCACAGAAAAACCTAGGAAAAATCTCATTGATAAATATCCGAATCCCCTATCCTTTTGAAAATGTCAAATGTAAACAAAACAACATTGACATCACTGCTCAGGATTTATAACCAAAACAGATTGAAAACAGTTTCAACATTTCAAAAAATCACTTCTTTTAAGAAAAGTAATTGTTCCAAAAACAACTGTCAAAGCATAAACTTTAAGAATAACTGCAGGTGAGTAGTTTTTTTTTTTTTTTAAACCAAGCATTGACCTTTTAGTTCTTCTGGATTTTGGGTAACTCAAAGTCAGTTTTATGATTCAATGAGTCTCTTAGGTGGTCTGCAAACGCGACCGGACCTGGTGGTGGTAGCATTAGTGTTCAGTTCTTGGGTTTATCTGTTGGAGTGAAAGGCACATCTTGTGTCTTTGCGGGTGACCTAGCAACACTGGGACTTGCTGGCTCTGTTGTCTGTTGTGATGTGAGCTGAGGTGCATTCACACAAGTGTCTATGGCAAGCCATATGCCCAATAATTCGATAAACACTGTTTATCACCGATAAACTAAGTTTATCGACCGATAAACACTGTTTTTCGAGATAAACATTGTTTATCAACTGATAAACACTGTTTATCGAAAAACTTTGTTTATCAAGCGATAAACACAGTTTTTCGAGGTGATAAACAGAGTTTTTCGATAAACAGTGTTTATCGACTGATAAACACTGTTTATCGAAAAACTATGTTTATCGAGCGATAAACAGAGTTTTTCGAGGTGATAAACAGAGTTTTTCGATAAACACTGTTTATCAAGTGATAAACATTGTTTATCGAAAAAACAGTGTTTATCGGTCGATAAACACAGTTTTACGACGACGCCAGATGCCCAATAATTCGATAAACAGTGTTTATCGGTTGATAAACACTGTTTATCGAGAAAAACTGTGTTTATCAACTGATAAACACAGTTTCACGCCGACGCCAGATGCCCAATAATTCGATAAATAGTGTTTATCAAGTGATAAACACTGTTTATCGAAAAACTATGTCTATCGACTGATAAACATAGTTTTACGCCGACGCCAGATGCCCAATAATTTGATAAACAGTGTTTATCAAGTGATAAACACAGTTTGGGCGATAAACATAGTTTGGGCGATAAACATAGTTTCACGCCGACGCCAGATGCCCAATAATTTGATAAACAGTGTTTATCAAGTGATAAACACTGTTTATCGAAAAACTATGTTTATCGACTGATAAACACAGTTTTACGCCGACGCCAGATGCCCAACAATTCGATAAACAGTGTTTATCAAGTGATAAACACAGTTTGGGCGATAAACACAGTTTGGGCGATAAACATAGTTTGGGCGATAAACATAGTTTCACGCCGACACCAGATGCCCAATAATTCGATAAACAGTGTTTATCAAGTGATAAACACTGTTTATCGAAAAACTCTGTTTATCAACTGATAAACACTGTTTATCGAAAAACTATGTTTATCGCCCAAACTATGTTTATCGCCCAAACTGTGTTTATCAAGTGATAAACATAGTTTATCGAAAAACTCTTCATCAAGTGATAAACAGAGTTTTAACTGGCGATTTTAACTGCGGACTCTGCTTTTCCATTGGACTTGAAATGATAAGGACTTGAGGTAGTGTGTTGGAAGTCCCACTCATTTGTGAACTGGGTGAACTCACGTGACGCATAGTTTGGTCCATTGTCTGTGAGCAATGTGTGAGGAATGCCATGAGCAGCGAACACAGGTTTTAGTTAATTGATTAGCGATGTGGAAGTCATATTGGCCAGGGTGCGCACGTCGATGTAGTCTGAGTAGAGGTCTACTAGTACGCAGTAGTTTTGTCCATTTACCTCAAAACAGTCACTCGCGACTAACTGCCAAGGTGTCTTGGGTATTGGGTGTGTCATGAGGGGCTCCTTGGGGAGAGCTGGTTGTGACTCCTGAGAGATTGTGCAGCGTTGTACGGCTTCCACAAGTTCTGTATGCATATGTGGCCAATACATAATGTCCCGTGCAGTGTTGGTTGTGTACTGCACGCCCATGTGAGATGCATGTGCTCTTGTTATCATTTCTGTACGAAGAGCTGTTGGGATAACAATACGGCTTTCACGAAAGATGAGACCGTTTTGTGTTGAAAGTTCATCTCTGTATGGCCAGTACTTTCTGATGCACAAGGGAACTTGAGCTTTGTCTCCTGGCCATCCTATTTGGATGATCTGCATCAGTGTTTGCAGGGTTTGGTCAGCGAGCGTTACCTTTTTTTATTGTGAGTAGATGCTCATCTGTGACAAAGATGGTTGGGTCGATATTCTCCAACTCAATGTTAAGCTTTTGCTCCTGGGTGATGGAGAAGATCAGATAGTCTGGTGTCTGATCTTTGACTTGACGCATTGGTAAGGCTGCTTGACAGTGTATCACTCAAGTACATCCGCGAACCCTGCTTGTACTCTACGTGTAGAGAGCACTTCTCTAGGTGCTGCAAGTTGCACCAGAGTCTAACTGAAAGCTGATAGTCTCGGTCCGATCCCTTGTTAGTGTCTCCACTAATAGCTCTACGAAGTATTGCTGTTTGGGCTTGGAATGTACTGTATAAATGCTTTCGTCGCTACCACTTTCGTCTCCTTCCATTACATGGAGCTTCTGTGTATATTTCTGTGGTTGACGTTTGGTACTATCTTTACCCGACGACTGACAAGCTATAGTGGTTACGCTTTTGGCATTTGGAGCAGGTTTCTCTATAGGCTGGACACTTGCCCTTGCTGTGTGATTTGCCACAGTACTTGCAATTATTATTTGGAGGCCTGTTTGGTTTTCCCGATTCAGACTGGACAAAAGTAAAACAACTAAAAATTCACAAAGATCTGGACAATGTGATTAGCTTCAAGACTTCACACACACAAAAAGAGTTTAAAACTCTTACACTGGGAAATTTGCGCAAACTTCGTTCTGCTAATAAGAATACTCCCTGTCTTAAACCAGAACTTCCCAAATCCTTGTACTCCAATAGACCTAAATTGTCAGCAGGGAAGTACAGAGATCTACATGTACTTAGTCTTTGCAAATGGTCCTGCCCAGAAGTTGCCCAACAAGATCTTGTCGACTTCTACAAAAACTTACCCCATGAGGAATTATCAAAATGGTAGACCAATGTATCTCTGACTGAGGTGTCATTCAACCTTTCTCTTGTGGTAACCCAAATGATTTCCTAAACAGGTCATCTCGAAGACTAGCAGTCTGTTTCCATCACTTGTCTTCCCTGTTCGAGTCTTTGATCCATACGTGGCTATTGATATCATGAGTACCCTGTCTATTTTCAGTTTGGTTAATGTTGCTATTTGATAAGAATTCCAAACCGTATTCAGTTTTTGTATCGCTCCCATAGCCAGTCCAACCGATTTTTGATGTCATTTTATTCCTACCAGAAACTGAGATGACTCCCCTAATAAATTGTTGACCTGATCCAGTTGTTTTCCCTTTATGGATACAGAAACTTTTGTTTTTACCTTGATTGTGATTAGGACCTCACAGTTTTGCTGATGTTGATTGTTAGCCCAAACTTTCTACTCTCTCCATCAACTTTTACAACCAAGCACTGAAGATCATTTTCTGAATCATGTTTGTTTTTTTCATTATAAAATAACTGTTTTCTTTGTTTTACTGTCAGGGGATTCCCATGTCCATTCCCGACTCTCTTTGCTCTCCTTAAATAGAGTCAGTTCAGTTGGTCTCAAAGATTCCCATTGCTTCCCAGTCAAAGTCTTCTTGATGGAGTGGATGAGGAAAATGAGATTGATTGTCTGTCTGATGGAGAGTCCGAACATTCCAGGTTCCAATTGCTAAGCTAAATTTAAGTATTATCTAAATATTGTCATTATAATTTATATTGTGACATCACACCTTGCTTAGCGTTTAAAGGGTCTGTATACGTTTAGTAATAACTCTGAAATTTAATGGCAATACAAAATTACTTGGTAAAAAGTACAGATGAAAGTATTATAATGCATTTTGAGAAACTTTTCACTCAAGGTACTACGGTTATGGAAAACCATATCACTTTTTATCCTCAAACATTTAAATCTGATAAGCATTATGGTCTTAATGCTTCTCAGACTGTGTATTCCCTCGTGAAAAATTCCCTTCTGAAGTAGAAGTATTCACTCTTGTTTGTCGGTGATATTTCAAAAAGCAACTACCTTTTTATTGTATAGGATTAACACAATAAACAAGCTCCAATTACCAAACGTACACTGTATACACGGCACCTGTAAGAATTAAAGTTACATGCACACAAGTTGGAAGAGATTTTGTTTAGACAGTATTATTCTAAAAATACGTTTAAAAAAAACCATTAACTCATTCTTATGAATTTTGGGTTACACATAATCGAATGCATCAGGAGGTCAGGAACTAAATTAAATCTTAGCATTGTTGCCTAAAGAATGTTCAAACAAAAATCTCAGCTGTTGGATGATAACACCTGAAATGAATGTCTACTTTGGTGTTCAGGTATTACATGTATGTTTCAATGACTTTTTATTTAATGTTAATGATATTGTTTTAAAATTTATTGCATGAACAGAATAAGTGTTAACGCTTGTTTACAAAATAAAATAAACTGAATCTTGGTTGCAAGTCAAGAATAATTGAAAATGCTTTATATAAACTGCTCACAAAAAGTAAGGAAACTTTTTTCAATCCAGTATATTTGTTATTATTTATTACTCTCTTTGAATATGGTATATATCAATGCAAGGCTGAACTGTTCCTCTTTAAAATGATACCACAGTTGCAATGATTACATGTTGCTGAACTTGGCTACACGAATAACAATGAGGCAAAGTCACAAATCAAATGTGCCAAAATTACCGTTGTCTGTGAATGGTCAATAGGTAATGCTCAATAATCAAA
Organism: Asterias amurensis; assembly: GCF_032118995.1. Lineage (NCBI taxonomy): Eukaryota > Metazoa > Echinodermata > Asteroidea > Forcipulatida > Asteriidae > Asterias > Asterias amurensis. Next base: position 192,243 of record NC_092666.1, read on the forward strand.
CCGATCAAGCTTTTCAGAACTATTATTGGTTTACACAAAGATTTGCACCAGTGAGCTCATCAGACACAATTAACCCTCATCTCTTGAGAATCATCTTGTTTGATGGGTATTTGAAAGACGATATTCTACAGCCGATTGCCGTCCCATACTTGCAGACTCTTGGACCAAAATGCCATCTTTCGAGATGACAACGCTCGCCCCTATCGAGCCCGACTGGTGACTTACTACCTGAACAATGTTGGGGTGAACCGGATGGATTGGCCCGCTAACAGTCCAGACCTGAATCCCATGGAACATCTATGGGACCAGCTTGCCCTCGCTGTCGGCGCCAGAACCACCAACACATCAACTGTGGCTGACCTAACCAGGTTCCTTAATGAAGAATGGAACGTCATCCCTCATCATCAGCGCATCACAAGACTTTTGTGCAGCCAGCATGAGAAGAAGGTGCCAAATGCTTTTATGAACCGAAAAAGTTAATTACTTTTAATTATCTCAATTTAAACTAAAGTACTGATCAAATATTCACATGTACTGCTAAAGGTAAACCCTCTGCAACTGTCCTGGAAATTTTTCCAAGAAATTGTGAGTACTAACCTCTAAAATTTATCGTTTCAATACTCCCGATTCGTAAAACCCGATTTTCTCGTAATCCATTTTGCATCTGAAGTGGCTATTTGTCGGTTCGTAAAAACAGCAACGAAATGAGCATCCTTGACCCAAGTTTTTTAGTTTCAATGTTGATGCTAGTGTTTTTTTTATATTTTTTTTTTTACTGTACAGTGCTTTGAAACAGTGTTAAGGTGCTTTACTAATGCAATTAAGTTAAGTTAAGTTAAATTAAAGGCAGTGGACACTATCGGTAATTACTCAAATAATAATTCGCCTAAAACCTTACTTGGTGAGTAATGAGGAGAGGTTGATAGTATAAAACATTGTGAGAATAGACTCCCTCTGAAGTGACATAGTTTTCGAGAAAGAAGTAATTTTCCACAAATTTGATTTTGAGACCGCAGATTTAGAATTTGAGGTCTCGAAATCAGCCATCTAACTTTTTTTTCATTATTATCCCGCAACTTCGCAACCAAATTTTCACAGGTTTGTTATTTTATGCATATGTTGAGATACACCAAGTGAGAAGACTGGTCTTTAACAATTACCAATAGTGTCCACTGCCTACAAATTATTAAATACAACATTTTAAACTATTTTTCTGTATAAATAGAAAATTAGATTTCAGAAAAAATGTTGTGTTGAGATATTTTTTGTCATTTTCGATTTGTGCAAGACCAGGTTAATCTATATTTAATGAAAGTTCAACCATTTTCACAACACACATAAGGGCAATTAAACTGTACAAGAAAATTTGCATTGTTTAAAATGCAAATACCTCAAAACATTCTGATAACGGTTTTGAATATGCCCAGTCCCCTCATGTAAACAATAATGAATTGCGGTATATTATTCTTTCAGTTTATTGTATAAACTGTTTGACAGGGTCCAAACTGCCCCTCTACCTTTGGCCTTTAACTCAACTTCAAAACCTGGTGTTTAAAGGAAGTGGACACTATTGGTAATTACTCAAAATAATTATTAGCATAAAACCTTTCTTGGTGACAAGTAATGGGGAGAGGTTGATGGTATAAAACATTGTGAGAATAGACTCCCTCTGAAGTGCCATAGTTTTCGAGAAAGAAGTAATTTTCCACAAATTTGATTTCAAGACCTCAGATTTAGAACTTGAGGTCTCGAAACCAACCATCTAAACGCACACAACTTCGTGTGACAAGGGTGTTTTTTTCTTTCCTTATTATCTCGCAACTTCGATGACCGATTGAGCAAAAATTTTCACAGGTTAGTTATTTTATGCATATGTTGAGATACACCAACTGTGAAGGCTAGTCTTTGACAATTACCAATAGTGTCCACTGCCTTCAACACTCCATACCATCCCCTGTTTCCCCTTATTGTATATCCTACATCAGTCTCACAATCTAACAGTTTAATGTGACAACGGATGCTGACACAATCTGGCACTCTTCTCAAAGCCATTCCAACAGGAAGTCATACTGTAAGGGAACATCTAGATTTCCAATGCTGAGATTCTGAAAATGAAAATCAATTAACTTTTATTAGGGGCGAGTAAATGAAACCGTAAACCAATATACACAAGAGAGTGTTTTATGTTCATAGGTTTTTATACAAGAAAAATTATATGGTTATTAGGTGTTCGGGCCAACAGCCCAGAACACCTCTTATTAGGTGTTCGAGCCACAGTACTGAACACCTCTTATTAGGTGTTCGGGCCAACAGCCCAGAACACCTCTTATTAGGTGTTCGAGCCAAAGTCCTGAACACCTCTTATTAGGTGTTCGGGCCAACAGCCCAGAACACCTCTTATTAGGTGTTCGGGCCAACAGCCCAGAACACCTCTTATTAGGTGTTCGAGCCACAGTACTGAACACCTCTTATTAGGTGTCGGGGTGTTCGGTGCTCTTATTAGGTGTTCGGGCCAACAGCCCAGAACACCTCTTATTATAGGTGTTTGAGCCACAGTCCTGAACACCTCTTATTAGGTGTTCGGGCCAACTGCCCAGAACACCTCTTATTAGGTGTTCGGGCCACAGTCCTGAACACCTTTTATTTTTGTTCGTTTAAAAAAAAGTTCATTGACACTTTTCTTCTTCTTCTCTACGTCCCTTGTCTGCTAACAGAAGCATCTTTCAAAAGATTGTATGAACTTGAAACTTCACACATAGTTAGATGTTCAAAAGGAGAGGAAAAATGGTAGTTGCGTTATGATGACGTCATCCATCTTGAGTTATGAAAGCTCAAAGTTTATTATTTTGGTTGAGGAAATATGAACTTATGAAGTATTTCCGACTGAAGAGAAGACTAACTTACAGAATGGGAAATGTATGTTGAACGCCTCGAAACTACACCACGTGCTTTATGGGGCGCTCAAAATGTATTATTTTAAAAAATCATAACTTTTGAGAGATTGTTACAATCAATACATCATCAGAAATCACCATTTTGACCTTGTCTTAGAAGTTGAAAACTTTAACATGCCTAAAGAACTATGTAAATTCCCCACTGGTCGTGCAAAAAACATTTAACATGTACACCACATGTAGTGTAAGCGGTGCAGAGTCACACTCCAGTGCTCATCCCTAGAGTGTGATAAAGCTTTATGTACAATAGTCTTCGTACAAGGCGTTGCAAAATACATTTTCTTTCGATTTAGTTTTAGTCTCTCTTATACAGTCGTCAATATTTCATAAGTTCATATTTCCTCAACCATACATGTACATGTATAAGCTATTTTGACAATCTATACATCATAATATGAAAGGGCTTTACATACTTCACAAAAATAGATACATTGGTGAACTTTGCTTGACCTTTTGACCTGTCTATACCGGCAGTGACTGTTAAATACTTTGAAAAGGTGTTATTGAGTTGCTTTTATGTTGATAGTACACCTTATTGATGCTTTACAAAAAACAAATCTTGCAAAGGTCAGGAAAAGGTCTGGTATAAAAAAAAAATTCCGTTGACATCACCAAATTGCTATCCCACTGTCTTTGGTCAACGCTGGTATTGAGTACTCAGACCTGCAATTGCCCTCGGTTATGAGTGGAGTCCTCCCAAAGTACTTTCTTTCTACTTTTGCAGCCCCTGACCCACATATAGCCGCTACTTTTTGCACTTTGGTTCGTCTTCGGTTAGTTGTATTAATGTTGTATTAACTCATCCAAAAATATCATCCAATTCGTAATCTCCGCTCTAAATCCAGGTCTCTCTTAGGTTGTTCCTCGACTTTTACTAAATTTTATGGGGCCAGAGCTTTTGCAGCAGCAGCAGCAGAATTATGGAATAGTCTTCCGGACACCATAAAACAAGCTCAAACAGTAAATTTATTTAAAGATGTACTATAACGGATTATTGATATAGCCTATATTACTATTTTTGTTCAAGAAATGTAAAATAAGGACTGATATTTTCGTAGTATTCAATAAAACCTTTTCCTTCATGCAAAAAAACAACAAATTTGCGCGGCGTACTCCGACCCAGAAAACTCAGTTTCGGCAAAAGCCGGTGACACACGAACCATTCATACACAGTGTGCGACGTCACACCATGTACCGAAGCTCTGTACACAGTGTGTCAGGTCGATCGTGTGCGTGCATTTTTATATATACTGTACATGTACATTGAATGCGGAATAACATCGGACACTATAGGCTGCATTTTTTCGACACAAAACAACAGCGAAAATGTCCGATGGCAGCGAGTCTTGGGAAAACCACAGTATAGATGAGGAAAAGGCATTTCAGGGAGGCACTTCAGAGGAAAGTGAGGGCTCTAGCGATGAGGGGAGCTCACCGGACGAGAGAGAAGCCGAAGACGTGTTACGAGTACATGTAGTTAACCAGCCCGGGGACGATGATCGTCAGGCCGAAGACGATGAGCCAAACCCTGATGATCGACGGCCAAAGACAGACTGGTAAGGCCACAAAACGTTTCATGAATTATACTGAATGATGCTTCGTTTGATCAGTTTATTTCTGCTGCCAAAAATAGTTGAAGGATATCCTTGACTAAATTAAAACATGAACGAACATGGTGGACAAGGTTTATTGTTTACCTCCATTCACGTTATAATACATGTATGTGAACAACACATGCACTAGTCAGTAGAAATGTGGGGGAGGGGTAATTTTGTCTTGCGTTTTATAACTTATTGCCAAAATTCATACATTATCAAATTAAACTGATATTGTAGATAAGCTATGTTGTTGTTTATCTCCACCAAGTAACTGCGTGGTGGTTGACACATGTGCATCTACACAAATATCTCACAGCATTCATTACATACATGTACATGTACATGTATGTAACTGTTACTTTGGATTATGATTGCCTTCTGGCATGGATATAGTTTTAAAGCATTTCAGGTACACACATACAATATCGACACTTCACCATGCAAACCACAAATCTGTTGTTAATAATTTTGTATGAATTCTTTTGTTAATAATTTTGTATGAATTCTTTTGTTTTGTTTTACAGAAAACACTGCAATGATGATTATCAGCAAGTGGTGAGCTTAGGACTATCTTGTCCGTTCAACCGCTGCCACTGACATCATGTTTGATGGCAGCAACACGAAGGACGTTTCCAAACCCTCGTGTACAGTACAGTGGAAGGATTTTCGTATCCACCAACGGATTAGGCAGCTTTGCTTTGGTTTATTTGTCTTCAGTCGTAACAATTTTCCTAGTTATAATGATCCGGAGGGAGTGACAAATAATTTTATAAGCCATAATAATTTACGCATACATGTACATGTATATTATTTCATTTTGTGTCTTTCAGAGGGGTGGGTGGTTCAAATTGATTAATTTAATTTGAACCACCCACCCCTCTGAAAGACAAACAAATGTAACTTACTATGGCTTATAAAATTAGGTGTGTGGTTCAAATTGATTAATTTAGCACTTATGTGTATTAAACTTGTCCCCTGTTGTCAACAATGATTAACATGGTAACAACATTCAACTTGGTGAGCAGAAATATAAAAACAAAACAAAAAAACTGAAGCCTACAAGTACACTTCCATAATAATGACAACACAAAAAATGTATGTATTTTCAAGCAACAATAGTTTATTTTAAATTCAATATGAAGAAAAAACAATTCAAAATGCATTTTTCTGTTTTGGGAAAAAAAGTATATATTTGAGACAGTACTGTTACATCAGGATACACTTGCCCAAGTTTTTCTTACCAGAAATAAAAATACAAATTTTGCCCCTAATCAAAACCGAAAGGAAAATATTCTGAGACCCCTGAAAAAAATGAAATTTTGAGGGCAAAAAATATGGTAAAAATGTTGATTTTGCAAGTTCGAAAAACATACTCTAATGCACGTTCATCCTAGTTTGATTATTTTTTCCATTCACTATCTTACTAATTCATATTTGGTATATATGTCTCTGAGAACGATCAACAAAAAACATTGTCAAACATTACCTGCTGAATTATTTATCACGTTAAATAAACCAACTCTGTTATTGTTTGCAACAGTACAATTGAAAGGAACTCCACCATGGGTGGGGGAACTGCTTACAGGAGGCTACGACAGGTGAATGGCAATTTAGATACTTTGGAGACAGTATTTGCGCACTTTTAGCGCCTCTTTGTTCTGATGGGGATGAAAATGTTTAGTTTGGTAGCAGGCAGGGGACCAGTTAGACTGTTATAAGGCCATGTATAGACAACTTGTAAAGAATGCTCATCGCACTACTTCTCTTCTTGCAATGTGAATCATACCTGGACAACGGTAAAGTAGTCATGACAAAACAAGAACTCTCAGTGGCAAAGCATGGTTGTGGCTTAAAAATAAAAATGTTGTACTTGTTACTTTAAAGAGCATGGAAACAGTGTTTAACGATCATGCTCGTTTTTGTGTTTTATCAATTCAAACTAAGGGTTATCTTCAAAATGCATTTTTTTTGTTTTAAGAAAAAATTACCATGTTTGATGCAGAAGTGTCACAACAGTTACAATAAACCAAAGTGTTTCGGCCCAGCAGACATGATAACCACAATGATAGCCCAATCACAACCAAATGGGAAATATTCTGAGAACCAATAAAAATTAAGACAGCACAAACTTTCTTGATGTGCAAGGGGAATTAAAAAATGTGACTTTCAAAAAAGAGGCGCTGTTCACAAAACTTTGTTTTATGCAATGTCAAGAAGTATGAGTGGGGCGGGGCCAATGTGGGGTACATTCTAAGATTTCGGTCAACAACAAGTCCTGATCAATGTTGGGTAATGCACTAAGCCTACAGAGTGCTTATATGAAAAGCTGCCAGATTGATGGAATTATTACTTCTTTCTGTTACATGTATAAATTCAAAATGAAACAAATATTTCAAAATGCATTTCTCCATGTTTTGGGGGAAAAGGGTCTACTTTTGAGACAACACTGTTACATCAGGATACAATTGCCCAAGTTTTTTTTGTTTTTTTTTGGGCCCTAATCAAACCGAAAGGAAAATATTCTGAGACCCCTGAAAAAAATGAAATTTTGAGGGCAAAAAATATGGTAAAAATGTTGATTTTGCAAGTTCGAAAAACATACTCTAATGCACGTTCTAAGCATAGCACAAGGGTGACTGTTATAGCAATAATTTTTGGACTTTATGATACTTTGTAGTGATGTAAAAGGTTTTATGAAATATTTGTTTTTTTTGGTGGGGTGGAGTTGTAAATATTAACTAAAAAAAAGTTTTTCAGACCCCCAAATCGGCTTAAAGTGGCCTAAACACAAATGAACTGTTACCATGGCAATTTATTATATAGTGATTTGAAATGTAAATTTTGTTTATTTGGACCCCAGGTCCCTACCATCCACAAAGTATAAGAAAAAATATTCCTTTTTTTTCACCGTGGACACATATGTCAATATTATTTAAAAAGACCCTTAAAAAGCTTTTTTTTTCACGTTTTTGGGAAGAAAGTCTAGTTTTGAGGCAGAACTGTCACAAAGGATACAATTGCCCAAGTTTTTCTCACCAGATATGAGAATACCAATGTTGGCCCTAACCACAGCCGAAAGGAACATTTTCTGAGACCCCTGGCAAGTTGACATTTTGGGGTCCAAAAATAGGGTAAAAATGGCGATTTTGCAAGTTCGAAAAACATACTCTAATGCACGTTCATCCTAGTTTGATTATTTTTTCCATTCACTATCTTACTAATTCATATTTGGTATATATGTCTCTGAGAACGATCAACAAAAAACATTGTCAAACATTACCTGCTGAATTATTTATCACGTTAAATAAACCAACTCTGTTATTGTTTGCAACAGTACAATTGAAAGGAACTCCACCATGGGTGGGGGAACTGCTTACAGGAGGCTACGACAGGTGAATGGCAATTTAGATACTTTGGAGACAGTATTTGCGCACTTTTAGCGCCTCTTTGTTCTGATGGGGATGAAAATGTTTAGTTTGGTAGCAGGCAGGGGACCAGTTAGACTGTTATAAGGCCATGTATAGACAACTTGTAAAGAATGCTCATCGCACTACTTCTCTTCTTGCAATGTGAATCATACCTGGACAACGGTAAAGTAGTCATGACAAAACAAGAACTCTCAGTGGCAAAGCATGGTTGTGGCTTAAAAATAAAAATGTTGTACTTGTTACTTTAAAGAGCATGGAAACAGTGTTTAACGATCATGCTCGTTTTTGTGTTTTATCAATTCAAACTAAGGGTTATCTTCAAAATGCATTTTTTTTGTTTTAAGAAAAAATTACCATGTTTGATGCAGAAGTGTCACAACAGTTACAATAAACCAAAGTGTTTCGGCCCAGCAGACATGATAACCACAATGATAGCCCAATCACAACCAAATGGGAAATATTCTGAGAACCAATAAAAATTAAGACAGCACAAACTTTCTTGATGTGCAAGGGGAATTAAAAAATGTGACTTTCAAAAAAGAGGCGCTGTTCACAAAACTTTGTTTTATGCAATGTCAAGAAGTATGAGTGGGGCGGGGCCAATGTGGGGTACATTCTAAGATTTCGGTCAACAACAAGTCCTGATCAATGTTGGGTAATGCACTAAGCCTACAGAGTGCTTATATGAAAAGCTGCCAGATTGATGGAATTATTACTTCTTTCTGTTACATGTATAAATTCAAAATGAAACAAATATTTCAAAATGCATTTCTCCATGTTTTGGGGGAAAAGGGTCTACTTTTGAGACAACACTGTTACATCAGGATACAATTGCCCAAGTTTTTTTTGTTTTTTTTTGGGCCCTAATCAAAACCGAAAGGAAAATATTCTGAGACCCCTGAAAAAAATGAAATTTTGAGGGCAAAAAATATGGTAAAAATGTTGATTTTGCAAGTTCGAAAAACATACTCTAATGCACGTTCTAAGCATAGCACAAGGGTGACTGTTATAGCAATAATTTTTGGACTTTATGATACTTTGTAGTGATGTAAAAGGTTTTATGAAATATTTGTTTTTTTTGGTGGGGTGGAGTTGTAAATATTAACTAAAAAAAAGTTTTTCAGACCCCCAAATCGGCTTAAAGTGGCCTAAACACAAATGAACTGTTACCATGGCAATTTATTATATAGTGATTTGAAATGTAAATTTTGTTTATTTGGACCCCAGGTCCCTACCATCCACAAAGTATAAGAAAAAATATTCCTTTTTTTTCACCGTGGACACATATGTCAATATTATTTAAAAAGACCCTTAAAAAGCTTTTTTTTTCACGTTTTTGGGAAGAAAGTCTAGTTTTGAGGCAGAACTGTCACAAAGGATACAATTGCCCAAGTTTTTCTCACCAGATATGAGAATACCAATGTTGGCCCTAACCACAGCCGAAAGGAACATTTTCTGAGACCCCTGGCAAGTTGACATTTTGGGGTCCAAAAATAGGGTAAAAATGGCGATTTTGCAAGTTCTAAAAACATACTATAATAAACGATGCAAAAATGGCACAAGGGTGATATTTGGAGCAATAATTTTTTGTTCTCAAGGAAGGCCAAGGATGATCCTTTGTAGTGATATACTAGGTTTTTTGAAATAATTTAGCATTTTGGTGGGGTGGAGTTGTAAAATGAGCTAAAAACCGGTTTTTCAGACCCCAAAATCAGCCCAAAATGGGCAAAAAACAAAATGAGCCGTAACCATGGCAACGGGCTGTATACGGAATTGAAAATGCAATTTTGTTTACTTGCACCCCAAGGCCCTTCCACCCAGAAAGTATTAAACAAATTAATTTTTTGACCGTGAGCAAGTATGTCAATTATTTACCTGAACTGACTCTTAAGATCCTTATTGACTTATCAGAAACATATTGTGGCGAAACAGTTGCATGGGGGCACAACCGACATAGTTTTTGCCAGCGGCGCCGGGCACATGATCGGTGTGTGCACAACGCGTGATCCCCGCGTGGGGATCACATGGACAGCATGTGGCTGACCACACGCCAGGGCAGTAGGCTTTTTTAGGCTGCGTTTTTAGAAGTAATTTGGCGAGGTGGAGGAAGGAGCAGATCCAAAGAACAGGTCAGTACTTTGATTATTGTAAAACAAAAAGAAGGAATAAAATAGAATCATAAAAAGGAGTTAATCGACAAGAGAGAATAAGGAATCAGAATAAATCATTATTTATATCGGAGACTGATTGCTTTAAGGTATTTATTTCTTTATTGTGTCGGTTATTATTATACACATATTGACTGGCAATGAGAAAACTAGTGTACATCTATTCCCCCCGAGAGACTAAGAGTGACCAGAAGAATGACCTATTTCCCAAGGCCGAAGGAAATAGGCCCTTCTTCTGATCACTCACAGGCCTGAGGGGGAATAGACGTACACTTGTTACCGAATTATGCAAGTCAATATGTGTTTTATAACACACCTCTGTCTTAAATGTGAAATAAGAACAGAAATCTGGAAAAGAAAGGAAGTTTTGTAGCATGCTGTTCACGGTTCAAGTCAAGAGAGAGGGTGCTGTAACCGGGCACTATTTTTAAAGACCAGTTCCCGCTCCGAACTATAGTTCCCAAAAAACACGCGCGCGCAATTAGTTCATCCCATGTAACCGTGTCTCAGCCAACCAGAATACAGAACAAGCAAGAGGTGTGTTATAATACTCATTAGCTGCAGCGAGGACTTTAGGCCGCTCGAGTGGACATTACAATGCAAGATGTTTAAAAAAAAAAGTATACATTTACAAAAATGTATCCAAAATGGATTTTTTTTTAAGTTTACAAAAATCTGGCACTAAGTATTGGTGGACCAAGGTCCTAACTTTTAATTTCTACCAAATCAATCCTTAGCTGTCCCACATGAGTGAACACTAGCTAATTACTATTATTCGATTTTAATTGGCCTGCGCACAAAAGTGAAAGGGCAATTTATTGTTAACGTGCCATTTTTTTCACCATTGCTTGTGGATCCCCAATAATATACGACTAGCAGGGTGCCGCGCGCCCGCTAGATGAGGCGGATTCTAGTATATACAAATATTGTGAAAGGTAATGTGATGGGGTAAGGGAGGTATTCTTACAGGAAATAATCGTTTTGTAGGATTGGATTAGAAATTGTATTTATGATCGGTATGCAATATTTGTCATTTGTTATTGTTGACTTTCGATAATGTTGAGCGTGCACAACATAGTTGTGAAACATCGCCCCCCCCCCCTTCACCTTCTCTCTTGTGTTCTCCAACTAAATGAATTGGTGTTTGTTTCTGGAACTGAGCTTTAATATTTGGGATGGGTATACTTGGCAATGATGGTACTTTGGCATGATATATAGGTTTTTTCGTGATATTTTAGTGTTGGTCGAGCGGGCCTACGCATTATCGTTGATTTTTCGCCTCTTTTACTGCTTTTGTCATTGTATTAATTTTATTCACTGCACTAAGTATTTCCCCGCTTAAGATGACAGTAAGGATAATTACTTAGTCGACTAAAACATGTAGCACGTACACTGTGCTATAATGACACACTTATTTTATTGTGTTGAGCACATTGGGTATAGTTCAAATACACGCGGATAATAGTCAAGTGTCGTCACATTGCCGACAAGTCAGGCGGTCTTTGTCAAAGAGCCAATCAGACAATTAACACGATGAATTTGGAATCAGCGGTGGTATTTGGTTCCCTACACAACAAATCCATAGTCACCGATAGCCGCGGATTTACTCGACTGAAGGCTCGCAAGACGGTCTCTGGTCTCCCCCTCAACAATAATCACCGTAGATAATGGGCTACGTGAGGAACAGGCAGGTTTCAGACCGAAACGCTCCTGTGCAGAGCAAATCTTTACTCTCCGTCCCATCATCGAGAAGAGCCAGGAGTTTCAGGTGCCTCTTGCAGTCAGTTTTATTGACTTCAGTAAGGCCTTTGACAGTATTCACAGGCCTTCCTTGTGGGGAATACTCCTTTCATATGGCATTCCGGAGAGGATAGTTAAAGCGATCGGAAACATCTATGACAACTCCCGCTGCCGTGTTCGGACCGAAGACGGTCTCAGTGACTGGTTCCAGGTACTAACTGGTGTGCGCCAAGGCTGTATCCTGTCTCCTATTCTATTCGCTGTGGCCATTGATTGGGTTCTGAAGAAAGCTACGAAGGACCATGGAATCGTTTGGACTAGAGGAGCCAAACTGTCCGACCTTGATTTTGCTGATGATATCGCAGCATTGTCCGACAGTACCCAGGGTCTCCAGACTGTAATGGACTCCATCAGTAATGCCTCAGCTAGACTGGGTCTTATGATCAGCAGAAAGAAAACGAAAATCATGCTTTCAGGTGATCACCAGACAACACCTGACATTCTCGTTGGGGAAGATAAAGTTGATGTAGTGGATGACTTTACCTACCTTGGAAGTTTCATCAACAGCCAGGGATCAATGGATCATGAAATCAGCTGCAGAATAGGTAAAGCCTCCGCAGCCTTCAACCAGCTTAATAAGATCTGGACAAGCAAGAAGTTCTCTCTTCAAACTAAGCTTCGCTTCTACAATTCCAACGTGCTATCTACTTTACTCTATGGCTGCGAAACTTGGTACTTAAAATCAAGTCAAGAGAAGGAACTTGATGCATTCGACTCAAGATGCCTAAGGAAGATCTTGGGCATTAAGTGGAGTGACTTTGTCCGCAATGAGGAGGTCAGAGATCGATCACAACAAACTCCAGTGTCCAATACAATCTGTGGGCGGCGCATGAACTGGCTGGGCCATGTTTCGCGGCTCCCCCCTTCGAGACTTGCCAATCAAGTCCTGTGGTGGAACCCGCCGGGAAGGAGGAGGAGAGGCCGACCTAAAATGAACTGGCACCAGACCATCCAGCAGGACCTTCATAGGGTCAATAGAGGCTGGAGCGACGTCAGGTCACTGACTGCAGACCGATCTGCCTGGAGAGCGTTGACTGCCTCATGCGTCGGACGACGCAGGAGCCCCTAAGTCTAAGTAATAGCAGAGGAGATGTCCGACTAAGGCTTGTATGAAAGTGGTACCCTCCTTTAAAACAAACTCATAGTCACAGCAACTAATTAATAGCCACGGAGTTTATGTGACTGAAAAGAAAGAAGTTCTGGTAAACAGATAAAAAATTGAACGCGCCAGTTTGTAGGGCGGCTCAGTACACTTTAACAAAGTCAATTTTCTGCAAAATTTTATTGAAAATAAATACATTTAATTATTGGTTGCAATAATAGGTTGAATGATTTGTTGCTTTGTTTCCAACATCGTTGACACAATTTTAGAATCTAAGGCCTCATTCATCGTGATTTATTGAGCGTACGTCCAACGACGCATACAAAGTTGTCAGAGCACCAAATAAAGCGAATTTTTTGGAATATGCTGTGCAACAGATATCTAATCTACTGTTTTTACCACTGCTTTTGGGGAGTAACTGAGCGTCGGCCTCATTAATTTTTAGTTTATTCTCATTTCAATTAATTGTCATGTAAACTTTCTGGTCAACATCTGCCCAGCGTGACGAAGTTCCCTGATAAAACATCCAATTTTATATGTTATCATATATCTTGAACTCCATACAAACTAAATAGAAACGGTAATTTTAGTGGTCTTTAATAACTACTCCTACATCCTCTCACTTATTTCACTTTTAGAAAACATTTGCCTTGTTATTTTGAGGGGTTGTACGTCCAATTTGGTTAATTTTGTAAGGAAAAATTCCTAAAAATGAACCCGATTCAGCCGCACGTGAGGGCTCTTTTGTTGACGGCCGATTGCTTTATAGTACAAACAGATTTGGCAAATGTACATCCTGAGTCGACCAAACTGCTTTAAGTTCTAACAATTGTGTTGCTTCAGAACTTTCACCAATGGAATGTTCGTTTACAGCAAAACAGCCGTTGATGTTTCACAAAGTTCGCAACTCTGAAAACATACTATTCTTAAATGGTAATTTCATGTGCTCTTTTAAAGGCTTAACTGGCAAAATTATATTTAAAGAATCAGTAATGTATTCACTTTCTTCTTGTGAACAATTTGTTCTAAGATAGTGTCACATAGTTTACAAAATTAGCAAGATACGTTTTGCATCATTGTTGAAAATGTTGCAATTTCTGCGTGTATACATCACGTTCTGCAGTGTGTGTGGGATGACATGTACATGTACATGTACTGTACCACCAATGGTACAGGGTTAAATGGAACAAACAACGTTATTAGCAACAGTGGGTTGATGTTTGATGCGTTTAAAAATTGTTGGAAAGTATAGGTAGGCCTACATGTACATGAGTGGCTTATTTTTTAATAAACACATCTGTCAGAGACGCATGTATTTTTATTTCTCATAAAGCCTTATTAATAATATTGTTTTTTGATTTGGGTACTTTTTATAACAAGGTCGAACACAATGTCCACAGATTTACATTAAATTTACACCGTTTGAAGATAATAATAGTTGAAAGCTTCCTTTGAAATATTAGTTGCTGAGGTGCTGTAGTTTTCGAGAAATGAGTAAAACAATGTAATAAAAATACGTTTTTACATGCTAAAATAATTTTCATTACATTTTTTTTTCCAAGCACTACCGTACCTCAGGCTCAGCAAGTAATATTTTCCGGGAAGCTTTCTACTATCATTATCTTCAAACTGTGTAAGTTTAATGTAAATCTGTGGACATTGTGTTTTTTTAATGTAATAAGTTTGTGGACATTGTGTTTTTTTAATGTAATAAGTTTGTGGACATTGTGTTTCTTGTCCTACAAAAAGTACCGTTTAGACCCTTTAAAGGCACCTGGAAATAGGATTTTTTTTCTTTTAAACATAAGAGTATATGTTTATTAACAATAAAACAATTTTTTGAGTCATTGTTTGTCACGATTTATATTTTAAAAAAATTAATTAAGTGACTGGGGGGTTGACTCCACCTACCCCTTTTGTGACATAGGAAAAGGAAGACTTTGCCTCGATCAAACATAGACCCCCCTCGATGCGTAGATAAACACACGTGCAAAAGTACATGTAATTCTAAGACGTGACTGAGTTTGTACGCTGCGAAAAAGGTTTTTTTTTCTGGCATTTTTCCGGCAATGCCGACCAGGTGTATTGCTGCTGGATGCAGCAAAACAACTAAAGATGGGGTCAGTCTTCATCTTTTTCCTGCAGATCCCAAGTATAGGCGGTTGTGGGCTGCGAAAGTCAGATTAACTAGAGCAAAGTGGTCCGGTCCGACGTCTTTTTCAGCGCTGCAGCGAACACTTAGAGCCGTCGTCGTGCTTCGAATCCTGGATACACAACTCATTTGACATGACGAGAAGAGCCATTCTTAAACACGACGCCGCCCCAACAATTTTTCTAGCTAGTGGGAAGTCGAAGAAGGTATCTGAAAGACGTGACGAACTCAGAGGAGCATTTGCTAAACGTGAAAAAGTTTGGGTAAGTTTTAACTTTGAGGGTATGCTTTTAGCTTTTGCCAAGTGACACGATTTTTTGTTGGTACCGCATGCGATTCACCGTGCGTGCAGGTCCTATGTGACCGTCCGCCCATTATACAGCAGCCATAGTGCGTGCGTGCAGTCTGCTCCGTGGCCGTATTTCTATAATAATACGTAGGCAGACCCACATCTTACAACCCATTTGGTCACTAAAAAGTCGCATAGTTAAATAAAAATAGCAGCAATACATGTAGCTTTTGTAAAAACCACTAGGCGTTCAACATGTTCAAGTTTCAATGTACGTATGTGTGTAAAATCGTGTCTAAATTTGTTTTGATGTGCCATGTTCCCAGACGTAATGTACGGGGGCCCGACTACAAATTTTCTCTCCAAATATCGCGCCTTGAAATACGTCACGAACAGCGCCCTCTCGGGTTGGGGCCTACTCGTAAATTTGTAAATACAATCAAAACTAAGATTTTTTACCTTAGTTAATTTTGTATTCACATTCCTCTCATAAAAACACATATTTTAGTGACAAAAGCTTTATTTAAAAAAAATACCACTTCCAGGTGACTTTAACACGCGAAATTAAACCCCTGTACAAAATGGTATATATACACCATCTTATAGAGTAAGGACAGATGACCATCTGTACCATTTCGAGGTGCATGCACCCTGCCAATCATCAATGAGTCACTCTCTGGAATGTGAATGGAAATCCGAGGTCGCCACCCCCACTTAAATCCAAAAGAGATGGCTGTGTGTGCAGCCTAAACGGCCTTCCCATTCGACCAACAGGTGGCCCATATCAAAACCAGACAACCACACATGTAAGGAGATATCGCTCATGACCAGCCAATCAGACGACTCATAAGAGGGAGTCCGGGTCAGGGTTTTGTAGACTTGCAACCCCATGTCTGAAACGACACAGTCGTGTTGAATTCCACAAGGATGCCATACCACTGGACCTTCTTATTTCAATCCAAGATGGCGCGAGTTACGGCTTTAATAGTATAATTACATTGTCTGATTAGAGAAGAGGGATTAGAGAAATTCCAAATGTATACACGAAAAAACCTACCCCCTGAATTTTACATCAAATTCACACTAAACTCAAACACACAAATTTGAAAGGAAAAAAAAAAAGAATTCTGGTTTAAACTGAATCATTCTCATGCCTGCAAACTTTCATGCCAATCAGGCCCACTGGATGTTCGATCTTGCGGTGTATGATCGCCCTTTACATTCCCACTAGACATTGATAGCCCTTTCAGGATCAGATCCTGCTTTAATTCTACTACCGAGGAGGTTCAAAATGCGGGGTCTGATCCTGATCGCCCTCGCGTTTCACTGACGCTCGACTGCCTTTTCTCAAAATTGCAGGGTCTGATTGCCCTTTTACTCAAATTGCGAGGTCCTGTGGAAACGGGGTCATAGACATCACTTACTTCAGGATTAACCCTGGGAATGCCCCAGGTCTAACCTCATCAAATCAACAGACCCCAGTACCTATTTACAGATTGACACTAAATATAAGCACTCATTGACATCACATTTACACGAAGAGCCCATATGGTAAACACACTGTTTACAGCAGATACATGTACCGGTATTGTGATGATTTTTGTGAGCACACTTATTAATAATAACCGTATTTATAGAGCGCCTTTTCCAAAGGATACAAAGAGCTAGTGATAATGCAACCAAAAACCCAAAAGAGAAAGAAGGAATAGTAAGCAAAAATACAAAAAGTGACAGAATCAAAACTACATTAGATGGAGCAATTAAACAGATGTGTTTTTAAAAGTCCTTTTGTACAGAACAAGCGTTCTGGATAATTGTTGTGAGTGAGTTCCAGTTGTGGGGACCAGCATTGGAGAATGCACGGTCTCCAAACTTCTTTGAGGATCGAGGTACCACCAGATTGGATTGAGATCAAAGACTTTCACGTTCAGTGCCGTCTTGAATTGATCCGCTGGTCGACTGGAAGCCAATGGAGATCCGTGAGCAAAGGTGTGGCATGGGAATACTTTGGCTTCTTATGGATCAGTCGAGCGGCCTTGTTTTTGAGTTTTTGTAAGCGGCTGAAATCATGTTGCTTCAATCCAGTGAGAAGGGAGTTGCAGTAGTCGAGGCGTGAGAGTACCCTGTGCACAACCAACAGAATGACAGGTGTCGTAGTCCAGGTGTTTGCTGATCATTGTGATGTTGCGTTTGTGATACATGTAGTTAATGGACCTGCACAAACCAGTGACATGTTGACTCATTGACATTGAGATGTCAAAAGTTACTCCCAGGTTTTGAACAGATGAGACAGGATTTATGGTTGCGTTTCCTATGGTTAGTAGCTCAAGACGTTTGTAGTGA
Source organism: Asterias amurensis (assembly GCF_032118995.1). NCBI lineage: Eukaryota > Metazoa > Echinodermata > Asteroidea > Forcipulatida > Asteriidae > Asterias > Asterias amurensis. Next base: position 210,077 of record NC_092666.1, read on the forward strand.
TATGGGGACGATGCTATGAAAAACTCTGTTTTGTTTTCATTCAGCATCAGTTTGTTTGCAAGCATCCAGGTTTGGACATCCTGGACACAGTTAGATAGCCTGAACAAGCAGCACTCAGCATCACACGGGATGGCAGGATCAAAATCTAGGTAGCTTTGAATGTCATCAGCATACATGTGGTAGTTGACTCCATGCCGATGAAGGCGGCCCCTGTAGGAGTAACGTACATGGTGAATGCACAGGGACCGATAACAGATCCTCGAGGGACACCGAATTCAAGGTGATGGACATCAGAGTTGGCACCTGCAGCATGGACCCAATGTGTTCTTCTTGTGAAGTAGGACGAGAACCACTGATGAGCATATTTTGTGTATTGACTTGCTCTGTGCAGATTATACATGTACATGTATATCTTTGGCTGATATTCATAATAGGTCTACATATAATGCAATGACCACAAAAAAAGTATTTCAATCTAAATATATTTTTGAGTATCAGTTCAGTTCGGAGTATTTCTAACATTTAAGCTTGGTCCTTCCAACCCAGTCATAACCACACACTAACACCAACAAATTTGTCCTAACTCATGTCTTGAGCACAATATAACAAGTACACATATATGAAATTAATTGAATTAAAACTGTTTAAACAGTTTTAAATCAACAGTTTGTATGTAAAATACCATTTAAATTTATTTCAAATTGTTATTAAATGATTTGTATGTCAATGGGACAAATAAAATGCAATATAATAGTTACCTGTATGTTTGTATCATAATGGAACATCACAGAAGTGTCATTAAGTTTGACGCTTGATGGTTTGTTGAGAACACCCATGAGCAGAATACTACCAATGTTCATCTCATTTGATCCTGGATAATTGTTGTGCAGTATTTTGGAGTTCAATGAGCACTTGGATGATGTAAACACAACAGATAAATACTTTTCACTCTCATAAGTTTCTGTGGCAAAATGCATAGGAATATCAAAAAGAACACTCAACTTTATTCCATTAGCAATTGCTCTGTTAGTGGGCGATTGTGTCTTTGAACAGCAAAAAAAAAACAATGGACAGAAAAACTCATCGTGATTGTGGTTAAGAATTTGCCAACGTGAGTGCAGCTGCTACAGCACCTATCGATGATAAATAGGTGTTTGCCTGAAACTAATTGTTATTGTACCAGAATTGTTTTCCTGCCTGTTTTTTTCTTTCCTCCTGCGTCCCCTCCTACCAACGAACCTTGCAAATACCCAAGTTTGTACAGACTTTAAGCTTATCATGTACAGTACTTCTGTGTATAGATGAAACCGCAATTTTGTTTATGACTATTGATGACATCATAACATCAGGACGTCATAACATAATATGTGAAATACATGTAAATGCGGCATGAGGCTGTTCGATCTTGGCTGTGCTCCGTGGTCATAATGGGTTGATGTGGCTGGCAGCCAAAGGCGCCCTTGCATGCCTGCTTCTCAAACACGCTGTAGCCGCATCCTTTCCAATTCAGCTCTTAGCTGCAAGTAAGGATGATTAGCCCCCCAAATTGATTATCCAACAAGAATGTAATCGAAAGACTAAAATTGGGGTCTTCCAAAGCAAAGTATATTACACAATGGCTAGCAACACAATGCAACAATTATATTTTCTGACAGTGAATTGTATCAAGTTTCTTGGTAATCCTGAAAGCTTAAAGGCAGTGGACACTATTAGTAATTACTCAAAATAATTATCAGCATAAAACCTAACTTGGTAACAAGTAATGGGGAGAGGTTGTAAATAGATAGTATAAAACATTGTGTGAGAAATGGCTCCCTCTGAAGTGATGTAGTTTTCGAGAAAGAAGTAATTTTCCACGAATTTGATTTCGGGACCTCAAGTTTAGAATTTGAGGTCTCTAAATCAAGCATGTCAAGCATCTGAAAGCACACAACTTCATGAAACAAGGGTGTTATTTTCTTTCATAGTTATCTTGCAACTCCAACGACCAATCGAGCTCGAGATACACCAAAGTGAGAAGACTAGTCTTTGACAATTACCAATAGTGTCCGGCGTCTTTATTTGAGACAACTTTTACAACCCCTTTGATTGAAATACTGAGGGGTGTCATGGCCGAGCAGATAAGAGCATCCGACTCAAGTTCTGGTGATTAAGTCATTGGGATGTGGGTTCGAATCCTGGTCATGACACTGTGTCCTTGAGCAAGACACTTTACCATAAGCTTCTCTCCACCCGGGGGAAAAATGGGTACCTGTGAGGGCAGAGATAGTTTATGTGAATGATTAGCTTGGAGCGTGGTAACTCCCAGTACCGGCTGGGTACTCCCCAGGGAGCTGAGATGGTTTAAGGAATGACAAATATGGCCAAGTGACCAGGGGTAGTAATGTCAGAAGCGCCTAAAGCACTATATAAAAATTGATATTATTATTATTATTATTATTGTGAATAACTTATCCGGCACATCATCAGAAAGTTCACTACAAAAATTAAACATATATGTGTGTTCAAATAATGTAATGCCACATACCCAGAGAATCACCATCATCCCAGTAAAGCTCGCCTTTACCATTGCCATCATCACTGACTCCAACAACAATTGTAAAGAGTGACTGGCGAAAAGCTGTAGTAGTTGTTTCTGTGCTGTTATACTGCATGGCTAGGATGAATCCCTCACGTAAGTGAACATTAATCTCACTAGGATCTGCCTTCAGTTCAACTATCTCAGTGTTGTTTACCCTAAAATAATTGCCCTGTTAAAAAATTAAAAAATTGTGAAGTGACTACTTTTTCACAATGGATACATAAATTCCTGCTTCTGGTCAGTAACTACACATAACCTCTTTAGAGATGAGTGTCTTTTACAACTCTTGTAATTCAGTCAGAGTTTATTAGCCGTTTGGTAGCGCAGCGCAGCGAAGAAGCTTTGTTGTTTTCAGCTGTTTTGTAGCGCAGCGCAGCGAAAAAGCTATTGTTTTTGTTAAAGTTTTTCTTCTTCTATTATTATTTATTTCTATAGGTGTTTTCTAAACCGGAAATTCCCCGATAATTCAAAAGTGGCCAAAGTTATGAAGTTGGTTTCAAGGATGTAAGTGTCTAGCAAGGGTTGGCAGTTAAAAAAGAACATTGATGACGTCACAAAACGCAACAGCGCCCTCTAGCTGCAGGTTGAAAACTCTTTAAAATGTACTTTTGAAGATGCGTGTGGTGAAGTTTTGTGTAATCACTTCAAATTTACCTACGTTTACTGTCAGGCGGGCATTATGTGTGAAGTTTCACATCAATAACGTCATGGGGGGTCACGTTATGACCTGTCACGTGACGTCATCTTAAAGGTAATTAACTGTAAATATTTGAAAATCTATATCAAATCACCCACAAGAGACCTTAGGTTTCTGTTTGTGGGATTGGGTAGGGATAATGACCTCACATGACCTCTATTTCCGGTCGAAACAGGAAGTGTCCTCTTATTCAAAAGTGGCAAAAAGTATGAAGTTGGTTTCAAGGATGTTAGTGCCTGGAGTGGGAAGTTAAAAAAAAATATCGCTGACGTCACAAAACGCAACAGCGCCCTCTAGCAGCAGGTTGAAAACTCTTTAAAATGGACTTTTTGAAAATGTGTGTGGTGGAAATTTTGTGTAATCACCTAAAAATATACACACATGTTGATCGTCAGGCAGCCATTATATGTGTGTGATCAATGTTTCATATCAATGACGTCATGGGGGGTCCCGTGACGCGGCTTTAGAGGTGAAGTTATAACGCGATCATGGTAGATTGTTCATCTGCATTTTTTCCCCAGCCATTTTTCAGCTTTCTACTTCTGTCTCGAATTGAGACAGGTTTCTTTGTTTCAATTTGTCTTATGCATTCTCTAACCTGTATAGCCTGTATAACCCGATGATCAATTTGGCCGTGTACGAGGATGTAGGTGATAGGGGGTACTATCAATTGGCTACAATAGAATTAGTATACCAGGATTTGCGGGACACGATAAATAATTTAAGCTCATCAGTCACCCATTTATTTTAAAGCTTAAATTTCATGATAGTTTACCTTAAATGGGAAAAAGAGCTATCTACACGAAAATCATAAGTACTTTCACGTCTCCATTTGATGAAAATTTTGTCAGATTGTGATGGTCCAAGTATCGTTAATTTGGCTGCACCATGATAAAGGTCTGATGGACACTGGCTGAAGTACACCTTGCAAATGGCCAACCTGTTGTTAAAGGGTCTATGTAACTTTTGTAGGACAAAAAACACAATAACCACAGATTTACAGTAAACTTATATATTTTGCGTGCTGAGGTGCTGTAGTTTTGGGGAAACGAGTAAAATAATGTCATGAAAATAATTTTCGTCTCATGAGATGAAAATTATTTTAATCATTTACAAATGTATTTCCATGACATTATTACTAATTTCTCAAAAACTACAGCACTCAGTAGGTAATACTTGCAGGGAAGCTTTCTACTAATATTATCTTCAAACCCTGTAAGTTTAATGTAAATCTATGGACATTTTGAAAAGTACCCAAATCCTTTAGGCAATTGTAAGCGTGCAGAAAACAATGTTTTTTTTGCTGGGCAAATTTGTTTTCCATGATCCATTTGTTATCCAGTAAAAGTGCATCTTACAGGTACGGTCATACATTGGTAAATGATGATAATAATGATGACACGAAAAAAAGTGTATTACTAAAACTTTCTATCCAAAATTATTATTGTTGTTTGATAAAATATTTAAAGACACTGGACACTATTGGTAAATGTCAAAGACTAGTCTTCACATCTCAACATATGCATAAAATAAGCAGTTGTCTGTAAGCTGGAACCAGGTGTACCATATTGTGGTCCGAGTCACCAAGAGGAGCTTGCTTTAACGATTTATAAGGGCCTTTCATTTTTGTGTAACAATTGTCTACAGTTCTATCTTGACGAGTTTTACAGTCCACGTGCTGGTAGTACTTTGGTAACCCCTTCTTTAGGTTTTGATTGAAATCCCTGATACAATGAAAACAGCATCTGAGTTCTCGTTATCATGCTTCGTAAAATTGGTGGAAAGTTGGTCAATAGCTGCAGATGCTTTTGCCTCGGGTGGTATGTACACTGCAGCCACTATTGAGGAATTCTCTCGGCAAATAAAATGGCCGACATTTCACGATAAGAGTATCCAATTCCTGTGTACATGAGTGTGAAATAATCCTGGCATCCGTGTACCACAATCTGATCAGTTAGAAACATGAACTACCTCCAGAAGATTTACCCACTTCAGTAAAATTATGATCTAATTGAAAAAGGGTGAATCCCGAGGGTGTAACTGCCGAGTCAGGGACAGTTGAATCCAACCAGGTTTCAGTGAAACAAAACACTGAACAGTCTTTCCGATTATGAATAGTGCAGAAAAGTTTACATTGACGCAATCTGGTTAAGAGTCCACCACTCTTACCCTGCTTTCGTCCACTACCAGATTGTGTATGAGTTGTGCTATACATTCGGGCGAAATTTATTATTGATTTTCGCGAAAAATCTGCAGCTATTGCTTCCATGGTCATTAATGGTTCTGAAATGGAAGTAGTGAAATGTTTTTAATTTCTTGGTGTACATTTACCATCTGATTTGAAATGGGGATGTAATGCAGATTCCATTGTTTAAGAAAGGTCAGCAAAGATTATTTTTCTTGAGACGACTGAGAAGCTTCCATGTCAGTCAGCCACTTCTGTTGAAGTTCTACCGAGCGGTGATTGAGAGTGTCTTGACACAGTCAATGATCATTTGGTGGGGCAATGCAACAGCCGATGACCGGAAGCGTATCAGCCGGATTGTTCGCAACACTAGTAAAATCTTAGGTTGCCAACTTCCATCACTTGATGAACTGTATCTCTCTCAAGTTAAAAAACCAGCCCTCTCTAAGTAGATGACAAGTTTCATCCAGCACATGATTGCTTTCAGCCCATGCGGTCAAAGAATCAAAGAATTCAATCTGGATCTACTCGTACTTTGCAGAGTTTTTACCCCCAGGTGTTTGTGTTCTAAATGACAGATTTTAATCAGTTAATGTCTATTTCTGACTTTAATTCAATTGTGCTGATTTTATCTTTCGTATTTCGCCTGTAATACTTTTCATCAATGTTTAGAATATATATTCGATGTATTTTTGTGTAAATGGTCAATTTTTAGTGTGTATTTTTACATTTCATATATTGTTTTCTCTTTGTATTCTTAAAATAAACACCCATATATATGCAAGGATTTTTTTAGTGGAAGGTCTACAACAGGGACTTAAACTAAGAAGATCTTGCAGTGCACACAGCTTATATCAATCACTGCCAATGGCAAAACAATTTTTTTTAAGCAGTAAAGCCCTGCTTGCATTTGTGTGAGTCCACCTGTTCACTAACCAAACTGAATTGTAAATAAGAAAAACAATAGCCAGGAACTTTAACGGAAAAGTAACAAAGCAACCCAAAGTGTGTAAAACTGTAAATATACAGAAGGAAATAAATGACATTGCATGTGTAATTAACTTCTTTATCCAATACAGAACAAAAAATTTCATGGCAATAAGTTTGGTTGAAGGACGAAGCTTTGTAGCACATCATCTCACAGCGAATGCTAGAGATAAAGAGGAGATTGACTTATGTTCACTACTATAAATGTAGGTTGGGCAATGGACCCGTTGTGGAAATCAGAATCTAGTATGGAAGCATAGGGCTTAAAGAAATAGAGATTTACATGTAACTGCAAAGAAAGTGCATGACTGCCACATTTGTTAACAGAAAGAAAGTTTTGTTTAAGAATAAACCAACTTACTTGGACAATATTGTACCATCTTCCTTTGGGAAATGTTCCATTCACTGCAGTGGCTCCTTCTTCTAAGACAGGAGTGATAACAACAGCTGGGCCTAGCATGAATTGTCTGTCCACATCATACAGCTTTGAATCATCAGGGAATCTAACAGTGCACATACAAAATGAAACAAAATATGCCGACTTAATTGTAAGAAATTCTTTTCTCAGTGATATTTGTACATCTGTGTACACTTACAAAAACTCAATGCTTTTATGAATTTTCTAGAACTGTTTGCTGACCATATTAAGTGCACTATACCTCTTATTATATAACACCCAAGCCGATCCTTGCCATTTGATTGGAGGATTGTCCGTCACGTGATGGCAAAAAAAAGTACCATTGCACGCTGAGTCACTCACCGTGTTTTTTCGTTCCATCCGAAAAGTACCATTGCACGCTGGCAGCGTGCAATGGTATTTTTCGGATGGAACAAAAAAGCTGAGTAAAAACATCACTGCGTCCGCGTGTCTTTGGTAACGCAGCAGTGTTACTGCAAGGCATATTATGTAAAATTACTAGCATTCGGCTTCTACAACTAAAAATTGTAGGCCTACGCTTTGTTTGTTTTGAAAGTTGTATCTTTCAATCAAAATGACAAAGATCTACTTGGATGTTATATAAAACAAATAATGAATGTTTTTCATTCGTGCAATGGTGCGAATATGTTCATTCGTTGAAAGCTGTAATGTTCCATTCAACTCGGCTCTGCCTCGTTGAATAGAACATTCCATCTTTCAACTCATGAAAATATTGGCACCATTGCACTCATAAACATTCATTATGTGTATACTACTGCTATGACATCAAGAACTATTTTTACACCTTGGTTGTGTTTTAAAACTGAATTCATAAATTCCTCTGACAGATTCGCTATTCCTATTGGTGGAGAGTGCGTCACGTTGGGGTGTTTAAACCTTTGATTATGACCAGTGTTTATAACCGGTTGTGAGGGGATACTCCGCACAAGTCTTAATGCAAGACGCTTCTTGTTACGGGCGATGCCGACGCTGTTGGTGAGTTGGTCGCGCTGTGTGTGAAAGGAAAATGAGAACGTGTTGCACCAAGACTATAAGCGCACGAACGGAACCGGAAACTGTCGGAATTAGGCGCCTCAGTCATAAAAATGCACGCACGGACATTGTACATGTACACACAGAACTCAAGCACATCGGAAACAGATAAGTTATACAGACTTTCTTACTTTATTACGCATTTTTACAAAAAAAAGCACTTATGAATGGGAATAAAAGAGTAGTGACTCGTTCTTTAACGGCCGCTTAAAACCTTGCAGGGCCTGCTGTGTGATAAAGGCCCTCGCCTTCGGCTCAGGCCTTTATCACACGGCAAAACCCTGCCTGTTTTAATCAGCCGTGAAAGAACTTGTCGCTACCCTTTTATTCTCAAACAGAACCAATAACTGACAGACAAACAAATAATTTGATCAACTGATGGTCAAAGGGGTAGGGACATTGACAAGTACGAATTAGTGGGCATTTACGGTTTCATCGGTTTAACTAATTCAACCAGTGGAACCAGTGATAAATTCTTTGAATATTATCTTTTTATATTATCCACATGTAAGCAGCCATATTTGATTCAAATTTCAAGTCAGTACATCATTGCAATAAGGAGTTATGACTTTTAAGGTTTTAATTATTTTAGCTCATTCAACTGGAACCAGTGAAATGAAAACAAAACTTTACGATTTTAGTTCCAGAGGTCAATGTTGGAGCCTGAAAAAAATACTTTGTTTGTATTCCAAAACTTTAACATTATTGGAAAACAAAGTTGAAAATTACAAATATGTATGCCAATAACATATAACAATCTCACCTGGGCTTGTACATACCAAAAACAACTCAACTCAAACACTGATACTAAAAACAAAAACATTAACATTTCGGCTGGACGGACAGCAGACAGACACCGGACGGAAATTGGTACTTCATAGGCTCACACTGCTCTGCAGCTCGTCAAACACAAAACAAATCCTAATGAGCTTTGTGCGGATTCAGAATTGGATCTAGAACCGACACTTTTCCATGCTTTATAAAACTGAACTAAAGAAACTTAAATGTCTTTTTTATTTATTTGAGGAGCCCTACTTGTGCATTCTTAACTAAGTGTCTTTTTAATAAGGTTTAATTCCCCAGTGGGATATTTTCCATGTTATTATTAATGTTTCTCACCTTGTTGTTTGAACTGATGACTGTTTTTGCTGTAGCATAATATTGTCTCTTTACATGTAGTGCATCATATTGATGTAGTCACTAACCAAATATTGATGAGTGGGAGCGCTCTTTGTTTTGCTCACTCTTGTGTGAACTCCTGACCTTTTGACCTACTGGTGCCAAGGTCACCACTCCTGCAAAATCTTTGTCAGGTAAACTCCAACCAATTTTTAGTAGGATTTTAATCCCTAAGTATCATTAAAGGAACACGTTGCCTTGGATTGGTTGAGTTGGTCTTTGAAAAGCCTTGTAACTGTTTGTTATAAAATGCATATGGGTAGAAAGATGTTATAAAAGTAGAATATAATGATCCACACAAATTGCCTCAAAATTGCACGGTTGTCCTTTTACCGCGTCGACTAACACAGTCGGCCATTTATGGGAGTCAAATTTTTTACTCCCATAACTGGCCGACCGTGTTGCACCAGGGGTTAGGTATCTCCTAATCTTGGCTATGTTACAATGGAAGATTGTAGCCCGGGAGACTGAGTGATGTATTCCTCCATGGTCATGTGATTGCCAAAATGTACCCCAAGATTGCGGACTTTGGAAGACGGAATGACTAGTGTATCGCCAATACACAGATTCTCAATCTCGACCTTCCGCAGCTGCTGGGCAGATCCAAAAATATTCACCTCAGTCTTTTCATCATTTCATCGAAAATTTGAACACATCCAGACTCTGATCTCAGCAATACAGGATTCAATACAGGTAAGAGGTAGATTTGCAAGTCGTCAGCGTAGGAGTGATGACTCAGCCCATGATTGCGAATGATGTTGGAAACTGGAGCCGTGTAGATGGAGAATAGTTGCGGCCCCAGTACACAGCCCTGTGGAACACCATGAGCCAGAAGACTCTCACCGATGAGCCCTCCTGGATATGGACAGATTGAGATCTAGCATGACAAGGATGACAAGTTGTTGGTTATCCATCGAGAGCAGTATGTCATTCTGAACCTGCACAAATACTGTCTCAACGAATCCCGTCTCAACACTGTGATGGGCTTTGTATGCAGACTGATGGTAAGTGTTTTGAAGGCTATGACTTGACATGTGCTCTGCAATTGCCGCAACAACCCGCTCCATGAGCTTGGATAAGTATGACAAGTTCGACACTTGTAGTTTTTTAATACCTACGTGTCAAGGCCTTGCTTCTTCAATAGAGGTCGAACATGTGCTCTCTTCAGCTGAAATGGTACCGCTGCAGCATTGTGCAGAGTCGAGAGAGAGATTGACTATTTTCTGCCAACACTGGAGACAACTTCACTGGAGATGATCTAATAAGCCTGTTAATCTCATCATCTGTAGCATGCTAAAATGTTGCTAATTGACAATCAACAGGTACTCTCAGCGTGTGGGTGCGGCTATGTGTAACTTGTTCGCCCAAACTCAAGCGGATCCTTTGAATTTTGTCACCAAAAAAGTCAGAGAAACAAGTAGCTAGGTCTGAAATGTAGCCACTTGAGGGTAACGATGCGTTTGTGCCTCTAAACAACAATTTATTGACTATTTTGAACAATTTCTTTTGATCACCCGATGCATCTCTTATTTTAGATGAGTGATAATCAAGTTTAGTATTATGAACAGCCGAAGGCAAAGCTGACGTTGTTGCCGGTATGCTCGCCTGTCAGTTTCCAACCTAGTTTTTTGCCATCTCCGCTCGAATTGTCTCCTCCTGCATTTCAAGGCGCGCATCCCATCACTGTACCAAGGAGTCAAAGGTCGAATGGTCACAACGCGTGTATTGACCGGAGCAAGTCTATCCAGAATGTTCTGCAGTGCAGTGTTGTACATATTGATGGCATCATCTACATCAGCTGGAAGTGATGAAGCAATATCTAACAAAATGAAGCTCATCGCATACCACAGATGAGTTTATTTTCTTGAGGTTTCAACTAGAAACAGTTTTTCGAGTTGGTGGTGGTTTCAGAAGCTGTAGTTTAAAATGAATCACTGAATGATCAGATATAAGAGGAATGTCAACATGGAGCTGGTAATAACTAAATCAAGGATATGTCCAGCCTCGTGTGTTGGCTCTTGCACATGTTGAAGAAGGTCGGCGGCCCTTAGGAGATTTGAGAAACGCTTGACTTCTGGGTTTTCAGGTACGTCCATGTGAAAATTAAAATCAACAACAATGAGCAGATTTGAAGAGTTGAGCAGGGGATGGTGTTAATCATGCTACTAAAATTCCAGGAAAAAATTGGAGGTGGTGAATTGGTGTCTCCAAGGACTCCTGACCATGACAGCAACGGCAACCCGCTCTGTCAACAAGAACTCAGGAATCGGATTTCCAAGGTAATATCCAATGATCCTTCCTTCCTTCAATCAATCATCGATCCTATTGCTTCTCTTTAATCTGACAAGATCATCAATACCAGCTGCAGTCAGATAATTGACAAGTTGGCAGAAAGTCCGTTGAAAAATAAGGCTTTCATAGCATCCGTTGCAGATTCAGTCAAGGGTGCTATGTGTATGAGGCCACTGCCATAGACACAGTCAAGCACAGTGAACAACTGTCCCTATTCTCAGATAAATAAAAGGAAACAGTAACGTCACGGACAATCTTGGCGATCTAACATGAAACCACCCAACATGAAACCACGCTCGGTCATCATTAAGTTACCGTTCCAGATCCGAAGTCTTCAAGAACAATTGCCTCCTCAAAGGTTCAGGGCTAGTCATCACAGATAACCTAACCCGCCAGCGAAATAAACTCCTAAAAGCTGCAAAGGGAAGTCCATCTGTTGAGGCAGGCATGGTCCATGGATAGCAGGAAAATCTTCTCCGAAACCACAAGAAAATCACCATCTCTTCTGTCAAGGAATCTGAAAAGTATTCATCTAAGGGCAGCCTCAGTTTATCTTGTTCATGGTACCGTGATTCTGAATTTGTTCTTAATATATTTTGTTTACTGCAATTTGTTGTTCTCTCATTACGTTTATTCTGGTATGATGTACTCTTGTAGTCCACATTATTATTACTATTGTAGCGGAAATGCTTGTGACGGATTTGTGACTGTCTATTTTTAGTCCATGTATCTATGCAGGTGTTTTCGATGCAAGTGGGCTGAGCGCTTGCAGTGACCCAGACTGGCAGGGTGCGCGTGCGCAGTTAGTGTACTAGGACCGCATGTGTAGAGGCATGGCACCGGGGGCTAGGATGTAGCGTATAGCGGGTCAGTGTGTAGCGGGAGATCTCCGAAGGAAGTGCTGTGTAAATAGTTTGTGGAGCAGGTGAGATCTTAAATTAAGTTCTCTGTACAAAGTGTACATGTATATAATAGTTTGTTCATCCTTGCATATTGTGTGATAGGCCAGGGGTCTACACAAGTTTATCCTTGCATTTTATTGTGATAGGCCAGGGTTCTGCAAACTTTTCTGTGCATAAGTTGATGAATATATCTGGGTATATTTTAGCCTTGATCAAGGCGCTACAGCCAGCCGCAATCTGCAAAATCCCAGTCCCCATCACTGAATTCCGCCAGCGCACCCCCATACATAACACAGTGCATATAATATGTGTACAGCGTACATGTATGTGTACACATACGTACTATACATGTACATGTACCATCTGTATACGGAACTTAAGTAGCGCCTTGATGGTTTTGTATCTGCCAAAATTTAGGGTGGAGCTCATTATGCTAATGTTTACTAACAACCCATTCTCATTGGTTGTTGGTTGACCTATAAACTCTTGCTGCGATGTCAATCACACACAAGCGTTGACGTAATTGTAAACAAGCTTAGGCTGTAGTTGCAATGGCGACGGGCGGGGGAGAAATCCCTACAGTAAAACAAAGTTGTTTTCCAGCGACTTACAGTTAACGTTAAAACTGTAAGTTGCTGGAAATCAGTGGTGTATAATTCGCAACACAACTACAGAAGCTTTCAACAAAATCATGGGTTTAGAAATAGAAGGAAGAAAATTAGATCATACATGTACATGTACAGTTCAGTGTGTGAAATGTGTTTAAAGGAACATAACAGAATTGGTTTTGCTAACAAAACAGTTGCTGGCAGTGTAAGCACTTTATGTAATCCATCATAAACATAAACTGACAAACCTGTGGAGGTTTGAGATGGATTGGCCATCTGGGTCTCGAGAGAATAATGTAAAACCTATTACAAATTTTGCATTGCATTGCAAAACAAAAATGAATAAAACGTTCACTGAGCGATAAACTCCAAACGCGAAATTAGATTATTTATTTCGCATCAAATATGACATTTCAGACAGAAATATTTCAAGGGATGTTTTCACTTATCATCATCATTAGACTGTGTAAGTTTTATGTAAATCTGTGATCTTCACGATTTGGCTCTCTTACCAATTCTGTAACGTTGCTTTAAGAAAGGTTAAACAAGTATCCGGGTGTTATGGGTTTCCGGCAAGATGGCTACTTGGTTAGAATTCTAAGGTGTTGGGCATTAATTTTTATGACAGTACAACCATAGAGCAAAACGAACCCATCCCCTTGAAGCACAAACACAGACCATATGAGATAAGAAACCCAGCTGTTTATTTTGTCTTAATGTAGACATACTATTCATTACGTTTCTAGCGGTAAATCAAAGTTGGGGATCGAAAATATGTTTTGGTCGAAAACATACCAGACAGTATGGCTGAACGACTACTACAACTTACATGTAAAGATCAATTTCATAAACTAACTCTTGCTAAACTACACTACAGTGTTTTTATAGTACATCAGCTTCCAATTCAGGGACAAATCTACCAGCTACATTGTACGATGCTAGTCCTCGTGTTATAATGAAACGCAAGACAACGGCCTAAGGAACCCACCTCTCTTCGAAGTTGTTCAACACCGTACTGACTGAGTGAGGCTTACCGTTCGACACCGTAGACATCATGTCTACCAAACTGAGCAAGAGCTACAAGATCCCCAAGTCAAGCCCGCCTCCGATCAAGCAACAACCCGAGTCTCTGTCACCGACGTCTTCAGACTGTTCAGATATCCCCTGCGGCCAAGTACCCCTCATCGACCGTCTAGTGGATTCGCTTCTGACACCCCTCGAGAACCGGGAGAACAAACCAACCGAGCAAATCACCCTGAGGGAAACTGACTTTAATCTGGTAAAATCTCTAGCAGAACCGGTTACCAAACTGACATCTGCACAGAGACATATTGCCAAACAGCTGTCGGTTTTCCAAAAGGCTATCTCGTCAAAATCTCCCCTACCATACCTCACGACTGCAGTAAAGCTGCCATACCCACACCGGGGCCTATCCTACCAGCAATCCTTCAAGGATTCCTGGGAAAGATTGGGTAAGACGGCTTCACTAGCTTTCGCTCAATTAGCTCACGAGGAGTACAAGACCTTAGAACAAGACAAGGCGGCAAGACTCGAAACAGCAAAGAGGGAGGCAAGACAGCGGATCCAAGAGCATTTCGAAGAACCAGAGTTAAGGACAGCGAACCACCTTTTTGGCTTCTTCACCCGTCCTAAACAATACCCGACCAAGGGGACGAAGAGAAAGCTTGAACAACGCAACTGAGCTCCAACCGGTCCTTTTCAGGACCAACACACCTTCCTAAGAGAGATTTACAATACTTGTGTTTAATAATATAGTAAAGGCATTCCCTTATACTTAGACCCATCTCCCTTAAAATGCGATTGCCCTACCATGTATTTTCTCCCGAAGGTACATAAAACACCACCCCCGGGCACACCATTTGTTGGAAGACCAATTATTAGCGGGTGTTCTAGCCCAACTGCCAAAATCTCAGAATTTGTGGACTACTTCCTTCTCCAAATAGTGACAGCGCAACCAACCTACGTCCGTGACACAATGGACATATTGCGCAAACTAGACGGAATAACTTGCCCGCCACAAGTTCTGATAACAAGCATTGATGTTGTCTCCATGTATACAAACGTTCGCCAAACAGAGGCAATCGACAGCGTTTGTAATGCCTTAAACCGAAACCAAACCCCGTACTCAATCACAAAACCACCCTCCGATTATATCCGTAGACTCTTGGACCTGATTATAGGAAGAAACTGCCTCCAATTTGGTAATAATTACTACCTACAAAAAATCGGCTGTGCCATGGGCTCAACTGCCAGCCCAGAAATTTGTGATATCACACTACACGATCTGGAAAAACAAATCCTTGAAAAAGCTGACCACATCCTCACTTGGTGGCGCTATAGAGATGACATACTTGTCCTCTACGATAGCACTCTTGAAAACATCAAGAGCCTTATTGAATCAAATACACCCAACCCTCAAATTTACATTTGAGGCATCCGATACTTCCATCAACTATCTTGACTTAACAATCTTCAAAGGTACGAGATTCAATGAAACTGGTGTTTTAGACACAGAGGTCTATACCAAACCCACTGAAACCTACTAATACCTACACAAAACATCATCACACCCCCACATGTGTTCAAAGCATTCGTATACGGAGAAACACTTTGTTATGCTCGAAACACAAACAACAAAGATGATTTCTTACTCAAAGTCAACCATTTTTCCGAAAAATTAACCACAAGAGGATACAAAGCTTCGGAAATCGCCACAATTACTGGGAAAGTATCACACAATGAACGGTCAAACCTGATTCATAAACGACCAAATAAACAAAAAAGCAAAACCCCACTTGTCCTAAGTACGACATACAACCCACACATCAACCATGGTGATCTAAACCAAGCCATAAAAAAACACTGGTCTATGATACAACGCAACAAAACACTCTTTCCGGATCCCCCCTTCATTGCATTTAGAAAAGACCAAAACATACGAGAAAAATTGATCAGAGCTAAACTAAACCAGAGTCCAACCGACTCAACTTCCCAACAGCTCAATCATACTTCACATGATTCAGGATTTATTGACGATCCCGATGACACGCTTGACATCCTAGTTTCTCTACTAGAGGAACAATTCACCATTGATCAGGAATTCACTCCCACAATCTCACAACCTTCACCCTGAACCTAACGGCAAACACAACCCACAACCCTCTCTTGAGAATGGAGACCTATAGATTCAATTTGAATCACCCACACTGCAACTGAAGAGTGCACAAAATTGAGGCACGAAAACATGTTATTGCTATAAAGGGGATCTGAAAAAATATCCCCGCGATCTCACCCCAATGCACACAAACCAATGACGCAACCATCAGAACGGCTTCCTCGGTTACCCCAAATATATCCACCCACCACACACTCTACGGTCAACCCAACTGACGGAGATATATTTAAACTGACATGGGCCCCACCCATACACCTTGCAAACATTTATGGTTTGCAAACCTACACATGTATGGTATCAAGTCAACAGTCTCAAAACGTCACTGAATTGGACAGGGCCATCATTTATTTAGCATTACTTATGCTCTCTTGACCACCGCAATACTTATGCTCTCTTGACCACCGCAATACTTATGCTCTCTTGACCACCGCATTACTTATGCTCTCTTGACCACCGCATTACTTATGCTCTCTTGACCACCGCATTACTTATGCTCTCTTGACCACCGCAATACTTATGCTCTCTTGACCACCGCATTACTTATGCTCTCTTGACCACTGCATTACTTATGCTTTCTTGACCACCGCATTACTTATGCTCTCTTGACCACCGCATTACTTATGCTCTCTTGACCACCGCAATACTTATGCTCTCTTGACCACCGCAATACTTATGCTCGCTTGACCACTGCATTACTTATGCTCTCTTGACCACCGCATTACTTATTTCATGCACTTCTGACAACTTATTGCCCTGTCACAGTCAGATACTTCTTTAGAACACACCATGCATTCAGTGGTTTGTGCACTAGATGCACCTTTTGATGCCTGCCGCCGTGTTGTTTACAGCTGTGGGCTGGACGCCGCCATCTTTGGATTTTCCGCGGGTCCCATGTAATTTTTGTACACTCTCATTTTCAGATACAGACTTCTGTTTGGTATTTGTCTTCATAGTGAATGATAGGTATGGGGTCAAATACAAGCAAGGCCTTAATTACTCCCAACAAACTGTAATAGTTCCTCTTCTTTCAGCAATTTTCAACCAGCAAAATCGGCAGCTCAGAAAAACAACACCACCATCTTGAACAGCGCCCTCAATGACCACCGCATTACTTATGCTCTCTTGACCACCGCTTCTTGGTTTAACGCTTTACTGAGACATGGTTCAAAGGCACCACTCCTCCATACATCCACATGGAAAACTATAAACTGGTTCATTCTTCCGTTCCAACAAAATTGGCGGGACGGCAATGTTCATCCACGATACTCTGAAGTTTCGCACTAGCTCTGATCTTTGATTATAAGTGTATCTTCATTGAGATTGACGTAGCCATGCATGTAATGTTTTTGTTGGTAGTGTCTACAGGGCTCATGGGACTTCCTTGGAAACTCTCTCAGCTCTTTGACAGCTGCCTCGTTTTAATAACGGAAGAAACTAAGCTATGTAACATGATGGATGATTTCAACTTTAAACTGCTTGATTCTTCCAATCATCAGCCCATAGAGGATTTTGTTAGTATTGTTTATGCTCATTAATAACAATAATGAACCATTTGTGTAGAGCGCATATCACAATTACAGAGAAGTCCCCATGCCCTTTGAGATGAAAACAAAAGAGAAGTAAAAGCTAATAGAGATGTGAAGTAAATACAAAAGCAAAATTAGTTGATACAGAAAGAAGTACTGAAGGCTATTGCAAAAATAAATTTGTTTTTACTTTTGTCTTAAATAAATTCACTGTTTGAACTTGTTTAATGGTGTCCGGAAGACTATTCCACAATTCTGCTGCTGCTGCTGCTGCAAAAGCTCTTGCCCCATAAAATTTTGTAAAAGTCGAGGGACAAACTAAGAGAGACCTGGATTTAGAGCAGAGATTACGAACTGGATGGTATTTTTGTATGAGTTCCTGGGCCTAAACCTTGCAAACATAAGAAAGTTAGTGAAAGTATCTTATACTGAATACAGTGTTTTATCAGAAGCCAATAAATCATGCAAAATAGGAGAAATGTGTTCACGCTTTTGAGTACCTGTCACCAATTTAGCAGCGGAGTTTTGGACTCTCTGAAGCTTGTTAATATGAACATCAGGAAGACCATACAAAATGCTATTACAAAAATCAATGCGAAACGTTACATGTGCATGGACGACTCTTTCTGTTGATTTCTTGTTTAAGAATGACCGTATTGTACCAATTTTATGAAGTGCAAATGAAGAAGCTCTACAGGTATCATTTACATAAGCATGCATTGTAAGATGGTTATCAAGTTTGACGCCAAGACTTCTGGCAGAATCTGCCACTGTATTGACAGCCGTGTCATCAAGGATGAAAAACTTAAGTTGATGACTCTGTCTGAATTTACTGGTAAAGTGAAGAAACTCAGTTTTATCTACATTAAGTTTGAGATCATACTGAACAGACCAATATTTTATATCGAAAACACAAGCCTGTACTTTTTGAACCGCACCACATTGTTTCTTCTCTTGTCAAAAAAATTCAGCCTGCTAACTTAGCCTGCTAATTCTCATTTCTCTGACTAAAATTTACACAATCTTGATAATCCTACTATCTTCTTGAAACCTACACATTTCTTAGAGATTTACCTGGTAGGTAAGCAACTTAAAACTAGCTAAAGCAGCGATTTTGATGGAATCTGAAGGTAAAAAGCCCATTTCACACAAGAGCTTTCTGTCCATCATATTTTGCGAATTTTCGCAACCAGGAAAAAAGTACATGCAGCAAGGGGCCAGCCCTGTGAAAACTATCCTAGTTATGAAATAGCAAACAATCCTGACTAAATACACGATCGCAGCCTATTTCAAATATCGCAACTGTGTTATAATCGCACCGATCGGACGCATGAAACTACTCAACCAAGGACCATAGTTATATTTTGTGGTTATAAACCATTCCCTCCATCTTATATTCCTTTCCTTCAGTCCCCATGACATCGATCAACTGATCATTTTTGACGATTGTATCATGGTAAATC
This sequence comes from Asterias amurensis, assembly GCF_032118995.1. NCBI lineage: Eukaryota > Metazoa > Echinodermata > Asteroidea > Forcipulatida > Asteriidae > Asterias > Asterias amurensis. Next base: position 229,164 of record NC_092666.1, read on the forward strand.
GAAGTCACTTTTTTGGGACATTTTCCATGGTTTTCTAATTCGTTCTGGGGTTGCGATTAAACGGGCAGTGTGTTCGTCAAAATACTGGCAGAAAAATTCATGGTTAGTCAAAAACTATTTCAATTATGTACTCGCCAAAAAACAAAAGAAAACTACAGGTCCTAATCATGACTATCAAAGAGTGTCACAACACCAAAGCCGTAGCTACACGCAGATGCCTACTCCGTCAACTTCCACATACGTATCTTGTGGGGTATTTTCGTCGCTTCATCACCATTGATGCCTGCCATCATGGCGTTAGATGACTCGTCCTATCCCGCCTGGACTATGCAAATTACTCCCTTCTTAATGGGGCGCGCGAGGCCAATCTTACTCGTCTGCAACGCCTGCAGAAAAAAGCAGCGCGGTTAGTTTTTAGGGCTTGTGGACGGGACGTGCCCTCTATCGACTTACTAAGGGAATTTCATTGGCTCCCTGTCAGACAAAGAATTGCTTTTAAACTCATGCTGTATGTCTACAAGGCTATCAACAAACCTTGCCCCTAGTTATCTTTCTGCCATGACTCAACTCTAGAACACTGGTTCCGCTGAACACAGACCAAGACTGCGCTCCTCCACTGATCGGACCCAGCTTGTTGTCCAAAGATCGTACAAGAAAGCTGGTGACATGACTTTCACATCTACCGTGGCTCATCTTTGGAATGAACTTCCGATCTGTTTTCGTGAAGCGCCGTCTTTGTCTGTTTTCAAGCGGAAATTGAAAACTCATTTGTTTCCGTGATTCACTGTTTTTCTTTGTTCCTCTTCTTTGTTAAGCGCTCCGTTCTTCGTGGGGCGCTATAGAAATGCATGTTTATTATTGTTATCTATATTATAAAAGCACTTAAATCGCATGGGTGCCGCCATGTTGTTTTCATGTTAAGTGGTGCCCGAACCCTGCTAAAATGGTGCATCCTGGGGTCGATTTTAGGGGGTACCCGTGGGTTGAGGATACGTGTTGTTTGTGACGCCACAGTCAAAGCACAAGCGTTTATAACTTTGTAATTGAGTGCAGGCGTCCTTTGTGATGTCACAATCACAGCGCGACCGTCAGTAACTTTGCGCGTGTACAGTAAAGAACAATGCATGGGGGGAGCTAGGCACGACGACAGGACGAAGGCTGGTGTGGGGGTTATTATATTAGAGCACGTTGTGGGATGGGACAGGGAGAAGGAAGGGGCACGCAGTGTGGTACGTCTGTTGGAAGGGGGGGTAACGGCAAAAAATGAAGGGAACATAGTAAAAGGGCTGGGAAAATAATATGGAAAGGGGAAAAAGAAAAAGGGACACATGATGACATTGGACAGGGAAAAATACACGAAACGGAGAACCACCTGACTGGCGGGACCCGTGCGGAACGGGGAAAGTTATGGGCCGGAATGTAGGGAGGGAAGTACTGGTTAGATTTAAGATGTGGACAGGAGGAAGAAACACAAAGTGGCATGTCTGTGTAATGGGGGACGGGCGGGAAACGGCAAAAATAAAATGACGGGGAAAATGAATAGGGCTGGGGTAGGGATTGAAAAAATGAAAAGGGACTATCATGATATGGGACATGGAACAGGAATATATTAAGCTGAATGGGGGGATCAAGCCCATGAAACGGGAAAGAACCACAAACGAGACCCGCGCAAAACTGGAAAATATGAGTTATGGGCAAACAGTGGCAAGCAAAAAACTATGCCAATGCACGGGATCCCGGGGACGGCAGGGGCGGAGGCGTGGGTTAGATATGGGACGGGACAGGGAAGGGGCACACGATGGGACAGGGAGTTGGGGAAAAATGGGGCTGGTGAGGGGAAAAAAGAAAGGGGATTTGAAAACGATACAGGACAGAAAAATAATTAACTGAACGGGAACAAAATAAACGAAACCGGATATAAACCGGACTGGGAAAGAACCAGTATCGGGACCCGCTGGAAACTGGAAAACACTGGATGAGATTGACTAATAATGCCGAAACAGAAAGAAGACCGACAAGGGTTAGTGTACGATTTCCCAAAGCACTAAGATTCGCCTTAACTTTGGATGGGTGGCTTGCAACAGTGATTTGTATTGTGACCCTGCCCAGCCGCTTTAACCCTCCCCTGTACACAACACTACACTTGCAGCATTTTATACAAAGAGCTTTCTAGCGGGGTTGCCACGCGAAGCGCGGCATCCCGCTAGTTATTATAATTACTTGTTGTGCGAGCTAAGAGATTCACGCAGCTTAACAGTGAAGTTACACATAACCTGTAACCAAATTAAACTAAATACATTCTTTTCACTAGATCCACTCAATATCAAAATGTCAACGGCTCTCCTGTCCTCCTTTGAGGACAACCCGACAGTTTTTAGAAGACATCTCATGCCTCATTGAATCAACTAACTCGCTTCAGGTTAGCTGACTATATCCTGGAATGTCAACATCCACATGGATAACTTTGACTGTCAACAAACAAAAACAATGAATGATTTATTGTTTTCAGTGTGTTTAAAACAACATATTCTCGAGCCTCTGCACAAACATGGTCATTAATTGGTTCCACTTGCTGATCATGTGAGTTCCAGGATCCCGTTTCCAACATATCCGTTGCGCCTGATCTTTCATTATATCACTTTGCTATCATGTGTGAGGTCGAGTTGTCTTGCCCTCGTCCTACCAAGCATGTTATTAATTAATTCTGCAAGCTTGGCTCCATCGATCCTGAAGCCTTTCGCAAGGACATTGAAAACTCTCTTACCATGCTTCCAGTAGGCACTGGCTCCGCTTGTGAGATGGTTGATTCATTTAATACCTCTCTCACTACTCTCCTGGATCATCAAGCACCACTTAAGACTCGGTACAAATGATCAGGGCAGAGAAACAGAAAAGGCGCCTACAGCAAAGTGCTTAAAATCTAAGCTCACTGTGGATGAACAGGCCTTCAGTGATCAATGTCGACTGATTACGGAAGAACTTGACCACGCAAAGACCGAGTATCACTGCGCTGAAATGTCTGCTTGTAACACTCAGCAGATGTATAAGCTTGTCAACAAACTGATTGTGTATAAACCTGCTCAGGCACTTCCTGCACATAGCTCAAAGAAAGATATGGCTAATTGCTTCAGCAAATTCTTCGACCAGAAGATTAAAAACATTCGTAATACATTGAACGATGTCTGTTAAATGCAATCCCATGACAGATATTAACACGGATAATGTGTGTCAGACTACCTTGGATCACTTTGAACCTATCAAGAAATCGCCTGTAAAATCCTGGTCCTTTGATCCCTTGCCAGCTTGTATGATCAAGGAGTACTTACCTCAACTGCTTCCAGCAATTGTTGAGAATGTCAATGCATCTCTACAATCAGGATTATTTCCGAACTGTCTAAAAAAAAGCTCTTGTAACGCCAATGCATCAAAAGGCCAATCTTGATGTCGAGGACAAAAAGAGCTTTCGCCCAACATCTAACCGTCCATGCCTTGGAAAGGTTATTAAACGAACTGTACAATAAATGTAAATTTGCCTATCGCAAGCTCCACAGTATTGAGACTACATGTACATTGCTTCGGGGAAACTAATGATCTGTTATGTGCCATGGATAATCAATATGAAGCCATCCTTGTTCTATTAGACTTATCCGCGGCATTCACTACGACGGATCATGACGTTTTGCTCGACAGACTTTGGTTAAGATACAGCGTCTCAGGCTTGGCTCATGACAGGTTTGTCATCATATTTGAAGAACAGAGTGCAGTCCATTATTGTTAACAGTGATTGTGGTATTCCACAGGGTTCCGTTGTTGGCCTTAAAATGTTTATGCTTTACTCTGCGCTGATCAAAGACATCATCAGAAAGCATGGCCTATTACATGTTTCTGACGCAGACGACGCGCAGACGACACACAGCTTTACATGTATGTCGTTATTACGCCATCAAATCCAAGACCAAAGTTGAGAAATGTATCGATGATATTCGCAATTGGATGGCTTGTAACAGACTCAAGTTAAATGACTCAAAAACTGAGTTACTTCTCACGATTTGCCAAAAATGTAACCGATTTTAACATCAACATTGGCAATACCATCATCACTTTATCAAAAAAAGTTTCAACCTCTGTGTCCTCCTGGATAAGCATCTTACCTTGAGCATCCAAGTCAATACTGTAATAATATTAATAATAAACAGCATTTATAAGGCGCATTATGAATCAAAGATTCATCAATGCGATTAACAATAAAACTACAAATGCAAAAAACAAGACCAATTAAAATAGTATAGGCTAAATACCATTTAACCGAAAACTACATTGTAACCGACATAAAAACAACAACAATGCAGACAAAAGTAGATACAAATAAAAAAATTACAAACAACAGACCAACAAGATAGAGGGCCTCAACCCATAAAATGGAAATATTAAAAATACAAGAAATACTGTATGTAGGATTGCATCTTTTTCTATCAGGAGAATTGGCAAACTTGGCTGCTATCTGGATAAAGCAAATACTGAAAAGCTTGTCCATGCTTTTGTTTCATCCTGTTTGGATAATTGGAACAGCCTGCTCTATGGACTTCCTGACAAAGAGCTCAATAAGCTTCAACGCATTCACAATATGGACACAAGGCCATTCACTTTAAGCAGGAAACGAGATCACATCACCCCAATTATACTCAAGCTTCACTGGTTACCAGTCCGTCACAGAATCGCCTACAAACTCCTTTCGACTTTCAAGGCTCTTACTGGTCAAGCTCCTGCATACATCTCATAACTCATTTCATTGTATCAACCATGCCGTCCACTTCAGTCCCCTTCTCCAAGAACAGTCTTCCAACATGGTCCCCTACCACGGTAGTTGAAGTTTCTCAACGGTTTCACCACAGCTCTGGAACTCTCTGCCACTTCAACTCCGCACTCTACACACCACAACTCAATTCATGTTCATGTTTGAAGACTTATCTTTTTCGAACCGCTTATAAACTGTTATTATTTATTCCCATTTCTGCGTGTCACTCATCGTTTTGGTTCTTTTGAAATTTTACTGTTCATCCATTGTTGTTTACATTTTAATGTGAGCTTGTAATAATTTTAAATTGTCTAGCATTGCTAAAGATGGGTATGTGCAGGGGATTGTTTGCAATGTTTGTACGTAAGGTTTGTGGAAAAAAGAAACAATCTCAGAAACGTCTCAAAAAAGAATGTGGTGATCGATAAATGGATCAGGGGTCGATTTCACAAATAGTTAGGACTAGTCCTAACTTAGGACTAGTCCTAGGAGATATACAAATTGCATTGATAGTCCTAAGTTAAGACGAGTAACTGGTCCTAACTCGAGAGAAGACTAGTCCTAACTCTTTGTGAAATCCACCCCAGAGTTAATAACAGCCTTGGGTGCGGAGTTACCTGGATAAAAACATTATCAATATTGCTCGAACTAGCCATATAGAGGCCACAGAACAGCAATGACAGACAGAGACAGCGCGTCACCGTAAAGTACTGTAAACATCCAGTAACTATAAGAGAACTAAAAAGTATGGAGATGCCACGCCTCTACGTGCACCGCTGAGTTGAAAGCTGGAATGTTCCATTCAACTTGGCTCCGCCTCGTTGAATAGAACATTCCATCTTTCAACTCGTGAACATATTCTCACCATTGCACTCATAAACATTCATTATGTGTATAATATGCACACATAAATACAGCTATGCTTCCTATACAAGATTTAATAACACCAGGTTTCTTATTAAAGTGCCCCTGTTCAAGTTCCTTTTTAGTCATGGCGAGATATTATCGGGTCTTTTTTCCTTCTTACTTTACTTCTCACAGTTAAATAGTAAAGAACAATTAAACCCATCCCCCCCCCCCTACAGAAGTGTGGATTGGGTCGAATACTTACCGGTAGAGTCATATTACTAATTTGCATATTCCCTATGCTGCGAGGCAATAATGCTAAGACTTTCACAAGTACACAATAGCGCCCTCCACCGTCCTACCCACAACGCCACGATGAGCCCTACCAAATATAAGCACCCAATACAAAAGTGGCTCTTTGCCTAACGAATTTAATGATCTTTTTACACTGTGTTCATCAATCCATACTTATTCAACTCATGCAGTTTCAAAAGGCAATTTGTGTACAAGATTCAACCGAACCACGTTTTCCAAACACAACATTGTATCTTGTGGCACCCTATTCTGGAACAACCTTAACTTTGATGTTAAAAAGTCTCGTTCACTTAATTCATTCTCAAAGAAATTGAAACAGCACCTCTTAAATATGTATTTGTAACTGTAGTATATATATACTAATTGTACAAAGACTGTGGTGTCGATAATTATTTTACTGATTAGTGTAGTCGGTGTCACTGTTTGTTTTTTGTTTCTCTGTTCTGTTTTTGGTTGCTTTTGTTTTTTTGTCCTTGTCGTCCTAGTCCTTGTCCGTCTCAGGGAAGTATACAATTGCATTATGCTTAAACTTTTTCCCTGCATGTTGACTATTATGTTAATTTTTGTAGTTATTATCTTCAAATTCTATACATTGCATCCGTCCTTTATTATTATATTCATTGATATTTGTTTTCTAGTGTATGCTTAAATTGTTATTGTTATTGTCGACATGAAAATAAATGTTCATTGAATTGGACCGAGTATGTGGGGAAGGAGGGAGGGATACTCTACTGGTAAGTATTCGTTTGTAGACCCCAACCACGGTTCTGTGGGGGAGTCTTCTTCACTCTACTTGCGGGCAGAGTCAAATTACTAATTTGCAAAGACTCACACCGAGGAAAGGCGTCGGGTATACGCATTGCTACTGCATGTCCTAAGGGGGCGTAAGACCCTGGCACGCTCAAAGTTCAGAGAACGCTTCGCGGCCGCTAGGCCCGATAGTGGTCCATGCCCAAACGGGCAGGGGGTGTCGTCCCCACGGGTGAACAAAACATTGCCTGTGATATTTTTCACAGGACTCGGGAAAGTACTGAGTATACAGTGCTAACACACATCGGTGTATGGGTAAAAACCAAAACTAATATTCTTTATCCCCGATGCAAATTTAACATCTATTATATCGTTGCGGTACCCGCTGCCAAAACATAGGATTCGGACTGCCTCTAGCTGCCGGGCAACCTCGGTAGTCTAGTTGGTAAGACACTGCTCTAGAATTGCAAGGGTCGTGGGTTCGAATCCCACCCGAGTAACATGCCTGTGATATTTTTCACAGGACTCGGGAAAGTACTGAGTATACAGTGCTAACACACATCAGTGTATGGGTAAAAACCAAAAATTAATATTAATAAGTATTGTTAGCACGGACTGTAATACCGTGGAAATATCACATAAACACGTGACTGGCTAGGTGGAGCTTGTTCTGGCTTCGCAGCTTCCCTGGCCGCCTGTAACACCGCTCTACCCGCTTTCCCATCCACCTGCAGAATGTCCTTCAGGTAGCAGTCGGAAAACGTGGAAGGGATCGTCCAGGAGGCCGCCCTTGTTATATCACTCATGGAGACACCTTTAAAGAAAGCCTATGAGGCCGACACTCCCGGTACTTCGTGGGCATGACTCAGACCGCCCGATACCGAGCAGATGGCCATAACTATCCACTGTGCAATCGTATCGCGGGCACTGGTCAGAATGGCGGAACCGTGGACAGGAACAGCTGTTCGTGGCCGGTTCGGATTGACTTTGTGCGGTTGATGTACCACTTTAATGCCAATACCGGGCACCACAGTTTGTTGGCCACGACCGCCAAAAAGGCTTTAAGGTCAGGAACAAAGATGTCTGGGGGTTCGAAAGAACTGAATTGGTTGTTGGCCAGAAACCCCGCCGTAGGAATCAGGCGGACTCCTCTTGGTTCCCACTGGATGTGTCCTGCTGCCACTTTAAGAGAGTGGATTTCACTACATTGGCGAGACGTAGTGACCGCCACCAAAAAAGCCATATTGATCGTTAAGTGCAGCAATGTGGCTCCACTCAGCGGTTCGAAAAGGGGTTTGGTTAGCGCTGACAGTACGCTAAAGAGGTCCCAGGATGGGACCAGTTAGCGCACAGGGGGACTGGTGACAAATATCCCCTTAGTCAGCTGCCCGATCACCTGGTCATCCGGAACTGTCGAACCGTCGACAAATCCGACAAGAGCCGCACCGAGAAAGGTACAATTTCTCAGTGTTTACCAGGAACCCCAGGCTGGACGTGAGGCGCCAAGTAATCATCAGCGCCACGTCTGCTGCCTCCTGCAATCAGCCCACGTTAAGCTAATCGTTGAGGTTTTGGAAAATCAGCAGTCCTCGCTTTCGAAGTGCTGCCCCGATCGCCCGCACTACGCGGGTGAAAACCCATGGGGAGGTGGACAGACCAAAGGGGAGCACCACAAACATTCCATTGTAGAGGGAGCGCAGAAATTTGCGGTGTTCGGCCCTGATGGGAACATGTGGGTAAGCGTCCCGAAGGTCAAAGCTCTCCCACCATGCAGGTGTATTGACTGACTCGAGGATTGCCCGCGGTGTTTCTAAACGGAAGCGGTTTTCTTGGCTTTGCCTGGGCGTTTGACCTTCGATTGGGTTGACCCACGCACGCTGATCAAAGAGGGGGAGCGGGCAGCATCCCCTCTTTGATCCGTGGGTCCATCGGCCGACGCAGCCGACTGACAGGGGCCGGTTGAAGGGGTGCGAGCCAGGCGACGGAGTGTCTCCGGCGCAGCCCTCCGAGAGCTCCGACTGTCCCGGGGGAACGGACGTAACCCAAGTATTGACAGTCTAAGCCCTCTCCATTTTCCTAACACTATAATTTAATTCAAAGAAATCAAACTATTTTATTTGTCAAACTCTCTAAACCAACAACTATAACTCTACAACTTCTAGTCTTTATAAAAAGCTCTCAGCAAAGGATAAGGCATTTTTATTTTATCACAAAAAAAAAAAACTGATGGACACAGGTTTATCACGTCCTTACCCATTCGCGGCTAAGAGAAAAGAGGTCGACTCCGTGGCAGGCATGTCTCGGGGCATTGTGGGTAGGACGATGGAGTGCACTATTGTGTGTGTGAAAGTCTTAGCATTATTGCCTCGCGGCATAGGAAATATGCAAATAATTGTAATTCGACTCTACAGGTAAGTAGAGTGAAGTAGACCCTTATATATTTTGGTCATCAAATTTTAACCCCAATTCATGGCAATCATATGAATTACCAGTTTTTATACAAAAAAACTTTGGAATTACTTGATTGTAATGTCTATTTTTTTACATTATGAATATGTAATGAGGCCATGAAGTTCATGAATGTTCATCACTGTTCTTCATTTTACAAAAGTGTTTATGAACCTGTGGCGTTCAAGATCATTGTCTCTTGCTACGGGCAATGCAGGTGCTGTCAGTGAGTTAGCCGCGCTGTGTGTGAAAGGAAAACCAGCCAATATGCACCAAGACTAGACGCGCATGTGTACGAACGGAACCGCAAAACATGCGCGTACGGACACCAGACATGTACACACTGAACATACCATGATTGTGGAAACAGAGCTCAAGCACTCGGAAACGGATATGTTTTACAGAGTTTCTTACTTTGTTACACCTTTCAACCAAAAAGGGCATTTATGAATGGGAATCAAAGTGTGTTGAATCAGTTTTCAACTAGTGGTTTAAACCTGCCGAGGCCTGGTTCTTGATAATTTACCTCGACTTCGTCTCGGTAAAACTATCAAGAACCAGGCCTCGTTGGGAATAAACCACTAGTCATGCTAGTTGAAAACCACACATTGATTCCCTTCTTAATTTGAATGGGTAAACAGTTCATGAGCTTGGTTCAAAAACTCCAGTGATGAACATTTTATGAACTGTTGGTGAATAATCATGGACTGATCATGAAGTTCATAAAAGGTTCATTAATTTAATGGTGAACCGTTCATGAACTTTCTGCTGTTATGACCATTTTTTGAACTGTTGATGAATGTTCCTGAACTGATCATGAAGGTTCTTGAAAGTTCATAAAGTCATGAAGTTCATCTCGCCTGGGGTGTCTCAGACAGACGACGCACACCAGGGAGTTTGGGTGGCCGTGCACTGACTCTGGCACCATGGCATATCAAAGGACTCCATATAGCTGAGAACGCTTGTAAGGTAACAGACAAAAACAAAAATTGTGGACGTTCAAATTCTAATCAAAGATGGTGCAGGCTTCGGCTTTAGGGAGCGTCTCAAAAGTCGGAACGGTAGGAACGTTCTTTTGGATCGCAAGAGTATCCCCGCCGCTTTAGTCCGTTCCACAGGACCGGTCTTTTGGAACGCTCTGCGTATACTTTGTCATGATGTTGCGATCCTGCGGGCATATGCCGCGATCCATTGGATCGCGGGCATATGCCCGCAGGAACGTTCTTTTGCGCTAGGAACGTGCCCGACTTTTGAGACGCTCCCTTAATAGTATAGATGATGATGATGAAATACACATTTCCCTAAAAAGACTAATACTTACTCAAAAAACAAAGGCCTTGCAACTGTGCTCCCCTTAACATGTGCAAAATGGAACAATGTGTAGATGTAAGGTAGAAGAGCATATCTTAAGTTTAATGCTTTTCTTGTAGATGACTGCATATCATCACTAAATGCTGTAGGGTCCTGATCCTGTAAGTGATCATACAAGTTCAGTTTTAGTGATACATTTACAAAATAAATAATTTTCATTCATGCATGTAAATACCTAAGACAGTTTCGCTATTCCTATTGGTGGAGAGTGCGTCGTGGGGGTGTTTAAACCTTTGATAATGACCAGTGATATACCTGTAATCAGTTGTAAGCGGATACTCCGACAGACAGTTTCGCTATTCCTATTGGTGGAGAGCGCATCGTGGGGGTGTTTAAACATTTGATAACGACCAGTGTTTATAATCGGTTGTGTACGGATACTCTGCGCTAGTCTTGATGCAAGACTAATCTTGTAACGGGCGTAAAGGCGCTGTCAGTGAGTTGGCCACGTTTTGTGTGAAAGAAAACCCAGGACGTGTTGCACCAAGACTGTACGCGCATGCACACGGACGAAACCAAAAACTGTCGGAAATAGGCATGCAACACACGGATGTCGAACATGTACTGAACATGTACATGTAACACGTACATACCATAGAGGACAGAGCACGTCGGAAACCATGCGGAAACAAATAAGTTTTACAGAGTTTCTTACTTTATTACGCCTTTTAACCAAAAGGGTATATGAATGGGAATAAAAGGGTAGCTGCTCTTTCACGGTCGTTTAAAAACTTGCCAGATCGAATTGCCCTGTGATAAAGGCCCTCGCCTTTCGACTCGGGCCTCTATCACGCGGCAATTCGACCCTGCTGGTTTTTAAATGGCTGTGAAGGAACTAGTAACTACCCTATTATTCCATGATTCAAAAAATATCACATTGAGGTGTATGAAACATACTTAGGCAGTAAAAATGTGGCAACGAGGTCTTAAATAAGGGAACCAATGTGTGGTGAAGAGGTTTTCAACTAGTGGTTTAATCCCAACGAGGCCTGGTTCTTGATAATTTTACCGAGACAAAGTCGAGGTAAATTATAAAGAACCAGGCCTAGACGGGTTTAAACTAGTCGAAAACCGATTCAACACACTTTGATTCCCATTCATAAATACCTTTTCGGTCAAAAACATCATCACTTTTTAGTCAAATTAAAGTAAAGTAAATGCAAAAATTATAATTGTTAAATGAATTCTTTAAACACAACACCCCTCCAGCTATGAAATGGTAAAGAACGAGTGCAAAGTCGCGTGTCACGCCAATGAATTAACACTTTTACTGGTCATAAACAAAGGTTTTGGGCCTTTATCACATGACAACGACCCTGCCTGTTTTAAACGGCCGTTTAAAACTGAACTCATCGCTACCCTTTTATTCCCCTATTTCAGACCGACTCACTACTTGCTTTTTCACATTTAAATAAATCTGTTTACCTTTTCTTTTTATAAATTTTCAAGGTTCCATTTAGCGAAGAAACAGGTTTGACATTGAGTTTATAGTGACATAATAGACTGTGTTATGCAGAAATAAGCGACTTTGTTTTAAACAGCCGTTAAAGAACGGCCGTAAAAAGCTTGTGCACCAACAAACACATGTTTATCTCTATGTCTCCACACCCGTGATCTCCTCTCAATCCATCAGGATAGACAAAGACCGCGTTTTACAATTTATCCACAGTTGCGAGATTTGATTGGGAACGGAAGTGGATCAGAAGTTCAACAATGAAAGGTAATTTAAGTGTGCAGCTCGCATGTGCAACGTACCCATGGCCACCTTATCACAGCCGGCTCCAGCTCTGCATGTGCAACGTACCCATGGCCACCTTACCACAGCCGGCTCCAGCTCTGCATGTGCAACGTACCCATGGCCACCTTACCACAGCCGGCTCCAGCTCTGCATGTGCAACGTACCCATGGCCACCTTACCACAGCCGGCTCCAGCTCTGCATGATGCTAGCTCTGTTGGTAGCCACCATTTTGTTGTCTGTCGATGTCAGGTTTTCTTATAGTATAATAATTTCTTTGTTATATCATCGCCAAAATTTCGGAAAATACTTCATTTCAAAGTTTTTCTTGCATGTAAAGTAAGGTAAGGATAATTTTATTAGCAACCCTAATTGGGTTGGATTCGTTATAACTACATGAAACTACATCAATAGTTACAAGATGAAGCAAAAACCCAGTGCCTAATATACCAAAGACTGACAGTATAATAGGTTGCTTAAACAACAATTTTAATAATAATAAAACAAATTTATATAGCGCCAAATCTATTTTTAAAAATGCTCCAAGGCACTTCATGTACATTTCACAAGTCCATTTAGTTTTTTTCTACTGCAACACACCGTGATGCTATGTTCCCCATGGCGGTCACTAAAACCCCGGTCACACATATACGCCGCTTCTACTGCGATTGGTCTCGGCCAATCGCGGACCAATCATGGGCCAAACGTACGAGGATCATCATGAGCGGGAAGGGATCTCCTAGGTCGGGAGGCTGCAAGCTCTCCCAAAGCTTATTTTGAACAAGTTCACACATAGACGTCGGTTCTACTACAATGGAAAAGTGGCTGAGAGCATGACAGATCACGGACCAATCATGGGTCAAACGTCGGAGGATCTCTCTGACCATGGTTTGGTCGGGAAGCTACAAGCTCTCCCCACGCTTATTTTGAACATTTTGAACATGTTCAAAATAAGCGTAGCCGGTTCGTGGCCAACAATAAGTGGAGCGTAGTGGAAACGCAATTATCATACAAGCAGCATGGTATCATCACGGTAAGATCTCTGTGGTTGTAATTAAAACGCAGCACTGCCGGCAACCATTTTGAAGTAGAAAACAGCTTGGTCGGCATTGGTCTTGGTGTTTTCGTCAGTAATCGTAGTGGCAGCGTGTCAGAACACTTTTGCCGTTAACACAGTAAGTTGGGCGAAGTCTGACATTTTCCAAATTGTTCGATTTTGACGACGATCATACCCCGACTTGATAATTTTTTTGAGATCGGGTGATTGGCATGATCTTCTCAAGGTCATAGTGCTGTGCGAATGGGGTAATAGACATCGCCACAAGTCTAGAGGCGTACTAGAAGCTTAATATGGTCAGCACCAGTGTAGTGGTATCCTCTTACAGTCTTCTAGGTTTGAGTAACAGCATAGTATGATCCCGTACGTCGCAGCGGCAACGAAGTAGAAAGTACTACTTGGTCAGCATTGGTCTAAGTGTAACCGTAGTGGCATCGAGTCAGCAGCGCTTTTGACACAGACGCATCGCAGTGCAGTCATGATTTAGTCTGTAATTTTCAAAACTGATGGATTTTGACGGTGATTGTGCCCCGATTTGATACTTTTTTCAGATCGGGGTGATCGGCACGATCTTCATAAGGTCGTAGTGTTGTGGGAAGGGGTATAAAAGACCATCACCAACAAGTCAAACAATCGCGCGAGTGTCAACCTTTCATGCCATTGTGGCCTAAACCGGATGTTCTCCCTCAAATACGTGGTTTGATCACTCTTTGCGTTCCCACTTGACGTTGATTGCCCTCAGATCCTGCTTTAATCCTACTCTCGAAGAGGATCACAGTTATAAGGTCTGATCCTGATAGTACTCGCATTCCAACTTTCATTTGATTACCTTTTCCCGTAATTGTTGGGTTTGATCCCCCCTTTCTCGAATTGCAAGATCAATGCAAGATCAATGCAAGATCAATGCGGGGCCCAGTGGTTTAAAGAGTCTGGGGCATTTATGCACATTAATAGCCAACACATTAACACAGCATGTGAATCATTACATAACAGTGTTGTCACCAAGTCATCTTCGCCCAAGTCCAGTCAAGTCACAAGTAAAATTTTTGCAAGTCAAGTCAAGTCACAAGTCACATAATGTCCCAAAATAAGTTCACTCTCATAAACGTGTGACAAACTTAAGTAAAATCTACCTTTGTGTCACCCCCCCCCCCCCCTCATCAGTCAAGTCCAGTCACAAGTCATTTTTGTCCAAGTCAAGTCAAGTCAAGTCGCAAGTCTTTTTTGTCCAAGTCAAGTGCGAGGACCCAGTCTTCACCGCATGGTAATGACTGGGTTGGGTTGGGTTGGTGGCTGGCACTGTTAACGGACCGAGCCGGAGGCAAGGTCCATTAACAGTGCCAGCCACCAACAAAGGTCATTATCACGCGGTGAAGACCGAGTCCGAACACCGTTATTCCCATTAATAAATACCTTCTTAATAAAATAAACAACTAAAAAATTTCCAAATTTAGTGACTTTTCTCTCGAGGATACTTCCAGACATGTTCAGGGGCTATTTTTAAGCGTTTCATGGTTCCCATCTCTTTCGTGCATAAATCACATAACTGATACTTTGAGACCAGTGACTCTTTAAAAGAATCGTTTGTTAAGCGCCTTCACTGGGGTCAAAGGAGGCAAATGAGATTGGACGATCTGTTCTTTGTGTGTTAAAACGCACGCATGAGCTCAGAGTCCATGTACAGTTGTAGCATGTAGCTGTAAACAAGACCATGGACAAATGAGTTTGTACGCTCGACTGTTACATAAAAATTGATATGTTTTCAGCGCCTCAGGCATGTGTGCGAAGTTGCATGAAAATATAAGATAAATAAGCATGTTATACAGTGCAAAGCGCAAACTAGTTGTACAAAATGTATGCTGGTTAAAAAGGGGCCCTTTTTTTGCTATTTTCCAAAGCCGGTCCTTTATCATCCGGTAATACATCCCAAAGTGATCGGGTTTTGACCAATCAGAGACTGGAAACTGTCCAATATCAGCTTGATCAAGAAGGTTGCAATTATTTACTACATATACACAAACATACCTTAGAACCCAAAGTATTATGGTTGCGTGAAAAGGGGTAAAAAGCCCCAAGTTGCATCCACCGTTGACACAACTCCTCTGATGTGTTGAGATTAAAGCCACAAATATCAGCTCCAACAAGAGGTATACCAAACAAACTGAATGACATAATACCTAGCAGGAAACAAATTGTTGTATCATCAATTGCTAATATTGACTGTAAAAAAGTGAAATCGTAAAAGCTCATGGAACATCACTTTCATAGAAACTTTATTCAATTATTTTTACTTTTTTAATAAAAAGGCTATTTCTTATCCAGACATTGAGATAAGTATGTGCAAAATTTAAATCTTGAACATGTTGAACTTGCTACAGGTTTTCAACAAAAGGGTTCATTTTAAACTTGTCATGACAGAGCGCTCTGTTGAAGACTGTAACATCTCCAGCCGCCAACAGATGGCAGTAGTTCTTGCTTGATAGTCAGTTGAACCACGGAGGAAGGAAGAGAAGGAGCTCAAACGACCCACAAAACTGCAGAGTAACAAAAGAATACCCTGACGATGCCACTGTCTGACCAGTGGAAAAAGATAGGAGACCTCCAGCTGGACGGCCGATTAACGAGCGGGATTAGATCTCTTTGTACAGAACCCGTGGTACCGCCACTCAGCACCGTTGCCTTCGTGTAAAGTTTAATCATTGGAGACAAGAATTGTGAATACACACAATTTCATTGACCGTTTGTGGTGTTTACATGGAAATATCATCGCTTATATTTACATTTTTTGCAACTTTCCGGTCACTAGCAGTGGATCAAAATTTGGGTATAAGCACACGAGGGTGGTTGGTATTCAATTGTGTTCATCCGTAAGGTGTCTGGTAGCGTCCAAAATTGTTATCGTGTCTCAAAAAAAGTAGTTTTTCCTTTATTATATCCATACGACATACGACGCCATAGTTTGGTGAAGAACCAAGTGCGCAAGCGCAAACTCACACACGACAGGTCGTACATTGTTTGTGTAAGGTATGTGGGTGATAATGTGTCGTTAACCGACAGCGGTACCACGCGTGTTCGTCTTTTGAAGTCCCTTCGTTCAAACTCCTTCTCTTCCTTCCTCCATGGTTGAACTTAGATTCAAGCATGTGTCAAGTATCCTCATACAATCTCAATCCTTTATTAAAGACCGTGAACACTATTGGTAATTGTCAAAAACCAGTCTTCTCACTTGGTGTATCTCAACATATGCATAAAATAACAAAACTGTAAAAACTTGAGCTCAATTGGTCGTTGAAGTTGCAAGATAATAATGACAGAAAAAAACACCCTTGTCACACGAAGTTGTGTGCTTTCAGATGCTTGATTTCGAGGCCTCAAACCTAATTCTGAGGTCTCAAAATCAAATTCGTGGAAAATTACTTCTTTCTCGAAAAACTACGTCACTTCAGAGGGAGCTGTTTCTCACAATGTTTTATACCATCAACCTCTCCCCATTACTCAATACCAAGTAAGGTGTTATGCTCAAAATTATTTTGAGTAATTACCAATAGTGTTCACTGCCTTTAAGGCCACATGCCAAAAAAGACGGTTAAAGAAATGGGATTTAGTTTAAATTAAACTTCAACCCTCCGGAAGTTAAGGTTCAATGAATATGAGGTAATAACCCCTTTTCAAAGATGTAGAACTGAACAGGGTTTCAGATATATTGTATTATTTATATACCACAAAGTTTTTAAATCCAGTGGACACTATTGGTAATTACTCAAAACAATCATTAGCATAAAACCTTACTTGGTAACAAGTAATGTGGAGAGGTTGATAGTATTAAACATTGTAAGAAACGTCTCCCTTCGAAGTACTGTAGTTTTTGAGAAAGAAGCGATTTTCCACGAATTTGATTTCAAGACCTCAGACTTAGAATTTGAGGTCTCAAAATCAAACATCAGAAGCACACAACTTCGTGTGACAAGGATGTTTTTTTTGTCGTTATTATCTTGCAACTTTTACACCCAATTAAGTTTAAATTTTCACAGGTTTGTTATTTTATGCATGTTGAGATACACCAAGTGAGAAGACCGGTCTTTGACAATTACCAATAGTGTCCACTGCCTTTAAATATGAAAATTGACATAGAAATATGTAGAAATATGTACATAGAAGTACATGTATGTAGCTAATATTGTTGTCACAATATCATTACAATAATTACACCCTCTTGTGGTCACTAGGCAGTTGCAAAGGTGGCAGCCATATTAAGACTGGGTTGCTGTAAAAATCAAAGATATTTTTGAAATGTTGGCAGACTTCAAAAAATGGACTTTGGCAAAACTCCATGTACGAGTAGGTATGGGTACACAAAACACAAAAATCGAAACAAAAGTTATATCAGACATTGGTTGCCATGGTTACGGCCAAAATAAGATTTTCAGCAAATTTTCCAAGTTTTTACCTTTTTTAAGTGTTGAAATATAGGTGAATTGAAAGTACTGGTACGTCTTAAGGGGAAAACATTGAAGTTTTTCTTTCACACATATTGCACAACCATGTTTACAAAATTAACTGTGCGATCAACTTTGGATCGAACCACTATTTCAAATAGGGGTGTTTTTGTCATATTTTCTAATAGCGAAAAATAGGGGTATTGAATAGGGCCATAAGTCCGAAAGTGGCACTTTGTGGATTATGACACTTTTATAGTTGGAAGATAAGGTACCGACCTACATACAAATGCAATAAAATGTTTTGGTATTTTAAGTGCGCGAACACAGTTTTGCTGGAAAGTTAGAACTTTTGCAGGGGGAAAAACGCAATAAATGACCAAAAATTATACATTATTGATAGGAAAATATCAGGTATTTTTTTTCTATTTTTTTTTTTAAATACCTTTTGGGTGGGCGGGCTTTGAGGTGCATTAAAAAAAAAACTTTTGAAATCACCACATAGCCCGTTGCCATGGTAACAGCTCATTTTGCGTTTTGGCAATTTTTGCCGATTTTTTGTCTGAAAAACTGTATTTTAGCATATTGTAGCTCTACCCAGCCAATGCGCATTTTTTTTAAAATTTTTATAAAACCTTTCACATCAATACAACAAGTCGTCCTTTGTTTTACTTGAGACAAACAATAATTGCTTTAACTTTTACCCTTATGCTATTTTTAGAACAGCATTAGCCCATGTCTTTAGAAAATTGCAAAATGACAATTTGCCAGGAGTCTCAAAATGTTGTCCTGTGGGCCAACATTGGTCCTTCCATTTTGAGAACAAATTTTGAGAAATACAATTGTATCCTGTTGTAACAGTACAGCCTCGAAAAAAAAAAGCATTTTGAAGTTGTTTCTTCAGATTGAAATAATAACATTAATAAATTAATACTTTTATTTTTTAAGTTTTCCATCAATCCGGTACCTTTCATTAGCACCCTGTAGCCTTGAAGACTACCCAACATTGACCAAGAATATTTTGAATGACCTAAGTTTTGGATTTTACAGAGCATTATTTTTTCGTATGATTATGAATTTTTCAAAATACATTTTTTTTTTAAAGCATGAAGTTTCTGGCAACACTGCTCCACAGTTCAAAAAATACAAAAACTTTCTTTTTTAATTCTGTGATGCATGTTTATACAACTGAGAGTTAGGTTAGGTTGTCATAAAATGCTTTATTATATTTTGTCAGTCTTCAATCATTGTTAAGCATGTAGAAAGTCATACAAAGAGCACTATTTTATAACTTTAAATCTATACAATTGCCAAAAAGCATGAAGCTCTGGCAACACTGCTCCCCAGTACAACAAATACCAAAACATTTTTTTGAAATTCCTACAGACCAGTATATTATCTTTCAAGCCTGGTAGCAAAACTTTCCTAAATATGCTACTCTCGGACGTCTGACAAACTTAGCAACTCCCTCTATTTCCCAAATTGACCTTTGTTCAAAACACCCCTTTTTGAAATAATGGATTGTTCCATTCACAATTACTGTACCTGTGTCAGATGCATTTTTGGAAAGACCAAGGATGTACATATTTACCATATTCAGTTGAGAGGCAGGTCATTTAATTTGGTATTTACACATTGTAGCTCTCAACTTTGAGTAGTTTTTACTTATGAAAATAGCTATATTAGGTGAAATATGGCAATTTTCTTATTTTTAACCGTTGCCATGGCAACCAAAGTGCGGATGCAAAAACTATGCTTTCTTTTTACACTTTGGTTGAAAGAATTAACATGTGAAAAGAGTAAACAAGATCCTTAAAAAAAAAATCCATATTTTTTTGTTATACAATTTGAAAATAAACACCTTTTTCCCCAAAAAGCACGAAGTTGGAGGCAGCACTGCTTCCCAGTACAACAAATACCAAAACTTTTTTTTGAAATTCTTACAGACCAGTATCTTATCTTTCACGCCTAGAAGCAAAATTTTCCGTAATGTGCTACTTTAGGACTTCTGACAATTTTAGCAACCCCCTATATTTCCCAAGTTGACTTTTCCTCAAAACACCCCTTTTTGAAATAATGGAATCTTCCATTCACAATTAACTGTACTTTTGTAAAATGCATTTTTGGAAAGATTAAGGATCTATAGTTACCATATCCAGCTGAGAGGTAGGTCCACTATTTGGTTTTCACACAGTGAAGCCCTCAACTTTCGGTAATTTTTACTCATGAAAAGTGCTGAATTAGGTGAAAAATGGTAATTTTCTACTTTTGACCGTTGCCATGGCAACGAAGGTGTAAAAGCAAAAATTATGCTTTATTCTTACATTTTGGTTGATGGCCTTCACTTGTGCAAAGTATAAACAAATCCGTTTTTGAAAGTCTGCCACCACTTCTTTGATTTTTACAGCAACCCAGTCTTAAAGTGCTCATAAACTGAAAGCTTTGAACATGATCGATGATCAAAAGCAACTAAGAAGTTTGCTTTACATTATCTCCATTTTAAAACTATAAATAACATGTTGTCAGAAGTAGAGGTTTTCGCCTGATCAACTGGGATCGACTCACAAGCAAAACCAAGTAGGAGATTTTCAGAGACACATTTGTGTTTTCACAGGATTGGGTCACTTGCCAGGAAGAGTGCATCTGCAAATAAAACCATACACACAACTTCTTGCAATACCTCTGCAAGGTGTAAGGAAGAACTTGAAAGACTTGAACAATAAGCGGTCATAAAAGTTGAAGGACCAACAGACTGGGTTTCAAGCTTGGTAAATGTTGTCAAACCAAGTGAAGTACTACAAGTATGTATCAACCCACAACATCTGGCCGCCTGGTAGTACAGGAGTCAAACTCAGTGGTAGGCTGATCTATCAACAGGTGTAAAATGTCTTGGACAAGCATGGAATGGTGGTCCGTGCAGCCACTTTCAGTTGCATTCCTGAGGCCATCATCAGGGTGACATTGTTACGGCAAAGTGTTCACTTGGGTTCATTCGGTTCCCTTGATTGTTTTGGCAGGTCTAAAAACTTAAGACTACACATGTAGCTGAGACTCTTTTTCTACAATAAGTTAACATGAACACACAAACAATGACTAAAGAAACCTACCTGCTTGCATTAATCCACCTGCCTGTGGGCAGCATTCAAAGCCTTTTGGTATTGCCTTTTGCAATATTAGGGGCAGCATTCAAAGCCAATATTAGGGGCTTTTGTTCTCAACAACTCTCCGGAAACTCGTTATACTTACAGTAAAATTAATTGTGAAAGTTTTAGTCACTGACAACAAATTTTAGTGAGTGCACAAATTGAATCTATGTTTATTACTAAGTTGTTAAAAGTTAGTTTGTCTTTTGTGAAAGGAAGGAGTGTTACAATAATTATGACACCGTCTCTTGTGTTGGTCACTAGGCAGTTGCCAAGTCGACAGCCAATGTGCTCTCAACTGGAAGCTTTAAACATGACCGATGATTACAAACAACCAAGAAGTTTGTTTTATCCTCATTTATTAACTATGACACTAGGTCTATAATAAGTACATTAAGAGTCAGTTCAGGTAAATAGTTGACATAGTTGCTCACGGTCAAAAAATGAATTTTTTTTATACTTTGTGGGTGGAAGGGCCTTGGGGTGCAAGTAAACAAAATTGCATTTTCAATTCTATATATAGCCCGTTGCCATGGTTACGGCTCATTTTGTTTTTTGGCCATTTTAGGCCGATTTTGGGGTTTAAAAAACTGGTTTTTAGCTCATATTTACAACTCCACCCAACCCAAATGCAACATTATTTCAAAAAACCTTTTATATCACTACAAAGTATCATCCTTGGCCTTCCTTGAGAAAAAAAATTATTGCTTTAAATAACACCCTTGTGCTATTTTTGCATCATGCATTACAGTATGTTTTTAGAACTTGCAAAATCGACATTTTTACCCTATTTTTGGACCCCAAAATGTCAATTTGCCAGGGGTCTCAGAAAATTTTCCTTTCGTCTGTGATTAGGGCCAACAGTGGTCTTTCCATATCTGGTGTCACAAACTTGGGCAATTGTATCCTGTTGTGACAGTACTGCCTCAAAACTAGACTTTTTTTCCCCAAAACATGAAAAATGCCGTTTTAAGGGTCTTTTCACATAATATCGAAATACGTGTCCACGGTAAACAAAAAAAGGAATATTTTTCTTATACTTTGTGGACGGTAGGATGGTAGGGACTTGGGGTCCAAATAAATAACATTTACATTTCAAATCATAATATAACACGTTGCCATGGTAACAGTTCATGTGTGTTTAGGCCACTTTAGGCCGATCTTGGGGTATGAAAAACTGTTTTTTTTTAGTTAATATTTACAACTCCACCCCACCAAAAAACAAAAATATTTCATAAAACCTTTTACATAACTACAAAGTATCATCCTTGGCTTTACTTGAGACAAAAAAATATTGCTATAAATTTCACCCTTGTGCTATTTTAAGAACGTGCATTAGAGTATGTTTTTAGAACTTGCAAAATCAACATTTTTACCAGATTTGTTGCCCTCAAAATTTCATTTTTTTTCAGGGGTCTCAGAATATTTTCCTTTCGGTTTTGATCAGGGCCAAAATTTGTCTTTTTTATTTCTGGTAAGAAAAACTTGGCAAGTGTATCCTTATGTTAACAGTACTGTCTCAAAAATAGACTTTTTTCCTCAAACAGAAAAATGCATTTTGAATTGTTTTTTTCTTTATACTGAATTTCTAACATTAAAAAGTAATAATTCTATCAATCTCGCAGCTTTTCCTTAGCACTAGTGGATTACCCAACATTTATCAGGAACTGTTGATGACCCTAATTTTAGAATTTGCCCGGCCCAGCCCCAATCATATTTCTTGACATTGCATAAAACAATGTTTTGTGAATAGCGCCTCTTCTTTTGAAAGTGTTCCCATTCGGTTGTTATTGGTGTTTTCATGTCTTCTGGGTAGAAACACTGTGTTTATTGTATCCTGTTGTCACTGATCATGCCTTAAGTATAGTAATTTTTCCAAAAACAATGCATGCTTGTTAAAAATCTGGCACTGTTTCCATGCCCTTTGAGTAAGAATACAAAGTTTTTATTTAAACATAATGGTATCCAACCAAACCATAACCAATGCTTTGCCACTGAGAGTTCTTGATTTGGCTACTTTACCTATTATACAGGTATGATTCTCATTGCAAGTAGAGTGCGATGAGCATTCTTTACAAGTTGTCTTTAATACAGGGCCTACTCTCCTTGGTCCCTGCCTGCTACCAAATGTAAAACTTTTCTTAGAGATAGAGATCATAAACAATGTAGTTTCTGTGCTTGCGGCAGATGGTTTGGAGCATCCAATCATGTCCAACACAAATGTGGGAAATTAAAAAGCCCGCTTAAAAGTGTTGGAAAAGTTTGCCAAGATCTTATTAAAAACAATGATACTAACGATTTGCAAGATGAGCGTAAGAGATTATTTAAAAGGAACACGTTGCCTGGGATCGGTTAAGTTGGTCTTTGAAATGCGTTTGCAACGGTTTGTTTTAAAATGCATGGTTTTTGAGTGATACTTGTGTGGATCATTATATTCTACTTATAAAATGTCTTTCTAATCATAATGCATTTTTTAATAAACGTTTACAAACGCTTTTCAAATACCAACTCGACCGATCCAAGGCAACGTGTTCCTTTAATGAAACAACATTGAAAGAAGTTGTAAAAACTTGCACCTGCTGAACATAAATAAGTAAGATGCATTTGCAGTAACAAAAGTCTATTCAGGCTAGTTTGATTATTTCCATTCAATATCTTACTAATTCAAAATTATTATATATGTCTCTGAGAACGATCAACTAAAAACATTGTCAAACATTACCTGCTGAATTGTTTATCACGTTAAATAAACCAACTCTTTTATTGTTTCCAACAGTACAATTGAAAGGAACCCCACCATAGATGGGGGAACTGCTTACAGAAGGCCAAAGCAGGTGAATAGCCATTTAGATACTTTGGATACAGTACTTGCTCACTTTTAGAGCCTCTTTGTTCTGATTGGGATGAAAATGTTTAGTTTGGTAGCGGGCAGGGGACCAAGAAGACTATTATAAGGCCATGTAAAGACAAGAACAGTAAAGATTGCTCATCGCACTACTTCTCTTCTTGCAATGTGAACCATACCTGTACAACTAGGTAAAGTAGTTATGACAAAACAAGAACTCAGTGGCTTAAAGAGCATGGAAACAGTGCCATATTTTTTTAACAAGCAAGCTCGTTTTTGTTTTTCATCAATTCAAACTAAGGGATAACTTCAAAATGCATTTTTATTGTTTTTGGAAAAATTACCATTTTTGAGGCAGAAGTGTCACAACAGGATACAAAAAAACCCAAAGTGTTTCTCCCCAGTAGACATGCAAACCATAATGATAGCCCAATCAAAACAAAAAGGGAAATATTCTGAGAACCAATAAAACATTAAAATGTGACTTTCAAAAACGAGGCGCTGTTCACAAAACTGTTATTTTATTTTATGCAATGTCAAGAAATATGATTGGGCCAGGGCCGGGGTGGGGCAAATTATAAGATTTAGGTCATCAACAAGTCCTGATCAATGTTTGGTAATGCACTAAACCTACAAAGTGCTTATAAAAAGCTGCCAGAACTTCTTCATGTTATACATTAAAAATGAAGCAAATATTTCAAAATGCATTTCTCTATGTTTTCGGGGAAAAGGGTCTATTTTTGAGACAGTTCTGTTACATCAGGATACAATTGCCTGAGTTTTTCTTACCAGAAATAAAAAGACAAATTATGGCCCTGATCAAAACCGAAAGGAAAATATTCTGAGACCCCTGAAAAAATGGAATTTTGAGGGCAAAAAATATGGTAAAAATGTTGATTTTGCAAGCTCTAAAAACATACTGTAATGCACGTTCTTAAAATAGCACAAGGGTGAAATTTATAGCAATATTGTTTTGTCTCAAGTAAAGCCAAGGATGATACTTTGTAGTGATGTAAAAGGTTTTATGAAATATTTTTGTTTTTTGGTGGGGTGGAGTTGTAAATATTAACTTAAAAAAACAGTTTTTCATACCCCAAAATCGGCCCAAAAGTGGCCTAAACACAAATGAACAGTTACCATGGCAACGTGTTATATTATGATTTGAAATGTTAATGTTGTTTATTGCAC
Organism: Asterias amurensis; assembly: GCF_032118995.1. Lineage (NCBI taxonomy): Eukaryota > Metazoa > Echinodermata > Asteroidea > Forcipulatida > Asteriidae > Asterias > Asterias amurensis. Next base: position 254,094 of record NC_092666.1, read on the forward strand.
CCCAAGTCCCTACCATCCACAAAGTATAAGAAATATATTCCTTTTCTTTTACCATGGACACGTATGTCGATATTATGTGAAAAGACCCTTAAAACGGCATTTTTCATGTTTTGGGGAAAAAAGTCTAGTTTTGAGGCAGTACTGGCCCAACAGGATACAATTGCCCAAGTTTTTGACACCAGATATGGAAAGACCAATGTTGGCCCTAATCACAGACGAAAGGAAAATTTTCTGAGACCCCTGGCAAGTTGACATTTTGGGGTCCAAAAATAGGGTAAAAATGTCGATTTTGCAAGTTCTAAAAACATACTGTAATGCATGATGCAAAAATAGCACAAGGTTGATATTTAAAGCAATAATTTTTTTTCTCAAGGAAGGCCAAGGATGATACTTTGTAGTGATATAAAAGGTTTTTTGAAATAATATTGCATTTTGGTGGGGTGGAGTTGTAAATATGAGCTAAAAACCAGTTTTTCAGACCCCCAAATCGGCCTAAAATGGCCAAAAAACCAAATGAGCCGTAAGCATGGCAACGGGCTATATATAGAATTGAAAATGCAATTTTGTTTACTTGCACCCCAAGGCCCTTCCACCCACAAAGTATAAAAAAAATTCATTTTTTGACCGTGAGCAGCTATGTCAACTATTTACCTGAACTGACTCTTAAGTTTCAACGTATTTTACCTTCACTTTTTGAAGGTTCATCAATGAAAAAAAAAATCATGGAAAAAAACACACACAAAAAACGAATGAAAGAAAGAAAGAAACAATCAAACAAACAAACATAAAAATAGAACAATACACAGAGGCTTTCGGCTGTTGGGCGCAAACCTTTTTGCTGTTTCTGGAATTCAACAACATCACATTTGTTAGATAATGTATGATGGCAGGATACAAACTTACATATTTTAAACCAAACTAATTGTTCAGGCAAAAAGAGGCACAATAAACAATCTTCACCAGTTTGTGTTGTGACAAAGTGGCAGGTGAGGGCACTACAACTGGTGGAAGAAAAAAAAACTAGTTTGAAACGAAAAAATTTGGAAGGTTGTTTAATTCTTATAAACTTTTACAAAATTGTAGGGCAGACAACTTCAATTTATGACAAAATAATAACAAGACATAAAACAAACAAACATAAAGAGTCAAATGAGGTTTAGTGCTTTACCTGCAATAGAGTAAGCCATATCTGGCCACAGGCTGTAGTTATCTCCAAGCCAATGGCCAGCATATTTGCCACTTCCAGGGTACGTTGATCGGGAGATGACAAAACTTCTTTTTTCTCGTACTTTCACCAATGCACTGAAAAAAAGTCAGACCTGATGATTTAATCTGAATAAACTATTTTAAAGAAAGTGTTTGGTGAAGCCTTAATTTGTGTTAGAGTCTGAAGGTAAATTTGTTATATATGTATACGACGACCCCCCCCCCCAAAAAAAAAAAAAAAAAATGGCATGGCACAGGGAGCAGGAACCCAACAAACATACAAACTCTACTCACAACCTTAAGATGGGGATCGAACAAACCGTCGATTTCACCCAACTCTTCTGAACTTTGGATTAATCTTAGGACTTAGGACGAGTCCCATCTGTTTGAACGGTGATATAACACCAGTAAAAAGTGTTGAAACATGGGCGTGACACGCGAGCTTGCACCTGTGCTTATAAGACAGTTTCTTCATTCCAATTGGTCGAGAGCAACGGCTGGAACAGTTGTGCCACATCACGCGACACGCACAGCAATCTCCTCATAAGGAGTTGTTTACTCGGGGGCCTTACCATTTCATAGCTGGAGGGGTGTTGTGTTGAAAGAAATCATTGAACAATATTAAATTTTGCATTTTTGTCAAAAGCACCGATAATTGGACAATGAAAAATAAAGCACCCGCACATTCCCATGCTTTATTAAACCTGAAGAAACTTAAAATGTCTGTTGTCTTAAAAGTGTGTTTTATTTTTCGTTGTCCAATACACTGAAAGTGTTTTTCATGCGTATGAGCGTAGAAAAGTACATGAAACCTAACTGTTTTACAGGAACACCAATGAGCTTACTAGCAAATCTAGTGATTCTGTGGATTTTACTATCGATTACTCACAGACAGACCATTGGCCCATGCAATGCAAGAGAACGCAATGACAGACTGAAATACACTTAGATAAAACAACATGAAAGCATCTCGGTCAATGTTAAAAATCTTTAAAGTCTTAAAAATCTTCAGCGCAAGGGATTGGCAAAAGGAACATAAAATACCTTAAACTTATTATGGTAACAATGCACCCTTAAAGGAACACGTTGCCTTGGATCGGTCAAGTTGGTCTTTGAAAAGCATTTGTTACCATTTTTTATAAAATGCATATGGGTAGAAAGATGTTGTAAAAGTAGAATACAATGATCCACACAAACATGCCTCGAAATTGCGTGGTTTTCCTTTTACCTCGACGACTAACACAACGGCCATTTATGGGGGTCAAAATTTTGACTCCCATAAATGGCTGACCGTGTTAGTTCGCACAGTAGAAGAAAAACCACGCAATTTCGAGGCAAACTTGTGTGGATCATTGTATTCTACTTTTAAAACATCTTTCCAACCATATGCATTATATAAAAAACGGTTACAAACGCTTTTGTTTTGACCAACTCGTCCGATCCAAGGCAACGTGTTCCTTTAATGGTAATTTTACAAATTAAAATTTAAACACTTTTAATATTTTATGATATTCTCATTCAATGTAATTTTAAACAACTGGTGTATTGAAAATCCAAATGATAAAATTTGCAAAAGAAGAAGTGTATACCCAGCCCCATCTATCGATAGACAACACCAGCTTTCCAGAAGGAATATCCCAAGTCAGAGTCCCCTTGTAGGTCACACAGTCATAGTTATATTTACTTTTTCAAAGTGAGGGACGGACATTCAGCAAAAACAGATAACACAAATCTTGTAGTCTATCTTGTTGCCTTCATCCAATTATTTTCATGAAATAATTAAAATGATTAAGGACGAATTTACTTTCGTCCTCGGATGGGACGTAAAGCCACAGGGTCCCTCACCTATACATCTCAAATAAACCTCTTACCGCATTACTTTTGAAGAGTTTGCTCCCTTTCCTCGAGTGAAACAAGGTGGAGTTTTTGACAATTCATGAACTGTTGCTGTTCATTGTTAATAATTTAATTTACATGAGAATAGTTAATCCAAATTTCAATAAAATATTTGAAAATGTGTAGTGGTTGTCTAAGCCTGTCCCTCACGTATCAGAATGACCCAGCTCAAAGTCTGATTTTTTTCTAAATAATACATTGCTGAGATTGTGTTTTTGGTATCTAGGTCTAGATTTTATGCACACTATAAGCCTGTTGTCTGTAGTAAAATCGTGATACTGAATTAACAAAACAAAATGAATGTATTCACTCAAAATAATAAATAATGGAATCCAGTTGTGTGTATGTGTATAATACGTGCATGTACATGTATGCGGTATGTGCAGTAATAACAGCGTATCAAAACCAGTACATTAATCTGCCAGGTGTGTAATACCAAAGATTATAGAGCGCCGCAAGGCGCAAGATGCGGAACTCGGGCTGAAATGTGAAATCCCACTGGATGCCATTTCGGCCAGTAACTCTTTTGCTACAACAATAGATCAGTGCAGTTCAGTGCAGACAATGACCATTCCTATCAATGGGAAACAAAACATTCACTTGCTGAAATGGCGCCCATGCGTATTTCACGTTCCAACAATAGATAAAGCTTCAGTTCCGCATCTTGCGCCTTGCGGCGCTCTATAATCTTTGGTAAGTGGTTAAGAGCATCAAATTAAAGTTCTGGTGCAGTCACCGGAGTGTGGAATAGAATCCCAGTTGTGACACCTGTGTCCTTGAGCAAGATACTTTACTAAAATTGCTTCTGTTCACCCAGGGGTATATTCTTATTATTATTATTTATTCGGCCATTTCATTTAGAACAATAACCATACATGTAATTGCAAATAAGATTATGGTAAAAGGAAAACAAAAATTAAAAAATATGTTGAACAGAACTATATAGGCATACATGCTAAATAATGACAACTAGAGCACTGGTCCTGAATAATGATGACTGACATAAGGTTTGGATACAACAAGAAACATGTGAAGAATAGATGAGAGTAGGGTAGATTGGGAAAGGACAGGAAAACAGGGTGGGGGAGGGAAGAGCAGGGAACTAGGGACAAAGACAACCTATTTCAAGCTGGCCAGGATTAACAAAAGGTTTAAAAACCCTGTGACCCAAAAGTCTGTCAATCCAAACTTAAGATGGGAACCGGCGAGGGTAGAGGTTGATATTGTGTATGAAAAGCCACAAGCGCCTTACATGTATAGGCAGGTCAGGGCTGTAGGCCTATACTCCCAAGGGAGCTAAGAAACATTAAATGGATGTTATTGGCCCTATGACCAGGGCACTAACGTAAAGCGCATTGTTATGGTTATTGTGAAATGCGCGGCATTTGTATGTAAGATTTTATTTTAATCAGAATGCCAGCGAGTGAACTCTGGGCCCAATTTCATCAAGAAACTACTGCTTGACAAATTTCTTTGCTAAGCAATAATTTAGTGGGCACCAGTCACAACAATGTCAACTATGCAATTTAATTCTGGCTGGTTAATTTTTCTGTGAAGCAGTACTTTTCTGTGCTTAGCAGGCAACATGATAGATATGATTATAGGCTTTATAGGCCCAATTTAATTGCTGTAAGCAGAAAATATTACTTAGCAAATGTATTTACTAAGCAATACAATACAATACAATACAATACAATGGGTTTTTATATAGCGCCATTTCATTTAGACCACAGCGCTTTAAACGAACAATAGCAATGCAGATAATACAACAAATGAACAATAAAGCAATAAACAGACACTAAGGAAAAAGATGTTTTTTAAGTGCTTTCTTGAAAATAGGCAGTGAAATTGAGGTGCGTATTGTGATGGGAAGATGGTTCCACAGTCCTGGAGCGGCTAAGGAAAATGATTTAGATGCAGCGGATTGAAGAGATTTGCTGCTCGGTTTATTTTCAGCAAGACGGGTTTTATCTGATGCTGAGCGAAGCCCAGCCCTAGTTTGAATGTGAAAAGAAAAACAAGATGAAAGATATGCTGGTGCAAGTCCATTTAAGCATTTATACACATGCACCAATATTTTGAATTGAATGCGACCTTTCACCGGGAGCCATGTAGCTTTTTGAGAAAAGGAGTTGCATGATCATGTTTAGAAGCACAAAATATTAGTTTGGCAGCCCAATTCTGAAGATGTTGAAGTCTATTAATTTGAGTTGTGTTCGCTCCAAGTAAAAGTTCGTTGCCATAGTCCAATCGTGAAAGAACAAGAGACCTTGTAACACTGCTACATGTGTCAACGTCTAGAAACCTTCTTATACGTGTAATGTTACGCAGATGGTATGACACAGACCTAGACAATGATGTTATTTGTGAAGACATAGACATAAGATTGTCAAAGACAATGCCAAGGTTCCAAACAGTTTTAGTGGGTTTTGTTGGCATGTGGCCTAAATAAGGATTGAGGAACGAGGAGACTTCTGAGCTGTTACAACTGTTTAATCAGCCATGTTGAATAACATCGCCCTCTGTTGGCGGGTGGATATGTGACATCCCCCTTTTAAACAAAAAATTTGAATCCAAGAACAGTGTAAAATCACAGATTTAAAATACAACAAGTTATAATGTTGAACACAGGTTTTTGTGCTCTTTGATCAAATTAATGATGAATCAACTGCATTCATCTGTAGAAAAATGGTTGGTTAATGATCCTGTATTTTAGGATTCCACTGGAGGTTTTTTCCAGTCTATCACATGAGGTTTAGAAATAAAATAAAAAGTTTTCTGTGAATGAACTCAAAAGTTTGAAGCATTGTGGTCTTTGGTTGCTAGAGGAGTCTGGTGTGGTTTAAATAAAAGAAACTTTGGTTTTGTCAAAAAGAAGAATTTTTTGTAAGAAACTGAGTATCAGTTTTTGCAAGAAAACAATTTTTAGTAAAAGTTTGAGTATATCATGTGTGGCATCATGATGGAGTCATCATCATGTTCAATGTTCAATGTTCACAATGAGAGTTTCTCAGGTTTCCGCACAAGTCTTCCAGAGCAAGTTTTGTACTCTGGATGTTGAACCGTTGGTTGATGGAGAGGTGGTGGGGTTGGTGTGTTGACACGTGGGGGAGTGGTGACTGGAGGTTGGGGCGATGACTGTGAGGGTGTTTGAGGGTCAATGTCAAAGGTCACTCGCTTCTTGACTGGTTCCAAGTCACGAATGTGTCTGCGGTTGCGACGGAGGATACGTCCATTGGGGATGCGGACTATGTATGACCTCGGTTCATGACATTTCTCTGCTACAGTGGCTGGTGTCCAACGGCCACTGTTGGGGTCAAGAATGGAGATGGTTTGACCGGACCGTAGGGGAGGGAGATCTCTGGCTTGTCTGTCATGGTATTGTTTCTGGGTACTCTGACGCTCATACAAACGCTCTTGGATCTTGTCACGAGCTGCGAGGGAGTTGCGGATTTTCGCAGGTAAGTTGCCTCTGAGTTTTCTGTTGTAGAGGATTTGAGCTGGGCTGGGAATAGTATGGTCAACTGGGGTCGTTCGAAGACAGAGGAGTGCCATATTTACATCACTGTCACTGGATCGAGCCTTTCGTATGGTTTTCTTGACTGTTTGAATTGTGCGCTCGATGAAACCGTTGGATCTGGGGTAGTGGGGTGAAGAAGTGATATGGTCAAAACACCATGAGACGGAGAAATCTTTGTACTGTTTTGAGTCGTAGTGTCTGGCATTGTCACTGACAACTCTTTCAGGGATACCTTGTTCGGCGAAGCTTTGTTTGGTGGCGTTTACAACTGCTTGGCTTGTGCATGGCACTGGTAGCGTCCGGATGAATGGAAACTTTGAGTAGTAGTCGGCCACGATGAGAAAATTATCACCTTCGAAGAAGAACAGGTCAGTACCGACAACTTGCCATGGGCGAGTGGGGACAGTGTGTTGAAGAAGAGTTTCTCGTGGTTGTGCTGTCTGGAACCGCTGGCAAGTTGGGCAATTTTTCACAAGTGTGTCGATGTCTTTGGTTATGCCTACCCAAAAAACACACTCTTTGGCTCTCAGCTTGGTTTTTTCGCTACCCTGGTGGCCTTCATGGAGCTGGAGGAGGACATGTTGTTGCTGTGAAGCGGGGATGATAATGCACTCACCCTTAACAATAAGTCCATCTTCGACTGCAAGCTCGTCACGAAAGGACCAGTACTGATGGAGAGCTTTGGGGACGTCATGACGTCGCTCTGGCCATCCTTTGATGATTACATCTTTGAGTGTCATGAGGGTGGTATCCAAGGCTGTTTCATGTTGGAGAGAGCGAATGCGCGGTTGTGTGAACTGGACAAAGGTCACATGCAGGTCAAGGTCTATGTGATTGGCGTCTGGTACAGCGAGACGAGATAAGCCATCAGGCAGGAGCATTTCATTCCCTGGTCTGTAGGTTACTGTGACATCGTAGGGTTGGAGACGGAGAAGCATTCGCTGCAGTCTCGGAGGAGCGGCTTTTAGTGATTTGCGCTGAATCATCTCCAGGGGCTTGTGGTCACTTTCTACAGTGAAATGATCGCCATATATGTATGTGTGAAAACGTTCACATCCAAAGACAACTGCAAGGAGTTCACGCTCTATGTTGGCATACCGTTGTTCTGCCGGACTGAGGGATTTTGAAGCAAAGGCGACCGGTTTGCCGTCTTGGGTTAGAGCTGCACCCAGGCCTTTCATGGAGGCATCTACTTGGATGGTCGTCTTTTTGGAGGGGTCAAAGTAAGTGAGGATCGTCTCAGCACAGATGAGGTCTTTGACTTTCTCGAAAGCCCTCTGATGTGAAGGAGACCAGATGAAGTCAATGTCTTTCTTTAGGAGGGCCCTTAGGTCAGATGTATGGTCGGACAGGTTCGGGATGAAGGGACTGAGATAGGTCACCATGCCAAGGAATTCTTGGAGTCCTGTCTTATCCTGGGGTGGATTGATCTGTTTGATGGCTGTAACCTTCGCTGGGTCGGGGTGTACACCATGCTTATCGTAGATCATACCAAAGAACTTTATCTGTGGGGTTTTGATCGCACACTTTGAGCTATTGAACATCATTCCGTACTGGTTGGCGGCTTTCATCAGATGATGAAGATTTTTGTCATGTTCTGCCTCAGTCGCGCCAAAAACTACAATGTCATCTGCAATGCCAACTGCACCAGGACAGCTCTCGAGAAATTGGTCCATGCGTAGCTGGAACACGTCTTGGCTCATCACTAGGCCAAAGGGTAGTCTCAAGTAGCAATAGCGACCGAAGGGGCTGTTGGAATGTTGTGAGTAGAGCGCTTTCGTCATCCAGTTTCACCGACCAGTAGCCATTCTTGGCATCTAGCTTGCTGAAGAATTTGGCACCTGAGAACTTATGGGTGATTTCTTCTATGGTCGGAGTTTTGTGGTGACATCTTTTGATTGCGTTGTTAAGATCTTTCGGATCGAGGCAGACACGCAGTTTCCCATTCTCTCGTCTGGAGACTGTCAAACTGCTTACCCAATCAGTCGGCTCAGTGACGCGTCTGATCACTCCTTGTTGCTCCATGTTCTCAAGCTCAGACTTCAATTCATCTTTGATCTTTATGGGGCATTTGCGGGGAGCACTGATTGTAGGGTGGGCATTTTCATCCAGGACGATGTGGTATTTGCCAGGGAAGTTACCAATCCTGTCAAACTGGTCAGGGTATTGGCGTTGTAGATCCTGAGTGCAGCTGATAGAGGGGCACTGTGGTGTCGTTATTGCACAGTGCAGAGTCACAAGCTGCAGTTTGCGAGAAGTGAGCAAACCAAGGATTGCTGGGCCGTCAGAGTCCACGACGAAGAAATCTGCTGTCACCCAGGCACTTCCATCATACCGGCAGGGAAGGGAAGTAGAACCATAGTGCTTTATTCTTGTGTTGTTGTAAGCAGTCAGTATGGCTTTATGGTTGGATGTAGTGTCAGAACTTGGAAATCCACCAGAGTCAAGTCTGTCTGGGAACATGCGGCGGTACATTCTCAGGGGTATTGTGTTGCCCTGGGCTCCTGTATCGACTTTGACGCGGAGCTTCACCTCGATGAAAGTGAAAACCTCATCTCGTGTGTCAGGGCTGTCGTGCTGCTCAGCATTGTGTATGGCACTGATGTTTGAGACAAGGATTGGGCTTATGACCATCTCATTAAAGTCATCTTCAAACTCACTCTTGTAATCTTGCTCAGAGATGTAGTGTACTTTTGGATGAGGCCTCTTGCGCCCTCTAGAGGGAGTACGGGGCTTACGACGAGAGAGTGGTCTATCACGTGTTCTGGGCTGCTTATCATTGGAACCAGTGGAACGGCAGACGTTTTGCCAGTGGTTCTTCTTGCCACACTTATGGCAAGTTGAGTTGTATGCTGGGCAGCAGTCTCTCGGGCGGAAGGGGTGTGTGCCTCCACAGTTACGGCATGTTCGCTTGGAGCGGATGGCATCAACTGTTGCAGCATCAGGTGGTGCTGTCGGCTGGACTTGGGCAAGCTGACGCATGTGTTCGTCCTAGGTCAAGGGTTTGCTGTATTGTAAGCGTTTTGTCCTTGCCGAGGAGATCTTTCTGGACTTCAGTGTACTTCACACCCGCTATGAACTGTTCAATGACCCGGTCCTGGAACTCAGCATCATCCTTGAACTCACACTTTTGGGCATGAAGTTTGAGTCGAGAGAGAAAATCATCTATTGTTTCACTATCACGTTGAGCAAACTTCTGTAGGTACAGCCTAGCCACACGAAAATTCTCTTTGGGCTGTATTTGTGCCATGAATTTGGACCACACAACTGTAGGGTCTTTTTTCTTGGGCTCTGTGAGGCTCCATGAGTTGTAGATCTTTATGCCTGTGGCTCCCATGAACAATAGAATGTGATCAACTTGCTTGTCAACAGGTATATCTTTGACAGAAAAATATAAGGCACACTGCTGCTGAAATAACTGTATTGAGTTGGCTTGGTCAGCATCTTCCCAGTTCATTCTGGGGCTTAATCCTGCGTTCTCTGACATGGCGGTACTTTAGTTGAGACACTGTGGTTAAAATATGAAGGAGATTGCACGGCTTACCAAGTTGGCAGGAGCTCGGGATCGGGTTGAGGTCGCCACTGAACGGGTGATGCACGTTGTCTGTGACTGTGTGTGTACGTGTAATGATGTACACAAAACGCTGTGTTGGCTCCGTATGATTTGGTGCACAAAAACGATGTCAAACTTCATTTTCCTGACAGAGAATTTCGCCAGAAAGTGTCTAAAAGTACTGTCTTTACTATGTATTTTCATGTATAGTAGTTTACCACTGCCACCTTGTTGGCATGTGACCTAAATAAGGATTGAGGAATGAGGAGACTTCTGAGCTGTTACAACTGTTTAATCAGCCATGTTGAATAACACCGCCCTCTGTTGGCGGGTGGATATGTGACAGGTGTGATAATTTCATCTCCAATTTGCAGTTGAACACTGGGCATGAGGCGATTGAAATGAGGTGAGGTTGCAGCAAAGAACTCGGTTTTATTGTTGTTCAGTTTCAACATATTTTCAGTCATCCAGGATTTTAATTCTACAATGCACTTTGTGAGCGCCTGTAAGGCAGACTGAATAGACCGAAGGTGTGAAACTGGTATAGATCTGAATATCATCAGCATAGATGTGATAGAGTAGATTGTTCCCCTTGATGATTCTACCAATGGGAATGGTGTAAATGGTAAAGGATTTCGGTCCAACAATTGATCCTTGTGGCAATCCATAAAGCATATCGTGTGAGGCTGAATAAGTATTGTCTATCAAAACCTGTGTTGTTCTACCACTGAAGTAAGACTTAAACCACTCAAGAGCTGTCCCTGTAATGCCAATCTCACATTCTAATCTGTTGAAAAGGACATTGTGATTAACAGTGTCGAATGCGGCACTTATAGGTCTAAAAGCACCAGGAACACGCCCTTCTGATTGTGGATCATGCCCATGATATCACTTTTGACTTTCAGTAGTGCGGTTTCAGTACTATGAGACACACAATAAGCTGACTGAAATTCCTCACCCAAACCGTTTTTAACAATGTGATCATTGATGTTGTTGACCACATGTTTCTCTATCAGCTTAGATAAGAACTTGATGTTAGCGATAGGACGATAGTTCTTGAGTTCGTCTGGATTCAGTGACCGCATCTTAATGAGAGGGTTGAGTACAGTATGCTTTAGAATACTTGGGAAAATGCCTGTAGTGAGAGACTTATTTATGATGCGTGTTAAAACCGGTAGAAATATGGAAACATTATCTTTAAGAAACCAAGTGGGTACAGGATCCAATATACAACTTTTTGTGGCAGCTTTGTTAACAAGCTTAATAACATCTTCTTCAGACACTTGACTGAATTCAGGTAGTTTACATGCTACACAAACATTGTGGGAATTACCACCAGTTACACTTAATTGAACATGTTTCATACTAGAATAAATGTTAGGAACCTTCTCTTGGAAATACACTGCTAAGTCATTACTTAAATCTTGTGCACACTCATATGCGGGTAACACTTTACTTGTATTATTCAAGAGCCCATTAACAATTTTAAACACAGTCTTTGTATCAGAAGCAGATTGCAGCTTTTCCAAAATATGCTGCTGTTTAGCTTCCTCTATCCTGCAATTGACTGTTCTGTTTTGTTCAATATAAAGCTGGTGATGAACTTCTAGACGAGTCTTGCGCCACTTCTTTTCACACTTTCGTCGAATTCTGCGAGCTTCGTGTATGTTTGAGTTATACCAGGGTTGTCTAATTCTTGTTTTACGAGTTTTCATAGAGACAGGGGCAAAATGGTCCAAGGAATTGATTGTGCACTCTTCAAATGCCTCCGTCAGACAATCGATATTATCAACTCCAGCTATAATGTTGTTAAACTTCAATTTCAACTCTTTCTGAAAGTTGGCTGTATCAATTGTGCGAAAGTTCCGATTAGTAGTAACTTGTTTTGGGTTTTCTGCTTTGTCCAGCATGAGCTGAAAATCAACAACATGGTGATCTGGAAACCTAACACCAACTGTACAGTCCATGATGAGATTGTCTTCAGGTTGAGACAGGACCTAGCCCTGGCGGCCTTACACTTTCGTTTTGTACTACAGTGACGTCCTGGACATCAGGGTAAATTTCTGGGGCGGAAAAATTTTCACAGCTTCATAACTCAAATCTTACCTCCAAGAAAGCACCAATTTCAACAGATTCACATTCCATGGCAGCATATGTTTTTCTGCGGTGGGTTTTGATCGTCATATATTCTTCACAAATCCGTCATTTTCATGAAATAATGCAGCTCCCAACGTTAAGGAATTCCCATTTTTGTCCGTACTCTCACAGTCTGCCGTGTGTACGCAAGACGCGCGACGCGCACATTTTGAATTGTGTTGTTAACGCTGTGTGCAGTCAAGATACGGTGACCAAGAATTCATGCGTCTACGCTTGCATCATGCGTCTTGCACGCGAATGTATACGCGTACGCACGACAACAGACAACACTGTGAGAAAACGATCGAAACGGGAATTTTTTAACGTTGGAAGCTGCATTATTTCACGAGAATGACGGATTTGTGAGGAAAATATGAGGACCAAAACCCACCGCAGAAAAATGTATGCCCTCATGGAATGTGAATCTGTTGAAATTAGTGGCTTGTTGCAGGTAAGATTTAAGTTATGAAGCTGTGAAATTTTTCCGCCCCAGAAACGGGCCTCAATACTTAGGACTCTGTTTCTGTGTACAGAGAAAGAGTCCTATATAGGGCTAAGACAGGACCAAGTCCAGTGTATGGCCACATATATGGGTTGCCCCATGAACAAATTGTTGAAAACCAGCACTCTCAGCAGTTTCCAGAAAACGGGTGACGTCTGATTTCTCCGGGCAATCGACATGAATGTTGAAGTCTCCCAACAGGACGATTTTGCCGGCTAGCGAGTTCACGCATATTAGAAAGTTCGCAAAGTCATCAAGAAACTGTGAAGTCTTCAAACCATTATTTCTGGATGGGGGAGGTCTGTAGAAAAGTGGGGCTACAGTTGCAAACAATGCAAAATTTACGGAACTTTGGCTGGTTCCAAATTTCTGTTATCTTGCGAGAATTTGATGCTAACAGGCTTCTTGAATTTATTTCATACGCAGTGTTTTCCGCTTTAAGGACTTGGGTCTTCCATGCCACATTTCATGGCTCTGCTTACCGCCAGCCAAATTCTGCCCTTGCCTCACCATTCTCTGCCTTTGAGCGCCGCATTTCTGTTTAAAAAGATATTGTAAAAGTAGAATACGATGATCTACATGTACACAAATATGCCTCGAAACTGTATGGTTTTCTTATAACCTCGTCGCCTAACACGGTCGGCCATTTATGGGAGTCAAAGTTTGACTCCCATAATTGGCCGCCCGTGTTAGTTCGCAACGTTAAATGAAAACCCAGTCCGTGCGCAGAGTGCGAGATAATTAGCATATTTTCCAGGTTTCATTTGCAGCCGCGCGGCGCACTCGGACCCTTCGAGATTTCGCGTGACAGCGCGAGAACTCGGAGACGATGTGCAAAATTGGCTATAGGTCCCAGCAAGAGGGCAGTGTTGGGTCAAGCATGGAGTGGTAAGTTCTTGAACATTTTCCTCGTAAAACAAACCCATTTTTACCGGATTTTCGAGGCCAAATACATGTGAATCTTTGTCTGAAATGTGGTTAAAGTTTTACACTTTTTGTTGATAAGCCTTACACTTAGGGTGCCCCCGACTGTTTCGAGCACGATTGAGACAAACGGAGTCCATATTCTGATAGACGAAGGATCGTTCTTTCTTTTGGTACCACATAAACTTCTGCAGGTTTGGCCCTTGATATTTTTTTTCAGTGCCAAAAATTTGCAAAAATCACTGTTTGTGCCGCTGCGTTTTAGCTTACGTGACGTCATCATGTAAGAAAAAGGCCTTGTGTTGTGTACTGTTGTACGACGATCTTTTTTTGACGATCGTTGTGAAAAAATAAAACAAAACTAAATAATGAAGAAACAAAAAAAAAATCATGAAAAAAAATGAATAATATCAAAACATGGTAGTTTGACGCAGGATTGGAATATGGAATTGTTATGGGTTTTCTTCGTGGTGGTACTGTATTGTTGAGACTCTGTGTAATGTGTAGAGTAAGAGTAGGTCTTCTATTTCTATGATTCGAATCTAAGTTCTATTTTACATGTATATTACTAATAATTCAAAATATAATACTTTTTTAATTACCTGAAAGTATATTCAATATTTGTTGACACTTATTGAGAAAATATTTCACATGGGGATTGCAATTTATTGGTAATAACTGTAGTCCATGTCAGTTTTCTGCTCTGTGTAAAGTGTTTCTGAAACATTTTGGTCTTCTTGGGCATGTTTTTAACTCTACCTGCTTTCTTTGTATTCCTTTTACAGTCCCAGCTCTATGAAAATCTTCCACGGTTTAAAGTGACGGGGAGACTCAAGCCTAGACGACTACATAGGGCGACTACTGTTGAAGTCGGGACTGTTGATTGCTTAGTCGAGTTGCAACTAACATTTTTCAACTACTAGGTTATCGTGCCACCGCATAGTCGTAACTACATGTACCTGCTTGTAAACCAATAGCACTCCGCACTAAATGCTAAAACCAAGTTTAGTACATGGATCTCAGACAAACGTACAAAATTTTACTAACAACATATGCACACGTACTTGTCCACATTATGATTACTCGCAGTACTACAATAAAGAGGTGCCATATGGCACGTTTGGCGTGATCGCTAAATTAGTGGAATGTTTGTCTGACATCGGGCTATTTTAAGCAAAAGTGATGTCATAAGTGCTGAGTGCTATTGTATCGCTTGCGACCATTCACAACAGCGAAAGGCCCTTTGCGAGACCACGGCTTCGACTTTGGATTCGGCTAAGGCTAGCTTGGCCCCGTGGTTGCGCATGCTTTGCATATGCCCGTGGGGTGTCATCAGACACTGAAGCCGAATCCAATGCCGAAGCCGCAATTTTGAAAAGGGTCTCAATTTACGAAACACAATCTGATTGTTTTTCACCAGTTACACAATTTTTCAATCCAATGTTTTGTAAAATTAACAAAGTTAAAAGAAGATTTGTCATCTGGTTTATTATTATGTGTTGTATATTGAAAATATTTACCAAACTTTCCAGTTTTTAGTTGAGATTTCACAGTTAATAAATAGGGAGAAGGCCAGGATCAGGAATTGAACATTTCATTGGTTAAAAGAAAACAACAAACTAGTTTTGAAAGACTTTTTAATTTTAGTTTAATAAATATAATACAAAGAAGGATTTCTTTTTAAAACTCAAATATACTTGGATTCATAGGATTGGATTGGAAGGCCATCATATTTTGGCACAGAATAGCAATTTAATTATCCGTTGCGTTTATGCCAGTTTTGGTTTCGTAGAGGTGAAGATACAGATCAGATAATAACTGTAAGCTAAACCCGGCCAAACGCCATAGTAACGAATAATAGTCGGGCACCGCTTTGTTGTCGAAACAAGCCCCCGTGATTGCATGACATGAGCAAGGAATCGTGCCAAACCAAAGGTGCCTTGCGTTTTTGTTACGTAGAAGCTGATTAGTCGGTTTGCACGCTTGATGCACATTCTGACCAATCACGTTCGGGCTCACATTATACCATTGAGTAATGGCGGATTTTTTTACCGAGAAAGTTCGCGCTGACGGCGAAGGATACTTAGGGTGCCCCCGACTGTTTCGAATGGATTCAGAAACACCGACAGTAGTGGTTGAGTAGATGAATAATGTACCTGAACACACATGATTAAGATTTGCCTGCACGATTTCGTTAAATGCTACAAAAGGGACTTTTTCGGAGACCGTTTTTTTTGTACAACGATGGTCATTTTTATAGTCCGAAATTTCTTATTTCTGAACAATTAAAAATTCACCTATGGTTTTTGTCATTACAATTAAGCATTCCTCGTTCATACTGTCACGTTGTTATATTTTTATATGGCTGGGTTTTCACGATATGATTTTTTGAAAATGTGCCCTCCAAGCTCATTATATATGCAAAACTGCGACTGTCTTGCATACGCCGCAAATGAAAGAAAGGACTTTTCCGAACGGTGCGCACGGACTGAACCGTGCAATTTTGAGTGATACTTGTGTGCATCATTATATTCTACTTTTATAACATCTATCTAGCCATATGCATTTCATAACAAATGTTTTCAAACGCTTTTTATAGACCAACTCGTCCAATCCAAGGCAACGTGATCTTTTAAGTGTCCATCGGACTTTCTACAATATATTAGTATATTTTGTTATTTAAAAAGAGTGCCTTTTAAGAAACTTTTCTTTCTTATCTGATCTGGTTTCCCCAAAGTAGACCCAAAGCTGTTTTTACCTACACTTGTATCCCTTAAAAACATCCCTGTCTATTTAAGTCCCGATGCTAGATTTTCCTGAAGTGATTGACACTTCGAACCACGTTTAAAGGGGGGGGGGGGGGGTAACGAGGTTCATCTTCAAAGAAATATGATTCCTCGGTGATACCGCTGTAGTTCCGGGTTTCTTTATTGCAAAGCCTTCAGATTCAGGTTTCAGTATATTATTTTTATCTACTTATAATAATGTTTTTAACAATATTGTGTAATTTTTTAGTGTTATATATAGTTTTATTTAACATCCTTGCCATTTGTTCGGAGGATTGTCCGTCACGTGATAGCAAATAAAAGTACCATTGCACGCTGAGTCATTCACCGTGCTTTTTTGTTCCATCGGAAAAGTACCATTGCACGCTGCCAGCTATTATTTAAAGGTTTGAACAAAACGTAAAAACATTCACTCAATTTTATCAAGGTTAGAATAAAACGTAAAAACAATCACTCCAAGTGCCACTGAACGCCGGGCAAACTTTTGATCACACACTCAGCGCAAAATCTCATCATGTAACGCACGGACTTAATAATAATAATAATAATAATATTGACGTCTTATACAGCTTACGTATCTACCAAACAAGGTACTTGTAGAGTTGTTATACCGCCCTCTTTTGACTGTAGTCAATCCAAGATGTCTGACCAATAATATCGTATCATCATGAATCAGTCTAATCTAACATGTCTAATAAGTGTCTCAGTGGTTAAAGCCTAAACACCACATTTCGGCGACGAGGATGGAATAACAGTCAAGCAAGCTCGGTTGAGTTGCCGAAAATTTATTGGCATTTTCTACTTCTATAAATCCAGAAAAAAGTAGCACCGAATCAGAACATTATTTTGTCAAGTCAGCCACGCTCGGTACAACATGTCAATCCTACCAGTTTTTCAGAGGTTTGACGTCCATGCCGATAGTAACGCAGGCCCCAGATGGAAAAATGGCTGCAACGGTTCGAAAGGTTGATGGTAGCTATGGACATCACCAGTGAAAAACGAAAGAGGGCATTACTTCTTCATTATGCTGGTAGTAGACGAGATTTTCGATACACAAGATCAAACGGGGGATGAAGAAGAATATAAACCAGCAGTCGATGCATTAACCAAATATTTCAACCCTCGGAGAAACAAAGCGTATGAGGTGTACAAATTCAGACAAGCCAAGCAAGAAAGTAATGAAACACTCGATACATTCCACACCAGATTGCGACAGCTATCTCAGACCTGCGAGTTTGACAATATGGACAATGAAATAGTTGCACAGATAATCTTAAGCTGTCAATCTCAACGTCTTCGCAGAAGAGCCCTGCGAGAGACAATGACCCTCGACCAACTACTAACCATTGGCTGTTCTTTTGAGACAAGTGAGCGTGAAGCTGATTTAGTTGAAGCCAGTCGTCAAGAAGCCACTTATGCAGTCAGTGATAGAGGTAGGTGGGATAATTGTAAGCAGTCAAATCCCAATCACCATGATCACCGCCGCCCAACCAAGCAGCACCCATCTCCAGGTCAAAAATCACAGCCTCAATGTCGACAACCAACCTCTCATCGCAGAACCACCACCTACCCAGGAGGACACTACCTTGCCAACACTTGATGCTGATCTACCTCTCTGACTACACCACAGAGCCCCAGCTCAATGGAATCTTGTCTACGTCAATCTACTAGAGTCCATAAGACTCCAGTCAGATTCAAAGACTATGTCAAATAACTTGTGAAAAAAAAAAAAAATCAAATCAACCAGTTTTTCAAAGTTATGGAAAACACAAAACATTTTTGTCGTGAAAAAAAAAAGGAAAACAAAGTTCATTTCACTCTTAAAGGCAGTGGACACTATTGGTAATTGTCAAAGACTAGCCTTCACAGTGTGTGTATTTCAACAAGTGCATAAAATAACAAACCTGTGAAAATTTGAGCTCAATCGGTCATCGAACTTGCGAGATAATAATGAAAGAAAAAAAACACCCTTGTCACTCGAAGTTGTGTGCGTTTATTTAGATGGTTGATTTCGAGACCTCAAGTTCTAAATCTGAGGTCTCGAAATCAAATTCATGGAAAATTACTTCTTTCTCAAAAACTATGGCACTTCAGAGGGTGCCATTTCTCACAATGTTTTATACCATCAACCTCTCCCTATTACTCGTCACCAAGAAAGGTTTTATGCTAATAATTATTTTGAGTAATTACCAATAGTGTCCCGGTCTGGCCCCAATGCGTGAGAAAATGGTTGCTGTGCGTGTGAGCGTGAGACAGAGCCCAAATGCGTGAGTCTCACGACTAATGCGTGAGACTTGGTAGGTCTGATAATATCTATATTATTAAAGCGCTTAAATCGCATGGGCGCCGCCGTGTTGTTTTCACGTTAAGTGTTGCTCGCACCCTGCTAAAATGATGCGTCCTGGGGTCAATTTCGGGGTACCCTAGGGTTGGGGATATGTGTTGTTTGTGACTTCACAGTCAAAGCGTGAGCGTGTATAACTTTGGGATTGAGTGCAAGCGTCCTTTGTGATGTCACAGTCACAGCGCGAGCATCCAGTAACTTTGCGCGTACAGTAAAGAACAATGCATGGGATCGAGGCACGACGACAGGACGAAAGCTGGTGGTGGGGGGGGGGGGGCTTATTAGAGCACGCTGTGGGACAGGGAGAAGGAAGGTGCACACAGTGTGGTACGTAAGGGGCGGGGGAACGGCCAAAAAAGAAGGGAACATATTAAAAAGGGCTGGGAAAATTGTACGGAAAGGGGAAAAAGAACAAGGGACTACCGTATTTTCCTGCGGATAAGACGCTCGGCAGACAAGGCGCAGGACGCTAAAATGACCCCAAAAAATTCAAACGTCAGCAGACAAGGCGCACTGCCGCACAAGGCGCATGTTTAATTGCACACAAAAGAACACCTGGCGCCACCCCGTGTCGGTACATTGACACAAAGACGTAATTTGTTGCCTTTGAGAACCTACATATACCGACCTTCATCCAATCAGCCAACGCTGTATATTGTTAATAACATAAAGTCCGGCCTAATCAGCGGGCAGAAACCATGGTCCACGCACTGTCTGAAGTTAATTTTATTTGCAACATGAACACAATGCCTCCCTGGACATCCGACGCCCCACACAAAGAGGATCCTTGCTGATACAGATACATTGCAACGACAGATGGACATAGCGTGTGTGTGTAGTAATGTATCAGCCGGCCGGGATGTCGCTGCATGCACATTAGTATGTACATGTACACTGTGAATTGCGCTGCTCAATCTCGAGATTGCACAACAGATGTTGGGGACATGTGGGCACCATATTGAGCGATGTTCACCGACGGGTTGCGCTATGCCCTCGCATTTGCACTGCCTGGAAATGCACTAAAATTCCCACGTGACTGTGCGGATCCCAAGCATGCCCAGACACGTTGAGTCTTGTCTCTATACGTTTATTGCTAGTTTGCGTAATTTTTACCAATAGAGGGCGTTTAGTCTCAAGCGTTCAATGTTTCTTGTATTTATTGTCACACGCACAGTAACAACGCTTATAGGCGTGATATCTGCTTTTGTGTTGCGTGATTAAATTTACAGACCTCGAAACGGTTGCGTTTTGGGGCTAATTTTCTGTGTAATTTTGAGAGACGTTCGAGTCTGAACTTGGACATCGTTGATTTAACAGGTAAGTTTCATGCAAGGGCAAACATGATTTTAACAACTGTTCCTACCCAAAGTTCTGAAGCAATAAAATAATTCAATAAAATAAAATGTGTTTTCGTCCCTAATTTTTTTGGCTAGTGTTGTATTATTTTAGTTGGCCTTACAAACAAATACAAATCATATCCTAGTAAGACAATGCTACGTTCTCATAATATTAATACTTTTTAAAGCAAACGTCTAAAAAGAGGCAATAAATATTAATACGATTTGAACGTTTGTTGTAACATTAATATAAAACTCTTGTCCTACCAAAGATGACAGTTAAGTTCCCAAAGCACTTATCAATCACAAAAGTCTAAACAGAGGCAAATAAATTATTACCCTATCCTCTTAAAATACGTTCAGCCTAAAGCACACTTCAGAGATCATTGTTCTCTACAATAAAAACCCTCAAAGTTTACCACACAATAGCGGTTGGGTGAATGACGTTTGTATGAAGTTACTGACTGTCAATCGTTTTCAGAACGAATACCCGGCCACACAGAAAAATGTTTGTACACCGCCAACGTCTGTTAGACCGAAAGCTAGACGCATTGCGGCATTGGTGGAATGAAAGCGCGGTCATGGGGAATAAACACGAATAATTGGACCGTCTGGGGGATTGCGGCATTGTTCGAACGAAAATACGGTCTCAGTGTCTGAATAGCCTTGTTTGACCGCATTATTGAGTAAGGATTCTTCACACAAAGATCGTTGATTTGAACTGGACATGAAGGTATTTATTATTTCACGCCGTGATCATAAAAAAAAAAAAAATCGTCAGCAGACAAGGCGCACCGAAAGATAAGACGCATCAATGTTTTTGGGGTCTAAAAAGTCAGATAAGACACGTCTTATCCCCAGGAAAATATGGTATCGATGACATTGGACAGGGAAAAATAAACTGGACAGAGGAAAATACACGAAACGGAGAACCACCTGACTGGCGGGACCCGCGCGGAAGGGGGAAAGGCTGGGTGGTTTGCCACAGTAATTTTTATTGTGACCCTGCCCAGCGACTTTAACCCTCCCCTGTACACAGCGCTACACTTGCAGCATTTTATACGTAGAGCTTTCTAACGGGGTTGCCGCGCGAAGCGCGGCACCCAACCCCGCTAGTAATAATAATAATTGGGAAGAGGTTTCCTTGTGGGTGGTTAACCCAAAGATACAGGTTTTGTATAAAAAATATATTGATAAATCACATCTTAAAGATATTAATAAATCATATCTTATACATTTAGAAACCCTTAGTAAATTTCATTTTGTCAAAAGAAGACAAGTAAAAAACAAAATTAATTTAATTTCAATGAAGAAGACAACAAATCATCCAAAAAAGTTTTGTTTCTTGCACTTGGGGGCATAGTTCTTAAATTCATCTTGTATATCCTAGGAGGTCCTGTTTTCGAGGTGTCCCTAAAATCGTGGCAAATCTTTTACCTCTCTGTGCGCGATGTAAACAGTCCCTACATAAAAATTGTGTGGTTTTATTTGCCAAGCAAAGAGTCTCTTCTCCCTTGACCAAAACTTAGAAACACATAAGGCTCCACTGGTCATTTGCACTTGTAAATGCAAAAAGTTTGGTATGTTAGGCATTTCTACAGGTACAAAAATATGTAATAATGTTGAGGCCATATAAAAATATTTGCCCTCCGAAAAAGTTTCATCAAACACTATTTCAATTCACTAATTCATAATGATCAAATCATGTGAATGAATATTTTGCTGAGCATTCTGGAAAAAAATACAGAGGCTTAAAGAAGCCATGTGCCTTATATCATTTTCTAATATTTTTGGAGATTTTTATTTGTTAACCCTCATATCAATATTATTAGTAATATTAAAATTTAAACATCAGCTTGTTGATTCAATTATCACTGTTTATTTACACGCTTTATTGTAAATATTAAGACAAAAAATAAAGATCTTTCAGATTTGAAAGCCAGCAATTATTCACACTTTCCATTATCATCATCATCATCATCATCATCATCATCATCATCATCATCATCATCATCATCATCATCATCATCATCATCATCATCATCATCATCATCATCATCATCATCATCATCATTATCATTATTATTATTATTATTATTATTATTATTATTATTATTATTATTATTATTATTATTATTTTTTTTTTTAATAAAAAAATATTTTGAATAAAATGAAGACAACTGCTGGCTATAGAGTCATACACAGAGTATCAAAGAACACTTATAGTCACTGCAGATGTTTCTTCCATGTATGGCTTCACCGTGAAACCATACTTTCTCGTTTGCCATGAAAACAGGAAAAACTCAAAACATATGGGGCCAGTTGAAGTCATCGAAGATAGGTGTGTAGTGTGAACATTTCAATGTCCATCAAGTTTTAATATATTATGTTTGCATAATTCATATTAACAAATGAAGATATTAGGGCATCGGTTGAAATATGGCATCATTATTTTTTTTCCAATTCAAAGAAAAAGGCATAATACCGTGAAAACTGGTAAGCTAGGAGAATACATGTACATCTTGCTTCAGGCGCTCTTTTGCGTCTTTATTTTGGCAAATTCTTTTACAAACTCGATTCATTCACCATGTTTTTCGTCCGTTCACTAAACGACAAATACCATATAAGGGCATTTCTGACAACAGCGCCCTCTGTTGTTCAATGAATGTGTTCGACGGGTCCCTGTGAAATTTGGACGTCAGATAAACTGTCGTGAAGGTTATGCAATGCAGGTTTGTGCTAGCGTGCGTGCAATGACTATGGATCACCGCTGTTCAGAGCTCTACATGCACATCGAGTGCCAAATAGTTTTGCGCATGCGCAAGATTTTCAGAAAGTTCAACATGAGATAAATTATTCATAGCAGTGACCCCGTCGCTGTTTTGTGCATGTTTCTATGACTTAAAACCGAGACCAAAAGGACGTCAACCGTGAGTTTTGTTGGCGTTTGTTAGTAAAATTGAATTTCCCTGATATTCAAACAATGTTTGTTGTAGAGGAAAGTTATAATTCTATCAAATTATTCCGTTTATTTAGCAGCAAACCCTCTGGATTAATCAAAATCAGTGGGACTCCCCTGACGTTTTTCTGACGCGGCCGACTATTTCGCTTCCACAGTGCCCACATGTTTCACATTCAAACAAAACAAACGCATACTTGAATGCACAATGTTTGTTGCAATGCACACGTCACAAAAAGCGACAATTTCCCATTGCTTGTGTGCATTACTCTTGATAAAAATGCTTCACCAGAGCGTCGTCATGTGTTACAAAAATAAACAGGGAATTGTTTTCAAAGGGTTTGCTCTCTAAATTTTGAGTGGAAAACATTAGTTGTTATATATTGCTTACGTGTGAGGTCTATTTCTCATCAAGAAAATTCACATTATGTAGGTTTTGAAAGATCAATTTGACTCAAAATCCCACCATCGCAACTAACTTCATTGCATATTCATGTTTATAGTTTTCCATCTTGGCTTTTAATTGGTCGAAGATCGCGATGACCCTGAATCGTTTTCAATAGTTGAAAGGCTACATTTTGTTTACGATTTCGACACAAGAGGGCGCTCATCATCAGTTTCGCACATGCGCAAAACTAACTGTCAGCGAGTAAACAGCGGTGGGATGCGAGGGAATCTCAGTTGCGCTTGATTTATGTGTGTGGGTGAACGTTGAAGGAACACCATGAATAGAGTTCGCTGGATAATCATTGTCGGCCGTAAAGTAGTCGGCCGAAAACTTATTTGTGTCAATAAATATTGGGAGTAATTGCAGAATGCCCCGCCACTCGGAATTACATCGCCACTATAGGAGTAGTAGTTGGATGTCTAACCATACACGATCAAAATAGAACTAATTTTCATGAGAAACTACGGCTTTTAATACTGCCAACAGGTCAGGAATAATCGTTAACTTATACAGAGAAGTCATAACATGAAGTGAACCAAGAGCGACCTCAAGAGGGCGCTAGACTGAACTGGCATGACTCCTTCTATTTACCATTTGTCCATTGTTCAAAAGAGGAGTAAGGAGAGCCATCTAACAAACTAAATGTAAGAGTTAGTAATGACCGCGTTATAGTAAAACAGTCTGGAGCGTCTGGGTTGAGTGTAAGACACGTCGGGCAAATCCAGTGAAGCACTTGTGCTGTTGTCAGGCTTGCCTGCCAAAGAGTCATTAGCCAAGTGTAAGTCGGGACCAAAATCTGTAGCTGGATGGGCACTGCCGGGAACAGCGTTGGACGTTCGGCTGGCGTGGAAAGTTCGTGAGGAATGTCCGGCGGAACGGGGGCTGAGGCACGGGTTCAAAGTCAGCATCGTCATTGTTGGCGTTATCGCGAGAGTATGGGAGGGGACGACTCAAATTGCAGGGAACTTTGTAGCAGAGTTTTGCGGATATGCACCACAGGCCCTCGACAGATGAGACTAGATAGCGATTTCGTGCACAAGACTTGTTGCGGTCGCTGTAGAGGTATACCAAGTCGCCGACTTCAACCGGTGTCTCGGATGGAAGAGACTTCAGAGGGGCTTTGCATTTTTCGCTGTACTACGGGCAAAGACTCCAAGCTTTCAAGTTCATCAAACTTGTGCTGGAGTTCTTGGAGCTTGTCTTGAGCGTACTGGGAGAATCGGCCTTTGCGCTGTGGGGGTTGAACTGGACCCATGTTTACGACTGCTTGAAAGGGGCCTGCAGAGCCGTTGTAGCCAGGGAAAGCGGGGTCAAATACCTCGTCATACTCTTCGAGCAGAGAGAGGAACTGTGACTAAATAGTGTTATCTGGGTCGATAGAGACGGAGGCGGAGAAGCGAGGGGCCACGTTTGGTGTGCGTGGAGGCTGGCGGGGAAGCGGTTTGGTCTCTGTTGGGTTGACAGGGTTTTCGTCGGGCGTTTGAGGAATGAACGAACACCGGACTTGGCAGAATTGTTCCTGTCGTCGTAGCACGCGGGGCTCAGAATTGAGATTTGGGATGCGCACTTTGCCAGCGACACTATGTACGAGGCTCGGAGGGGGCCATGGTCTCGACAGTGATTTGGCGCTTGTGTCGGTGCTTGTGAGGGATAGTTTGGTCTCGCCGATGACGTTCAGGGGGGATGAGCCGTCTGCCTGGTGTGCCGACTGGGAACTCTTTGAGATCTTGACCCCAAGTTTTATGGCTGTGGAGTTGCGAATCAGATTTCCGGTCGCTCCGCTGTCAATTATGATGCGTATGGAGATTGATGAATTTGGACACGGAGTGTGGAAGGTTCATGGGACTCGGTGACTGGTGTGCATGCTAGCTCAAAGGTTTCAGCACTGGAGTCATCCTCCTCGAAAATGCTGGCAACTTGGCGAGCTCTCGCGATGTATTTGCGGTCTCCCTCAGGTAAGTGTGGGCACTCGCTCAGGAAGTGGAGAGAGTCTGATCGGCCAACTTGCTTACACAGCAGACATGACTTGAATGGTTTGTTGCTTTGGGGTCGAGGTGTCGTCTGTCGAGGTTTCGGCTTTGTGAACGAGGTTGGCCGAAAGGTGGAAGTGTGCATTGATCGGCGTCTTCAGAAGTGTGGAGTTCATCCAGGAGGGAGTCGAGGGCCTGTGAGATTTCGGGTTTGATTGATGCCAATGTCCGTGAGCGGAGTTCGGTGCCATAGCGTTGTTTGATTAGCCTAGGTAGGGTAGGATGGTTGAGCCGAAGCCATGAGAGGACAATAAAGTTTTCAAGTGTGGGGGTGAGCTCCACGTCTTTCTGGATAGGTATGCCGTGGTGACATATGCCGGAGTCGCGAAGAAGGAGGCTGTCCTCAACGAACGCAACGAGGCACTGATACAGATCCTCTGGGCGCTCATCTGGTTTGAGTTGAATTGAGGCAAAGTCAATGAAATGACCCCCTGTTGACTGAAACCCAAAATGTAGGCGTACTGCCTGCCAAATGTTCAAAATTGAGGATGAGTTTCGAACAATGGTGTTACGGGATATGACAGGGCAGTAGTTTGCGATTTGGCCAAGCATGAGTTCCAACATGGTGACCTTTTGTTGAGCGGTGCGGCGATTTGCGGCCTCAATGTCTGGACCATTGTCAGTAAATCCACGTAGTGGGGAAGACTTTGTCGTCTGTCTCGGTAGACTGTGTCGTCTACCGAGAGATGACTTCACTAACTGAAAGTACAGAGCTACAGAAAGACATACACAGATTACAGAACTGGGCATCTAAATGGCAAATGGAATTCAATGTCTCCAAATGCTACTGTATGCACATAACGCATAAATAGACACCACTAACAACAAGCTACTCTCTCAACGGTCATGACTTGGACAACGTTATATCCCATACCTCTGTAGGGGTACATATAAACAGTAACTTGACTTGGGCACAGCACATCGGCAAGGTAGCTACAAAGGGAAACCAAATTTTAGGCCTCATAGCGTAAAAATCTCCACAGCTGTTCCCCTGTTCTTCCGAGTAAAGGAAGCAGTGTACAAGACCTTAGTCCTCCCACGCCTGGAGTGTTGTGCTAGTATCTGGGATCCATTTTACACAAAAAAATAATCCAACTTGAGGCAGTCCAACGCAGAGCCGCAAGATTCGTTTCAAATAGATACACTAAGACCGATAGTGTCTCTTCAATCATCTCAACTCTGGGCTGGAAACCTCTTGGGGAGCGCAGAATGGCTGCATACCTATCCTTACTTTACAAGTCCATACATCATAGAGCTGCAATAAATTCTGACCATCTAAATCAAAACCCAAACAAAATGACTGGAGTACAAACTCGTTCAACAAAATCAATATCCTTCATCAGAGTACCCGCAAACAAGGATTGCTACAAACACTCGTTCCTACCGAAAACTACAGCAGAATGGAACCTCAAAATAGAACTAATTTTCATGAGAAACTACGGCTTTTAATACTGCCAACGGGTCAGGAATAATCGTAAACTTATACAGAGAAGTCATAACATGAACTGAACCAAGAGCGACCTCAAGAGGGCGCTAGACTGAACTGGCATGACTCCTATTTACCATTTGTCCATTGTTCAAAAGAGGAGTAAGGAGAGCCATCTAACAAACTAAATGTAAGAGTTAGTAATGACCGCGTTATAGTAAAACAGTCTGGAGCGTCTGGGTTGAGCGTAAGACACGTCGGGCAAATCCAGTGAAGCACTTGTGCCGTTGTCAGGCTTGCCTGCCAAAGAGTCATTAGCCAAGTGTAGGGGATGGTTGTAAAATGTTCAAGTCCAAAGGGTTTACCGATTTGCTGCTACAGCGGCTACATGGGCTACAAAAATGAGGCTCCATTGAAGCATGCAGTAAAGTATGGAGGTTTACTTAAGTATAAGGGGATGCTTGTAAAATCTATGGCCGAGTTCGGGTGGCGTGTTCTTGGATGCTCGAGAACAAGACGGAGCGCTGTTCTTGTTTCATCTGCTCAAACGACGATGTGATAAAAGCGCCACGAAAAGAGGTTCGGTACTTGTCATGTGACAACGTGGTTCGTCACTTAAATAGGATGTTTTTTTAACAATTGGAAACCCGACAGTAGAAAAGAGACCACAATTTCACTATTTTCTTTGGAACGACTATCAACTTTCAACTTATCAATATTAACTTTAACAGTCTATTTAAGAGTCATTTTGCATCTAATTTAGTTATTCTCTTGATGTTGTGCTGCCATTTTGTAAAGTGTTGTTCTCGAAACCCCCGATGAAAGGTGGTGTGTGATCTTGTTCCGAGTGAATCATTCTCGGGTCATGTTCTCATCGTTCGGGCGTGAGAACAGCGCACTCGGGCCAAGAACACACCGCCCGAACTCAGCCACCAATTTGCGGATACAGCGGCTACACGGGCTACAAGAACGAGGCTCCATTGAAGCATGCAGTAAAGTATGGAGGTGTACTTAAGTATAGGGGATGGTTGTAAAATGTGGGGGTCAACAATGAATAGGGGGACAAAAAGGGGGGGGGGGGGTGAAGCAAGAAGATGGAAACACCACAAGCAAGAAGATGGAAACACAAAGGACAACATCAAGGGTGGGGAGGTGGGGTAAAAAAGTAATTAGTTAGTGAATGAGGCTGAGGCTAAAAGGCTATGGGGAAAAAGGAGACGGCAAGACGGTTTATTAGTCGTTTCCTTCTTGGATGTTCAGACCGTGGGGTTGAATGGTCTGGAGGTGTCTAATCCAGAGTTTCTCCCTACTCAAACGAACAGTCTCTCTGTGGTTGCCTAGTGCCTCTATGCCCTGTAAGATCATGTCAGAAATGGAGTGATTAGGAAGATTGAAGTGATGACCTACAGGTGTATCTAGCTTTTGGGTCTTGACTGTAGATCTGTGGCCGTAGAAACGCCTCTTGAGTGTAGTTCTTGTTTCACCTATATATTGAACACCACAGACTCTGCAAGATATGAGATAAATGAGATTAGTGGTGGTGCAGGTGACATGACCCCTTGTCTTATGGGTGGTACCGCCGGTGTTACTGGTGAAGGAGTCCGATTCCCTGATGTGTTGTCTACAGACGATGCATTTGGAGATGTTGGAACACCTAAAATGACCGTTTTGAGCAAGGGTATCTGAAAGGGTACATAATGAGAGGTTAATGAATGTGGATTGAGGGGCCGACGGTTCAGCTTCAGTGGGTACATTGCGTTTGAATCGTCTCCGTCTGTGATGCTGCTGTTTGAAGACAAGACGACCAATCTTGCCATTTCTCCTAGAAATCAGAACAGATTCAAGTTTAGTTAAACCAGCATCGATCTCACTGGTGAATTGCTCACACGGGCACTTGAGCAGATGGACCTAAGTTCCGCTTCAAGATAGCATATATAGATGCAGAAAATGACCTTCTCTCCAAGGGACTCAACTTCTGCCCCACTCCTCCCACAGTCAATCAGGTTGAGCTTAGTCAGGACCTTACTGACTACTACCGTAGAATTTGACTCCGTGAATTCTTCCTCGACTCACCACCCATGGATCCTGAGCCATTTTATTGTAAGAGTAAATGGGTACCACCTAAGAACTGTGTTCCTTCCCTTGAAACTTACTTGCAGGTTGTTAGTTCACAAATTAACTTGATTGATCATTCTACCCACAGGACTCATGACAACCTCCCTAGAGAAGAGCGTGAGGCTCTTCAGACTCTGCGAGCACGGAAAGACATCATCATCAAGCCAGCCGACAAGGGCTCTGCTGTTGTTGTCATGGGTCGTCAGCAATACATCGATGAAGCCATGAGACAACTGAACAACAAAACTAATTATAAACCACTTGACACTGATCCAACAGGCACCTTCTCAAAGGAGATTCAACAAACACTGGACGAAATGCATGACTGTGACAACCTCTCCAAGAAAGCTCACAAGTTTCTCTCCGCGGTCGACTGTAGAACAGCCAGGTTTTACCTCCTTCCAAAGGTACACAAACCAGACAACCCAGGAAGACCCATCATATCTGGCAATGGTTCCCCCACTGAGAACATTTTTTTTTTTGACAGTTTTCTCAAGCCATTAATGCCGCAGATTCCATCATTAATTCATGACACTCCAGGTTTCCTCCGCAAAATCGCAGGTATTCAGAAGCATGTCCCAAACACAGCCATCATCGGTACTTTTGATGTAACCTCTCTATACACCAACATTCCCCAAGATGAAGGGATTGCTGCCTGCTCCTCAGCTCTGGCTAAGAGTGGTCACACATCACCGCCCATTTCAGACATTGTATCCCTCATGCAACATGTTCTAACAAAAAACAACTTTTCTTTCATGGGTAAGAATTTCCTACAGGTACAGGGCACTGCAATGGGCACACGTATGGCACCATCAATGGCGTGCCTTTTCATGAGCCATCTTGAACAGCGCATGTTGGCGTCTGGTGTCTGGTGTCTGGTGGTGCTAGATCGATGACATCTTTTCATCTCGACAAGCGATGAAGCAAGCCTCAAAGCTTTCATTAATCACATAAATTCCTTCCACAGGACCATCAAATTCACGAGCGAATACTCAACCAAGGATACACACTTTCTGGATGTCAAGGTTCTCAAGACGGATGAAGGCTTAATCACAGATCTCTTCGTTAAACCCACAGACGAACACCAATACCTACATTCCACTAGCTGTCACCCCCCGACACTGCAAAACCAGCATAGCCTACAGTCAGGCCCTCAGACTCCGTCGAATCTGTTCTAATGATTCTGATTTTATCCACCACTCACAGGAACTTAAGAAACACCTTGTTTCCAGGGGTCATAGATCTCTAGCAGTCCATCGAGCTATCCAGAGAGTCAAGGCTCGTTCTAGGGAGTCAGTACTTTCCAAAGGACCCAAGAAACAACAGAGTCCTACGGGGAAAGTTCCTTTTGTTGTCACTTGCCACCCCTCACTTCCTCCCATTCGTAAAATAACTAGTTCTAACCATCATATTCTTCACACATCAGATCGACTTCAACGTGCTGTGCAGGAAGAACCCATAGTTGCCTACAGACGCCCACAAAGTCTCAGGGATCTCATTGTCCAAGCAGAAGTCCCTCCCATTAATGATGATGTTAATCCCCCTCTACCACAGGGAACTTTTAGGTGTTCCAACATCTCCAAATGCATCGTCTGTAGACAACACATCAGGGAATCGGACTCCTTCACCAGTAACACCGGCGGTACCACCCATAAGACAAGGGGTCATGTCACCTGCACCACCACTAATCTCATTTATCTCATATCTTGCAGAGTCTGTGGTGTTCAATATATAGGTGAAACAAGAACTACACTCAAGAGGCGTTTCTACGGCCACAGATCTACAGTCAAGACCCAAAAGCTAGATACACCTGTAGGTCATCACTTCAATCTTCCTAATCACTCCATTTCTGACATGATTTTACAGGGCATAGAGGCACTAGGCAACCACAGAGAGACTGTGCGTTTGAGTAGGGAGAAACTCTGGATTAGACGCCTCCAGACCATTCAACCCCATGGTCTGATCATCCAAGAAGGAATCGACTAATAAACCTGTAGTTTTGCCGTCTCCTTTTTCCCCATAGCCTTTTAGCCTCAGCCTCATTCACTAACTAATTACTTTTTTACCCCACCTCCCCACACTTGATGTTGTCCTTTGTGTTTCCATTTTCTTGCTTGTGGTCAAGCCACTCCCTTCCCTTCACCCCCTCCTTTTTCTCCCCCTATTCATTGTTTACCCACTGCCTTTTTCTGTATGCTTTCTAACCCCATTCATAGTTTCACTTATGTTACCTGTTCATGTTTGTTGTGTTGTCATTTAGCCTTCGAGAAAGACTCTGCTAGGTTAGAAACTCTCGGTCCATTTGGTTGGTAAGTTGTTTGTAACACCTAATTCTATTTTCTCAAAATACAATATTAATGACAATTTTCCTTACCAATTATAAATACAATTTCTAATCCAATACGAAGCGATTATTACCTGTATAATTACCTCCCTTACCCCACATTACCTTTCACAACATTTGTATATACTAGAATCCTCCTCATTTAGCGGGTTCTAGCGGGGTGCCGCGCGAAGCACAGCATCCCGCTAGTATTATAACAAAACCATAGCATAACTGGTTAATATGTTTTTACATACTTAAACTGAGACGAAAATTATTACTTTTACTCATTTCTCAAAAACTACGGCACCTCAGTAAGTAACATTTCAAGGGAGGCTTGTAAATCTGTGGACATTGTGTTTTTTGTTAGGAAAAAGTACATATAACCTTTAAGTATAGGGGATGGTTGTAAAATGTTTAAGTCCAAAGGGTGTACCGATTTGCTGCTACAGCGGCTACACGGGCTACATGACAAGGCTCCATTGAAGCATGCAGTAAAATATGGACGCATGGAGTTCAAAAGTTGTCGTAGCTAACGCCGGCTACAAGAAGGGAATTTGCAATTGTGCCAAATAAATATTGAACTTGAGTTTAAAAAAGGGCACGATGGCCAAGGGGGAGAAAATTTTATTTTTTGCGGTGGCGATGCTCAAAACTGTATTTTTTGTGTGCAAAACCTGTACACCCGTATTTTTTACAAAAACCCGTACAAAATACAGCAAAAACGTACTAGTTGGCATGTCTGATAGTCTCTTCTACAGTCAAAATACAGCAAAAACGTACTAGTTGGCATGTCTGATAGTCTCTTCTACAGTCAAAATACAGCAAAAACGTACTAGTTGGCATGTCTGATAGTCTCTTCTACAGTCAAAATACAGGAAAAACGTACTAGTTGGCATGTCTGATAGTCTCTTCTACAGTCAAAATACAGGAAAAACGTACTAGTTGGCATGTCTGATAGTCTCTTCTACAGTCAAAATACAGCAAAAACGTACTAGTTGGCATGTCTGATAGTCTCTTCTACAGTCAAAATACAGCAAAAACGTACTAGTTGGCATGTCTGATAGTCTCTTCTACAGTCAAAATACAGCAAAAACGTACTAGTTGGCATGTCTGATAGTCTCTTCTACAGTCAAAATACAGCAAAAACGTACTAGTTGGCATGTCTGATAGTCTCTTCTACAGTCGTAGAACCACATAAGCTATTTTGACAATCTATACATCATATGAAAGGAAACAGGAACAGGGCTTACTCCAACATAGCACCAAGACTCTGGCACTTCCGTAATACCTCAGACAAATCCATAACAACACTCTCTTCCAGCAGAAACTCAAAACACACCTGTTCTTGCTGCTTTCCAACATCTTGACAAAACTTGACCGGCGCCTTTGAATGTTTTTCTTATTTAGTAAAGTTCGCATTATAAATGCTGTAGTTTATGTATTATTATTTAAAAATGTACATGTACTTGTAAGGCATCTAAGTTTACAATTATTATGCTTAGTTAGTAATATTACTGGCAAACAGTGTCATTTTTAACCACATGTATACAAGCAGTGGGTCTTTTTTTGTTTCAAGTCAAATAACATTATTGTGGTTCATTATCACAAGTGCTTTTAACTGAATTTGGATTGCATGGGTTGCCTAAAGTCTTTATGGCTTTTAGCAACTGAATTAGGATTGCATGGGTTGCCTAAAGTCTTTATGGCTTTTAGCAACTGAATTTGGATTGCATGGGTTGCCTAAAGTCTTTATGGCTTCTAGCAACTGAATTAGGATTGCATGGGTTGCCAAAAGTCTTTATGGCTTTTAGCAACTGAATTTGGATTGCATGGGTTGCCTTAAGTCTTTATGGCTTCTAGCAACTGAATTAGGATTGCATGGGTTGCCAAAAGTCTTTATGGCTTCTAGCAACTGAATTAGGATTGCATGGGTTGCCTAAAGTCTTTATGGCTTTTAGCAACTGAATTTGGATTGCTCAGCTTGTTCATTTACAGAAGTTTCCTCATGTGTGTTTGAATGAATCACTGGGGTCCAAAACTCTTCCTAGTTTAATTTGTTTTACCTCAGCGCTGCAACAAAGCGGCTATACAAATTGAAGCTCCCAATTATGACGTAACATGAGTGATCACGTAACAGAGCTATTTGCGAATTTTTCAGAAAAGCGCTAGATAAAGGGTATGCAAAGTTACTGACTTGACATTTTCGTTCAAGCAGGTCTTTAACTAACAGTTATAAAAAATGTCAAGATGTAAATTACAGTTGAGCTTACCTGTTGGTTGCAACAGCTTCTGAATATCCATAAAGATTATGTAGATCATAATGTCTACCAATGCAGTGAGTGGCCGAAGCACAAATTGTCTTCGCAGAAAGTTTTCCATCAAGTATTGCTGCAATTTAATGTTTTTCAAACAAATTAAAAAGTTATTATTCAGACAAATGTTAAATCCCCCCCTCACAGAAGTGTAATTTGGGTCTACGAGGGAATACTTACCTGTAGAGCACAATACCAGCAGGTAAATGTAATATCGCTAAGATTCAATAGTGCCTCTATTGGCCGACCCATAGCGCCCCGCGGTGTATTGCGCGATCTTCCTCTTTTCTCGAGAACCCCCAAGACATCGAGGCCAGTGGGGACGAAGGGAGGGATGCTCTACAGGTAAGTATTCCCTTGTCCCCAACCACACTTATGTGGGGGGGGGGGGGAGTCTACTTTACTCATACTTACCTGTAGAGCACAATACTGTTTTTGCATAGACTCGCACTGAGTACTGGTGTTGGGTATGCAAGATTTCAGGGGTATACGTGACCCGCTACGTGAAAATGAGTCAGATGTCGCACAATGCATTATGAGTCAGATGTCGCACAATGCATTATGCTCCTCTTAAATTCGTTCCTTTTTTTTTGTTCATCTTGTTGCCCTCCTGTCATGTTCTGTTCTGGGTTTTTATTTTTATATACATGTATATATATATATATATATATATATATATTTTTTTTTTTTAATATATATTGTGTGCTTTTTGCTGGTTTATTTATTGTATTCATTATTATTTTGTGTGGTTCGTTGCTTTTCGTTTAATTTTTGATGTGCTTTCTGACGTACTTGTATTGTTGAGGTCAAATAAATAATAATAATAATAATAATTAAGTTATGGACAGTTTTATGTGAAAAAAAAAGAAGTTTTTTTTTTACTTTTTAAGATCTTTAGTTGCATGGTTAACCTTGAGAACACTTACATTTAGGCAATAAAGCGATGAATACAACAATTTAGTGATCATACTTATGTCTAATTTGTATCCTTTTGCGCGAAATTGTAGTTTAAAACATCACTTTACTTGAAATTCGTTTTTCAGAAAAAATGATGTATTGGCTAATTTAAAACGGGAGTAACTCAGCAACGCAACACACCCCAAAGCTTAGACATATACAAAATTAGTGCTGCTGGTGTGTTCTTACCAGCCACGCATACATGTACATGTACAACTCAATTCTTGAAATTGTCAACATCTGACTCATTTTCACGTAGGGGGTCACATATGGTCTCCCTGGACGCCCAACTTCGAAATCAAACCCGGAGGCGCGTAGGTGCCAACGCTGGGAGAGTGACATCTAAAATGTATTACATGTATACGTGTATATAGATGATATAAATGTTGTTCACATTAAAAACAAAGAGTCAATAAGGGAACAATGAAAAAGTGGGAACTGACTTATTGCTGTAAAGTCCCTGGCTGGGTCAAAGTCACTTATTGCTGTAAGGTCCCTGGCTGGGTCAAAGTCACTTATTGCTGTAAGGTCCCTGGCTGGGTCAAAGTCACTTATTGCTGTAAAGTCCCTGGCTGGGTCAAAGTCACTTATTGCTGTAAAGTCCCTGGCTGGGTCAAAGTCACTTATTGCTGTAAGGTCCCTGGCTGGGTCAAAGTCACTTATTGCTGTAGGTCCCTGGCTGGGTCAAAGTCACTTATTGCTGTAAGGTCCCTGGCTGGGTCAAAGTCACTTATTGCTGTAAGGTCCCTGGCTGGGTCAAAGTCACTTAATGCTGTAAAGTCCCTGGCTGGATCAAAGTCACTTATTGCTGTAAGGTCCCTGGCTGGATCAAAGTCACTTATTGCTGTAAGGTCCCTGGCTGGGTCAAAGCGTCGCTGGCTGCAGCTCTGCCCTCTGTCTGGAAAACATCCCTCAATAACAAAATGTGTTTGGGGTCTTCCAGCAGGCTGCCAGTGTGACATCACTTAAAGAAACACCTTTAAAATATGCCCATCATGTCATTGCGCTAGCCATTTGTCATATATCCACCTGCTAATACAGGGTGGTAGTCTTTTCCATCATGGCTGACTAAACAGTTGAGCCAAAGCTCAGAAGTCTCCTCATCCTCAATCCTCTTAAGGCCAAATGCCAACATGGTGGCAGCGGTAAATTACAGTACTTTTATATACATAAACTAATACAGTATAGACAGTACTTTCAGACACTTTCTGGCAAAATAATCCGTCAATTTTTTCATTGTGGCCGACTACTACTCAAAGTTTCCATTCATCCAGAAGCTACCAGTACCATGCACATAAGCCAAGTAGTTGTAAACGAACGCCACAAAACGAAAGACTCGATCCAGTGGCAGTGGTGTGAACATGGCACTCCTGTGTATTCGAACAACCCCTGTTGACCACAGTAGTCCAAGCCTCGATCAACTCCTCTACAACAGGAAAGTCAGAGGAAACTTACCTGCCAAAATCCGCAACTCCCTAAGAGCTCCTGACGAGATGCAAAAACGTCTACATAAGTGTCAGAGTACACAGAAACAATATCATGACTGACAAGCAAAAAATTTGCTACCTCCTCTACATCAAGGGGATGTATAGCCCGTTGCTTGCACCATCGATAACTACATGCTGCAATCTCCGCAGCTCGTTGCGAAAGGCCTGAGCTGGGTTGGAACATGATGTCTACCCTTTGGGGAGAACTGCGGGGCGATGAACCAGCAGCTTGATCAGTCGTGTGAATCACGGCTGGCGGGGCCAAAAAGGGACTATAAGGAGGATTTTGTAGTCGATCCTGCTACAGTTTGGTGATGACCCGGGCGAGAAGCGAGATTGGGGGAAAAGTGTAAGCTAAGAGCCTGTCCCACTGAAAAGTCACAGTGTCCCTCGTTCATGCATTGGGGTCATCAGGACCCCTCGTGCAGTACGTCGGGAACTGATGGTTGTTGCCTGAGTGAACAGATAGACGTGTGAAGGATCAATCAGTCGGAACAACAACTGCAGATTTATGTGGGCCGAGCTGTTATCGGGACCTCAGCAACCAGCCACCTAGCGCTGGCCCAGGGTTGCCCCCTAGTCAGCCACGCTGAGGTAGACACCAGATGGCTGATGTTGTGACGACTGGACTAGTGGCTAGGTTGCAAAAGGCACTGTGTGCTGGCTTAACAGGCTTTTAATGAGGGATGACAAAATGTGTTTTAACCTTGGTCTGAGGCAACTTGACGGACGGACCCAGTGGTTTCATAAGGTTGATCTTCTTTGTTGCCTTAAGACGTTTGGCCTCTGCCTGCATGAATTCTTCAAACTTCCCCGCAAAAAAGTCTGCTGGTCAAAGGAAGGGCCTCGAACCTCTTGCTGGCGCCCGGAGAAGGAAGGAAAAGTGCATTGAGGACATTACATCGACTAGCAGAGGTAGCCAGAGATGTAATCTGCAAGAATTGGTCCAAAGCAGTAGCAGGACTGGTAGCAGGTGTGTTTGCCCCCAGTTTCGACAGACTGAGCCCTCCCAAAATGCTTCATATACAGTACTGCCGAGAATTATTTGGCCCACAAACACGATGACCGTGTCCGTGTTATTATAGTGTTTTGTGCACAAGGTGTTTCATAGGGTATGTTCAGACAGCGTACTAACTTAGACCCGAACCGGTCTAACTTTTACGAGCAGCGGGGGGTGGTCGTAAAAATAAAAACCCATTGCGTTCAGACAGCACAGATTTAAACCCAATCCGGTTTATCTTCGGTTTTAAGAGGTCAAAGTAGACGTGACCCCGTTGCTCTAACATCCGGTTTTATTCATCAGATTCACGCACCGAGTATGCCGAGATACTGAGTGCCCCATGCCCTGGATGATCAGACAGGGCATAATTATTGGATACAAATGGCTCAAACGAACGCGGTAACAGTTTTACCGTTGGGAGGATATGGGCACTTAAAACAAACATGAACACGACTCGAAATTATTTTTTTAAACAAACAAAATATTGATACAAACCGCCGAGAAAACTCACCAAAATATTGTCCATATTCCATGAAACAGAACACGTTTCATTTTTGTGTTTAGTTTTATACCACTGTTTCCAATTTAATAAATACTTTTAGTTTGTACTTCAATCGATTGGAAGTTGCGATCTCTCAAAAGCTGGTGCCGCGATTTTTATTTCGATTCGTTCATAAACACAACTACACACGTGCAAGTTACGTAAATACAGGTACTTTGCAGTATTTTCCCAACTTCCCAACAACGTGGTGATATTGCTGGCGTAGGGAATTTCCCCTACACACAGCCTCGCGCCCACTGCAGTTCATTCTCCTAGATTGAAAGTACAACACGCTAGTAACGGTGACGGCAATAGAAAGGCACATCCACAGGATCGGTGATGGTAACTATGGGATATCAGAGAGTGATCCATATGGGATGGCAGCGCTCTACATGTGAGAAGCATTACAATTAAAATATGCTTCTTCGCTGCGCTCGTAGTATACGCATGGAAAACAGTTTCAATTTATTGTAGGACACTCAACAAAAAAAGCTTGGAAAATATAATTTTGTTTCAGAATTTAATAAATCATTGGCGTAGGCCTGTGTTAAACTGCATACACTGATCGAGAGGGTTTCGCCAACTCGGTAAGCGGCAAGAACGTAATATAAATACTCGGTGCTTTTCAGCATCAGAGGCAACAGAAACCGTATACAAGCACCCTGGGTCCCGGGCGTGTGCATTGAACCACACAATGGGTCGTCCGTTGTGAGTTAAAACCGGATGTCATTCTGTCCACACGCAGTGTTAAAAGATAAACCCGAACCGGTTTAGACTTAGACCGCCTCGCTGGACGGTTTAAGTTTTGGGGTTTAAACCCGATCCGGTCTAACTTTTTTTGCGTTCACACGCACAAAAGTTGAACCCGAACCGGTCTAAGTGGACTTAGACCAACTTTAGTACGGCGTGTGAACGACCTCATACAAACCACCAAAGGAACACCCGCTTTATCTTTGATTGTTGTGGTTAAGTCATGAGGCATCCAGGCCCTCTGGGAGTTGGGGGATTAAGATTGTTATCAGCGCTTATCCTACTACCATTTGACAAAGGTGTGAAAGCCATCCTGCATTCGAGTAATGAGGAATTTCTGTTTTACAAGTTGACAGTGCCCCACCTCCCCACTTTGTTATATTATTGCCGTTATGGAACAAACTTTTTTTTTAATGGTAAAATGTCGTATTCCGTCCGCAACACAAGTTATAGAAATGGTAGAATGTCAGTAGCAGTTTTTTACAAATTAGTTAACAATGTCCGAACTCCCCTCTTTGTTATATTTTTGCCGTTTCGGAACAAATGCATTTAAACAATGTTTTTTTAAGTGGTAGAATGTCTGTATTCCGTCTTTTACTATTGCCAGCA
This sequence comes from Asterias amurensis, assembly GCF_032118995.1. Lineage (NCBI taxonomy): Eukaryota > Metazoa > Echinodermata > Asteroidea > Forcipulatida > Asteriidae > Asterias > Asterias amurensis. Next base: position 293,258 of record NC_092666.1, read on the forward strand.
TTTGAGTATTGGGAAACCTTTAAAAGTTAAGAATGTCAGATCTCCGTCCCCTTTTTTCTTCAGTTTCGGGACAAACCTTTGTTTAATGGTAGAATGTCAGTATTCCGTCTTTTAAAATTGCTGGCATTCGATTATTGGGGAACATATTTTTTTACAAATTAAGAATGTCGGACCTCCCCTCTCCTTTTTTTTTCAGTTTCGGGACAAACCTTCTTTTTTTTTAATGCTAGAATGTCCGTAATCCGTCTTTCAATATTGCCGGCATTCGAGTATTGGGGAACATTTTTATTTTTTTTATTTTCCACATTAAGAATGTTGGATTTCCCTCCCCTTTTTTCTTCAGTTTTGTGTTTAGTTTAGGAGTGCTTCTCATAAGTGCTTCCAAAACAGCGAAGTTTTTATAAAATATACAAATATTGTATAAAAAATACAAATTAAAAACAATAATCCCATGAACTATAGGCAAAGTATTAGTTAACATATTTAAGTTTTATATTCAGTTTTTTCCTTTTTAAATTTGCTTCCTTCTTTAGGTCCGATTTACAGTGAATACAACGAAGCATAACCCTGTAATGTTTGTGTTATTCAAAAATGTCTTTGTAAAATGTTTTCCACATCGTCATGTTTACCCGCCATTTAAAAAAAAAAGTCAAAATGGACGTTACATGGACATGATAATCGCAGCCTGGTAACCCAACCTCCAACCAGATTTTTTTGACCAATTATTTTCCGACAAACTGTACCTTTTTTTTTTTTGCAGTTCTTCTTGTCTTTTTTTTTAATGGACCGAATTTAATAACGCCTTCAGATAAAAATATAATAGTGGAAGGTTTTAAGGAGATTTTTAACGTCTTTGTGGAAAGGGAATATCTGATGTGGATAGGGAGTTTATCATAAATGTAAAATCCTCTTAAGTAATGGATCACTCACACAACATAACATACATATTTTACAACCACAGTTCCAAAATGTAAAATGCTAGAAATCCTGCTCCCTACAAAGCAAACATAACATAGATCCACTGGCGGCAAACAACTGGACACTATTTTTTATAAACAAACAAAAAACGTATTTGAGCAAGGCCCACAACACATTGCTCCACAAACGACTATTACAAGACCATCTACCAATAGAAAAACCAGAATGCCCCCAAAGCCAGTACAGTCACTCCTGGCGTCACTCCTGGCCTCACAGCCAGTGGCAAAATTCCCTTAGATGTGCCTAGCTACAATCACAAAAGATACAAAATTGTTATACTACATTGTAATTTGATACAAAGTATAACAATTCTTCTACATTTTTGTTTTGTAAGCCACTGCTGACCCTGTTGACCTAGTTCTGAGTTCCCACCATAGTGCTATGCTTCCTACCCAGCCCACAGATGGGAACAACTTGGGCAAATAAGATATACTGAATCATGACCAAAAAAACGTGGAGATACCAGTGAAAACACAAGGGAAAATAACATGCAAAATTGCCCTGTTCAAATGGGGAAACGATTGTGCCATTTTAGTTGCCAGTAGAGGATGACTCAACGAGGACTCGACCAAAACGGCACTTGGGGACGATCGACGGCAATAGTAAAAATTATCAGTGTTGAAACCAAAGGCAAAAAAATATGTTATGTGTAACTGGTCGGACGTTCTTCCTCTTTAAAAAGTTCCCAAATGCTGGAAAGTCTCAAAACGGCATATTATTAAAAAGATGAGCACGAACATTTACCAACTAATTGTTTTTGTGTGTAATACTGTCCAACGGCAAATTATTAAAAAGGTCACGTCTTCAACATCAGTGCGAGACCTGGGTGTCATCATTGACAAGAATCTGAACATGCGTCGTCACATCAACATAGTCTGCCGAAACGCCTCTCTGGCTCTGAGAAGGATTGGAAAGATTCGCTCCTTCTTAAACAAAACTACTACTGAAACCTTGATTCACGCCTTTGTCTCATCTCTTCTAGATAACTGCAACAGTCTCCTGTACGGCATTCCTGATAAAGACCTCTCTAAACTCCAAAGAATTCAGAATTCAGCAGCACGGCTCATTGCTAGATCAAATAAGCAGAACCACATGACCCCCATTCTACAAGAACTCCATTGGCTTCCTGTCAATGCTCGCATACAGTACAAAGTCCTGCTCCTCACGTTCAACGCTGTCCATGGTCTCTCCCCTCATTACATTTCTGAACTGATAACGCCATACACCTCGACAAGGTCACATAGATCCGCTTCACAGCTTCTCCTACAAGTTCCCCCATACAGAACAAAAACGTACGGTAAAAGAGCCTTTGCATTCAGCGCACCCACCCTTTAGAACTCTCTTCCTGCTGCTCTCCGTTCCCAGATAAACCCGGACCTCTTCAAATCCCATCTCAAAGTTCACTTGTTCACTCAATCTTGTATTGTTTAGTTTATTTGTTGCTTTCTATTGTATAAATGTGTTTATTTGTTTTGTAAAGCGCATTGTGAGTACTTGCAGTACTGAAATGCGCTATATAAGCATTTCTTCTTCTTCTTCTTCTTATTATTATTATTAAGGAATCCAAAATCAAAGGCATAACCTATAGGTAAACGTTGGGAACGAGTGTGGGCTTACTTACTTACTTACTTACGATTGATGGGAGAAATTGTTTAGGCTTATGCCTTTGTGACCCCATATCCTATCATTGATTCCTTCCAATAGGCATCAAGCTCTTTCTTGAATGTTGACACTGTTTTGGCATTTACTACTTTGTGTGGGAGACTGTTCCAATCATTAATTATTCGCTGTGAAAAGAAGTTCCTTCTGCACGCAATGTTTTTGTTGAGAGTCGGCTTGTACAATTTAAGAGAGTGGCCCCCTCGTACTGGTGTTTCTAGCTGTATTAAAGAATTTCTTGCAGTCGACTTTCTCCAGTCCCTTGAGCAGCTTAAATGATTCAATAAGGTCACCTCTTAGTCGTCTTTGTTCTAGTGTGTATAAGTTCAGGGCTTGAAGCCTTTCTGTGTAAGGGAGGCTTTTCAACTGTGGCACCAACTTGGTAGCTCTCCTCTGTACCTTTTCTAAAACTAGCTTGTCTTTCTTTAATCCAGGGTTCCAGGCTTGAACACAATACTCCAAATGTGGCCTTATGTAGGTCTTGTACAGAATTGAAAAGCTGTCGACATCTATGTACTTAAAGGATCTTCTCATGACTCGAAGACTGTTCACACCCTTTAGTGCAGCTTTCGTACATTGTGTGCTCTGCTTGAAGTCATTGGATATAAACACTCCAAGGTCTTTCTCTATGTCAGTTGTGCCCAAGGTTGTCTCGCCCATGTGATAGTTGCAGTGTGGATTGCCTGATCCAATATGCATAGATTTGCATTTATCAGCATTAAAACGGAGCAGCCATTTTCCTGACCATTTCTGGAGGTTGTCTAAGTCGCACTGAATCTTTGCTGCATCTTCTACTTTATTTACAGTGCTGTATAATTTGGTATCATCGGCAAACATTTTGATGTTACTTTTCACGTGGTCTGATAGGTCGTTGACGTACAAAATGAATAAGATGGGTCCCAGTACCGACCCCTGGGGGACGCCGCTCATTACATCAGTTGAGTTTGACGACGCTCCTCCTACAGACACTTTTTGAGTTCTCCCGGTCAAGAAGGATTTGATCCAATTGGAAACTTTTCCCATCATAACCATATGCTCGTAGTTTTTCTAACAGCCTTTTATGTGGGACCGAATCAAACGCCTTCTGGTAATCCAGGAATATGATGTCAACAGCCTCGCCTTCGTCCAGACTGTTTGTGATGTCTTCAAAAGTCTCCAGTAGATTGGTAAGGCATGACTTGCCTTGCATAAAACCATGCTGGCACTCTTCAAAAATATTTTGATTCTTTGCGTGCTCTAACATTCTTTCACGTATTATAGTTTCCAAAATCTTACAGGGAATGCAGGTGAGACTAACAGGTCTATAATTGCCAGCCTTGGTTTTAGAGCCCTTCTTGAAGATCAGGGTTACTCTTGCTATCTTCCAGTCAATCGGTAGTTCACCGCTTTCAAGAGATTTCCTAAATAGCAAGAAGAAAGGCCTTGCTAGTTCTTGGCTGCACTCCTTTAGTATCTGGGGGTGAATGTTGTCAGGTCCTGGGCATTTGTCTGGGTTTAAGGCGTCGAGCCTCTTCTTTACTTCATCCTCTGTTAAAACAATGTCACTTAGGAAGCAGTTAATCCCAACTTGCTGATCCATCTGTGGCACTCCTCCATCCGGTTCATTGGTGTAGACAGAATGGAAGAACTCACTTAGAAATTCTGCTGCATCCTGGTCTGTATCAGTTAAGTCTCCGTTCGGTTTCTCGAGTTGTGATACTCCCACTCTAACTTTTTGCTTGTTCCTAATGTAGCTGTAAAATGCCTTGGGTTTCTGCTTAAACTGTTTCATCAATTTATGCTCGAATTCAGCTTGTGCCTTTCTCACTAACTTCCTTGTCTTGTTGTTTTGCTTTTTGTACTCAACATAGTCACGACAGTTTTCAGTCCTTCTGTATTTCTGGTACAGTGCATATTTCTTCTTGATAGATTTCTTGACGCTTGATTTCAACCATTGAGGTTTAAACTTCTTCTTATCTTTCTTGAGTGGAACGCTATCGTTTACTGCTTGATCGTAGTTGTCTTTCAATAATTGCCATGCTTCTTCACATGTTAAGTCTTCCATCTCATCTTCCCAGTCGATACTTCTAAAATGATTCTTCATTTGGTTGTAGTTGGTCTTATTAAAGTTACGCCTCGGAAGGTTCCTGTCTGTCGATGTGATGCCAGAGTTGCAAACATAAGTCCAAACAAGACCTACGTGATCACTTTTACCCAGTGGAGCTAGCTCTTTCAGATTCTCGACCATGAATTGTTCATTCGTAAAGACCAAATCCAATAATGACGATCGTTGTCCCTCTCTGTGACGGGTAGGCATTCTCACATGTTGAATGAGGTACAGATCTTGGAAAATGTCAAAAAATTTGGTGGCTGGGTGATTGTCGCTGGCGTTGACACTTTGGTTATCCCAGTCAATTTCTTTAAAATTGAAATCCCTCATTATCAGGACATGCGAGACTTTTATGGTATCGGTCAACATCAGTTGTTCCATTAGCACATTGTTAATGTCTGTACTGCTGGGACTTCTATAGCAGACCCCAACTAACAGTGTGTCTTTCCTGTTCAGTTTTACTTGGCACCAGATAGAACTTTCCAATGTAGGGTTAATTAGTTCATTACATCTCACTGCTTTTAGCTCATTGTGAATATACAGTAATACTCCTCCACCTATTGCAGATTTCTTGTCCTCTCTAAACAGTGTATACCCATCAAGTGTGATTTCGCTATCCAGTACACTCTCGTCGCACCATGATTCGGAAATGCCAATAATTTTTGGTTTCCAAATGTCAACTACCGCTTGTAGCTCATTGAACTTGTTTAGCAAACTATTAGCATTAGTGTAGTAGCAGTTCATGAAGAACCGTGCTTCTGTACAGTTTTTTGACTCTGGGTCACTGTGCTCTGTGTAGGGTGCAGCTGTGTAGGTGCGTGTGCTTCTATTTACATGTGCATCTGTGAAACCTTTACTTGGTTCCTGTTTCTCCTGACGCAGTGCATTCTCTGTCATGGGCTCGAAAATTGGAGTTTGGTCTCCTTATGCCTTTGACCACCTTTCCACCTCTAATTATAAGGCTCTCTTCTCCCATAGAACGCCTGGTTCTTAGCTCCTCTCGCAGCTTCCTGTTCACCTCCCTTTCTTTTGGTGTCAGGTCTGGAGTGATGTATATTCTTCCAAACATCTCATGCCCCTTCAGTTGCTTTGCTTTGGCTAGTGTATTCTGTTTTACTGATGTACTGTCTATTGTTACTCTCAAAAGTCTTGGTTTACTTGACTCTGCGTCTCTTCGGCCTAGTCTCACCGGTTGATCTACTTGCACTTTTTCGTCAACCTGTAGGTAGTTAAGTACTTCTTTTACTTCATGAATGTCATGCATTTTCTTGTCTTCAACATTTTCACTCTCTGCTTCTGCGATGTTATGGAAAATAAGATTGAACTCTCTCTTCTCTTTTTCCTTCCTCTCATCCATGTAGTTGCCGACTTTTTCTTCAATTACAATGTCTAAGTTTTCCTCCTTCTTGGCTAGTACTTCTACCATTTTTAGCATGGTTTCAGAAACTTTATCTAGTTTGCGAGTCACCTCCGTGAGTTTGTCGTCGTAGGCTTGGTTTGATCTTTCTATCCCATCTGGTTTTGTACCTTGTCCCTGCAGCATTTTCGCAACTTCTCCAGTACACATGTTACAGAACCACATCAAGTTCTGACCCGCTTTCTCAAGTACTTTATATTCTTGGTTGCTTATATTAGCACATGCCTGGTGTATCCATTTCATGCACTTCTGACAACTTATCGCCCTGTCACAGTCTGATACTTCTTCAGAACACACCATGCATTCAGTGGTTTGTGCACTAGATGCACCTTTGGATGTTACGCCTGCCGCCGTGTTGTTTACAGCTGTGGGCTGGACGCCGCCATCTTTGGATTTTCCACGGGTCCCATGTAATTTTTTTACACTCTCATTTTCAGATACAGACTTCTGTTTGGTATTTGTCTTCATAGTGAATGATAGGTATGGGGTCAAATACAAGCAAGGCCTTAATTACTCCCAACAAACCGTAATAGTTCCTCTTCTTTTCAGCAATTTTCAACCAGCAGAATCGGCAGCTCAGAAAAACACCACACCATCTTGAACAGCGCCCTCTTGGTAGGGGACATCCCAGGCTGAGCAATATTTGGAGAAACACGTGCACGACGCCAGATGCCACGGACCCTCAAGTAGAATGCCAGCAAAATTAAAAGGAGGGATACGGACATTCTTAGCATAAACACAAAAATTGTTCAACTGCATTTGTTCCGAAACAACAACAAAATAACAAAGAGTGGAGGTCGGACAGTGTTAACTTGTAAAAAAATGTTTCCCATTACTCAAATGCGGCAATATTAAAAGACTGAATACGGACATTCTAACATTTAAAATTATGGTTTGTCCCAAAACTGCAAAAAATACAAGAGGTCCGACATTCTTAACTAAAAAAAAATAAAAAAAAAAAAAAATTGCCGGCAATATTTAAAGACAGAATACTGACATTCTACCATTTAAAAAAAAACTCTTTAATGCATTTGTTGCAAAACAGCAAAAACATAACAAAGAGGGGAGGTCCGAAATTCTTAACTAAAATTGTAAAAGAACTCCCCTATACTCGATTGCCGGCAATATTGAAAGACGGGATACGGACATTCTATGATCTAAATTTGTTTTGTCCCAAACTGCACAAATGTAATGGGGAGGGGACGTCCGACATTCTTGATTTGTAAAAAAAATGTTCCCAAATACTTGAACTCAGCATTATTAAAAGATGGAATAGGCCTACGGACATTCTACCACTAAAAAAAAATATAACATAACGGCGGGAACAAATAACGGGAGATCGGCAATCGGGAATGCCGACAATATTAAAAGACGGAACACGGACATTCTACCATTTAAAAAAACTAGAAGGTTGTCCCGGAGCTGAAGAAAAAAAGGGGGGGGGTCCGACAGTGTTAACCTGTAAAAAAAATTCCAAATACTCGAATGCCGACAATATTAAAAGACGGAATACGAACATTCTACCATTTAAAAATATTGTTTGTCCCAAAACTGCAAAAATATAAGAGGGGAGGTCTGACATTCTTCACTAAAATTAATTAAAACTGTAAAAGAACTTCCCCAATACTTGATTGCCGGCAATATTAAAAGACGGAATACAGACATTCTACCATTTAAAAAAAAATCTTTAGTGCATTTGTTACAAAACGGCAAAAACATAACAAAGAGGGGAGGTCCGACATTCTTAACTAAAACTGTAAAAGAACTTCCCCTACTCGATTGCCGGCAATACATGTATTAAAAGACCGAATTCGGACATTCCATGATCTGAATTCGTTTTGTCCCAAACTGCACAAATGTAACAAAGAAGGGATAAAGACATTCTACCATTTAAAAAAAGTTTGTCCCGAAACTGAAGAAAAAAAGAGGGGCGGGTAAAATTGTAAAAGAAATCTTCCCAAATACTCCATTGCCGGCAATAAGACGGAATACGGACACCATTTAAAAATATTGTTTGTCCCAAAACTGCAAAAGTATATGAAAGAGGGGAGGTCCGATATTCCTAACTAAAATTGTAAAAAAATCTTCCAGAATACTTTATTGCCGGCATTATTAAAAAAACCAAACATTCTACATTCTGCATTTGTTCCAAAACAGCAAAAACGTAAGAGGGGAGGTCGGACATTGTTAACTTGTAAAAAGAATTTATCCAATGCTCGAATGCCGACAATATTAAAAGACTGAATATGGACATTCTACCATTACAAAAAATTGTTTTCATGCATTTGTTCCAGAACGGCAAAAATATAGAAAGAGGGGAGGTCGGACTTTCGTAGTTAAAAAATAGTTCCCCAATACTCAAATGCTGGCAATAAAAAAGAATGATGGCAATAATAAAAGAATGATGGCAATACTAAAAAACGAAATGGGCATTTTTACACTTCACATTTTATTAACTGCATCTGTCCCACAACGATGTTCATGATAAGCCTTGCAAGGTCGTGTAAATTTCTTGTAATCGCCGCATGCTTTTAACAAAAATATTACGCAATATTATGCATAATAACGACACTCAAAAGTATTATAATTGTCCAGTATACAATCATTGCACGCTGTAACGGGGCCCATGGTGTTTTGTACACCTGAGGGTGAACAAAACCCATTGATCCCAAATCACAGAGTGCAACAATTGTTTTGTTATACCTTGGTAACATGATTACACCTCTTCTTAAATCTATGTTGTCATCTTCAGACATTATAACGACGGAGTATGCATAGTTTAACAAGCAGACAAACAGTTGTTCAAAAAGAAACCATTCTTCACTGTTTCCTCAAACCCATGACAGTTTCGTACTAAGCGCTGGAAATCGACCAACGGTTGGAACGATCACGGTAATGTTCACCGGTTAACATCACTCATGTTACCCGCCGAGCTGTTAAGTCATGGTACACGTGACGTGTATTTGTTGCACCGCACATGATTGGTTCTTGATTGGTTCTCAAACTGCACAATTTGTTACCGAGGTATAACAATCATACTTGTGGGCTGACTAATAAAATTGAGTTTGTACTGTACAACTGTCATACATACATGGTGTGTAGGGTGGATTGTCAAATAAGGTGTCAGCACATCCATCCACAGAGCCATCTACAAAACTGGAGGGTTCATTCATGTCCTGTTAATAAAACATTACAATTTTTTAAAAATCTTCATTCATAAATACCTCAGACAAGTAGGATTTGAAACTTTGCATGGTGGAAATACGATATAGTAAGGATTGCAGCAACACCATGTAATGACTATCTCTAATGAGTTGGGGGTGGTTCTGAAAAGAACCGTTGGTTTCAACTCGACTTTTCGATCAGTATGCTCTGATCGTCTTCAGGAAAAAGCTGGACTCTGATGCTGCATGCTGCTTGAGTACTGTGGAGGCGAATTAGATTGGTGATGCACGAAGGTGAGAAATACATGTAGAGGCGGGAAATGGAGCTCGGTGATGCGTGGTGAAACTGGATCCTACTCTGGAGCCTTTGGGTGGTGTGTGGGGGGTGTGTGCACACAGAATTTTGTCAGTAGGATCAAGCATGGAGGAAGAAAATAGAAGCAGTGGGATATACACGGTCACTCCCTAGGCCCAAACCCCTCAACTTAGTATTACATGTAAGCCCCCCACTACTTAGACTGCTTTGGGACTTCTACATGTATACCCTCAGTCCCCTAGGCCCCACACCCTCACTATCCCCTGTGCTTGATCCTACTTTCTTCCTCCATGATCCTACTGACAAAGTTCAGTGAGCACACACCCCCCACCCACCACCCAAAGGCTCCAAAGCAGGATCCAGTTTCACCACGCATCACTGAGCTCCATTTCCCGCCTTTGTGTGTAACCAAGCTAATCCGCCTCCACAGTACTCAAGCAGCATGCAGCATCAGAGTCCAGCTTTCTCCAGAAGACGCTCAGAGCATACTGATCAAAACGTTGAGTTGAAACCAACGGTTCTTTTCAGAACCACCCCCAACTCATTAGAGATAAACATTACATGATGTTACTGCAAACCATTCTATACCTCAGACAGTTTTGCTATTCCTATTGGTGGAGAGCGCGTCACGTGGTTGGTGTTTAAACCTTTGATAATGACCAGTGTTTATAAATGGTTGTGAGCAGATACTCCCAGCTAGTCTTGGTGCAAGACGTTTCTTGCAAGACTGTGTTGCACCAAGACTATATACGCGCATGCACACAAACGGAACCGGAAACTGTCGGAAAAAGGCGTCTCCGTCAAAACAATGCAACACATGGACGTCGTACATGTACATACCATGGAGGTAGAAACATACAGAGCTCAAGCACGTCGGAAACGGATAAGTTTGACAGAGTTTCTAACTTAACTACGCCTTTTAACCAAAAAGGCATTTATGAATGGGAATAAAAGGGTAGCGACTAGCGGCAATTCAACCCTGCCTATTTTAAACGGCTGTAAAAGAACTAGTCACTACCCTTTTATTCCCTTTATCATTTTAGCATTGTTACATGTACATTGGACATTGTATTTTGTTGTAGAAATGTGTTGTATGGTATCAACAGAGATGCCAAACTGAAGGATTCAGAATGTATATAAGGCAAGAGAGCACAAACAGGTATCTTATCACCAGGTAAGAAAAATTAAAAAAGTAAGTGTGTAGGTACATTAGTGAAGAGGAGGGAGGATTGAGGGTAAACTCTAGCAAAAGTGCTTAGCCTAAAAAGGTTCTAAATTAATATTGAAAAAAACCAAAACTCTGTGACAAGGATGTTATTTGATAAATGACATTTTATATTAGAAACCCCTTAAGAAGAAATTTGATCTATCTTTATTGAGACTTAGGAGCTTTAGTTTTGGTGAATGAACAAATATCAAAAATCCTAGTAGTGCATAGATAGGTGCTGTTTATAGGCCAGCTTTGCATGAGTTTTCAAAAGCTCAGCCCCCCCCCCTTCCCCTTAAAAAATATGTATTCATTTTGGAAGGCCTATTCACTAACGCTTAACTGAATCGCCGCCCGAAAAAAACAATGTATTAAAAAAAAAAAATTAACATGCAGAATGTTAATTGTGGACAACAAAGTGTTACAAAATGCATCCAAAACCTCTTCAGTATACTTCAACTTACATGAGGCACACGCAGGAGATAATGCAGGTTTTAATTTGGAGGTACGATTGTGTCAGAATTTTTTCCCCCAAAAAGATAATTTTCCGGCTAAAAATGATGTCCAAAATCCTCCGCTATGTTTGTACGGCAGCTCAAGTTGATGATTCTGATAAACTGCGTGCAATCTGGAGATTGTGCAAACTTTGTAGATTGTGTTTTTGTACACACGTGCACGTTTGTAGTCAAAGACAATCACCCCCAACACTCGTATTCAACCACAATGAAATTAAGCTCACACAGCCTGAGGTAATTTCTGCTGCATTTAATGATTATAATTTTTCTTAAGTTTTTAGCCCTCCTGGCTTTGTACCTGAGAATCAACCACCATGTTCACTGCCCATTCCACAACTATCTGAGCTATCTGTGTCATTTAGTACTATTACATCCATCATACGCAGTCTCCATAGCAACAAGTCTCCCGGTCCTGACAGTATCCTTCCCAGGGTTCTAAGTAAGATTGCTCAGCAGGTCTCCTTACCACTTTATCTGCTGTTCAATTCTTCCCTTTCGCCTGGGTAACAAGCCAACATTACTCCCGTGTTCAAAAAGGGCGAGCAAGTCTTTTGTTACAAATTATCGGCAAGTTGCGCTCACCTCAGTATTATGCAAAGTTTTGGAAAAGGTTGTCTCTTCAGCCATCATTGAACACATGAGTATGTTTGGCTTGCTGAACAACAATCAACACGACTTCACCAAAAGTAGAAGTTGTGTTACTCAACTTGTTAATATTTTGCACGAGTGGGCTTCCACCCTTGATCGCCCGAGTCCTCCTCGAATTGATGCTGTTTTCTTAGACTGGTCAAAGGCGTTTGACAAGATGCCACAGGGAATCCTGCTTGAGAAACTGGCTATAAAATTCCCCCCCCCCCCACAGAAGTGTTGATGGGGTCTACTTCACTCTACTTACCGGTAGAGTCGAATTACTAATTTGCATATTCCCTATGCCACGAGGCAATAATGCCAAGACTTTCACACACACACAATAGCGCCCTCCACCGTCCTACCCACAACGCCCCGCGACATGCCTGCCACGGAGTCATCCTCTTTTGAGCCCAACCAAATGTAAGCACCCAAGGGCGGAGTATGTGGGGAAGGAGGGAGGGATACTCTACCGGTAAGTATTCGTTTGTAGACCCCATCCACACTCCTGTGGGGGGGGGGGGGAGTCTACTTCACTCTACTTACCGGTAGAGTCGAATTACTAATTTGCATAGACTCGCACCGGACTCGCACCGGCGGTGCTACTGCACGTCTTAGGACCCCGGCGCGCTCAAAAGTTCAGAGAACGCTTCGCGACTGCTAGGCCCGATAGTGGTCCATGCCCAAACGGACAGGGGGTGTCAATCCTCCCCAAGGGTGAACAAAACATTAACAAGTATTGTTAGCACTGTTATACCGTGAAAAACTCACCTAAACACGTGACTGACGAATTGGAGCTTGTTCTGGCTTCGCAGTTTGGCTGGCCGCCTGTAACACCGCTCTACCCGCTCTCCCATCCACCTGCAGAATGTCCTTCAGGTAGCAGTCAGAGAACATGGACTGGCTCTTCCAGGAGGCCGCCCTTGTTAATATGTCACTCATGGAGACACCTTTAAAGAAAGCCCATGAGGCCGACACTCCCCGTACTTCGTGGGCATGAACCGGACCACCGGATGGCTCTAACTATCTAACGCGCGATCGTATCGCGGGATGCTGGTCGGAATGGCAGAACTGAGACACCAACAGCTGTTTGTGGCTGGTTCGGATTGACTTTGTGCGGTCGATGTACCACTTTAATGCCCGTACTGGGCACCAAAGTTTGTCGGCCACAACTGCCAAAAAGGCTTTAAGGTCAGAAACAAAGATGTCCGGGGGTTCAAAAGAACCGGATTGGTTTTGGCCAGAAACCCCGCCGTAGGAATCCGGCAGACTCCTACGGGTTCCCACCGGATGTGTCCTGCCGCCACTGTAAGGGAGTGGAGTTCAATTTGTCGGCAAGACGTAGCGACCGCCACCAAAAAGGCCACTTTGACCGTTAAGTGCAGCAATGTGGCTCCACTCAGCGGTTCGAAAGGGGGTTTGGTTAGCGCTGACAGTACGCTAAAGAGGTCCCAGGATGGGACCAGTTAGTGACAGGGGGACTGGTGACAAACATCCCCTTAGTCAGCTGCCCGATCACCCGGTTATCCGAAACCGTCGACCCGTCGGCAAATCCCCCCTGGACCGCTGCGATGGCCGATCGGTAATTCTTTACCGTGGCCGTCGCCAGCCCGCTATCAAAAAGATACAGGAGGAAATCCTGGACTTCCTCTACAGAAGTATCGGCGGGATATACAGCTCAACGCCTACACCATTTAAGGAAATGGCGTAGTCAGCAGTCATAAACTCTTTGAGTTGAGGCCCTCCGGGACTGGGGGGCAACTTCCACAGCCCGTCTTGAAAGGCCCGCTGCATGCTCTGAGGGATCTCGTGACAGCGCCCAGCATGTCAGGTGCAGATCCCCTGAAGCCGAATGAACCAGTCCAGATCTGGGTTGGTATATGAGGTCTGGTCGTTGTGGGAGAACCACCGGCCTGTGCACCAAGAGCCTGATCAGCCGAGGGAACCAGGGCTGTTGGGGTCAAAACGGGACGATCAAGAGAACTTTGCAGTGATCCTGCTCGATCTTTGTCAGCACCTGTGGAATGAGGGAGATGGGTGGGTAGGCGTATGCCAACAGCCCCTCCCATCGCATAGTCAGAGCGTTGATCCGCCATGCCCCGGGGTCGGGACCCCTGACGCAGTAGATTGGTAGTTGATTGCTCGTCCGAGAGGCAAACAAATCCACATGAGGCCGGTCGATTAGCAGGAAGAGTGACTGGGCCACACAGGGGCGGAGGGACCACTCTGTCGGGACGATCCAGCCCCAGGACAGAGTGACGGCCGTGACATTCTCCTTCCCTGGTATGTACACCACCGACAGGGCGATCCCCTGCCTGCTGCATGCACCAGTGGATTAGGTCCCAGGCTAGTGCACACAGCCAGGCCGACCGGGTGGCCCCCTGGTTATTGACATACGCTACCCCTGTAGCGTTGTCGGAGCGCAACAGAACGGCCTGCCCCACTAACTGTGCCCGGAAGTGCTGGAGGGCATTTCGGACCGCCAGCATTTCCAGGACGTTGATGTGGGTTGAGTGGTGTTCCAGGCCCTACACCCCCGCTATCTGGCGGGGGTCAAGGGTCGCCCCCCAACCGTACAGAGACGCATCAATGTAATGGCTTTTGGGTTGATACGTACACCTTTTGATGCTTTACCATTACAGAATACAACTCTGGTAAAGGTCTCATTTAAAAAACCAACACCGATTATGTCACCAAATGTAAGAACGCCCTCTAGCGGCAGATTAAAAACATCTCAAAATACACTTTTACTATAGGTTTTCTCGGTCAATTTTGGAAAATGAGCAGCCAATTTAACCACCAGCCTATTCTATTTCGCATGAATTCGAATGCTATTGAAAAAGGGTCATGCAATTTCGTTTTATGATTAGTCAAATGTAATGTTGTGTCATTCGATTTAACAAAATAATCATTCAATTTAACAATTCATCAAAGCAGCTTTCAAATTCGCAGACGCTTCTTTGGGCGTATGTGTCACGAAAAAGAATGACGGTATGCTAAATTGAACAGAGTGCTAAAGGAATTTGACTCGACTCAAAACGAAATTGAATGGCTGAATTCTGAATTTGAAACACAGTAAAAACCGGAGAGGCAAACTAGTTTTAATTCGAACGCATGAAAATGAAATTGGCTGTCCATTTGTTGAATTTGACTGAGAAAACCTATATAATATGTGACCCGCTCTGTCGTAATGAGGAATATCGAGTAAATTTCAATTTTGCGTTTATCATCCTGATCAAAACAAGCAAATCTTAACATTTTAAATGAAATCAAAATCAAGATCATTAGACCTTCCTGTCCGAAATAGTTTGGGATTTTCGATGACCTTGACGCTTAATTTTACAACCCGTTTTGAAAAACATAAACACCAGAAAAATTAATTTTTAAGAACCCGACGTCTCACACACACTAATTAAAATAATATTATTTACGAAATGAAAACATTGTATTTTTACCCTGGCGTAGTCGGACCAACAGTAGGACCACAGCATGACAATGGTGTGGCATTTTTACGTGTTCCCAGTACTGTACCTCAACGGTCAACGGGATATGTTTTCGTTTTGATTTTTAGGAGTATGGCAGGTACCTACAAAATACTCAAAACGCACACTTTGGGGAGTATTTTTCACCATTTCACAAAATCAATCCAGAGGAAACGAGAGAGACGGCTAACGAAGGGTGTACCCTTCGGTGGGTATGTCATGGACGCCGGCTTAAAAGAAGAAAAAAATGGCATGCGTGTAGATAGATTAAAGAATTTCCATCTGGCAATGTCTAGGGTGTAGGCAAGATCTGTGGCTTGCAATGGGTCACCTACACAGATTGTGGTCTTCTAGAATGGAGGCAGACTTCTAGTGCTGTTGGAGTTTCGGAGTACAATCGGACGCAAACTCACCCAAGGAAGTTATCGAGAAAAGTCACATTGTTCTAAGGGAAATTGGACAGACCGGTTGGCTTTGCTTTTGACTCTGTGGCCCTCCTATCAAGCGTGTCAAAAGGGGCTAGACGAAAAGCCGCTCATGTTTCTTTCTAAAGATACTTAGGCAGCCTTCAGATCCCTATGAGTGGTGACCAAATCTAATGTTGTTAGATAGAAGCTGAATGTTTTGTTATTTGATACTTTCCAGTATATACATGTATAGAAAAGGCTTTCCTTGGGTTTCGGGCATTAGCACATTTTTCGTAACAAGTGCATGTATATGAGATGGGCAGAACATCATGCAATGCGTGCAAAAGTTGTCTTCTTGATCCTATTCCCACATGGTATCTCAAACAGAACAGTTATGTTTTTGTTCCTGTAATTACTCGCTTAATTAACATGTCTCTGACCACAGGAGTTTTCCCTGATTCACTCAAACAGACTGTGATCAACCCAATCATTAAGAAGCAATCTTTGAATCCAAACGATTTGAAAAATTATCGTCCCGTTGCTAATATTCTCTTCCTCTCCAAGTTGATCGAGAAACATGTTTTCACCTGTATAAACGAACACATGACAAATTACAACCTACAGTCTGCATACTCCACTGCACACAGTACCGAGAGCGCCCTACTTATCGTGAAGGATGATATAATGAAGTGTCTCCACAATCAGCAAGCCGTGTTCCTTGTCTTACTAGACCTCTCAGCCGCGTTCGATACGTTGGACCACAAGATTCTGACAAAGAGGACTGCCAATGAGATCGGCCTGACAGGAAATGCTCTTAAGTGGTACGAGACTTACTTCACCAGGAGAACCACTAAAGTATGCATCAACAGCATTGTTTCTGAGCCTCAGAGGATGGATTTCGGACTCCCACAAGGCTCCATCGTTGGTCCTGGTTCCTTTAAGATCTACATCCTCCCCATAGGTCGCATCATCCGTAAGCATGGAATCTGCTACCACATGTACGCAGACGACATCCAACTCTATCTCAAATTTGACCCTTCTGATCACGCTTCGATCCAATCTGCATTATCCAGACTCGGAACATGTATCACTGAAGTTAAACAGTGGATGACAAACAACCTGCTCAAATTAAACGACAATAAGACTGAATTCTTTGTAGCCATCTCTGCTCACAACAAACGCAACATGTCCTCTGATGTCAACCTGCAAATCGGTACTGAAATTGTCCATCCTTCTGAAACTGTCCGCAATCTAGGTGTTATCTTTGACAGCCAAATGTCTATGTCCCAACAGATCACAAGCTTGTGCAGCAGCGTAACCTTTCATCTTAGTAACATCACCCGTATACGTCGGTTTCTTGACAAAGACACATGTCACCACATAGTAAGATCTCTGGTGTTATCACGACTGGACTAGGGAAATGCACTGCTTCTGGGATCAACTACATCTGACACACTTAAACTTCAGCGTCTTCAAAACTGGGCTTCTAAACTCATTCACTGCGCTAACAAATACGACCATGCAACGCCATTTCTGAAGCAACTCCACTGGCTGCCTGTCGAGCAACGTATCAAATATAAAACCCTGTGCTCCGTCTACAAATGCCTTAATGATCTGGGCCCAGCATATTTAAAATCGTGCTTGGTTTTGTACACACCGGGAAGAGTGGGCTTGCGGTCATCAAACGACACTACCCGTCTTGTCGAACACAAAATAAACCACAGATCTCTTGCTTCAGCTGCTGACAAATCCTTCTCTTTTGCCGCTCCTAAACTTTGGAATAGTCTCCCCCCATCTCTGCGCTCTGCTGATTCACTTCATATATTCAAGAAGCATCTGAAATCACACCTGTTCCCACAATGATTGTTTTGCGGTTTGGTTTAACTTGCATTTTGTCTCATCGTATTTTGTTTCTCTGTTTCATCACAAACCGCTGTGGTCTTGATGGAATGGCGGTATATAAAACATTTTTGTATGTATGTATGTATGGTAGTGTAGTGACTTATATTGCTATTTATATTTGTCAGGCAACAGCCGTTTATTTTAGTACAGAAAACATGTACATTGTATATATTTGCTACATGCAACAGCAGTTGACTTTTTCCATGTGCTTCAGCTTTTTGCATGGGCAACGCCATCTTGTTTTTTGAAGTCAACTTAAAGCCTCGCTTAAAGCGCACAACAACCAACGCTGGACCGAAACACTCCCAATAGTTTTGCTAGGTATTCGTACCGCAGTTAAAGCAGACATTGGCTGTTCTGCAGCAGAACTTGTCTTTGGAACGACCGTTACATTACCAGGACAGTTTGTAGCACCCAGTATGAGCCCTACTGACTGGGACCCTAGCGACTACGTTCAACGCCTTCGCCGACACATGACACATGTTCAACCTACTCCACCTCGACCGCAACACAAAACCACGCATATTTCGCCAGCACTGTCAACATGTACTCATGTTTTCGTTCGAGTGGATGCTGTAAAGAAGCCTCTTCAGCCTCCTTACAATGGACCATATCGTGTCATCAAGAGAACTGCAAAGTTTTTCTTCCTTGAGATCAATGGTAAACAGGACAGCGTCAGCATCGATCGGTTAAAGGCAGCTTTCTTAGAAGAGTTGGTTGTCATTCCAAAAGATGCCCCACCTCCGCGACCTACACCATTACAACCACCTGAACCTACAGCAACACTACCAACAGTGGATGAACGACCACAGCCCCGCACAACACGCTCTGGGAGACATGTTCACTGGCCGTCACGCTATGTCCAGTTTTTAGATTTTGGCTGAACTTCACCTTATATTCTTTGTTTAGCATCATCGACCTCTGATACCATCATCGATCTAGGAGGGGGCTAATGTAGTGACTTATATTGCTATTTATATTTGTCAGGCAACAGCCGTTTATTTTAGTACAGAAAACATGTACATTGTATATATTTGCTACATGCAACAGCAGTTGACTTTTTCCATGTGCTTCAGCTTTTTGCATGGGCAACGCCATCTTGTTTTTTGAAGTCAACAGATGAACATGCATCATTTTATTGCTCCACCTTCGGTTTTATAACTTCAGTTAAGTTTCATTCAAAGGGTATTCAGGAAAACCCTATTTGGCCATTGCTAACACTGTATACTACATATCTTCGCTCCAAGTATTTTGAGGACGGATTCCAGCACCTTTTTCTGTGGAAAAGCGGAACAATTCTAAGTTGCAATTTGTGCGATTTGACTCTTAATCTTTGGAGTACGTGCGCTACATTCGTACATGTTTTGACCATCGCTGTGATTCACCATTGGAAGAGCGGATGGTCATCTTATCAGTACTTTTACGTAAGTAAATTGACAGTGTTTTACATTTACTTCAGTAGTGTCGGATTTTTTGGCCAAAGAATGACGGGCTTTAGTTGGCTAGCCTCACAGGATGTTCAATTAGGGAATAACAGTGCGAGTACCCGGTCTTCACTGCGTGGTAATGACCGGGTTGGTGGCTGGCGCTGTTAACGGACCGAGCTGGAGGCGAGGTCCTCTAACAGCGCCAGCCACCAACCAAGGTCATTACCACGCAGTGCAGACCGGGTACGAACACTGTTATTCCCATTAATAAATACCTTTTTTAGCGAATTAAACGGCTAAAATTGTCCAAATTTTGTGACTTTTCTCTGGGTGGTACTTCCAGACATATTCAGGGGCCATATTTGAGCTTTTGATGGTTCCCATCTCTTTCGTGCGTTAATCACATTACTGATCTTTGAGACCAGTGACTCTTTTAAATATTGATCTGTTTAGCGCCTTCACTAGGGTCAAAGGAGGCAAGTGATTGGACGATAGCTGTTCTTTGTGCATTAAAACGTGCGCATGAGCTCAGCATCAGTTTATATGCGCGCACCGTTTACACGTGCGCACTCAAAATTGATACATTTTCAGCGCGTACACGCGCAAATGCGCGAAGTGCGCGAAGTTGCAATGAAACTAACATGAATATAATTCATGCGATACAGCAACGCGCAAGGTTTACACAATGTATGCTGATTCAGTGGCCACTTATTCACTATTTTCCTAAGCCGGTCTTTATACCACCGTTAACACTCCCACACGTGACCGGGTTTGACCAATTAGAGACTTGAAACCGTCCAAGGTATTTATTAATGGAGCGAGGAAGGAAGGCGAAGATGGGTGCGTTGGACTGATTGATACCATCTTGTTGTCAAGTAGCCTAACGCGGAGGTTTCGCATGATGGGTATATAACAACTAAAAAATAAAAATAAAATTACATGTCTGTGGAAATATTTTCATCATGGGCTGCGGAACTTAGTCGGTCTATTTGGTTTCGTGGTATGCAGTCTGTCCTACACGGTGCCGTTGAAATACCGTTGCGTTGGTCATCGCCAAATTGAGGAAGTTGTGTCAGGACAGAATCTAAGCGTTATGGCAATTAATGCTTTCCTTTCCCGTAGCTCTCACGAAACAGTCAGGCTGAGATTAACGGCAGACTTGACGTTTTTGTACAACTTCCAGCGTTAAAGAGCCCAGAAGGTAGTTTGGAGGGTTTTTCTGTTTAAATGCCGGTTGCTGTCCATCATATGGTTGGGGTTTACCATCTAGACGAAACAACTCTACCCGGATGGTGTAGTCAAGTTTGATTGATAGGAGACACATGTAGCCTCATACGGAGGGTGGTGACCTTACACGGCAACCTTACATGGACACGGAGGTTACAATTAGAGCTCCATGCTATGGATGATTTCAGTTTTAATCGGCTGGGTTTGCAGGTAGAGCTACTCTTCCTAATGACATGGGTCCAACATGAGAAAAGCTTGGCTTGCTTGGGTGCGGGCGTATGTTACATATCGGATGGGACGTCCACCTGTATATTTGGCAGAGATGAGGTCGTGCTTGATTGGCAGGTCACAATCAGTGTGGGCGTAATAACACTCAAGTAGTGTAGTTTATAGGCAGATATTTTGCAACGGGTACATTAAACCTTTGGAGCAGTCAAAGGCCCACATCAAGAGGAAGGAGGTGACAATTACGTTCTAGACGAGACCAGATCATTTGTAGACGAGGTGGGGAGCCCCATCAGGTCCTAAAGAGGGAAAAAAAGAAGAACAAAAAATCTTATGGAGGTGAGGAGCGGGAGACCGAGCAAGCTCTTAGGTCGCACCATAACAAGAAGACTTTTGAGGTGACGAGGTCTGATGGCAGTGATCCTTTGTCTCTATAATCACACCTTGGCAAACTCTGCGGGGATGGGTCCTCCCTTGGTTGTCGCCCCTAAGCTGGACACAGTTTGCTATTTCATCAAACAAATGAGTTGGTGGATGGGTTTTGTTGTTTTGTCCATTTCCTTGCTTCATCCGACGATATCCTACCACAGGCCCTTGGCCAATAAACCCTAGCGGGAGGCAGTAGATTCTGATTGCATCTCGCAGCATCAGCGGGTCGAGATGACTGCACATTGTGTGCCCACAATAGTCGATTTTGGGGGTTTCCGAGTTTGGGCAACTCAAAGATGTGAGAATTCAGCAGACGGTCAAAGGCCAGAGAGGACGAATGAGAAGCATTGCAGGGGTCTTCCTCAAGCTCGACATCACATGTTATCGAGCGTAGAGCTCAAACCTCAGAACCAAAAGGCTTTTACAAGTTGGCTATCTAGCTGTGTTGACAGTTGATGTAGCCGCTTTGACCAAATGGCGTCGGGCGTTTCGACCCTTGGGCTGTCATTTAGGTTTGGGTTGAGAAATGGGGCGTTTTGGTAAGAAATGGGGGGCGTGAGGCGGACTGAGGTTTGGTGAGAAATTGGAGATTTAGGGTTTCCCTTGCTTTGTCGGCGTGAGAAAGCAGGCTACAGGGTTAGAAGCGAACAATCGTTTACACCTATATCTAAACCAAAATGTAGAGTCTTGAGCCCGCGAGTGAGCAGTGGTGCAAATAGCTTACTATTTGCACCACTGTGAACAAAGAGGGCGCATGATTCAAATCATTCGCGCTTCTGGCGGGCTCAAGGTTGAGAGGGGGTACGGGGTCAGTGATGCAGCAAGTGGTTTGTAGGTAAAGGGGGAAAATGTACCCACCCTCCCTCCCCCATTTTCCCGGATCAGTATAAGAACTGTCAACCCTCCCACCTGGTGTACCCCTCCTTAAAAGTCCGTCTGATTGTTTAGTGAGGGGCACAATACATTCACAAATGGTCCAAACAGTTGGATATGGTCCCCCTCGGCCAAAGTAAATAGCCAAAATCAGTATTAATTCAAATTTAGACGTAATCAGAGAAGTTTGTAATGGCTAAATTTGCGTACAGTGAGGTTTGGCCACTGGGCCGGTTTTACAGTACGTATGAGTAGGGTACAACACTTTGTAGACCTGTGAACCATTGTTCCTTTTCTTTGAATCCCACTTATCCACTCCACAGGGACAGTTGTAACAGAAGAAAAACTCCAGACTCAGGATTCTACACCCCAATCGTTTACACCCATATCTAAACCTAAATGTAGAGTCTTGAGCCCGCGAGTGAGCAGTGGTGCAAATAGGATACTATGGCACCTTTAATATGGTCTTACTGTTCCTCCCCCTGCGTGAGGATTTACTCTCGTGCGCATCGAGCGCCTTTGTCAACATCAATCTGAGGAGGCTACATCTATACACTCTGGTGGTACTACAAAGACCAACAGTGTTGCTCTCTTTGTATGTCCCCCGTTCCACGGGGTCAATTCCAATTGGCAAGCAATCTCCGAATGTTTACTCTATGTGAGATTACAATACCGCCATGGTCAACTCTACATCATTGTGGCTTACGCTCACACAAACGTATCAGACCGCAGCTCACGGAAATATATTCTACGACCAACTAACAGCTGTGGCTGAGAGTACCCCCCCCCCTACAATGAGCTCGTCGTCTTTAGCGACATGAATGTCTCCTTCCCCTGCTGCTCAAGGAACGGCTTTGGATCCATCCTAGGCCCCTTTAATTCCAGCCGCACCAACGACAACCCAGTGAGGCTCCTCTCCTTCTGCGCCTCAAAGAACATACATGTACATTGTTACACTACATTTTTCTTTTTAATGAGAATGTTATATTATCCAAAAAATTTTTAAGGATAAAAAGTGTTTCTGCTTTAGAAAGAAGTTCTTTCTGTTTCTACAAACCTAATCAGGATGGTAATTTAAAGAAAATTCAATTTTCAGCATCCCCTTTCTGAATGCACAGCTGTAAAATTTCAGAACAATAGCAACAGATCGATTCAATAGAGACAAACAGGACCACTAATCTTCTGAACTAGGCTAGACTCTGCCAATAACAACTTTTTAAGTTTTGTGTTGAAAATGTGTTTTGTTACAAGGGATTTAACTTGGGAAAGCTTGAAGCATTCAGGATGTCCTGGGGGAAGGCAAGCTCACTGCTCTCAGGAAAAGCGATATGGAAGACAGAAAGCTTATAGCCTTATAGCACAATGTTGTGTGCTCATACTGCTCATTGCAACCATAGCATTCTGCTGGGAATGCATGTTAAAAATCTGCACAGTGTATCGCCTGTCAAGGACATTTAACTACTATTTCCAAGAGACACTGAAATGATGCTTCGGACAGGATGGACTGGCCTTCTCAAATACCCAGGATGCCTCTCAGAATGTAAGGTTGAACAGTCCATGAAAGACTATATTTATGAACAGTTTGAATTGGCGAAGAAGCATTCTTCTGAATTACTATGATCAACGTTTTAATACTGTTCAGCACCTCTGCTATGACAACTGTTCTTCTACATGTGATTGTCAGTTGAGCACAGTCAGATCATAAATGAGGCCTGGGGTTTTCAGAACACGTCGCAGCACTGACAGTTCAAGTTGTGATGTTGAGGATGTCTAAAAAATGAGTTATTATTTTTTAAATCAATTGTTTTTTTTTAAATGCTTCTTTTGTAGCAATAGTAAGGTGTACATGTAATATTGGGGTCAATTTGGTGATGGATGCTGGAATTTTGTGAGTTTGAATTACATTGTATTCTTTTTGTCAACTAGGCTTAAAGTCAATTACTATAAATGTTTATTTTAAATTAATAAATACCATGGACAGTTTACACAATCTTGATTGGTCAAAACCCGATCATGTAGGGAGGTACATGTATAAACAAGTGATAAAGGACCAGGGGTCGATTTCACTAACGCGTTTTGGTCATCGCAAACGCCGAAATCGATCGCTAAATCTAAAATCCATCGCAACTTAGCGATGGATTTTTAGCCGACGATTTCACTAAAACTGAACGATGAATATACTCGTCGCAAAGTTTTATTTAGCGATGACAATGTTGCGATGACATGTTAGTGGTCGCAAAGTAAAAGTTCATCGCAAACTTATGATACATTGCGCCATTATGTGCTTATACATGTAGTTATAGCGGTGTACGTTTTGACGTATAAATTGTCCGTGATTTAGAGTAAAATGAGTGGCGCTACATTATTTTAGTCTTGCGGTCTTTTACCTGGTAGACTCAGACTGCCGATGACAACTATCAGCGACGCAACTGCAGCAAAGAGCCCCTTAGTATCGGTAAAAAGGAGATACTATAATGGGTTTGATTATTTTAACCATCATTTTTAGAAAAAATGTGTAATGTATTGGCAAATTTACAGTGTGAAGCTTAGTATTATTAGACAGATATGTCAGAATTTTCATCAATCCCACCGTTACAACAGATTTACGAAAACTGTTTATTATAATCTAAAATTATAATAGAGGCCATAGGCCTATAAATGCTTTAACCCTTTGTAAATGAATGCCTAAACATCGTCCACCAACATCGTATGCACCAACATGACAACGATTTACATATAAACTGCACAATGCCATTTCATTTCGAGCGACGACCGACAATTTTTTTGCGGGATGTCAAAGGTCACTACTTTTAGCCTCGTACAAAAACTTTATTTCCCTTTTAACGTCATCGCAATTGCGATGACTTTAGTGAAACGCAGAATCGGGGTGGATTTGAGGTTTGCGATCTCATCGCAAGAGTGTTAGCGATGATCGCAGACATAGACGTTAGTGAAATCGGCCCCAGCTCTGGAAACTAGAGAATAAATGGCCCCTAAACCCGCAACCATTGTGTACAACTAGTTTGAGCTTTGCGCTGAATCACATGAATGCTTATTCATCTTAGTTTCATTAGCACGTAACGCACATGCGCATAAGCGCTGAAAATGTATAAAAAGACCCCATGCATAACGTGACATGCCAGGTCTCGAAATCAAGCATCTGAAAGCACACAACTTGTGGGACAAGAGGTGGTTTTCTTTCATTATTATTTTGCAACTTCGTTGATCAATTGAGCTCAAACTTTCAAAGGTTTGTTATTTTATGCATACATGTATGTTGAGATACACCAAGTGGGAAGACTGGTCTTTGACAATTACCATTAGTGTCCAGAAAACATTGGTTCAACTGAGAACACTTACATTAATTCCTGTCTGTATTCAACTACAGGTACACTGCATTTGTTAAAATTGGACTGTGGTGCAAATACTTAGTGGTACTTGTAATTTAACCTAACAATGCTTTTTTTAATGTCAAACTACTTTTGGCACTGTTTTGGAATGTCTACTCTAGCGCTGCTGCTATTTCTCTGATGTCCTTAGAAAGATTTTCTTTCTTCGTCTTCGTCTACGGGACAAAAACATTGATTTCACAAAGCACTCAGATTCGTTTTAACTTAAGATGGTTGCTTGCCACAGTTATTTGTATTGTACTCTTTTTGCGTCCCTCGACTTACCCCTTCACCCCCTTACACCATGCTACAGCAAACCTATAGCATGCAGCAAACCTAGCCTGAACATCTAACGTCACACTTCAAGGCGGGCGTGATAGAGTGTACAAATTGGGCTTCTATGGAAAGCCGCGCTTTCATACCTTGCATTTTTCATTCTCTTTCAAAAAAAAGACGTGAAATAAATCAAATTTTGAAATACAAAGAAAACAAAATAAATCGTACCCCACTAGTATGATTACCGGACTGAAAAAATGACGTACGAAAATTTATAGACAGAACTATGCACCTGGGAGTTTTTCTAACACATTATTTGCATTAGTATTTAGAGGGAATTGTTCTGCTATATGGAAAAAGGCTTTTATTGTCCCAATACCCAAGACCAATCCCCCAACAATGGATTATATGTCCGATAGCACTTACATGTATTTTTGCTAAAGTGTTTGAAAGTTTTGTTGCGGACTGGATAATGAAAGACATTGGAACTTCTTTAGATAAAAACCAATTTGGTTCACTTAAAGGTTCATCAACATCACTTTGCCCGGTTAAGCTTTTGAAAACCATTTATAGTGCCACTGATAATCCTCAAACTTCTGCTGTCTTAGTTGTTACGGACTTCAGCAAAGCGTTCGATAGAGTAGATCATCAGATGGTTATTCAAAAGTTTATCCAACTTGGTGTAAGATCATCTATTTTGCCATGGATTACAATTTTGTTGTCATCTCGTTTACAATCTGTTCGTTATAATGGTGTCTTATCATCCTGGGAAACTGTTGATGCAGGAGTTGCACAGGGCACCAAAATTGGGCGAATTGCTTTCTTAGTTATGATTAACGATTTTGTCACTAAATTGCCTGAGGTTTTGCATTTTAAATATGTTTATGACATGACACTTACTCAACCTTTTAAGAACTCTGATCACACTAGTAGCATGCAGAACGAAATAGATCATCCCCAACAATGGACTGCTGTTAATAATATGAGACTTAATCCTTCAAAGTGTCTATCAATGAATTTTTGTTTTCAGCGTTCTCCACCTGTAGTACCTTCTTTTATTATTGATGGCTCATTCATTAATCAAACTGACTGTCTGAAATTTTTAGGCGTACATGTTCAAAGTAACCTTAAATGGGACACCCAAATTGATCAGATGTGCAAGTCTTTTAACCGCAAGCTTTTTTTCCTTCGTCAACTGAAGCGGTGTTGTACTCGTATAAAAGACCTTTTGTTGATATATACCAAGTATGTAAGGCCTACAATTGATTACGCCTGCCCAGTTTGGTTTTCCAGTCTTAGTAAAACACAATTTGATTGTCTAGAGAAATTACAGAGAAAGGCCCTTCGCATTATTCTAACAAAGGTTTTTTATAGTGACAAGTCTTTCAGTGAAATTTCACCCTCGTTGGCTTGTCACCCGTCTCTGTCAGACTCCAACAACTGTTTTCTAAATTTGGTAAATCACTTTTAAGTTCTAACAACTATAGACATTTGCTCCCACCCAATAGAAATAATAATCTTAGAAATACTAACAAACTTTGCCCAATCAGGTGTAGAACCAACAGGTACAAAAACAGCCCAATTCCTTCCCTAACCACCCTTTTCAACAGTTGAATTTTTAACTTCTTGGTGGGGTTTTTTTTGGAGCTGGAATCCAAGTCGTAGTATTTTGTTAACTGTATTTTATATTGTTTTTCTGTGAACACTTCCCTTTCTAATGTTTTTATAATGTTTTAATATTCTTGTTGTGTATCTTTTAAACTCAACGGGCTGCGATGTTTGAATTTTTAATAAACCAGTAATAACAATAATAATGATAGACTGTTACTGGTCTTGTTGAACATTAAAATCAACTTCATATTTAGTGGGGAGGAAATGTGATATATTTGCTTTAGCCCACATGGCTACACCCAGCTCATAAATATTCAGTATTGCATAATAATTGGCATACAGCTCCTGTCAAACATCACGACCTCCATTCCAAGGGATAGCAAATAAAACGTTTTCTAGTATGGCAGCTCCTTTGCACAGTGTGTGTGATTATTGTCTACAATCCCATGCGAAATACACCACACTTCCATGTAAGTGTGTGTTGTATTGTCATTTTGCCTTCTAGAACAGCAAGATGTCAGGCCATAAACTATTTTGGGCATTTATATCATAATATAGGTAATAACAATAATAATATGAAACATTTATATAGCAGCGCTCTACGGAGAACAGAGCGCTTTACATGAGACTATGACAACAAAACAAAAGAAAAACAAACAAACTAGGATGGGTGGGGAAAAAGAAATGTCTTGAGGAGGCTTTTGAATACAGGCAACGAGATCGGGATAGGTTCTTTTGGTTGGTAAACAGTTTGTAACTGCTAGTTCTATTTTCTCAATAGTATACAATTCATGTACTTACTATCCATATTCCATCAAAATGTATTTGAGCATGAAAATCCTTGATTTGGTCGAACCACCAGCTCTTTGTTTTCTCATTGAAGAAATCTGGAAACACAGTCTCACCTGGCCAAACCTAATGTACATCAAGAACAAAACCATTAGATACTGATTGGGTACACAAAGTATCACTTCACCTACTGTTGAAATAAATTAAAATAAAACAAAAAGAAGGGAAATTGTCAATGTTATGGTCTTTTACAGGCAGTGGACACTATTGGTAATTACTCAAAATAATTATTAGCATAAAACCTTAAAACCCTCTGAAGTGACGTACTTTTCAAGAAAGAAGTAATTTTTCACGAATTTGATTTCGAGACCTCAAGTTTGAGGTGTCAAAATCAAGCATCTGATAGCACACAACTTCAGTAACCAGGGTGTTTTTTCTTTCATTGTTATCTCGCAACTTCCATGACCAATTGAGCTCAAATTTTCACAGGTTTTTCATTTTATGCATATGTTGAGATACACCAAGTGAGAAGACTGGTCTTTGACAATTACCAATAGTGTCCATTGTCTTTAAGTATTGCGATCGAATGCCCATAAAAATAGACATCAAAAATAAACTTGCAAAGACAAGAGTAACTATAAATATAAATATAAATATAAATAGGAAACTTGCGGGTACAACCATGAGTAAATCTCTTTTGAAGGAGTGGTGGCTCTGAAAAGACCGAACACCAGCAAACACGAAAATGCCGCCATCCGACCTCTACACCAAGACAAATCGATCCACATCATGTCAGCAGACAAGGGCAACGCTTCTGTAGTCATTTCCACTGCTGATTACAACCAGAATGTGACAGATATTCTGTCGACTGACAGGTACAGACACCTGCCAAAAAACCCAACCGCTGCCATCGAACGTCACATCAACAACCAGCTCCGTGCTCTCCATCAACATCAAGTCATCGACACCCACGTACCGTCACCTCAAGTCCTCTGCACCCACCTGCCCACGCTTCTTTGATTAACCAAAAATACACAAGCCCGATGTTCCACTCTGCCCAATCATGGCATCCACCTACATACAACACAGCCAGATACTCACCAAGATCCTGCAACCACTAGTTGGCCGCACCCAACACCACATCACCAATTTAAGCCAGTTCGTCAACATCATCAAAGACAGCCACCTCAACCAATCTGACATTCTTGTCAGTTTTGACATAGTTTCACTCTTCACAAACGTACCAACTATAGATGCATGCCACATCCCCAAAGAATGACTAGCAGCAGATCCATCCTTGACCGACCGCACAAGCCTGACTTCTGAACAAATACAAGAACTGCTTGTCACCTGCGTCTCTTTATCCAGTTTCTGGTGGAGGGACCAGTTCTATGAACAAGCCTCTGGGGATGCCATGGGATCTCCTCTATCCCCGGTCCTTGCTGATTTGTTAATGGAAGAGTTTGAACTGGGCACCATCGAGAATGCTGATCTCCGCCCCAACCTCTGGCTCCGCTATGTTGATGACACCTTCGTGGTTTGGCCCCACCGCATGACAGCACTTCACCAGTTCCTGCAACGCCTCAACTCTCAGCATCCACTCATCAAATTCACCATGAAGCATATTCGTATTCATAGTTACTCTTATTCTCCACACAATGCAAAGCTTCAAACACCATTTGCAAAGACAACTTTAACAGCTTGCACTGGAAGATTGTAAGTATCTTTACCCCTTCCCTAAATGAAACACTTCAGCATTCCATGGCTTATTATTAACCACAGTGGCTTCAAAAACTGATGGATCACCCTTTGTGTTCCAATATAGATCATGCAGCTGTTCAACCACAATTAAACTAGGAATATCACCCAACTCTATTTTTCGGAATGTGAATACGCTTTGGCATTATTTGGCGTCTAGGGAATATTTCACATTTCAGCCAGTATCCCAATAGCGGCCTTTCGTGCGACTGTCTAATGATAATAATGTAGGTTAGTCCACTCAATCCACTCACAACAAATCTGTACAATATAGGATTTCAGGCATTGCATGGTGAGGTATCAATGTATATTTGGTTTGCGGTAACACCATAGTAGTAGTCCAGTCTATTTTCTATACCATCCGCCCTGGTAATAGTTAAAAAGCAGGACAGTTCTTTTCAGAACTGAGAAGTCTCCCAACCTCCGATTATCTACTCCGCGACAGTAGAATAAAGCAAGACAGTTCCCTAAGAACAAACTCTACCTGGCAAGTAGATACACACATGGTGTTATCGCAAACCAAATCTGTACAAGTTGACATGTCATTGCACAGACAAGTACAGAACTGAAATGAGAATCTATGATTGTTTTATGTTTGTTCCCCAGATTATTCTTAAATTTGGCTAACTACACTATTAGCCAACATTGCAAAAGATTAACTTATATGGTGGTGTACGCATCAGGAAAATAAGCCACGGAGGACAGTGGAGGCTTGAAAATCATTTCAAAAAGCCACAGTTAATGGTCCAAAAATTAAAGAAATAAAAAAGTTGAGCCATGTATTTCAATAAAAAAAAATTGAAATATTTATTTTTAATATAATTTTTGTTTACCACTAATTCATTACCTTTCCAACCAAAGGTTTTCCAGAAGAATTTTTAACAAAGACGTCCCCTACTATACCAGCATCATAGGGTGAATAGGTACCAGGAGCCTGGGTGCTGCTTATAGCTGGATCCTAGGACAAGAAAGTTTTGTAAACAACAGCTTTGGATTCACAAGTAACAACAAGTTGGGGTGTGCATTAGATATGCGAGCATGTGACAAACTTTACATAGACATGAGGGACTTGGAATGTGATTCAAACTCGGATGTGGACTTGGATGTGGACTTTGACAACAGGGACTTGACTACAGCATTGACCATGTAGTATTGGAGTACCTTACAGGACCTACGTGTAGTGGTATAATGCAGGATTCAAACCAATTACCTCAAGATTAATTGTACCAGCGGTCTACCAAACTGAGATATCTAGCCCCATGTGGACACAACGGTTGAATGGTTCTATGCCAGATACTATTATTATTATCACACCCAATTTTACGATATAACCTGGGAAGCAGCAGCCATGCAGGGGATCGCCTTAAGGGGATGCAACTTTCCTAATATTATATAAACCAACAAAAATCAGAATCCACTAGAAAATTAGAGTTTTATGTTTGAAATTGATTATGGTATTCATCCAGTTTGGCTTTGGTAAGTACGAGGATTGAACAAAAGAGTTTTACAATCGGCCAAGCCCACTGTCTGGGATATCTTGCTTTGCTGTAAACGCCAACCCTTCCCATCATCAGATAGTTTGGGGTTGATTTGCAACAGAAATCCTCCGACAAACGACATGGAAAAAAGGAGAACACTGTTCAGTGGTCGCAAATGTGTACATCTGTTCTTAAAGATCAACTTGAACAAAATTACTTAAACAAATATGACTTTTTAAATTTGTTTTTATTGTGTTTAGTTATTTTTTCCCATGAGTTTGAAGTTATCTGCCCTACATTTCTGGTGAAAATCAATTAAAAAAATGAGCCTCCTATTGTGCACGGTTGCTGTCTATTAACATGCACCATGACCTACATGTAACACTGCTCATAATAGGTTATCGTCTGATATCATACTTCGGTTTGAGCATCGAGCATCTGACTGGAGGATTAGTGCGACTGGAAGATAATACCTACATGTATCATGAGTATGGTAAAGAAAATCCGCAGTATGGCTCTTTTGACTCCTTTTTGCCCAGTGTAACACTAATGTATATTTTTGTTTTAACAAAATTAAATTGAATTTTTAGTGAGTCCCTGTAAAGAACAGTAATCATTTCCTGCTTTAAAAAAAAATGATAATGTTAATTTTGTTCAAGTTGATTTTAATTACATGTAATCCATGGTTCCTAGTAACTTTGAGAGCAAAAACATTGGGTAAGAACATATATACATGTATTCTGAATACTCAAAACAAGAAGATTAAGATTTGTAAGCCTCAAAAAAAAGAAAATTGAAGTGAAGTTGAACGTACAACAATAGGAATGAAGTGCATGCCGTTTGCATGGCAATACTGGATTAAATCTGGCAATTCTGCATAGGTGTTGTTGTTGAAAGTAAAATCTTTTCGGCCAACTGCATACTCAATGTCACTCCACTGTGTGTCCTATTTAAGAGAAAACAGCAGATAAGCATTTTAAAATAAAGATACAGACAAAGTTTTCCCTTCAAATACGTACAATAATCATGACGTAGTGTTGATCGTTACTGTGTAGATACTTGACAACCTCTGGTAGACCTTGAAAGGAAGTCCGATCTAATGTGAAATCCCGGTGACCTTCCATATAATCTATGTCATTCCATTGTGTATCCTGTGAAATAAAGAATCATTTCTCATGTATTCAACAAACCTCAGTTAACATTTGTCATTAGACAAACATACTTTTAAAAATTTGAATAATTCTATTTCTATTTAAAATTGAACTAATGCTGCGATTATATGGGTAATTATGTTTTGGAAGGCAATTTGTTAACATCGCTTTAGTTCACAGTTGCAAAAATGTTGTAAAAACGTTCAGTAAGTTGTGTTAGCACTCTGAGGTACAGGGGCTAATTCCCACCCTATGTGACAGATGGAGTTTCACTACTTAATTGATTGATGGGTGGGTTCATTTTCAGGTATGACTAAAGTTTCAATAGTTGTTTTTTTGTATTTATAATTCTGCCTGTGTGTCCACAATGTTGAGTTAAGGTGTGTCCACAATGTTGAGTTAAGGTGTGTCCACAATGTTGAGTTAAGGTGTGTACACAGATAAATCACTCGCATCGGAATCCTGGTTTGGCATTTGTTTGCTATTTGTTTGTCTATTTTTCAAACTTAAATCTATACAAAAAAAAAGGAAATTATGTTATGATTTCTTTCTTAATGAGAAATGTAAAACTTTTGATTTTGAATGACCAGATACCTGCGGAATGCCTGCTGCTTTCATTTTTTTAACTACAGCCAAGGTTTTATTTGCAGATCCATAACCCCAACGACACAGATGAAAACCAAGACCCCAATATGGTGGCATAAAAGGATGACCTATCACTTCTGTGTACTGCTGGATCACTTCATCAGGTCCAGGCCCCAAGAAAATGTAGAAGTCCAGTATTCCACCAATGGAACGGTATGTAAGAGCAGGAGCTGGTTGGATGGCAACTTCTAGAAAATACAAATTTTAAAAGTAATTATAA
This sequence comes from Asterias amurensis, assembly GCF_032118995.1. Taxonomy (NCBI): domain Eukaryota; kingdom Metazoa; phylum Echinodermata; class Asteroidea; order Forcipulatida; family Asteriidae; genus Asterias; species Asterias amurensis. The sequence continues at coordinate 326,519 of NC_092666.1, forward strand.
ACTAGAAATCGAGTGTTTATAAAAGTGGACACAGAGGGATTGGGTTGGTGAAACACAAATATCATCATTTCATACTGAAAATTATATATCATATCAAATTCTAAGTTTGGTCATACATGTAAACCCTTTGAATTTGCTGTATGGGCAGAAGGAAACGCCAAAGTTGGATATGTTGTGGAGTAACATGGCAATTGTGTAGATTATAAGTGTTTGACACGGGATCACAGAATTTCTCGTTGAACTGGAAATGAAGATGAAAGTGGGTCATGTTTTAAAAATAATATTAGTAGTGTCATAAAGTCTTTTTTCTTGTAGATCACAATCTACAAAAACAACAACTTTGTGAGATCAGGTAATATGAATTTTTAACTTGAACTCCTGTTTGAACCGGGAACAAATTATCTAATAATATGTCAAATGAGTCATGAGCTACAAGACGGCACAAAGATTACAACTTTGCTTGTTTGACTGAGCGCCTGACAGCGGCCACTCAAATCAGCTCTGTGTTTGTTTGCTAATTTCTTAGTATATTGCTCAATTTGTGTTCTTATTCTTATACAACTGGATTTGTTACTACACCTGGAATCTACAGGACTTTTTCTGTGTATCCTAGAGTCATCTGAATTGTGAAAATAGTGTTTTTCTGTTAAAAATTTTCACTGTCTCAGCTGAGAATTCTGGTGTATAAAGCTTACACACACTTAGGTGGCTGCATCCTGTGCAGTCATCCACCTAGTCCATGGACATTGTTCTCCCATCTGGGGACAATGGAGGTAAGTATCCTTTTCATTCTCTCCCTGCTTGCTAGACCATTGTACTGTACTGACTCATCTGTGGTCAGCTTTGTTCCATCAGCATCAATTGTGTCTGGTGCTTGCATTCTGCCAAAGACACATCTAGGCCTCATCCACCATCGAAGATATCTGAAGTGCCCTGTTTCTTACTATGACAACTCCCCAGCCACTTTTCATTTGGAAATTGTGATTTTTGGTGACATTGCTGTAAATCCCGGCCCTGAAGGTGTAAATAACTCAAACTCAGCAGAAGCTAGTCCAAACTCTGCAAATTCCTACTCACGGAACAAGCTTCTCAGTCTCCGCTATGCCCCATCCACACGTGCTACAACTCTGCTGCCTTCCTGTATATTATCATTACAGAACCTTGGCCTTTTTGTAAATCCCAGCACTGTTTATCGACCTACACATCGTGGTAAAAAAGCTGGTCGCCGTAGAACTGTTCATAATCCCCCTGTACCCGAAGTTACACCCCCTTCTGTTCCAGTACCAGTGACTACTGCCAAATCTCAACTCAGCCTTTGTGTTCTAAACACACAGTCCATCTGTAACAAGTATGACGATTTTGCTGATTTTGTTCTGCAAAAAGATCTGGACCTTGTTGCCGTTTCAGAAACATGGCTGAGACCAGATGACAACTTAACATGTCGTCAGTGTACCCCTGCTGGCTACTGCTTTCATCACATCCCAAGACCTCACAAGACTGGTGGAGGAGTTGCAATACTGTACAGATCTACTTTATCTGTCTCTGTGAAAAATAATGACGTCCAGTACACAACTTTTGAATCTCTTCATGCTGAAGTTTCCGGAAACTCTAAATCTGTTCGCCTTGTCATTGTATACAGACCTGAGAGGGATTCAAACGGCCAACATGTGACTTTCTCAAGTTTTCTAAGGGAGTTTGAGAATTTGATTTTGGAATATCTGCTTCATCCATCGGAAATCATCATCACCGGCGACTTTAACATTCATGTTGATGACATCCATAACACCAATGCAAACCAGTTTAAGCATCTACTTCAAGCTTTTGGTCTCACCCAGCATATCCAGGAGCGGACTCATCGTCTCGGTCATTGCCTGGACCTTGTCATAACTCGTGAAATCTCCCCACCAATTGTCTCAAACTTTGTTATTCTACCTGGATTATCTGACCATTATGCAGTCATGTGTAATTTGAGTCTGTGCAAGCCCAAAGTCCCAACCGTCACTATAAAGAGCCGACAATGGAAACATGTGAATCCTCCCGAAGTGTTCCGCGACATAGGCACTCATTTAGCAAATCTAGAAGTTGATCATGACTGCTTGGATTCCTATGTCAGCCAATATGAGAGTACAGTCAGTGACATCTTGGATAAATACGCACCTTGGAAAACGAGATCAGTCAAGGTCCGAACTGAAGTCTCCTGGTTCAATGATGATATTCGTACAGCGAGAAAGATCTGTCGTCAACTGGAGCGGAAGTGGCGGAAAAATGGCAAATTGGCAATACAACGACAAGAATATCGCAACCAATGTAAAGTAGTTAGGAATTTGATCAACCAGGCAAAGATCATCCATTATTCATCTCAAGTACAAGAATCCTCAGGAGATCAAAAGAAGCTCTTCAAGATAATTGGTAAGTTGCTGCTCAAACCCAAAACCCCTGTCCTTCCATCCACCTACAATGACCAGGACTTAGCAAATGAGTTCCAGAAATTCTTTGTCACCAAGATTTCAGACATCCGCTCATCATTTTCATCAGTCCCTTACAACGTGCCGCAGACATTGCCACAACTTCAACCAGAGTGTAGACTATCTGTGTTTGAGCCTGCCACTGTTGATGAGATTCAAAGGGTTATTATGAAATCTCCTTCAAAATCCTGTGAGCTGGATCCAGTATCAACATCCATGATAAAGCAAAACATTGATATATTTGTACCCTACATCACTAAGCTTGTAAATGAATCTCTCAGTTCCGGTTGTTTCCCCGATAGCCTCAAAGTTTCCTACATCAGGCCGCTCATCAAGAAACCAAACCTGGACAAGGAGATATTCAAAAACTACAGACCGGTTGCAAACTTAAAATATCTTGGAAAAGTCATCGAACGAGTAGTGTCATCACGTATTTCTGATCACATTCATACTTTCAACCTGTCCGACGTGTTCCAGTCAGCATACAAACCTTTCCATGGGACCGAGGCTGCACTAGTCCGTGTGAGCAACGATATTCTCTCTTCTATGGACAATGGTAACCTTACAGCACTAGTCCTGCTAGACTTGAGTGCTGCTTTTGACACTGTTGATCATAACATCCTTCTCTCTCGGCTCCAGAATCACCTTGGCATAGAGGACACAGCCCTAGCATGGTGCAAATCGTATCTCCACAACAGAACTCAGCATGTATGTATTGGCACTGCGATATCCGACCCTGTTGTTTTGAACTACTCTGTGCCACAGGGGTCGGTACTCGGCCCGCAGTGGTTTACGCTGTACACTTTACCGATTCGTGACATCATCCTCAAATTTAATCTGAATTACCATGTGTACGCAGACGACACTCAGCTATACATCACGTTTAAATCTTCTCAAGAAAACGCCAATGCATCTATTGCAAGACTTGAGAAATGCATCCAAGAGATTCGACGTTGGACACAACAAAACTTCCTGAAGTTAAATGATGATAAGACAGAGTTCCTTTTATTTGGGTCACGTCAACAGTTAACTAAGGTTTCAGTGCCATACATCTCCATCGGTGATGCTCGGATAGCTCCCTCGCTGAAAGCTCGGAACTTAGGGGTTATTTTTGATTCATCGATGACACTTCAGCCACACATCAACAACATTGTTCGTTTATCATCATATCACATCAGGAATATAGGTAAGATTCGCAAGTACTTGGACAAAAGTGCCACTGAAAAGGTCATTCACGCATTTGTTACTTCTCGTCTTGACAACGGCAATGCTCTTCTCTACAGTCTTCCTAACAACCAGATTTCCCGACTTCAACGGCTCCAAAATACTGCTGCCCGCATTGTGACACTGTCTAAAAAATCCTGTTCTATCACCCCCATTCTGAAACAACTACACTGGCTCCCTATCTCTCAACGAATCATCTTCAAGCTGATGCTCATTGTCCACAAAGCTCTAAATGGCAAGGCTCCCCACTATATTTCTGAACTGCTTCAAGTTTACACTCCATCAAGGAATCTTCGATCAAGTTCCATGCTTCTCCTCATTGAACCCAAGTCTCGACACTCATGGGGTGACAGGTCTTTTTCTGTAGCCGCGCCACGCATCTGGAACTCTCTACCACTTAATCTTCGATCTTGTCTTTGTACCGCAAAATTCAAGTCTCTTCTCAAAACTTATCTTATGTCACAGGTTTTCAATGACTAATTTTGTTGTGTCTGTTTTTCTTTGTGTTGTGTTTTTGTTTTGTTTTGTTTTGGTTTACTGCGCCTTGAACACCCAGCAGGGTGGATATGTGCGCATTACAAGTCTTATTATTATTATTATATTTAACTTTATGACATATGAGATTTGAGAAAAGGGAGTTTTGGAATATGAACCCTATGATATGTTGTTCAGAAGTAAACAACTTTGAATTTATCCCATTTGACATCTGATGACATCTAATGGAAAAAAACAATTACTTCATACTTAAGTTTTTTTTCATAAGCTACAATATGGAAGAAAACTTGTCTTTCTTATATTACATTTCGGCTTTCTGTATATCTTTAATAGCTGTTCCGTAAACAGAAATCTAGGGGTCTATTGTGGTTGATTGGATATAGAATTTTAAACATTTAAATAAAACACCTTTAAGATGACGTTACGTGACCGATGATGACGTCATCATGACAAATTTCTTTTAGGACTCTCCTTGCACCAATGCCCTTCATCACTGAAAATTTCGTTGCGGCAGGTTGAAAACTCTTCAAAATGGACTTTTTGACGATGTCTGTGGTGAAGGTTTTGTAATTACTTTAAATTACCCACATGTTTACTGTCAGGCAGGCATCATATGTGTGAAATTTCAGATCAATGACGTCATCGGGGGTCACGTGATGCGGCATTCAAGGTGGAAATTTTTTAAGTCATATATAACTGTCGAAGCAATGCTGCGATTTTTTTTAAAACTTTGTAGGTTGTTAGATATTGGCAAGTTCTTGTGAATTGTGAAATGACGTCATGATGACGTCATCACATGATTCTTTTCATTTTTGCACCTTTAACACATAAATTGCTATCTGAACATGGTATAATCCAGATTATTCTTTTATTTATGCCACACTGGGCAAATTGCTTTGCGAATTTCTTTTTTACGAAACAGCTTTGCATTTGTGCACAAATGCGATCATGTCTAGTTATTGGTATTTTTTATTTTTTTGGTCATCTTCAGTACTCGCAAATTTTGTGCATAGTTCCTAAAGAGCAATTGCAATGAAACTTACAGGGATGGAAGGTAATGATGTAATAATGATCCTAAAGCAATGATGTCATGATGACGTCATCACCGGTCACGTGACGTCATCTTAAAGGTGTTTTTCAGTTAAATGTTTGAAAATCTATATCAAATCAGCTAAAAGAGACCGTAGGTTTCTGTGTGCGGGATTGGGTAGGGATAAATTAGGTCTTCATTTTGTTTCGTGTGCGTGGCCTCACATGACCTCTACTTCCGGTCGTAACCAGAAGTGCCCTTTAATTCAAATCTGGCAATTGCTTTGAAGTTGCTTTCAACGATGTTAGTGTCTTGCAAGGGTGGGCAGTTCAAGAGAAGTATCGATGACGTCACAAAATGCAACAGCCCCCTCTAGCGGCAGGTTGAATACTCTTACAAACGGACTTTTTGGAGATTTGTGTGGTGAAGTTTTTTGTAATCACTTCAAATTTTACACACACATTTACTGTCAGGCAGGCATCATATGTGTGAAGTTTCAGATCAATGACGTCATCGTACATTGGGGGTCACGTGATGCGACCTTACAGGTGCACTTTTTGAACTAATATACATGTAACTCCCGAAGTAATAATGCGATCATGTTGAAACTATAGGTTGTTGGATATTTGCAAGTTCTTGTAAATTGTGAAATGACGTCATGATGACGTCATCGCATGATTTGTTATGATTTTTTTATACTTTTGCACCTTTAAGTCATAAATTGCTCATCCATGTATGAACATGGTATAACCTGATTTTTTATTTATGCTGGATTTGGCTAACTGCTTTGATGACAAGAGAATTTCAAATTCAGTTGAGAAATTTGAAAATGTTATTAACGAAACAGCTCTACATTTGTGCACAAGTGCAATCATGGCTGTTTTTTCTGCATTTCTGTGTTTTCTGACTTGTTCATTTTTGTCTTGTTGTTTCTTGGTTTGTTGATATCTTTGGCTAGTTTTGTTATTTCCTTAATGTTTAGTGTAATCTGCCCCGTATTATTGTTTATTTTGATATTCGACCCCATGATCAAAGTCCAACAATTATTGTTAGTTGGGAAAACAGCTTCAAGATTGTGAGATGCATTTGTACTTTTCTCACGTTGGAAAGGAGGATCAATTACTAACAAATTAATTCATTTCTATTTGTCAATAAACAGGCAATCAGCAAATACATCTAGGGCTAGAGAAGACGGAGGGAAAAAGAGCGATGGGGGCTGCATATATCAGGGCACATCAGGGCTTTCCAGAACCATGGCATTGAGAAAACTTGAGCTACTGTTTTGTTCGGGGAAAAGTAAATATGGTAGTTGTGTTTTGAACTTCCCATTATGTGTGTTCTTTAAAGTGTGGGGCTTCAAAATTTTCTGAAAGAGGGTCTTTATTCAAGTTAAACTACAAATAAAATTTATTTTTGGAAAGGAAAGGTGAAATCATACATGCAGAGTAACTTTGTGAATAGGGAAGACAGTGTAGCCACAAAGACAGTTCTGATTGGTTTTTTCCCCAGGACATGGGTGCATCAAACAACTTTGTTAGTGTATGTATAGAGGCCTTAAAGTCACCTGGAAGTGGTATTTTGTCAAAATAATGCTTTTATCACTAGAATATGTGTTTTGATGAGTGGAATATGAATAAACAGTTAAAAGACCTTGGCAACAGTTACCAACCAACATTAAACTAACACCATTTGTAAAAACAAGTCCAGCCTATCTCTTGACCAAAATTCGTTTTGGAGACCTACATGTATCCCCTTCATGGTTTGCCAATATTTTGAAATTGGGGGATATTTCTCACTTTCGGTTGCCACAGCAATGCATAAGTATAGGCATGTATTGTGAACTTTTGATCTGTAATATTTGTTAGCGCCACTCAAATCCCATTTGGTTTTTGCTTTTTATGTGTTGCTGAGAATCTATATAATCATAAAATGCAGACAACTTAATGGGATCATATTGGCACGTGGATTTCTAGACAACGCAAAATCGCCCAAAATTGGCAGTAGCGTAGTTTTATATGACCTTTGACCTTTGTTATATTGGTGGGCCAACATGATCTCAATTATTTGTCAATTGAATTCTGTTAAGGAACACTCAACTTAACCAAATACAAAAAAAAATTGATGGGATCTTGTTTGGCGCAGATACTTACAGTAATGAGAAAAGTGAATGTTGTCCCAATTTAGGCAAAAATGTGTGAAATGGCAATACTTTAGAAAATTTTCAAAAAATCTTTTGACATGCAAGTTGCAGAGATCCCAAGATTCTTTTTCCATTTGTCATTAGATGAAAACTGTTCCAACACCCGGTTGTCATTAACATATTTTTTTGATGTTGGCGTGCAAAGTTACGGAGGTGCGAAAATGCAATATATTGGTAAAATTTGAACTTTGACCTCTATTATCTCTCTGCGCCAACGAGATCCCACGCACTTTGCACTTAAATTTGTTTTAGGGATGCAAGCTCTTTCATTTGAACTTGTTCAATTCATGGGATCCTATAGGCGCGTTGAGTTATGAGGCGTTGAAAATGGCACGAGGGCACTGTTCGTCAAAGGTTCAGGTGCGCGTAACATGACGCGCCAACGAGATCCCAATTTTTTTTTTTACTTTTGTTATAATCCCAACTGGAGGTTTCAAAAAATGTTTTACTTTTGTTGGGACGAGCTTGGCGCACATTTTTGTGTTTACAAGGAATGTACTATTCGTTTCTCGAGGGCTTTTTGGCCCAAACTTTGATAACTGGTAACTCCAAAACCGAAAGCGTCAGCAAACTAAAATTTTGGATTTATTTGTTTGGTATGATGGTGTATCACTCTAATTTTTTGGAAGAAGACCTGCGAACCCATGAATCACACCCCCCCCCCCCCCCACCTAATTTGGTACATTCTTACAGGCAGGGACTCTTAAATAAGGTTCTAAAAAATTAGTTTCCATGTTACAACCATTTTATCTACCAAGAGAATTCCCTCAGATCTTTGTGACTGTTGTTTACATTCCACCTCAAGCTGATGCTAACAATGCTGCGGCCACAATCACAAGGATTATACTCGAACTGGAAAAGAGATCACCCGATGCAGTTAACATAATAACAGGTGATTTCAACCATTGTGATCTTCAACTAGTGATGCCCCACTATTTCCAATATGTGGACATTCCCACCAGTCAACGTACTCTTGAAAAGTGTTATGGAAACATTCCTGCTGCATATCGGGCATATGGAAAGGCACCTCTCGGCATGTTTGATCATGACATGGTTCACCTGCTTCCAAAATATAAACAGAAACTTAAGCAAACAAAACCAGTCATCAAAAAAGTCAAGAAATGGGACCAACAGAACATCAAAACCTTTCCGATGCTGTTTCGAAACCATGGACTGGAACATCTTTGAAGATCATGCTTCAATTGATCAAACTACTGATGTCATCACTGACTACATAAAGTTCTGCAAAAACCTAGTCGTCCCAGAAATTACAGTTAAAATTTACCCCAACAATAAATACTGGCAAAATAAAGAAGTACGTCATCTCATAAAACAAAAGCACCGAGCACATTCCAATAATGAGGATCAAGTGAAACGTGTGTTACTTTCGGAAATCAAAGAAAAAATCGTTCTCTGCAAGAAACAGTATGGCAAGAAACTTGGAAAGAAAGTTTAATCACAGGTTATGAAACAATTGGGCTGGTCCTCAAGGAGATCCAAAAGAATACCTGAACGACTTGAACCAATTCTACCGGCGGTTTGATAACAAAAGCCCTCTCCATGACCTAGCTAAAGATCAACTGTGTGCTACATTTGCTTCAAACTCTCCCCCAACAGAAGTGTGGATGGGGTCTATGAATGAATACTTACCGGTAGAGTCATATTACTAATTTGCATATTCCCTATGCCGCGAAGCAATAATGCTAAGACTTTCACACACACACAATAGCGCCCTCCACCGTCCTACCCACAACGCCCCGCAACATGCCTGCCACGGAGTCATCCTCTTTTCGATGAGCCCTACTAAATGTAAGCACCCAAGGACCGAGTATGTGGGGAAGGAGGGAGGGATACTCTACCGGTAAGTATTCGTTTGTAGACCCCATCCACACTTCTGTGGGGGAGTCTTCTTCACTCTACTTAGGCACCTTGTCAAAACTATCCCCGGGAAAACACAGGGATATTCTAACCCGGGGACGTTTTTCCTCGCGGTCGAATTTGTATAGCTTTTAAATTCATAACGGGATTATTCCGGGACACTTCACTGACAGCTGAGCTGTATGTTTACATTCTTTAAGATTAGACCCCAAGTAATAGATCGTTATCTACTGGAAGCCTTGTTTGCGGTCACCACTGAGCGAGGTCACCTGCTAGTGGTTTTCTCAACCAGATAAAGCCAACACTGGGGTATGAACTGGGATCTACACAACAAGTACACTAGTTTTTATGCAAGATCCTGGTTGACATCATGAAAACAATTCTCTCAAAATATTGTAAAAGAACTATAATATGCGTGATGAAAACACTTCAATAATTTGCAGAGTTGGTTTGTTTTATACTTTGTTGTTACTGATTTGTTACGTGTAAAAATTGACTAACTTGGATTTAACTTTGAGTTTTATTTGCAGTGTTTTTGTTTTGTTTATAATCCTACACACTTCGGACACCATTCACAAATACAAATTCCCACATAAGTACAACACATTTTTACCTCACAGTACTTCAAACATCATTACATTATTTCTTTTGCGGCACTGTACCTTTTAATATCCATTGTACTTGATTTTACAGTGGTTTTCTTTCACGTTTATTTTGAAAAGTCGGCCGCCCCTAAAAGCGAACGCAGCCTCCCCACCCTGCCACCCCGTCAATGATTCAGCCGCCCTGTCAATGAGCATGCAACTATTTCAGACCGGTCTGCAGAACTAGTATTTTTCAAAACCAAATCTGGCGTATTCCAAGCAGGGAGCGATTATATTTCCCGCAAGAAAAACAACGCTAAATTAATAAAAAATCACCGGCGACGACTTACGCTTTCTTCCGCGATTTTAAATCAGGTGCGAATCCCCCGGAGCTGGATGAACCACTCCGAATCTGGGCTGGTATATGAGGTCCGGTCGTTGTGGGAGAACCACCGGCCTGTGCACCAGGAGCCTGATCAGCCGAGGGAACCAGGGCTGTCGGGGCCAAAACGGGGCGATCAAGAGAACTTTTCAGTGATCCTGCTCGATCTTTGTCAGCACCCGTGGAATTAGGGAGATGGGCGGGTAGGCGTATGCCAACAGCCCCTCCCATTGCATAGTCAGAGCGACGATCCGACTTGCCCCGGGGTCAAGACCCCTGGCGCAGTAGATCGGCAGTTGATTGCTCGTCCGAGAGGCAAACAAATCCACATGAGGCCGGTCGATTAGCAGGAAGAGCGACTGGGCCACACAGGGGCGGAGGGACCACTTTGTTGGGACGATCCAGCCCCGGAAAGAGTGCGGCCGTGACATTCTCCTTCCCTGGGATGTACACCGCCGACTGGGCAATCCCCTGCTGCATGCACCAGTGGATTAGGTCCCAGGCTAGTGCACACAGCCGGGCCGACCGGCTAACTGTGCCCGGAAGTGCTGGTGGGCATTTCGGACCGCCAGCAAATCCAGGACGCTGATGTGGTTGAGTGGTGTTCCGGGCCCAACACCCCCGCTATCTGGCGGGGGTTGAGGGTCGCCCCCAACTGTACAGAGCTGCGTCGGTGACGACGGTTGCTGACGGTCTGGGCGGGTGGAACACTCGACCACGTGTGAGTTTGGCGTCCTCCACCCACAATTGGAGGTGAGGGTCAGCCAAGGGGTGATAGGCACCGGGAGGTTTACTGAATGATGGCTGGGCCGGAAGTAGGAGAGGAGATGGAGCTGGATAGGCCTCATCCTCAGCCTGCAAAAATCGATCAGATCTACTATGCTGGCCATAAGGCCTAGTAATCTGAGCCAAGCCACCGCCGGCGCCACCGTAGCCCAAAGGAAAAGGGTCACGCACTGACGCAGGTTCTGAACCCGTTCCGCCGAAGGACGGGCAAGCCCCCTTTGAAGGTCGAGAGCCGCACTGAGAAAGATGGGCACCTGAGTGGGGATCGGTTGCGATTTCTCGGTGTTTACCAGGAACCCCAGGCTGGACGTGAGGCGTCAAGTAATCCCCAGCGCCGCGTCTGTTGCCTCCCATGATTGGCCCACAATTAGCCAATCGTCGAGGTATTGGAAAATCAGCAGTGCTGCCCCGATCGCCCACACCACGCGGGTGAAATCCCAAGGGGAGGTGGACAGAACAAAGGGGAGCACCACGAATTCGTAAAGCCTTCCAGTGTAAAGGAAGCGCAGAAGTTTGCGGTGTTCGTCCCTGATGGGAACGTGTAGGTAAGCGTCCCAAAGGTCCAAGCTCGCCCCCACGCAGGTGTATCGTTTGATTCGAGGATTGCCCCAAGTGTTTCAATACAGAAGCGCTTTGGGCGGATAAATCGGTTTAGGGGCTTTAAATTTAGGATCAGCCGCCAAGTGTATGCCTCCTTCTTGGGCACTAAGAAGATAGTGGACATGAACCCCATCCGTGTCCCCTGGTCGGGGACAACGTGCACCGCCCGCTTAAGGAGAAGGGAACTGATCTCCCCTGCGAGGGCATGGCGCTTGAGGGGGTCGAACGGGATGGGCGTTGGCCGAGTCAGTATGTCCGACGGGGGGTCCTCATGACGTCGAGTGCGTAGCCGCACTCGATTGTCTCGAGGACCCACCTGTTGGACGTGATCTGAGCCCAGGACCCCAAAAATTTGCCTGGAGACAGGGAAGTCACTTCCGCCACGCCCCGGGATACCGGGGGGCAGACGCACGAAAGCCACGGGTGGGTCTCTGTGGACGTCGGCGGGGAATAACAAACGAGGCTTGTTTGTGTTTCTTCGCCGCTGGAGCGGAGGACTGTGGTTTCTTGAGGTTCATCTTGTCAGTGGCCTTAAGGCGTCTGGCCTCGGCCTCAATAGATTCTTGGAACTGCCCCGGAAAAAGGTCCCGTCCCGTTAGGGGGAGCGCATCAAGCCGCTTGCATGCCCCTACGAACGGAAGGAACAATGCATCTAGGACATTCACCCTACGGGCCGAAGTCGCTAGGGTGGAGACTCTTGTAAATTGATCCAGGACTGTCCGCAGCCTGTTATCCAGACAATGGAGGGCCGCCACTATCATATCAGCCGGGATCGCCGAGTCGTCATCGCCAGCCGGCGTGAGGTATTGGACAAGAGAAGCAAGAAGGACGATGTGCGCATGCTAAAGCGAGACGCTGGGTAAATTTTCCTGATTACCTCCTCCCTTTCCCCCCGCGCTTTGTCGTTAAAGAGAAGTTTGGAGGAGGTTGACCCCCTGTCCGCGACCAGTTTGTCTGACGCGGAGTCCGGCAGGACCGGGTCGAAAAATATTTATCAAAGTCCCTGGCAGGCCGGGTACTCTGAGCCGTGTGGAGGGGGGATGCCCTCCGGCTTCAGAGACCCCGAGGCAGTGCTGGGAGAGCGGGCGGTGCGCTCCGGAATGGAGCCACCCTTGGCCCTGTCTCTCTTGGTCGTTGCCCCGGCACCGGTTTTCTTGGCCTTGCCGGGGCATTTGACCTTCGACTGGGTTGACCCACACTGACCGAAGAGGGGGAGCGGGAAGCATCCCCTCTTAGATCGGTGGGTTCACCGGTCGACGCAGCCGACTGATAGTCTAGGCGCATTTCTGGAAAAAGTGACTGATTGAGGCGATTTGGGGTAAAAGTGCGGAACCAGACTTTTTAACACATTTTTGGTGTGCTGAATCCGAAAAAAATGGTTCCCAAGCGAATTTTTGAGTTTTTGACCATCTAATTTGCATAATCATATTTTTGACCTTTTTGAACCATTTTATAAGCAAATCTCTGTAACATGACAATCAAAAATGACAAGTGATGAGTCTGTACCTAGATGTTAAAGGTCACAGAATAGGATTAAAACATTTCCAAAGTAATAAGTGGTAATTAATAATCATAAATATGCAAATTAGTGCCGCCATTAAAGAAAAATAATTTTTCTTCAATATCTCTGTAACTTGGAAAGCAAAGATGACAAATGAAGTGCTATACCCATGTTTGGAAGGTCTCATAAAACGATTACAAATTTTATGAAGTTATTATTAGTGGTAAGTAATTTTAACAAAATATATTTAAATTAGTGGCAGCCATAGCAGAAAAATGAGTTTTCTCCAATATCTCTGAAACTAGGCAAATAACCATGAAAAAGAAATGTTTTTACCTATGTTCTGAGGGTCAGGCAATGCATGTAGTGTGTTCACTGGCAAGCCAGATGCTTATGCAAATGAGTTGGTATAGCTATACGTGCTTATTTATGCAAATCAGCTAGTCTGACTACCAATAAATTTCATCATTCATCACTTTTTGCTCAATCGATGCATCCCTACAATAGAGTTTATGCAAAACATTTAAATCTGTGATGCAGTTTTTGCTCAATCGATGCATCCCTACAATAGAGTTTTAATAAACAGACTCCTACTGCTTGGTTTGATGCGCCAAACCCTGTTTAATACTGATTAGCAGAAGTGTAAAAGGCAATTTTAAATGGTGCCGAAAAACCAGATCATTCCAAGCAGGTTAGGCTCGTCAGCTATAGTAGACAGGCCACCTAGGAGAAGAAAAACTCTGATCACACTTCCGGGTAGGTAGAACTCCTAAGCCTAGATTGGTTGTATACCTAGGAGAAGGACCTCTCTGATCACCATTCCGGGTAGGTAGAACTCGTTAGCCTAGATTGGTAGTATACCTAGGAGAAAGACCTCTTTGACCACCGTTCCGGGTAGGTAGAATTCCTAAGCCTACAGTAGATTGGTAATCTACCTAGGAGAAGGACCTCTCTGATCACCATCCAGGGTAGGTAGAACACGTAAGCCTAGATTGCTACCTAGGAGAAGGACCACTCTGACCACCATCCTGGGCAGGTAGAACTCCTAAGCCTAGATTGGTAGTATACCTAGGAGAAGGACCACTCTGATCACCATTCCGGGTAGGTAGAACTCGTTAGGGAGGCCGTCTTTAACTAACCCCCATTTCCCGCCGGAAACCGCCGGATCCCGGCGGCTTATATAACTCGGTGAACACTTACAAAAGGATTGCTTAAATCATGAATATGCCAGTGCGGAGGAGGTCATGCTCTGGTCAAAGGGCTCATTAAAACCCCAGTCCTGTGCCAGAGGGATTAACGTCTGAATGAGCAATGCGACAACAAAAGAAGTCTGGGAGGTGTTGGGGTATTAGGTCTGCCATTGTTAATGGATTATCCCAGGCCTAGTAGTAGACTCACTGAAAGTCAGTAAGCATTTTTTGGAAAGTTACAAGATGTAAATATTTTGTGTTATTCATGCTAAATGTTTTTTTGTTGTCAAACTCTCCAGATTTGAATGATCAAACTGTTGCACATTCAGCATAAGATTCCTTGGGCGGCATGGTCATCATGAGTTAAAGAGCTAATTCCGGAGTAATTTTGAGTCGTGACCAACAACAATGCTAACCCTGCCATCTCTACGGTTTAGATCGGGGCGTCGAGGAGGAGTATCCCCACGGGGAAGAGGTTGAAGATTTGGTTGGCGCTCATTTTGCCTTGTTTCTTCTTGTAATCTTTGCCGACGTTCAGCTTTCCTGTCAACCTTGCCGTTCATGACATGCTGAATGTTATTTACCAACGACAGAATGTTCTCCATCATTTCGGTTGTCTGCGTAAATTGCCTCTGAAAGATCACCGTTAGTTGTTCCTGTTGATCTCAAATTTCCTGCATCTGTCTTTCCTGTCTTTCCAGCATTTCTTTCAGCTGCCTGATGTCTGACTCCTGTTTAGTATTAAGTCGTTTGGCTACTTCATCTTGACCATCCGCCCGGACTTGTTCAGTCTGCTGACGGCTTCCTCTCACAATCGTTGCAAGAGGGGCATCATCATCGTCACTGCTGTCACTAGGCTGATTGACGTGCGTTTTCTGCCGCTTTGCTGAAGATAAATAGCAAAAGCAAAACATTAAAAAAAAACGCACTTTTCCCCCTCTATCGGTCAAAAGAAACCTGTAATAATGAATAATATAAAACTAAGATCTACCGCAAGAAGCCACAATCATTCAGGGAGAATAAATACAGGTCAAGTGCACATAACAGTTTTACAAAGTCACACATGTTGTACTTACCTAACTGGATGATGGTATCCATCCCCGGTTTAGATGTTTACTCGGCGAGTTTTCCGAATACTCAAACTTTACAAATGAATATTATGTAGTTTTGCTCACTGCTTACAATTCGTTATGCTTTACAGAAACATAAAGATGTGTGGTGTCTTGTGATATAAAACCAATTGATTACATTTTGGCTCATGAGACTAGTGCAAGCTGATATGGATGAATGAATATTAAAGGTTCAACCAAAGAACATTTTAAACAATGGGGCCGCTTTCTACGTACAGGTCTGGGGTAGGGCTAAATGCGTTTTTTAATCAAAATCGATTGAACGGCGAGTTGGAAAACTTATTGAACTCTGACCAAGGTGGCTTTGAGATTTCGACCCAAGCAGTTCAAAACACACCGATTTCTAAAGAAGGGGGGTCCAAGGATCCCCTGTAGAATAGTCCAGGGGTTGTGATTGAAGCGAAAGGTTTCACTTTCCCTGAAAGATACACACGAGTCAACACGAAAAATTATTTCAGTACAGATTATATTTAAGTATTAATAGTGTCTATTTGTAAGCATTTCGAGCGTTGCTTGGCTTACATTTTGATTGATATGGACGGCAGTGACACAGATTTGTGGCTAGATTCGTCATATTTTGACGTTGCTATGGCTCCTCTACAGACTCATGGTTGATGTCGAGTGATGACACTGAGAATAGAGCTCCTCTGCAGGTATGTGAATAACTTTGTTTCCCCACATTCAATTTGGTTGGTTATACCATGTTTATAATACGTTGTAAAGAACTTTTTATTGAACAAACTTTTTTATAAACATACATTGACCATTGAACATTAATGTCAGCCGTTCAACATTTAATAGAGTCAATGGCACCTAAACCACATTCAAAAGGTTTATTTTAATGGTAAAAAAGGGTGTTTTTCACCCCGAATTTTAGAAACGACTGGCAGTCTATTTGTCATTTCTTTGGGTCATCGGCACTAAATACCGAAACTCACGACTCCTCACGATAACTCACGAATTTTTTTTTTAAATGCACTTTAACAGAACATTTGAACATAAGTCAATCGGTAAATATATGCACAAGAGTCATATGTACCCAAATCACTTTCAAACTGTTGAAAAAATTGTATTTTAAGTGTAAAAAAGTGTTTTTTTACCCCGACTTTAGTAACGAACGGAAATATCCGCCATGTTGTCTTTCAACGTACTTGGACGATTCCATTACACCGCAGGGGTGAAACAATATGCAAGATGATTATTTACCATTTTATGTGCCTCTCATAGTCCCCATAGAGTTTTAAAAAATATTATATTTAAATCTTCCCTTTTATTGAATTCGAGAGTGTCGGCTTAGTTACTAACATGAGAAGAAGAAAAAAACAGCAGCTCAAACCAAAAAGAAAAAAATACAACTCGTCCCTCAGAAATTACCCATGCCCCCTCCGGTGTAATAGAATCGTCCAAGTACGTCAAAAGACAACATGGCGGATACTCGAAATTGCGCGGTTACCTTCTGGGTCATTACTTTCGACTGTTACAAAACCAAAAACCATTTAATTTAAAAACGATGAATCAGATTTCATAACCATCGATTTAACCAAATATTTTTGTTTTGTGTTTTTAGGTTCCTTCTCCAATCCGCAAAGGAAAAGACCACAGGCGGAAAAACAACTTCGCAGGAAAAAGCGGTGGCCGTCGACCATTGCAGCAGATTTTCACAAATCTGGTTGAAGTAGCCACCGATTTTGTGACCCAGAATAGCTACGCTGCAGATTCCCGACGTCGTTCAAGCGTCGGACGTGCGTGTGGTACATCGACCCCGGCATTGAAGGAGCATCTCGAGGCAGAAATTCCCAACTTGTCGCTAAGCAACTCCACCTGCGCCCGACTGATGGTCGCCCCACACAAGCAACGACTATCCAGCAAAGTCTACAAAGGGCTCATCCAAGCTAAGGTGCCTCCAAAGCAAAACAATGAAAAGACATCACACGTGGATTCGCACTATTGTAGCTGTGCTGTCAAGTACCGGATGGAGTTTGCGGCGCAGTTTGAGAAGGAGGTCGCAATTTTCTCATGCGACTGTATGAACAAAGTTCATGTGGGCGGCATGGCGGTCAGTAGGTACCACCAGGTGAACCGGATCCACATGGTAAACGACGCTCCAAACTACCCGGATCACGATTTCCCACAAGGCAGTGGGTATCTCATCACCCCATGTGGATACATGCGATTGGAGAAGGTGGATGATGATCCAAATTTTTCCCACGACGACTTGGGGCGTGCCCACATAAACACACCAAGAACTGGCCCCATACACCTCGTTAATCGGTCACAGAAGTTTAACAAGATGACCATTCAAGAACATGTTAATGACCTTATCCCCATCATTGAAGCTACCTGCACCACCAACAACAAAACCGGGATCGTTCTTCTTGTTGACGGTGGACCAGACTGGAACGATGCTTCGTGGACTGTCCTCCTGTATCTGACCCGGATGTTCCGTCGTCTCAACCTTGACTTTTTGTGCATGAGCAAGTATGCACCAAAAAACTCGGCACTCAATCCGATTGAGCACGGTTGGGCACCACTGAGTAAAATGCTCACTTCCGTTAGACTTCGGAGCAGCCTGGACGGAGAAAGTTTGACCCCTGCCGCACAATCTCAACTGACCCAGACGGAACGAAAGCAGAAAGAAGCCTTAGTGTTTGACACCGCCATGAAAGATCTCAACTCATACTGGGATGGTCAAGTGTACAACGGACACACTGTGAGTTCTACCCACCACCCATGCCTTTCCGAGGGTTCACCCTACACAGACTACGAACACGTTCACCCCCTTGTTTCAACAGGGACCAAACTGTCAAGCAAGCCCGAACTGCTAGCCGAGATAGACTTTGCAGTCAAGCACACATACAGGCGCCCTCGAGAACTTTCGCTCGTCAAGTGCACCCTCAAAAGTTGCACTTTCTGCTCAAGAAACCCAGTTCGTGCCGTCAAGTCCATGGAGGAGATTCGGGCAGGTAGAGGGCTACTTCTGCTGCCCACACCTTCGACTGACTTTCCAGGTCATTACCAAACATACCTGGAACTCCAATCTTCACCAGTGGAACACGAGAACGAACATATGCCTTCGTTTGTCCAAAAAGATGTGGGAAGTTGTCCTCACTGCCAATGCTATATGTTTTCATCGAAGGCGGACAAGAGACGGCACCTGGCCATTATTCACCCTACCACATGAACTGTTTTATTTTCATTTTTCAAATAAAGAATTAGTTCAAGTCTCAAACTGGGCCTATTTCATAGAGCTTCTATACGCTAAACAAATTGTGTTTACTGTAGCAAAACAAATTGCTAAGGTTTGCTTACGGTGAGCAGCGCTCAAGTTTTTATATTTTCAGAACTTTATTGTCACCTGCCATTTTTTAAAACTTTTTTTGTACTGCTCAGACTATTTTGCATTTTAATTCATTCAGTTGTTACTTTTAGCGTCAACATAATATTTGTATAAAATTAATGTAAATAAATATAGATGTTTAATTGGTCAGATATATTGGAGTCCAAAGCCTACGGGCTACAGTTAATCGGTACACATTTTTATTTAACTTTTGTTTTGTTAATGTTTGTATTTTTAGAGGGGGTTTAAATGCCAAATGAATATGAGTTGGACCATGTGATGAAACAAACTAGTTGAAACTAATTACCCCACTTCAATGCTGTAATATTTGAGAATATTTTGTAAAATTTTTATATTTTCAGAACTTAATTGTCACCTGCCATTTAAACTATTAATAATGCTTGGTTTTACCAATCGATTTCGTTTGAATTAAAAATGTATATGCTGCCTACGTAATGGTTAAAGCAAACTTGTTTCCGCCTGACTATTTTTCTTATACTTTGACCTTTTTTTCCCCGTCTCGTTTATATCTTTTCCGCCGCTAAGGCCTATACTTCTCAACCCAATGCCTGTTTTCATTTCTTGGTTATTTGTCAGATGAAAATAATAGTTTTTACCGTTCTGTTTTATTCATTTGCTTTGACAAAACGGAGACAACATTCAAATAATTGATTCAAAACAACATTGATTGCCAAAACGCGACAATTGCTAAAACCTTTTCGAAATGATATCCCAATGTTTCGTCACCGGATTAAGGCTTGCCTGGCAGAGCGTGTAGCCAAACGAGAGGAACAATGAATTTCTGAAATCTAAAGTGTTATACATTTATAGTCAAAGATAACAACTTGGCTTTTACTTACTCATTTTTGGTGGTTGAAAATGCAATTACAATAAACGAAGATAAAACGAAGACAATATTCAAGTAATTTGAAACATTATTTTTGTCCCTCAGTTAGTAATGTCGTTCAGTTCCCTCAGCTAGTCCTTGCTGAAACCTTTTGAAAGATTAGTTACAATGTATACAGCAGATTAGTGCTTGTCCGGCGAAGCGAGCAGTCATAACAAAGCAGAGCTATCAAAGTGTTGCCTCTCAATTTCTAAAGATCTCTGCAGAGAGGTGCCGGTAATTGGTTCCTTTGTTGAAGCCACTGCCCCAGCCTGTTTGAGTACAGCTCATGCATATTCGTGTGACGTAGTGTAGCTTTGTGAATTGACCTGTAGATAATGAGCTCATTAAAGTGGTGAAAGAAAAACCGCCGGGATCCGGGGGTTTCCGGCGGGAAATGGGGGTTAGTTAAAGACGGCCTCCCTTAGCCTAGACTGGTAGTATACATTGTACCTAGGAGAAAGACCTCTTTGACCACCGTTCCGGGTAGGTAGAATTCCTAAGCCTAGATTGGTAATCTACCTAGGAGAAGGACCTCTCTGATCACCATCCAGGGTAGGTAGAACACGTAAGACTAGATTGCTACCTAGGAGAAGGACCACTCTGACCACCATCCTGGGCAGGTACTACTCCTAAGCCTAGATTGGTAGTCTACCTAGGAGAAGGACAACTCTGACCACCATTCTGGGTAGGTAGAACTCCTCAGCCTTGGTAGTCTACCTAGGAGAAGGACCTCTCTGATGACCATTCCGGGTAGGTAGAACTCCTCAGCCTTGGTAGTATACCTAGGAGAAGGACCTCTCTGATTACCATTCCGGGTAGGTAGAACACGTAAGCCTAGATTGGTAATAATATACCTAGGAGAAGGATCTCTCTGACTGCAAACTCCGGTTTGCAGGTAGAGCACGTTACGTAACTAACGTACGTTCACATCCTAGTGCGGACGAAGGTAGCAACCAGGGTAGTCCTGAGAGGAGTGGTGCCCCCCCAAGTCTTATTATACCCTTCAAAGGAAGCTAATGGTAAATCTTATGGCAAAGCATTTACTTCAAGTCCCGAGAGTGGACAGGATCGATGCTGCGGACAGGTGTGCTGGCCAGGTCTTGGCCTGACAGAATGGCATTGCCCCCCCCCCCTCCCTTCCCGGAGGAGTTCATCCGACGACAGCCAAAAGTCCAATGCGATCTGCGATACAGGAGGCCGCTCATTATGGCTACCTTAATCAAACACAGTGAGGAAGGATGCGAGGGTCAGAGAGATGGACCATTGTAGTGATCTTGGCAGGAGTCATGAAGGGGATACCCTCCCCTCAATTCATTTTGATCAGTGACTTCGCCCTCAGACGTGCTATCGGCAGACACAAGGTGGATCTTGGAATCACATTGATGCCAAGGAGATCGAGCCTCTATCCCGAAGTAGCCATGCCCGACCTTGACTTTGCTGATGACATCAGTCTCTTCTTTAACACCACAGCCCGGGCACAAGAACTTCCACTCAATGCTAGAAAGACAGGTGATTACATACAACCTCTTAGACCATGCACCCCTGACCACATTAGAGGTTGAGCTTTGTCATTGTCCTGATGAGACAGGCATGCAACTGCCCGTTGAAAAAAAGAGAGGACAATTTTCAAAGGCACAAGGCAAGTGCGGAGCGAGGCAGCCGAAACGCCACGGGACATGATACCCACAATGGTACATCAGAAAATGTTGAGGTTTAGTATGCTCTCAGGTGCATTTTTAGCATGTACTAGGCTTATTTTACATGATTGTAGTTGTACACTGTTAATGCCAGGCATATATTAGGCTAAATAAAAAAAATAAAAAAGGCATTGGAGTTTCCCTACAAGAGCTCCGACTGTCCTAGGGGAATGGACGCACCAGTGGGCCAGAATTGAATCAAAGTGCGCCAAAATTATATCTCAACATAATTTTGATGAAAATTATATTTAAACATACTTATGATGGAAAGTTGGTTGTAAGGGGTTTTCTGATACGTAGAGTTTGATGGTCATGGTTTTAAAGGTCTATGACGTCATCATAGTCTTGAATTGTGATTGGTCGGCAAGACTATAATAACTACTAATATGCGTTTTGTTCATTTCTTTTTCTTCAATTAAACCTAGGCATATCAAAGAAACATTTTGTGCACAAATTTTTGCGATGCAAAGTGTGTTTTCATAAGGGTTTCTAAAAGCGGTACTCATAAATGGTGGTGTTTCTGTGGTGCTGAACAGAGCAATATGACCGCTGACACACGCACGAGTCGTTACAGGTGGTTGAGTCAAAACAGGCGTTTCTCATAGGGGTACACAACTTAAAAATTGAATAATTTCCAAAGTCGCAAAAAGTCGCAACCAAATTTGTTTTAGACTGTTCCTGAAGATTCAGGCTACTGAAAAAAGTTAGAATTAAAGCGGGAATCGGCGGCATTTTGTATTTCCTATGTCTCTGATTGAAATGAATGAAAATTAGAAGGCATTTTATGGGATTTATCAGACCTTTTCAAACAGTAAACAGAAATTAAACTGATTTTTAATTTAATTTTCATGAAATATAGACTATAAACAGCCATCGACACGGTTTTCATGGCATTTTCTTTTATGAGTCGTTCAGGGCAGCAAGTTAAAATACCCATTAATTTTGGCGCAGTTTGACCTTGAACTGGCCCACTGTGGGACGTACATGTAACCCCAGTACTGACAGACGAAGCCGTCCCCAATGTCTTTACACTACTCATTTGAACTAAAGAAATCAAACTATTTTATTTCACAACAACAACAATCTAAAACTACACAACTTTTGCTAGTCTTTATAAAAACTCTCAGCAAGGATAAGGGTTTTATTTTACAAAAAAAACGGTGAACTGTTGGACACAGATTTACCACGTCCTTACCCACTCGGGGCTAAGAGAAAAGAGGACGACTCCGTGACAGGCATGTTGCGGGGCGTTGTGGGTAGGACAGTGGAGGGCGCTATTGTGTACTTGTGAAAGTCTTTGCATTATTGCCTCGCGGCATAGGGAATATGCAAATTAGTAATTCGACTCTACCGGTAAGTAGAGTACACATTAATGATAACAACAGAACTGTGCTGACAACTGCCCAACTAAAAAGTCTTTCAAGAATATCTAACCCAATAAAGCTGCAGGACCAGACGGGATCTCTGGAAGGATCCTTAAAACTTGCTGTAAAGAACGGACTGAAATTTTCAGACCACTTTTCCAATGGTCCCTTGACTGCCACACCGTCCCAAGGATTTGGAAAGCAGAAGATGTCAAAGCCAAATGAGTTTAATGACTTTAGACCAATCGCCCTCACAACCACTGTGGTGAGATGTTTCAAACATATTATCAAAGATGTACTTTTACATGAAATTAATAACTTGTTGGACCCATCTTGACAAGCCTAAAACCTATGTGCGTACTTTATTTATTGAGTCATCGGCTTTCAACACCATTAAACCGCATATTCTTCTAAGTAAATTGCTTAATACTAGCGGGATGCCGCGCTTCGCACGGCAACCCCGCTAGAAATCATAGTGTATAAAATGCCGCAAATGTAGCGTTGTGTACAGGAGGGGGGGTGAGTGGAGGGCAGGGTCACAACACAAATCACCACGTTTTTGTGAAATCGTATACACTTGCCCGTTTTTGTTTGTTTGTTTTTTTCATTATTTGCGATCTCCCCATCAATATTTTTCATTTCGTTTCGTCGCGCAGGTCCCGCTTTTTCTTTCCCATTCCCATTTTCCCATTTTTTTTTTTCCATGTTCAGTTTATTGAAGTGGAGGGACACCCTGAGTCACGACAAACCTTTTAGTTTTAGTGCATTAATTATAGACCCTAGACTTGCCCGTCTTTTTGCTTGTTTCTTTTTACTTGTCGGTCCCATCTAGTATGTTTTCTAGTTTCGCGCGGGTCCCGCTCATGGTTCTTCCCAGTCCTGTTATAACCTTTTCGCTTATTTTGTTCTCGTTCAATTTATTTTGACTTTCCTCCACTCCCTGTCCCACCATGTGCCCGTTCCCTCTTCGCTCCCCGTCCAATAATCCCGTGCCTCCTTGCCTCCCAGCCCCGCTATCTTGGCGTTAGCATTGTTCGTTGCTTGCCACGGGTTGCCCATAACTCATGATTTCCAGTTTTGCGCAGGTCCCGTAGTGATTCTTTCCTAGTCTCGCTTATACCCCGTTCTAATGTTTTCCAGTTTTGGCCGGGTCCCGCTTATATACAGTGGCTCTATCCCCTGTTCTTACGGTTTGATTTTCCCCAGTTCGTTTTAATATTTTCCTTTCCCATATCCCATATCTTCATAGTCCCTTTCCACTTTTTTATTTCCATGCCCAGCCCAGTTCACTTTATCCGTCACTTTGTTTGCTGTTCCCCGTACCCTGTTCCAAAGACGTACCACTGTGTGGCCCTACCCTTTCCCTGTGCTCTAATAACCCACACCTCCGTCGTGCCTATGTTTTGATCCCGTGCATTGTTCGTTGCTTCCACTGTACGCGCGAAGTTACATGGACGCTCGCGCTATGACTGTGACATTACAAAGGGCGCCTGACGGGTATATGAAACAACGAGGGTAGCCCCCAACCCCAAAGTTACTACACGCTTGCACTTTGAGTGTAACGTCACAAACAATACAAACATGTTTTCTGAAATCACTCACATTAGCACAGGTTTTCCCAAGGTTGTGTTTTGTCACCATCGCTATTTTCTATGTATACCAGTGACTTCCAGTTAGATAATAATAAGTGTGTCCTTACCAAATATGCAGACGACACAGCCCTAACAGGGCTCATTACAAATAATGATGAAGTTGGGTACAGAAATGAAATAACTAAATTTCTTCTTTGGTGCGAATACAACTATCTAGTTCTGAATGTCAAAAAAAAACAAAGAAATTGTGTTTGATTTCTGTAAAACTGCAAACACTGTTGAACCTGTAGAAATCGAGGAAGAATCTGTTCAGATTGTCAATGAGTTAAAGTATTTAGTTACATTTATTGATAGAAAACTAAACTGGAATGCAAATACTACCCATGTGTATAAAAGGTCTAATCAAAGGCTTTACTTTTTAAGGAAACTGAAATCGTTTAAAGTTAACACGAATATTCTTTAAAGCTTTTTTATCAAAGTACAATTCAATCTATTTTAAGCTTTTGTTGTATGAGTTGGTTTAATTCCCTCCCAATCTAACTCTAAGAAGCTCCAACGTATTACTAAACGAGCTAGCAGGATTTCTGGAGCTGACGTTAAAGGCATGCGAAAGATTATGAAGGATTGTATCATTACTCCAATCAAAAAGATTATTTGCGACCCCAGCCACCCTCTGCACCCTCACATTATCCAAAACCAAGTGTGGTGAGGAACAACATACATCTTCCATGAAGTTTACCATATTCCAAGTTAAGATGTTGTATTTTCTCATTTCCTCATTATATGTGATATGTCAAATCTGTGAAAATAACTGCGTAAAATTTAATGCTGGCATGTTTTATGTATGAGAAGTGCAGGGCATTGTAAAAGGATTTGTTTGTATGGGAGATTGGGGCGGGCAGCCGACAGGGTAAATTACTGCCCAGCTACAGGTTTGCTCAAGCAGTCTCCGGCCAATTATCATTGTGTAAACTTGTGTGCGGGAAATTTGTGATTCCGGTGGGCTGCCAATAAAGCAGGCTTGGAAGCAAAAAGTGTATGTAGTCGATGGCCAAAGGGCATAAGGTATTTAACCATGCCTGGACCACTTCTAATTGTTTTATAATGAGATTACAAAATCTCTGTGTGGGAAGTGGGGTGTCCATAGGCAACGGTCAGACATGTATAGCTACTTTTTGATACAAGAAAAAACAAATAAGTTGCTTTTTGCTAAAGGAGGGGTTAGTCCAAGTTCAAGTTTTGTTAAGCCGGTGATAATATGCTGAACCCATCTAACCTTTTATGGAGCATATTTCCTGTGCGTTTATATGCACTCCGTCAGTCACCTTTTTATTTGTTTGTTTGTTTTTTGTCAACTGTAGGATTTTTCATCTTGGTGCAAACCAGTGTGATCCCATTTTCATTCTTCAAAAGTGAAAGTTGATGAACTTATTGCACAAATGCTTAGCACTAGGGTAAGGATATACAATTAGCAATTACACCACTATGCTTTGCTGAATAATGATAAAACTTGTTGTTGGTTTGATATAGGTTTTTAAAATGATGTCATGTTTAAATACATAGCCTCCAGAAGGCGCTGTGCGCATGTAATGTGCTAATATATCACACAAACTTTTTAGATGGCTAAATATTCTTTCAAACATTAAACTTTTGTGTGTGTTCCCTGCGAACAAACCAAACTTAAAGGGAAGGTACACGTTTGGTGATTACTCAAAGCAAACATGAACTTAAAAACTTACTTGGTAACAAGCATTTGACATTTGAGAGTTGTTGATAGTATAAAACATTGTGGGAAACGACTCCCTCTGAAGTAGCATAGGTTTTGAGAAAGAGGTAGTTTCTCACTAAAATAATAAAAGACTTCTAGCAAGAGGTTTATTATTCCTAATCTGAACGCACACTTATTTGTCCAACAAGGGTGTTTTTTCTGTCATATTCTCGCAACTCCGATGACTAATTTAGCTCAAATTTTCACAGGCTTGTTATTTTATGCTTATATTAGGAAACACCAAAAGAGAAGACTGGTATTTGACAATTACCAAACGTGTACCTACCCTTTAATTGATAATTTGAAAGTGTTGCCTTAGATCTGTTTACAGTTGAGTCTTCCACATTCTCTCTGGGTATTATCTTTGATCATAAATCACAACGACTTAATATACTGAAAATACAGTAATTAGGTATCAGGAAAACACACAATGAGCACCTCATGGTTCCCGAAATGAACATCACTGGTGAAAACAGTAATTTCAAACAATAACTAAATTGTTAAATACGATGGGAGTTTGCGAGAGGTACAGTGTGGAATCGGTATGGCATTACCTACCCCCTCCAACCTACCGTCACGGTTCTTTTCCCCAAATGTGCCCTGAATAAGGAACCTCTTTCTGTGGGCAGTTTGTGTACATTGAAACGATATCCAAGGTGATTAGGAGATAGTCTTGGTCCAATGTCAAAGTGTCAAGATTAAGGAGAACCTGTGAAGAGTCTTGTGTGTGCTTTGTTGCTTGACAATTGGAAGCAAGAAAAAATCCACGTTTTTTTTATTTACATTTCAGAGTTCCAATGAGGTAAGCAAGTTCAAAGAGTTCCGTTAGGTATTAAAGACAGTGGACACTATTGGTAATTTTCAAAGACCAGTCTTCTAACTTAATACATACATGTAAAAAAACAAACCTGTGAAAGTTTGAGCTCAATCGGTCGTCCAAGTTTAAAGTTAATAATGAGTGAGGTTTTATGCTAATAGTTATTTTGAGTAATTACCAATAGTGTCCACTACCTTTAAGACCAAACTGAGCATAATTATTGAGTTTAACAACAAACACATGTCAGGGTGCGCCATTGAGGAAAGGCTTCATTTGGAAGGATATTATACACAATATAACATAAAAATAAACAAAATGTTCAAGTTGTACTTGAAAGGAACCTTTTTGAATGTATTTCTTACCCATTGCATTACTGTTAAGAAGGAATACTCCATGAGATCTACCAGAGCTGCCCTCTAGGTTCAGGTAAAATGGATGACTTCCATACAAATTGGCACCAACCTGTAAGAAGGAAAATAAAACTAGTTTTAAAAAAAGTCTTGAATTAATAACGGCTCAATCAAATAAGATTCAAACATTGGGACTCACATAGAAAGACGTTAATTTTGATCTGATTTTCAATTTTAACAAAAATGTGGGTTAGAAACAAAGGCAATACAGCGTGTGCAAAATTGAGAAATACAAG
Source organism: Asterias amurensis (assembly GCF_032118995.1). Classification (NCBI taxonomy): domain Eukaryota; kingdom Metazoa; phylum Echinodermata; class Asteroidea; order Forcipulatida; family Asteriidae; genus Asterias; species Asterias amurensis. The sequence continues at coordinate 354,094 of NC_092666.1, forward strand.
AGTTTGGCTTATACACTAACAAAATGAACTCGACATAATTTTTTGGACGAAACAAAAAAGTGGTGTATTTTGTTTTTTTTAACCATTCCCCGATGTGTGTTAGCACTGTATACTCAGTTCTTTCCAGAATCCTTTAAAAAAAACAAGAGTAGTGTGTTGACAACACAAATGCCCCACTGAGAAAGGAGTTGCTACACCAAGTCCTTTTTGAGTTATTGTTTTAGCCAAAATCAGCTTAATATTTATCTGAGGGGGTCCAAAAACACTAGGCGTCTAGGGGATCCCATGACCAAGTTTGGAGTTGATACGCCAAGTCATTCTTGAGATATCGCTCAGAAAACGTTTCTTTTGTTTTAGCCATAATGAGCTTAATATTTATCTGAGGGCATCCCAAAACAATAGGCTTCTGAGATATCCCATGACCAATCCACAAACCAAGTTAGGAGTTGATACGCTAAGTCCTTCTTGAGATATCGCTCGGACAAAGATGATGATGTGCACACACACACACACGCCCACACAGCTGTGTTTATGGTGTAAACCGAGGACTTCTCTTTGTTCTCCCATTGTTTATTTTCCAGACGTCCCCACTATATGCCCCTTCGGCTGGCTTCGCCGGCGGGGCATAAAAACACGCGCATAATTACTCAGGTGGGATTCGAACCCTTGCAATTCTAGAGCAGTGTCTTACCAAGCAGACTACTGAGGTTGCCCAGTGCTTTATCCGATGCAAATTTAACATCTCTTATAAAAAAGTGGTGTTCGATGTAGATATTTTGAGATGTTTTTCATTTGCCGCTAGAGAGCGCACTTGAATTTTTTGATGTAATTGGTATTATTTTTTTAAACCAGTCATTTGCCAAACTTGTATTATGTTATGGTAAAGCATCAAAAGGTGTACATTTCACCCTAAAAGCAATTAAATAGCGCCTTTACAGTTACTTCCGGTAAAAACAGGTCAAAATGTCCAAAGAAGGCCACCAACATATCCATTTTTGGAAAGTACGTAAAGCCCTTTCATATTATGTATAGATTGTCAAAATAGCTTATGTGGTTGAGGAAATATGAACTTATGAAATATTGACGACTCACTAACCGAAAGGGAAATGTACGTTGAAATGCCTCGAACACAGACTATACACGAAACTTAACGCGTGTGCGCTCCAGGGATTAGTACTGGACCGTGACTCTCTGCATAGACTAGCTTTAAGTTCTGCTCATGTGTGAGAGGTCCCTAGGCATATCACGCCAACAAGCAAACAATTCGTACGGCGCGCGCTCGCCGTCAAAATGTGGTCCCGAGAATGGGACTTGACACGGTCATTTTTTACGAAACCCCAAAACTCCAAGAGTAAATGAGAACTTCTAAGATTAGAGAGAACTGGGAGGGAAAGGTGGGCACGTAATCTCTCGCTCGCCCTTTCTCATAAAATCAGGATTAAACATCAAACAGGTAAGTTCTCATTTAATCCTTTCATTTTATTTCAAAATCTCGCGAGAGATTCCGTGAGACTTGAAAGACATCTGACCTCAATCGAAATCAATGTGACCACCAAGGTAAAATACATAAAAAGGAAAACCCACAAAGAGGTCAATTAAGTTCAGGAGTATAACTTTACTCTTCATGTAACATTTATTTAATGTATAACATTATAACAGTTTAACATTGAACCAGGGGTAAAAACCAAACAGTCAACAAACTTGTTTTCTTTTTTTCTTTTTCTTTAGTAACTTCAGTTGAACTTCTCATATTTTGAGGGAAGAATACTTTGATTAAAACAAATTTGGCAAGGCAAAGTACTATCATACTGCAGAGCCCCACATGTTAGCAACTTGTTTATCAACAAAAAACACAGATAGTGGCAAGTAAACTCTTACAAAAGTTTTATAGCTTTGTGAGTGTTGGGACACAATTCACACTTTTTTGAAATCCAGTGCTTGAAAATAGACAATATTAAAGTTTAATTACAAAGGTCAACAGTTCACTGTTAAACGCTTGAGGCAGCAATTAGAGCCATCCACTCCGGCCCGACAACACTGATCCATCGAGCAATTGTGTCCTTATTGACCACAGAATGTGGGAGTTTGTAACTGATCAAAAGCTGATGTTCCTTTGAAGTCCCATATTTTCTGAAGATTTCAGTCCTGGTTATGTAGTGTTTTAAGTATGTGTACACACAGAGTCTTCTATCCGCTGGATAAGCTTTAAGCTGAACAGTCAGTCCTGTGTTTTCTGGGCGACTTTGCTTCACATGGTCCATGATAATGAAAATTGCTGTGCTGACTTTAAGCTGTAAACTGTCCAAGCGAAGTTTATGTAGGGTTTGTGTTCGTTGTGCTGTTACCAGTGCGAGTAGCATCACCAATTTTAATGTTAAATCTTTCAATGAAAGTGTAACAGCTAGAGACAATTTGCGTAAGTAGTCAAAAACTGTTTTTACGTCCCATACCAAGCTGTATCTGGGAGCTGGTGGTCGTAGAGTATAAACACCTTTCAGAAATCGTGTGATTAAGGGGTGTGTTCCCACGGTTGCACCCCCCTCCAGCACAACAAACGAAGATAACACACTTCGTGCAACATTAAGTGAACTGTAGCTCAGTCCATGCTCATAAAGTTCAGTTAAAAAGGTTACGATTTGAACTGCATTTGCTTGCAATGTATTACATTGCCTGCTACTGCAAAAGTTGAACCATCGTTCGATGTACCCATTTTACTGTTTTCTAGTTGAAGGCCGCCATGATGATAGGATGATGTCTGTAGCTTTCTGTGTAACTCCGATATTCTCAATGGATCTCCTGACAGCCTGCAACAAATAAGTTCCAATTTGCATATTTAGCAGTTTCGGAAACCAAGACTGTGTTGGCCACTTAGGAACTACTAGGATTCCTTCTGCTTTGTCTACCGTTTGTTTCTATAAGCATCTTCCAATCATACAAAATGGAGGGAAAGCTTAAAAATTTAATGATTCCCAGTTCATGGACAAAGCATCAACAGCCTCTGCATTGGGGTCTGGTTTCCATGATACATATCGGGGGAGCTGGTTATTTAATCGTGATGCAAAGAGATCAATCTCTGGTCTATCAAAATCTTTCCATAACTTGCTAAAGATTTCTTGATTTAGCATCCACTCTGTTTCGTCCTGGAAATTTCTGGATTTGTTATCAGCCACCGTGTTTTGGACACCAGGTAGGTGAGCAGCTGAGACCCAAATGGATCTCTCTATACACTAACTCCACAGCTGCATTGCTAGTGAATTGCAATCTTTAGATTTAATACCACCCATGTGTGATATGTAAAGCTACTGCAGCGGTATTGTCCATGTTTAATTTGACATGAACATTCTTCATGTTCCCGCAGAAAGATTTCAGAGCAAAGAAAGCTGCTAAGAGTTCTAGATAATTGATCTGGTTTTCCCTTGCTCTTTCATTTTCACTGGAATTCCAGCGCCCTCCAATGCGGGTGGAGCCATTGGTTGCCCCCATCCTTTTCCTGATGCATCTGACTCGAGAACAACATCAGGTTTTCCATGACAAATGCAAGAGAACGATATGCAAACATTATCAATCCACCAACGAAGCTCTATTTGGGCAATGACAGACAATTGCATATGTCTGTCAAAGTGGCCGCAATTAGCACTCAAAGCCATTGTTTTGTCTTTTTCCAACTGCCTGTAATGTAATGGTCCATACTGTACAGCTGGGAAAGAGGCAACGTGTTTGCATATCACCATTGCCGCATGCTTGATTGTAGGCTTGTTTGTGTCCAACAAGGACTTGCACGCCCCTTTAAGATCCATCTTTTTAGCCTCTGGCAGATCAATTTTCATTTGTACCGAATCAATAATAAATCCCAAGTACTCAATGCTTTGTCGTGGTACATGTATAACCACTGACTTGGTGGGATGGATGATAAACCCCAATTGTGCTAAGGTTTGAGCTGTAAGTTGAACAGAGCGTTCAGCTTGTTCTTTAGAGGGTGCCACAATTAATGTGTCGTCAATATATCCTGTTATGGCATGTCCCATGCTACGTAGGCATAAAAATGGTGGCTTCAAAATCTTCGTAAAAATACGTGGTCCTGAACTCAACCCATTTGGTAGAGCCTTGTATTGGCATAGCACATTATTCCATTTAAACTTGAGTAATTTCCTACATTCTACTGCTATAGGAACAGAATAGTAGGCATCTTTGAGGTCAAGTGAGGTCATGTAACAATTGTTCTGCACTTAATTCTTTGCAGTTTCAAAAGTGTCCATTTTGAAGCGTTTGTAATCAATAAATTGATTAAGCAATGAGAGATCCAAGATCATTCTGAAACCTCCATCTTTCTTCCCATGAGTAAATATATTTGAGATAAATTGACCATTCTCATAATGTGAAAGTTCAATGACCTGTTTCTCAATGAGTTTTCCAATTTCCTCAGTGACGCATATATTACATTCATCCTGCGTAAGTTTATAAGGAAAAGAAGCAAAGAACTGATGTTGAGGTCGACCCAGTTCCCCAAATTCTAGTTTGTATCCTGAACAAGTGTGAATATTTCTGGTTCAGGTCTAGCTTTATGAGTTCCTTTCGGAGAAAATTCATTTCAAAATTAGCCGACGCTAACAGTGCAAGGCCATCCTCCTGCTCAGTTGTCAAACTGGCTGATCCACACGCTTGTGCTAAAGCTGTGATGCCTTTAACAAGGGGCTTTTGAATTCTCTGTAACTTCAAGTCCCTTAACCGTTATATTGTCCCAGATTTGTGGGTTGACTTTAGGTATCACCAGAACCTCACAGTTGCTTGGGCACTGGTACTTGCAGTGTTGGAGATTTGCTTATCTTCAAGTTTCTCCTTCATTAGAAAGGCCAAACTGTTTGGAATATCGTCATTGATTGGGCTTCCAACGCCCGACGGGACGGTGAATCTTGAAGCAAATCCTTGCTCTTTTTCCCCGGTGGTCGTTGCACCACCGTCTGGGGTTTCGGTATTGGTCACAATGGATGTGAGCCGAAATGATCACCCCCGGAGGTATCGGTGTCCTGCTGGGACTCCACGCTAGTATGAGCGTAGTTCGACGTAAAACTACCGTCATCATTTGGGCCGCCAATGCCTGAGCTTATAATAGTTCCCATTATCATTTCCTGGAATTGCAAGGCGTTTGACGCCTGTTGATGCATAAACTGCTCCAATTTGTCAATTTTTGAAGCAAGGCCTTTGTCATCTTTGCCTATAGATGGAGGTTTTTTCGTAGGGGTAGCGGAGGATGATTTCTTCGAAATCCCCTGATGAGTTTCAATGAATTCATCATTGCCCACGGCCATGGCGGTTTCGTCTGACACTGCATTGGGCTTAGTACATGCAAGAATGGATGATGCGATCGTTTTCGATCTTGTATTTTTACCACTTTTTGACTTATTTTCAACACCGTCGACTGTTACAGCCGTATCCATGGTTTTCAAGTAATCGTTCTTAGACAATTAAACAAATTTATGGGTGAAATTCACCTCGTTGTCGGTTGATGTAAAAACCGTAAAAATGTGCGAAGCAATTACCGCTTTACATGCTGTAGCGAATATGAATGCACCTGCGCGTGGCCGGACTCTCACGGAATCTCTCGCGAGATTTCGAAATAAAAGTAGCTTTTTCTTGCGCTCCCACATCCAATGGTACCAAGCAGTGAAGTTACCTATCAAGTGATTGTACCCAAAAAACCTCAACTCAAGTCTTTACACTTTATGATTTTGTGTAATGGGAGCAGCATGGGATACGTCCTACATGCCAAGCCAGTCATTCAAAATTTATTTTGTTTTGCGTGGATGACTGGATTACAAGGTGTGGTCTTTTACGTAACGCCTTGATCAATACCATTGAATTCTTCAGTGCAGAATCACTGAGCTGAGTCGTGTCAATTTATAGAGTGTATGTTCCGATCCATCAAATCAGTTCAGGCCAATGCATTACTGCTGTGTGCTCATACGTTTTCAGATAGGCTTACCCCCATCCCCCCCCACCCCGAAATTCATTTTTCCCGGGGACTGTTTTCTGTTAGAGAATTGTCACTTGTACTTTTAGAATTCTTATATGTACAATGTATGTAACCTTGATCTGCCTTGGCTACAGCCAGCCGCGACCTGCAAAATCCCAGTCCCCATCACTGAACTCTGCCAGCACACCCCTCATACATTGCAATTCCATGGTTAGTTTCGTTACACTTTTAGCTGCTTAGCACAGCTCTGTGGTCTCCAATATTAACATGAAAGCCTATCAAGTCTCCATTTTTGTACCATGGCTACATCTTGGCTAGACCTAATATACAAAACAATTACAAACTTCTAGACACATTTATTTGGTTGTTATGATCAGTTTAATTTTGGTTAGTTACGTTACAAAAAAGGGACATGGAAAAAAATTGCATGTCTTTGAGCAAAAAGTTTCCTCAAACAGGGTACAGCTGAAACAAACTTTACTATTTCTATAACTACAAGGGTACTAGCAAGTGTTTTGGTAGGGACAAAAATAAAATAACTCTTATCAGTTCCAGGCATTACCCCAAAATCATGGTTAGTTATGTTACAGTTAGTTACGTTACACTTTGTCCGTGACTAATATTATTTGTGATACACCCTTTGTACTTCACTCACAGCTCTAATCTGGTCTATGTTAGTAACTAGTATGCAAAACTACACTATATACAAATCAATTAAGCAAAAAACAATGGAATAAAGTAATATTTGGTAATATAATTGCAAAAAAGGTATACAAAGCCATTACCTCGCCATATCATTAACCCGTGTCACATATATTACAAAATGTTTATGTCTGTAACATATAAACTTGTTCCTTTACATTCGTAAGCCATGCAGTATTTTAAAGTCACAATAAACCAAGTGAATTTCTCTCTTACATAGATACAAAAGAAAACAAAACAATAAAAAGGATGTTGAATGAGTTCCTTGTCTTGTCTCTTGGTCATGGACACTAATCTTAAAGTTCAACAGATATTTTGAAATGCTCGCGATTGTTGACATTTTCTAGCACATCTAGCTTGAAAATCGTTTTGTCCCTTGTATAGAAGATACAAACATTTTGAGTGGGCCATTTTACATAAGATATTTCACTGCCCCTCCCATGCCATCCACATGACCTTTGCTATGGGAGGTGCAGAAGAAAGTCCAGTGAATTTCAATCTTGTGCTGCTGTTAAGTACAGCTATCCCGCTCCACAATGCTTTTCAGCTTAATGCTTAAATGGGCAGTCTCTCTCTCTTCATCACACCCTCCCTCCTTTCCAAACCCCTACCTGACCTACCAACACCAGTTCCTCTTTGCCCTTCTACTATATACATGTACCCCCCTCCCTAATTAAGAACTAAATCCTTTGATTCTCCATGTACAAAGGATAGACTTATTATAATATTCAACCTTTTGAACATGTTCCGGTCCTACTATTTTTTGTGCTTTGTCCTAAAAAAATCTCTATGAGATGTACATCAAAATCGTTTTGTTTTTTTGGTCACACTATTCACATCCCATGGTCTGTTTGCACAGGGCAACAAGCTTATAGATATATGAGTTTGCTTCCCCCTAACACACTAGCTGATATTGTTGACGATTAGACAGCAAACTCTCTTGCTGTTTCTTATGTCACAAAATGTCTTGACGGCCACTGCCTTTTTCTCCTTTTTTACGTATTACTCGTAGTGACTAGCTGCCTTTATCTTTTCTTAGTGTTGCTGTTGCTTTTCCTTGTTTAATTGACAATGGCCTGTTTGATCTATGGACATTAAAATAAGGAACAAAGTCAATAAACTTTTTGGAAAATTGCCATTTCTATAACTACACAATGTACCTGATGAACAGTGTTAGAATTATACATGCAGCACTTGTACACAAACTCTCATTAATTAAGTATAGAAGAGAAATACAACTTTAATATAACCCTTTAAAATAAAATTCATATGGATTACACCATGTAACTTTATTGTCATCAAACTTACCCCAAAAAGTTCACCACAAAAGTTGAAGAAGATGAACTTGTAGGACAGGTGTGTTGCGCATGGATCTTGCATACATAATATGCATACAGACAAAATGAGGCACATGGCAAACAAAACATATATGCTAGAAGTTGAATTGTGGGTCAAAGAATAGTATCACACTGCCCTAACTTGTTTAAATTTTACAACATGGCTGAAAACTTATGCTTGTGTCAACTTAGCAGCATCTTAATAGTCTTTATGTCGGTTAGTTACGTTACACTCCGGTTAGTTACGTTACATACATGTAGTTAGTTACGTTACAGTTTTTGACTGCTTCTATTTTCCACATGGTACAATTTTTATGATTTTTCTTTCCTTATTTTAATTAAGGATTGCACCAAGTAGGAAAATTCAAGATATAAACATTTTAATCGATTGCCTTCTCTAGAGGCGGAAACAATCGGAAGTTTTGGTTAGTTACGTTGCATAGGCTTTAATGGGGTACAAGCTTCACAGATTGATGGTCTGAATCTATCACAAACACAAATTTTGACGATTGCAGCCAATGTGTAGGTCCAATCAATGAATAAATATGACTAGATCGATTTGATACCTTGTAATCTTCCCCATTCAGTAGTAAATTGAATTTGCACAACTTTTTCTACACATAATTTCATGATAAAACATTGTTGGCACAAAAATTATTTTTTTGTATCTTTCTTGCAAAGACATGACATTGAAACCATTTTTTCCTGAATATTTGATGTATATGCTACCATATTAGCCCAATTTTTACTTAAAAAACACAATTCTAAATTTTGAGGTCATGTCCACTTCTTCACGGAATTGCCCAATTGAGGAGTTCAAACACAGCACTCAAGTCGGTTTAACTCATGGTTCAACCCGATCGAGTTCAACTCTGTGTGTCTGAACGGTTCTAAAGTTAGTCCAAATCAAGTTCAACCCACAACAGATAAAACGTCCAGAGAGGGGGTTTATCCTTTGACCGCCTGGGTTTATCTTTTACACTGTGTGTGGACAGAATAAAAAAGACTACGGTTTAACTCACAACAGACGACCCATTGACCTCCGTAATCATTAATAAAACACACAGTGACCAATGAACAGGCTAATAAACAGGATGTTAGAGTAACGGGGTCGCGTTTGCTTTAAAACCAAAGATAAACCGTATCAGGTTTAACTCAGTGCTGTCTGAACGCACGGGGCAGTTTTTTTTATGAACACCCCCTGATGCTCATAAAAGTTAAACTTGTTTGGGTCTAACTTAGTACGCTGTCTGAACATACCCTAATACGTGTACAGCATATGTACATGTACACATACATACTGTGCATCATGTACATTTGTACATGTACCATACTGTACGGTACACGTACAGCACGCTCCCGACACTGCGAACGAGTAGTTTCATCACGTATTTCTGATCACATTCATACTTTCAACCTGTCCGACGTGTTCCAGTCAGCATACAAGCTTTCCATGGGAACGATATTCTCTCTGCAATGGACAATGGTAAACTGACAGCACTAGTCCTGCTAGACTTGAGTGCTGCTTTTGACACTGTTGATCACAACATCCTTCTCTCTCGGCTCCAGAATCACCTTGGCATAGAGGACACAGCCCTAGCTTGGTGCAAATCGTATCTCTACAATAGAACTCAGCATGTACGTATTCGCACCGCGATATCCGACCCTGTTGTTTTGAACTACTCTGTGCCACAGGGGTCGGTAGTCAGCCCGCAGTGGTTTACGCTATACACTTAACCGATTCGTGACATCATCCTGAAATTTAATCTAAATTACCATGTGTACGCAGACGACACTCAGCTATACATTACGTTTAAATCTTCTCAAGAAAACGCCAATGCATCTATTGCAAGACTTGAGAAATGCATCCAAGAGATTCGACGTTGGACACAACAAAACTTTCTGAAGTTAAATGATGATAAGACAGAGTTCCTTCTATTTGGGTCACGACAACAGTTAACTAAGGTTTCAGTGCCAAACATCTCCATCGGTGATGCTCGGATAGCTCCCTCGCTGAAAGCTCGGAACTTAAGGGTTATTTTTTATTCATCGATGACACTTCAGCCACACATCAACAACATTGTTCGTTTATCATCATATCACATCAGGAATATCGGTAAGATTGGCATCTACTTGGACAAAAGTGCCACTGAAAAGGTCATTCACGCATTTGTTACTTCTCGTCTTGACAACGGCAATGCTCTTCTCTACAGTCTTCCTAACAACCAGATTTCCCGACTTCAACGGCTCCAAAATACTGCTGCCCGCATTGTGACACTGTCTAGAAAATCCTGTTCTATCACCCCCATTCTGAAACAACTACACTGGCTCCCTATCTCTCAACGAATCATCTTCAAGCTCATTGTCCACAAAGCTCTTAATGGCAAGGCTCCCCACTATATTTCTGAACTGCTTCAAGTTTACACTCCATCAAGGAATCTTCAATCAAGTTCTATGCTTCTTCTCATTGAACCCAAGTCTCGACACTCATGGGGTGACAGGTCTTTTTCTTCAGCCGCGCCACGCATCTGGAACTCTCTACTAAGCTTGGGCGATATCGATTTATTTTATTCACGATATATCGCCGACAATATATCGCGATATTCGATATAATCGCGATTAATTAAATTTGACATCATCAGTCTTCAAATGACCTGTTCTTCTGGTTTAACTCCAAACCTATGGGGTGCAAGATGTCTCAGCTAAGAAATACATTGTGATATTGCGATACTTAATGGATATTGCGATATATCGCGATATATCAATATTTCGATTAAAACCAAATCGATCCGATATCGAAATCGTTTCCAAATTAGTATCGCGATATTCGATAATATCGTGATATCGCCCAAGCTTACTCTCTACCACTTTGATCTTGTCTTTGTACTGCAAAATTCAAGTCTCTTCTCAAAACTTATCTTATGTCACAGGTTTTCAATGACTAATTTTGTTGTGTCTGTTTTTCTTTGTGTTGTGTTTTGTTTTTGTTTTTGTTTTTACTGCACATTGAACACCCAGCAGGGTGGATATGTGCGCATTACAAGTCTTATTATTATTATTTATTATTACTGATTTAAAAAGCACGTGTACAGTACATGTCCATACAGCTAGCATACAGCGTACACGCATACACACATGGACGTGGCATGATTGCTAACAGTAATACGTCATTCTCAATTGCACCTGTGATTGGCCAATGTTTAGAATGACACGCACACATCATGCTGCCCTTTTATCGGATTCCCGATAAAATGTTACAAACCCATCAAGGCTGTTGTTTGAGCCACGTGTACGAGGTTGAAAGTTGAAGGTTGTATACACTGCGTGCAGTTTTTGTTGCCGTATCATGCCGCACACACACCGGGCCGGGGCACACTACGCAACAGCCTTGAATCAAGGCTACCATGTATGCAGCGTTTTACTCACGGCATCATAAAATGATCAAGTCCCATTTCAGTGTGGGATAGGCGTCTACAGCGATTGTGCGTTTGCTGATCCCCTATTGTAAATATCGTTATTTTCTACAACCTAACTGCTTGGCTGTTTGAAACCTGTTTTTTCTCTGCACACAGGCCTCTCAAATACTGACACATGCTTCAGCTGTGGAATGGTCAGCCACTGAGCGAGACAGCGCACATCCCAGGCATGCCCAGTGATGTCTTGGAGAGTCCGAGCAAAAGCAAGAGCTATAGTCCAGCTATTGGGTTCGGCAATGTGTACACAGGAAACGTTCAGATTTAGAATGACATTGGAGCCTCACCGTGGGTGAGGGCTGTTGTAAATGAGGGGAGAATACCATTTGTAATCGAGCATCCCCAAGGTACTTAAAAACAATCAAAACAAAATCATTGAAACAGAATCGCCATTTGTAATCGAGCATCCCCAAGGTACTTAAAAACAATCAAAACAAAATCATTAAAACAGAATCGCCATTTTTTGTATCTAGTCCATTGTCTGTAGCCTACCAATCCTCTTGGAAGAAGAGACTGATCATGATCTAAGTAAACTTAACAAATTCATAAACAAAGTATGTTTCAAATGGACGACTGGTAAAGAGGTCTCCATACTGTTCCCAAGATGCCCTTTTGTTTTCCTTTGAATTGAAATCAGGTTATCATCATATTAATATTGCCCCTTACTATCAATAATATATAGGTTTCTCACAGATAATCGTTTGGAGTCCCTAGATATTTCAAATTTACTGATATGATCACCCTTTGTTCTCGCATTAATTAGCCCCATTGCTTTTCACGAAGATGCTGAAGCCTCTCGTCAAACATTCACTCTAATATAAGTTGCATTTGTATTTAGATGATGGTCTCATTGTTCCAAAGTTAACAAGCAACACAAAGTCAAACCTTGTAATCTGCCTGTTGTAATTTGGATGTTTGTGGTGCTTTTTATAACTCGTGCGTGCAATGCCTTTTCTTCTTTTTGGAGACGTGGAGATCATTGAAGTTTTTCTTATGTCTTATTTCTTTAATGTGTAGCTCATACTATAGCCAAACAAGTCAGAATCGTCTTAGTGCTGGGCTGGTTTATAACTTACAAAAAGAGCAAATTGGGCCCTACAACTTGTGTGTAGAGTGGCTATATACATGTAGGTTTGTCCTTCTGTGCAGTGGAAATCTTCCAACCCCCTTGCACAGAACAATGCACTAGCAACAGTCAAGTATTGCTATGGCAGCCCTGTGTGTTATTACGCCAACTCAACCGCTACCTTTAACCTGCTGAGCCTGTTAAGATCGGGAGACATTTGTCCCAACCCTGGTCCTGCATCTTATGAACCTGACAGTCATGGAAACATTTCAATGACACTGAATGATAAGGTTACTTATGGGCAAAGCTTTCTCCATAGCCTTAATCCGTCCAATCTACATACTGTACACGTACATTACCCATAGACTGGAGAAAGATGTATGGGAAAGAATGTTATCTCTTGGTATTTCTAGGAAGGGAAAGACACATCGCGGGCGGAGATCCCCTAGATAACAGGAGGAAATTGCTATGAGAAAGAATCTCTTCCACCGAACCAGTATTTATTCTACACCAGAACTGAATAATAACCAGTTATTGCTCTGCACGATAAATGCATTCACTCCGGAACAAATCCATTGAATTTCAGGACTATGTTAACATGGTTAATGACAATGGATTTGATATATTGTGCATTTGCGAAACATGGCAGACCCCATTGGATGACGCAGTAATTGCTGATCTGACCCCCACTGGCTACATCTTTAAACGCCAGCCCCTGGCCGACGAGGAGGTGGAGTCTGCATTTTATTTCGTGATGTACTGAATGTCAATAAAAAATCTTCATCGGATTATCAATCTTTCGAAACAATGGCTGCTACCATAACCACTACCGGTAGAAGTGTGGACCTTATTGTTGTCTACAGACCTCCTGGGCACCAATATCGTTGTGGATGATAACACCCCTTCTGAAAGAGTCTACCTTGAAGCGTACTCCGCTTGTAATAACTGGTGATCTGAACATACATTTTGATAATGTATCGGCTCCTTACACCAAACGTTTCAATGACTTGCTTGTCGGTTATGGACTCGGGGAGAGAATCTTGTCGCCGACCCAAGACCATGGTCACATTCTTGACGTTTTCATTGTACGCATTGCTGATGGCAATTTCTTCTCTGACCTTGATGTTGTTCCTGGCATTTCTGACAACTCTGCCATCGTAGGCCAGTTACACTTGGAAAAGCCACGCCCGGTCTGTCGAACAAAAGTCCTGAGAAACATCAAAGCCATTGATAGACTTTACTTCGATGCGGATGTTCAACAGAGTAACATTATAGCGAGCTGTTCTGATGGGATTGCCAATGTGATCCATCGCTATAATTCCACCCTTAAAACTTTACTGGATGTCCATGCTCCTGCTAAATCTCGTCTCGTAAAGTTCCGCCCTCATGCCCCATGGTACAACCCCACTATTACCGTAGAGAAAAGCAAACAGAGACAACTGGAAAAAAGGTGGCGATCCTCTGGATTGGAGGTATATCCTGACCTTTACCGCAAGCAACGTCAGCACGTCAGTTCCCTCAACTGCAAGCATAAACATGCTTATTATAATGAAGTTGTTGATGACTGTGGAAATGACACAAAACATCTGTTTCGTGTGGCAAATCAACTTCTTAATCACAAGCAAGCTTCTCCACTTCCCACTCACAGTTGCAGTACATCTCTTGCTAGGCTCTTTGGCGAGTTCTTCACAAACAAGATTGATTCTCCAGCCTATCTCCTGACGTCTCACAACGACCTTCTAGAACAATTACAGTTTTTGATTCATTTGAGCCTACTTCTACAGAGGAAATTGAGTCTCTCATTCGCCACACTCCTGCAAAATCTTGTGACTTGGACCCCATCTTCACTATGTTGTTGAAAGATTGTTCTCATATATTTGCACCCATTGTTGCGGAGATTGTTAATTTGAGTATGAACAATGGTGTTGTTCCTGCAGCTCTTAAGCTAGCCCACGTTCATCCTACACTAAAAAACCGTCTTGAAATCCAGAATTGTTTAAAACTACCGTCTTATCTCGAATCTTCCATACATATCCAAGGTCCTAGAACGAGTGGTCTTCTCAAGACTGTCAGGAGACTACCTCCGTCAAAATAATCTTCTCGATAGTCGACATTCTGTGTATCGGGCACACCACAGTGTTGAGACACGAAATTCTGCGTATCGGGCACACCACAGTGTTGAGACACTCCTCGTGAACTTACGTATCTAATGACATTCTCATGGAGATGGACCTTGGGCGGATAACTGTCTTAGTTTCTTTAGACCTTTCATCCGCTTTCGACACTGTTCATCATGACATTCTCTTAAATATTCTCTTATCCCTTGGTATTCAAGACGTTGTGCTAGATTGGTTTAAATCCTACCTGACTGATCGCCAGCAAGTCATGTACATAAATGGGACTCAATCTGATCCTGTCTCCTTGAACTGTGGCGTCCCACAAGGTTCAGTTTGTGGGCAAATGTTATTTTCTATATATTTGAGTGAACTCGGGGATGTTTTTGATTGCATCACATTAGATACCATTGCTATGCCAATAGTGTTCAAATCTATGTTTCATTTGTTCCTAATCAACAGATTGCTTCTAGTGCCATCCACACACTAGAATCATGCTTAGTTGATGTCATACAATGGATGGGATCCCATTCACTCAAGTTAAACAATGACAAATCTGAAATGATTTTACTTGGTTCTGTAGCTCATCTGGCTAAGGTCAAAGTCTCTCAATCAACGTTGATAATTGTTAAATTAAGCCTTCTGTAGTCTGTAAAGTCTAGGTATTACATTTGACTCTGCTATGTCCATGTCTAACCAGGTTTCTAATATATGTGAATCAGTTTGGTATCAATTAAGAAATCTTGGCTTCATCCGTAAATATTTCACTCGTTCTACCACAGAAAAGATTGCTCATGCTCTGATTGTTTCTCGGTTTGATTATTGTAATTCTCTCTTCTGTCTTCTACAACAGAATCAAATCTCTCGTTTGCAACGACTGCAAAACACTGCAGCTCGGCTGGTCACTTTGTCATCCAGGAGAACCCATATCACTCCGGTTTTGAATGCTCTTCACTGGCTCCCTGTTCAATATTGCATTCAATACAAATTACTTCTGCTTGTTTTTCATTCTTTACATGGTTCTGCTCCTCAGTATAATTGTCAATTAATTACCCGTTACAATCCTTCCAGATGTCTTAGATCATCCACTTCTTCGTTACTGGTTGTTCCCCAAACCCACAACAATTGGGGTGACAGGGCTTTTTCTCATGCTGGTCCTTTACTTTGGAATGATCTGCCTCTTAATATCCGCAACATGTCTTCTATTCATAAGTTCAAAGAGGCCCTCAAAACCCAGGTGCTTTTCATTAATTTGTGTGTTTCTTCCTTGCGCCATGAGCATCACTTGTGGTGGATACCGGCGCACTCTAAGTGTTCTTCTTATTATTATTAATTCAACTTGCGACTTTCAGGATGTTGCCCTGATTCGTAGGTCAAATAATCTCTCTCCCCGTTATATAACTAGACTAATGACCAGGTAGTGCCAGATTAGAATTGCTGAATCAGTCGATGAAGATGATGCAATAGAACTAGATGATCAATGTAAATCTGAATTAATATTTTCCTCGTAAATTCAAAACCAAACCCGGTAGACTCGCTCATTGTTTAACAGAAAGTGTTAAGTGGCAGCAAAAATCTTCACAAACCCTTAACAGAGAGAGAGAGCCAAAATGGATCAAGTAAAATCTGTAGTTGATAGGTGTGACAGTCCCGACAGTACACTTATTGATCTTAATTAGAACAGCTTGTTATGTATCTCTCAAATAACTGCACAATGTAGGTGTTCGGGCCAACAGCCCGAAACACCTCTTTTTAGGTTATTGTTCGTTTTTTTTTTTTTTTTTTTTTTTTTTCGTCTTCTTTTCAGAGTCGATTGTCTGCAAGATAAAGCATAGTTGCGAAAGTTGCATAGAGTTGAAACTTTGCACGCAGGTAGACAATGACCAGGGCCCAATTTCATAGAGCTGCTTAACGGTAGATTTTGTGTTTAACGGGTGTACCTAGCAAGTTTTTCATTTCATTACCTTGCTTAAGCAAGGTTTTTTGCTTAAAACGGCGAGGCAAGCAAGCAAAAAGGGTCCTTAAAGCCCCATTGCTTAAGCACCCTGTTTAAGCGCCGGGCCCAGTTTCAAAGAGCTGCATCCCGTTTTGTGCTTAACGGGCGCACCTAGCAAATTTTTAATTTCATACCCTTGCTTAAGCAAGGTTTTTTGCTTACATAGGTAAGCAAACAAAAAGGGTCCTTAAAGCCTCTATTTTGCTTAAGCACCCTATTCACACAGCGCATAGTGCAACACTCATTGCAAACGATGTGATTGTGCCGGCACAGCGGTGATTGTACGTGCGTTTGTATGGTAGGTGTAGCGAATAAACGAGTGTCTAAAATGCTTCAGAATCATGCTGTTCAATGTATTATCTTCTTGTTTATTTTCAAGTTAGTGTGTAAACCTTTCGAGGGGCACTTTGAACCATTACAAATAATACATATCAGACACAGAAGGTGATGAATTTTTTTTATCGCCACTCGAGTGCACTCCGCATTTATTTCGCCCGCCATTTTGTCAGCACCTTCTTCTTTTTCGCTTAAGCAAACGATCTAAAATTTTGCGTGCGCAGTTTGTTTACGTGCTAGCAACCGCTGGTGAAATAGGTTTACGCTAAAGCAATTTTTTGTTGCTACATGTACGTTAAGCCAACATATTTGCTTACCGTTAAGCAGCCCTAGGCCATGTACACAGTGCAAAATACACTGCCTTCTTCTGTTTTGCTTAAGCAAACGATCTAAAATCTCCGCGCGCAGATTGTTTATGTGCTTAAGCTCGTGTACGTTTAGCATGGAATCCGAATGGTTTTAAGCAATTATTTTTGCTACGTTAAGCGAAAAAATTTGCTTACCGTTAAGCAGCTCTATGAAATTGGGCCCTGTAGATGATACAAAAGTTGACGAGATACACTAATTCAAAGTTTATTATTTCAAAAAATCATAACTTTTGATCATGAGGGATTTTTACAATCAATACATCATCGGACAGGTCATTAAAAACTCCATAAACGCCTCACAGACATGACCCCTTTTTTGTTTTGTTTTTCTGGTTCAAATCAAATTTTTTGTATACTTTCTTCAAACATACAAAATTGCAGTTTTATCAACGACCTTACTGCGTTGATAACACCGGTTCCCGTCCGATCACTGAAGATACGCAATATCGGGCCTGGTTAGTACTTGGATGGGAGACCAACTGGCGACCAAATTTTGTATTATTTATTTTTTTGTTTATCTTTTTTCTTCTCCTATAAATAGCTTTGTTTTTAGTCTGTTTTCAAGGCGTTTTCAACCAACATTTCTTTTCCGGTTAGTTAGTCTCTTCTTCAGTCGTCATTATACATAAGGTCCTCAACCACAAAAGCTATTTTGACAATCTATACATCATATGAAAGGGCTTTACAGACGCAGTCTGTTTTCAAGGCGTTTTAAAAAAAAAATCCCTTCCGGTTAGTTAGTCTCTTCTCCAGTCGTCATTATTCATCAGTTCACATTTCCTCAACTACAAAAACTATTTTGACAATCTATACATCATATGAAAGGGCCTCACGAACTTCACAATAATGGGTATGTTGGTGACCTTCACTTGACCTTTTGACCTTTTTAAACCAGAATTGCCTGTAAAATGCTTTGAAAGGGCATTTTTTAAAGGCAGTGGACACTATTGGTTATAGTCAAAGACTAGCCTTCACAGTTGGTGTATCTCAATATAAGCATAAAATAACGAACCTGTGAAAATTTGAGCTTAATCGATCATCGAACTTGTGATATATGAATGAAAGAAAAAAACCACCCTTGTCACACGAAGGTGTGTCACTGTTTGCGTTTAGATGGTTGATTATCGAGACCTCAGGTTCTAAATCTGAGGTCTCAAAATCAAATTGTGGAAAATTACTTCTTTCTCGAAAACTATGGCACTTAGGAGGGTGCCTATTCTCACAATGTTTTATATCATCAACCTCTCCCAATTACTCGTCACCAAGAAAAGTTTTATGCTAATAATTATTTTGAGTAATTACCAATAGTGTCCACTGCCTTTAAAGGCTTTTAGGTTGAAATGTACAGTTGTTGATGCTTTACCATAAAATTATTACACATCGAGAAAACTGTTTGGTTTTAATTTCTTTGCAATTTGACGAGCGAAAGGTCAATAAAAACTCCGTAAACACCTCACAGACATGACCCCTTTTTGACCTTGTCTTCTGGTTCAAATCAAATTTATTGTATATTTTCTTCAAACGTACATTTTGTGGTTTTATCTACGACCATACTGCGTTGATAACACCGGTTCCCCTCCGATCACTGAAGATACGCAATATTGGGCCCGGTCACTACTTGGATGGGAGACCACTTGGCGACAAACAAAATAATTTTTTTTTTTGTATTAATTTTTTTCTTCTCCTATAAATAGCTCCGTTTTTAGTCTGTTTTCAAGGCGTTTTCAACAAACATTTACTTTCCGGTTACTTAGTCTTTTCTTCAGTCGTCATTATGCATAAGTTCTTATGTCCTCAACCACAAAAGCTTTTTTGACAATCTATACATCATATGAAAGGGCTTTACGTACGTAGTCTGTTTTTAAGGCGTTTTTAACAAACATTTTCCTTCCGGTTAGTTAGTCTCTTCTCCAGTCGTCATTATGCGTAAGTTCCTATGTCCTCAACCACAAAAGCTATTTTGACAATCTACATCATATGAAAGGGCTTTACGTAGGTATGTAGTGCCTTTAGAATGCTTTGAATGCTTTGAAAAAGGCGTTAACTAATGGCTTTTAGGCTGAAATGTTCATATTAATGCTTGTGTATAGTCGTTTTCAAAAATACATTTCCCTCTTTCAATAAGTTAGTCTCCTCTACAGTCGTCAGTATTTAATAAGTTCATATTTCCTCAACCACATAAGCTATTTTGTCAATCTTTACATCATACGAAAGAGCTTTACGTACTTCATATAAATGGAGATGTTGGTGACCTTCTCTAATAAAAACTTAATAAGTTTTTTTTAATGACTTTTATATTTATGAAAACAGATGTAAACAGTTAAATGGGGAGCTAATAGTTGCTAGCTCATAAATGACAATAAAAAAACGTCCACACCGGCTGTTGGAACCTTAACAACGCTCCAAACATGAGTTATTCACAAATACAAACTAAGGTGAAATTTTAATAATATTATCTTCGCAATCATACCAATCTGAAAAGTACAAATCAGTATACTTGCAGTAAGTGGAATAATTATGTCAAACAGCAGTGCAAGATGAAATTCAAATTAACTCCAGTTTGTAGAACGGAGACCTAATTATAATTTTCGTTAATTTTTTTTAGCATGACATCATTAAATGTCAGGTCACGCGAATTCAATGCTTATAGTTAACCAAAGATATATCTCCTGAACCACGTGTTATCGAGTCGTAATGTTTGCTCTTTCTTGTAGCTCTTTGGTCGGACACTTCCCCTGCATGTGCAAAAGTTGCTGTTTTAGTAAAAACAAATTCCTACGATATGGGCCAAGAGCTAAGCTATTTCTTTATTCCTTACGTTTTCTGACATTTTGTCCAAAGATCATTTCGACAAGCGTAATTACACCGACCGATGTCAAAAGATAAGGAGTCTCGAAATGGCCTGAATTCTGCACCACTGCATGAAAACGGCTTTTATCTGTACCCATCATTTTTCATCTTTTGGAATCGGCTCGGAAATGCGCCCAACGTTTCCCTTACTTTTTGGAAGCGTCTGGGATAAGCACGGACCGTACCGCTTCTCCATGCTAACTTACAATGCCTGGAAAATTGCTGGAATCATTTTTCCGATATGCATCCACTTTGTTGTTCAGTGTGTTGAAAATCGCTGGAAATGTGCGCCGGCCGTTTCATACAATGCTTGAGCAGCACTAAAAACAAGAAATCAATTGTTCTTTGCGCTGATGACATGTCCCCTATACAGCTTGTCAATATTACAATGGTCGCTAAGAAACGCAACATGTTTTTGTTCTTTATATGTCTTTGTTGAAAGAACCATAAACCCGAAGATACTTTTGTGGAAAAGGAGTAAATAAATGTTAGTTTAAGATGTGGTGCGCAACCCTGGTAGAGGGAAGCCCCAAACAATCACGTAGGGTCTGAACAACCAATCTACACGATGCAGGGCTTCGTCCCTAGATTTTAACTGGAGTCCACATCAGTAAAGGTCACATGGTAAAATTTGCACTTTAGTTTGTACTTGTGATTTATTCATGTTTGGAACGTTATTAATTAATCCAGGGTTCCAACAGCCGGTGTAAATGTTTTGTTATTGTCATTTATGAGCTAGCAACTATTAGTGCAACTTTTGACATTACGAAAAAAAATGTTAGCTCTCCATTGAAAGGAACACGTTGCCTTGGATCGGTTGAGTTGGTCGCTGAATAGCGTTTGTAACCGTTTGTTATAAAACGCATATGATTAAAAAGATATTTTAAAAGTAAAATATAATGATCCACACAAGTATCACTCGAAATTGCGTGGTTTTCCTTTTACCTCGTCGACTAACACGGTTGGCCAATATCCGTCTACATTACTTATAAATAATGAAATTGTGTATATTAGGATTATTTATATAGTGAAAGATTTCATACGATTATATATAAATAATTGTGTTGTGAAAAACTGTTTATTTGTAAACAAAGATTAAATAATGGTTAAATAATGAATTATATATTAAACAATGAATTATTTGTAAATAGTTGCGTTAAATAATGTTTACACTTGGCACCTCAAAAGGGAACGTGTTCCTTTAATTGTTAGTTGTTCGAGCAACAACCTTTTTGATGCTAAATTACCATAATACACATCGAGAAAAAAACTTTGCATTTTGACGAGCTATTTGACGAGCTTATTTCATTGACTCAAACACTGACCCTGACAATATCCGAACACCTTGTTTTTGTTTCTACAAACACTAAATTCTATTTAGGCAACAGCCCGAACAACTCTTTGTTAGGTGTTCAGGCAACAGCCCGAACAACTCTTTGATTTTGTTCGTTTTTTTTTTTAGGTGTTCCGAACAACTCTTTGATTTTTTTTGTGATTTTTTTTTAGGTGTTCGGGTAACAGCCCAAACAACTCTTTGTTATTGTTCGTGTTTTTTTTAGGTGTTCGGGCAACAGCCCGAACAACTCTTTGTTATTGTTCGGGTTTTTTAGGTGTTCGGGCCAACAGCCCGGAACACCTCTTATTTTTTTTTTTTTTTTTTTTCTTTTTCTTCATACTTCTTTTTCTTCATACTTCTTCTTCTTCTTCTCAGCGTCCCTTGTCCGCTAACAAAAGCGCCTTTCTAAAACTCGTATGAACTTGAAACTTCACACATAGTTAGCGATTTATTAGGAGAGGAAACTGTGTGAATTACGTCATGATGACGTCATCAATTCTTGAGTTTTGAATATTCAAAGTTTATTAATTCAAAAAATCATAACTTTTGATCTACATGAGGGATTTTTACAATCGAAACATCATCGGAATCGTCATTGAAAACTCCGTAAACGCCCCACAGACATGACCCCATTTTGATGTTGTCTTCCGGCTCAAAAGAGAGGTTGAAAATTTCAAAATTCACGCCTAAAGAACAACGTAAATCCCCATTGGTATGTGCATAAACATTGCATACACACAACGTGTAGTGTATTAGCGGTGCAGCAGAGTCACGCTTCAGTGATCATCCATAGAGCGCGAAAAAGCTTCATGAAGAATAGTCTTCGTTCCAGGCGGTTAAAACTTTAGTTGCCCCTTACAGTCTTTTCTACAGTCGTCAATATTTCCTAAGTTCATACATTGTATAACCTAAACTACATAAGCTATTTTGACAATCTATACATCATATGAAAGGACTTTACGTACTTAACAGAAATGGATATGTTGGTGAACTTTCGTTGACCTTTTGACCTGTTTAAACCGGAAGTGACTGTGAAATGATTTGAAAGGGCGTTGTTTATTGCCTTTTAGGTTGAAATATACATCCTTTGATGCTTTACCATCACAGCATACAAGTCTGGCAAAGGTCTGGTTTAAAACAAATATTACCGATGACGTCACCAAACATACACTTTTACTAGATGACGTAATCATGTTGTTTTGACAGTTTTTGCAATTTGAATCATTTATTACAAATCTTGAGAAAAAAGCAAGGTGTAATATTTGTTTTTTAATCCAGGCTTTTACTCCCGGAAACCAAACACCTTGAGTTTGTTCACAAACTCTCAATCTCTAGTTAGGTGTTCGGCCAACAGCCGAACAACTATTGTTATTGTTCTGTTTTTTTGTTTGTGTTTTTTTGTGTTTTTTTTCCTCGTGTTCTTCTTTCCCTGCGAACCTTCTCCAGCAATTTTAAACAAAAGTAAAGCTTGTACAAACTTAAAACTTACTATGTACATAGGCAATAGTGAGTAGATGAAACCGCCACTTTTTGGGAATGATGACGTCATTGATGACGGCATGGCAAGGTTTTTAAAGTTGAAAAACGACATTTGCTTTTCGCTGTATCTCAACGAATATGAATGCTATGATGTTCATACTTGGGCATCGGATAGATAAAGACTTGGACAACATTTGAAAAGTTAACGCAAAAATCGTATGACCTTAACTTCCGGTCAAAGTTCGCCTTCGCAATTTTTTTTATCAAAAAACAACTTTTGAGCTTTAAAACAAAAGTAAAGCTTGTACAAACTTAAAACTTACTATGTACATATAATAGTGATTAGATGAAACCGCCACTTTTTTGGACATGACAGGGTTTTTAATGTTCAAAAATGATCATTTGCTTGTTGCTGTATCTCAACGATTACAACAGCTATGATGTTCATACTTAGGCATCAGATAGTTTAAGACTTAAGCAACATTTGAAAAGTTAACGCCAAAATCGTACGACCTTAACTTCCGGGTCGCTACCCTGGGTCAAAGTTCGCCTTCGTGTTTTTTTATTCGTGTTTTTTCATCAAAAAACAACTTTTGAGCTTTTAAACAAAAGTTAAGCTTGTATAAACTTTAAACTTACATGTACTACGTACATAGGCACCAGTAAGTTGATGAAACCGCCACTTTTTTGGAATGATGACGTCATGACAGGGTTTTTAATGTTAAAAAAATGACCATTTGCTTGTTGCTGTATCTCAACGAATATAATAGGGTTTAATGCGTAACGCAGTAAACCGATTTAACACCAGGAAATATGCATAATTATAGTCAGGTTGCACAGTCGGGGCTATAAGCGATTGGGATTGTCAGGGCGCATTCAGACGTGGTTCCATTGTTCTTTTCAACCAACCAAAGCAAGGCATTTTGGGGAAAGGGTGCTTGTCTTTCTGGGAACCGTCATTGAATATTCTGCCACCGAGGAGTTAAGATAGATTGTATAGTTTCGCAAAGTTCGGTACTTTCTTGGCAACTCGCTGGAAGTGGGAACCGCATTGAAGAAATCCAAGTGATACCTGATGAGGAGGGCGAAGATGGGCGGCTACAGAGAGTGGTGAAGCCGATGGCTTACTAGCCGGGCCAATCGGGTGAGTCGCTACATTTTCATACCTAATGCTGGGGCAAGTACAGCCCCAACAGTAACGCTAGTAGGTAACACGAGTACCGTGAATACGGAAAGGTTTCAAACATCTAGTATGTATAAAGGGTCAATAATTGCGAACATCCCACAGATTAATAGTCAGGATATTTCACGGCCTTTACACGTAACTCGGGGTATAACGGGCCAACATTTTCAAAGCATGAGTACAGGTACACAAGGACAAGAAAGGGCGGACAATCAAAATTTTCTGGCAGCTTGCCGTTTAATATGAAAGTTAGTCAGAGCTTGTGTCAGTCAGGCCAATCAGGAATAAGTAAGCCTAGTAGTTTAGTGTACAACTTGGCAAACTCTAGTCAATATTCAGGGTATTCCATACATAACAGGGATGGGGCATGTAGTAGGTTAGGAGGGACATCATCTTCAATAGAACTGGGCGGTGCCCAACTTTCAAATGCAGGGTGCAAAATAAGTACAGTAGGGAGCAGTTGCATGTGGGGGTCCATTGATTGCACAGCGGGCTCTTGAAGCATACCGATGGCGGATAACATGCAGCATATGAATTAACCATCAACTCCCTTTAATCCATTGATATCGGTTCGTAGCGAATTGGGCGAGGGCCAACCGCTAACCTTAAAATTTTTAAGATTATTCATAGCGAGTTTGTTAATTTTCTTTTCGTTATTGCACGACAGGTGCAGCACGCTCGTTAGAGCGTGCCATGATTACGTAAGGTTTCCTTTCACATTCTCCCTTAAAACGGGGCGTTTTCAGCTTAGCAATCACTCTCGGTAGAGCAACTTACCTCGCTACACACTCAATCGTCCGTTCTCTATGCTCTAATCTTATAATACCGTACACAACAAATTAGAAGATGAATCCTGAGGCTTCGAATGAAGACATACTTTTGGCAATACAAACCTTGTCAAGCAGTATAGACACCAAAGTGGAGTCTGCAATCAAGAAACAACGGACATCAGCTGAAATTGAGTATGAATTTAAGAGCATCGGAAACAAAGACCAGTTTCGACATACTGAAAAACTCAATGCTCTGGTAGAATCGGCCATTGCATCAATAAAAGTTGGAGACCTTAACTCCGGATTGGGTCTACTTAGTTCAGTTATAGAGCTGAATAAACAACGCCAGAAGCTTATCAAGGTTGCAGATAGATCTACACAAGGCTGGGCAACCGTTAAAGAATACATCACGGACGAGTTGGCAGATGACTCCGGAGACGAAAAAAGACTGAAAAAGGCCGAAAAGTCTGCTGCATCCAAAAAGGCCGAGCTCAAGAAATCTAAGGCGAAGCCCACTCGTCCTTCCCAGTTCAGCCATGGAGCCCCATCTCGTGCTCCTTATTCTTTTCGTCCTTTCGCCCCCAGTCATTTCAGCAGCCCATACCGACCAGAGAGTCGCACCTGCTTCCAGTGCGGCATTACTGGACACGTCCGGACCAGTTGCCCTTCCCTACGTGCACTACGACAACCACGAAGACTGCAAACTCCAGCCACCGGACTCTCAGACACATCCGGCCATTAGAAACTGGGAATCGGCTGAAGGCGATTTACCCGGTCACATGCCCACAGGCGTAAAAGGTAAACTTAAACCTTGTATTTCATTCTGGAGAAATGTTCTCAAAGCAAGCCCCTTTGTATTAGATGTTATAGAAACAGGTTATAAGATTCCGTTTTATTTAGAACCACCACCCATTGTTTTGAAAAACAATAAGTCCAGCCTAAACCACGCCCAGTTTGTTGAGACCGCCATTTCCGAATTGATCACAAAAAGATGCATTGTAGAATTAGACTCGCCGCCATATTGCTGTAACCCTTTAACCGTTGCAGAAGGTAAAAAGCTGCGCTTGGTTTTAGATTTGCGGCATCCGAACCATTTCATTTGGAAATCAAAGTTCAAGTACGAAGACCTCGCCCATATCGCTCCAGCACTTGACAGTAACCAGGTGTATTTTTCTTTCGACCTTGAATCTGGATATCACCACGTAGAAATATTTCCGCCACATCAAAAATACTTGGGTTTTTCCTGGCATCATTGCGATAACCATGTTAGATATTACATGTTTACTGCCCTTCCATTTGGATTAAGCAGCGCATGCCACCTTTTTACTAAGCTAACAAGGCCGCTAGTGTATTTTTGGCGCTCTCAGGGTATTATTTCTTTCATGTACATTGACGACGGTCTTATAATTTCATCAGACCATGCTTCAGCGCAAAGTAGCAAAATATAGTGCGAAATACCATCAACAATAGCGGCTTTGTTCCTAGTAAAACAAAATGCATATGGGAACCCACCGAAGAAATACAATACTTGGGTCTCATCATTGATTCCAGGAATTTGCTGTTTCGCTTACCACAGAAGAAACTGTACAAACTTCTGTCAACGATCTCTGCAATTTTTACGGCACACAAAGCCAACAATTGTGTACCAGTTAAACAGCTGGCATGTTTCACGGGTCAAGTGATCTCGATGTCCCTAGCATTGAGCCCCATTGCTAGATTAATGACTCGTGACTCATATAGATCAATCGAATCAAGTGATTCCTGGAATCAATCGATAAAGCTACGCAACGACACTGTAGCTGAACTCGAATTCTGGGCCCAAAACATCGTTTCTCTTAACGGCTTTTCCATCAGACTCAGGCTTGTCCCATCTATGACCATTTATTCAGATGCCAGTGATGTAGGTTACGGCGGATATGTTGAAAACCAACCAAATCTCAAGATTCAAGGAAACTGGTCACAATCAGAAAAACGTAGAAGCTCAACTTGGCGCGAACTAGCAGCGGTCCTTAACTTACTCTTAGAACTTCAACACGTGGTTTCCCACAAAACTATCAAATGGTGTACTGACAATTCAAACGTGCCAAAGATAATCACGTGTGGTAGTGTCAAACCCGATCTACATAACATTGCATTGTCAATATATACTTTGTCTAAGAAACACGATTTCATCCTAATTCCTGAGTGGTTACCTAGAAATGAGAACAAACTCGCTGATAAGATAAGCAAATTTAAAGATTTTGATGATTGGGCAATTGATTCTGTGTCATTCAATCTCATAGACAATCTTTGGGGACCCCACTCAATAGATCGCTTTGCCTCACCTCACAACGCAAAACTCCCCAGGTTCAACGCTAGATTTTGGTGCAAAGCGGTATGCGGCGTAGATGCCTTTTGCCAAAGCTGGACATCTGAAAACAACTATTTCTGTCCCCCCGTGTCCCTTATTATACAAGTCATTAAACGCATTGTTGCGGTCAAAGCAACAGGCACTCTAGTAATCCCAAAATGGACAACATCAGCATTTTGGCCCTTCGTCTGCCCAGACGGCATACACCTAGACTATTCAATTGTAGATTGGAAAGTATTGCAAACGTCATTCAGCCCTTCATCATTGGGTAAGAGCACAGTTTTCCGAAATAATCCCAATTTTTCATGCTTAGCTTTGAGATACGATTTTTCACAATCGTTCAGATCTTCGAACATGGGGTTTTGTCTTTCTCCTCTCGGCATCTGCCCTGAATGTGCCGTTCACGCATAAAAAACTTATATTTTCTTATAAACAGTCGGTCAAAAATTGTTGACGAAGCGACGATTGCGTATGATTGAAAGATATGATTGTATATAACAATGCAGTTGATTGCAATTGGGCTAATTGTAGCCGATGCCGATTTGTGTGCATCACCGTAATGGATGGTTTTTTATAACCAGTATGGGAATCACCTTCGATTTTCCCTCAGATGATATTATTGCATGCATGCCTTTTTGCTTTACCCTTTCTTTGGCGTTCTCTAAATACTATGCGAGGCGAGCAGCTCCGCCATTACAATGTTCACCAAAACATTACGTTTGTGTTGTTTTTTTCTTGTCTATTCTTTAACTTTACATGAGGTAAATTTAGAAAAGAAAATAATTTTCTAACGTAAGAATGGAGTAAGAAAGTTAATTTTCTTTTCGTTATTGCACGACAGGTGCAGCACGCTCGTTAGAGCGTGCCATGATTACGTAAGGTTTCCTTTCACATTCTCCCTTAAAACGGGGCGTTTTCAGCTTAGCAATCACTCTCGGTAGAGCAACTTACCTCGCTTCCCATCGCAACCCGCCCTATCAAAAAAAAAAAAAAAAAAAAAAAAATGCTCGGAGAAAGGATAGCGCGACCTACGTCCAACATCCTGGTCGCGTCCACGGTCCCTCCACAAGTTGGGGGTTTTACGTGGCCACTGAGCGCTGATAACTCAGCCTGGTGTTGGACGCCGAGCTTTTGTTGCACGTTTTTTTTTTTTTTTCAGTAGCAACACCAAATTAAGTGCATATTACACGCACTTGCTTCTATATATTCTGAAACGACAGATAATTTTCCTTATCTCTGAATTTTTGCAGACCGGCTAATTTAGCCATGAATTAGCAATTATTGCATATACATATATATAGCTTTTAGGCTATGGTATGGAGCACAACTTTTGCTGCTCTCTTTTTACTTTGTCTGTTTCAGATAGATGGTTGGCACTCTCTCATTCAGCAACTGACCCGGAACTAAAGCAACTTGCCCTTGGAGCCCTACCAAAACTATTAATGTCATCAAGAGCACACTCAACAACGATAAAATACAGCAATAGTTGGAAACGATGGGAATCATGGGCTTCATCCAAGACCGGCGTCAAATCATTTCCCGTCAACCCAACAGATTTCGCCCTATATTTGTCTTCATTTTATTCATCCGGTCATAAAACGGCAGCAGATTCTGCAGCAGCTGCTGTTGCCTGGGCACATAGCTTGGCTGGATTACCGTCACCTACAAACGATCCATTGGTCAAAACAACCATACAAGGCTACAAGAGACTCACAGCCTCTACCCCAAATCGGAAGGAACCGGTAACACCTGAAATCATGGCAAAACTTTATAATGCTCACGGTCAACCTAGTGCAGCATTAGGCGATTTACGCATCCTATTCGTATGCTTTGTCTGTTACGCAGGTTTCCTTCGTTTCAACGACATCAGTAATGTAAGACGAACGGACTGTAGTATACTCAGTGACAGTCTCGTCATACATTTATGCAAGTCAAAAACTGATCAATACCGCCAGGGCAATAATATAACAATTGCAAGAACATTTCAGCCAACCTGTCCAGTTGTAATCACAGAACGATATTTCCAAGCAATGGGCGATCCTGACACTTCTCCTCTACCGGTACTTCGCAGAATGACACGTTCCAAAACCGGTCTCGTTCCTACTACTCATGGGTTAAGCTACACCAGAACCAGAGAGATTGTACTAGAAGCCCTCCGACCATTCGTTCCAGATATTCACAAGTTCGGACTCCATAGCCTGAGGTCAGGCGGTGCATCCGCAGCTTCAAAGGCCCTACTCCCATCTCACTTAATATCCATGCACGGAAGATGGAAAACCGAAAAGGCCAGAAATGCATACATAAAAACTGATCCGCAAACACGTTTGCTCCCCTCATCTGTACTTGGAATTTGAAATTGAATTTAATGAGATTATGTGAATAATTGGCTAGTTAAGCCGACGAGAATAATGATGAAATTTAAATTAAATGAGTTGAATTAAGTATGTGAATGTCATGAATAAATACTATGCGAGGCGAGCAGCTCCGCCATTACAATGTTCACCAAAACATTACGTTTGTGTTGTTTTTTTTCTTGTCTATTCTTTAACTTTACATGAGGTAAATTTAGAAAAGAAAATAATTTTCTAACGTAAGAATGGAGTAAGAAAGTGGATTTTGCTGTGATCTTATAAAGAAGAGTGACCCTATAGTAGTACAAATAGCCTACCGCAAACCTTAAAATTTTTAAGATTATTCATAGCGAGTTTGTGGATTTCGCTGTGATCTTATAAAGCAGAGTGACCCTATATTAGTACAAATAGCGGTCAAGACACAATATTTCTTGCTGGCTGTAAACGAGGGGGATTTTATAATATGGAAAGATAATAAACACAGGCGTCCAATTACTTCTATACATTACATGGACCTCTGCATTTTTTGACTTATGTAGCAGTGTATTTGCGAGCTCATCTCCATAGAACACATAGAATTATTGAAATAGTGTCAGATCGTACGCACAGAGAGCAGCAGCTCGTCCAATAAGGGGGGGATGGCGCACTTTTAGAATGAGGCAGCAATTAACACCAGTTAGATCATGGGCATAATTGACGATGAATTATGGGCATTGCACGTCACAGCACTATGTGTTAATCAAGCTCTAGAACAAAGTGTACATAAAGAATAGAAGGGCAATACCAAGTTTCATTGTGACCTTTCGGAATGATTGATCATTATTAGACACTAAATGGCCAGCTTCCATAAATCAAGGGGTAGCCTATTGCATAATATTAAAATTAAAGACCTTTGCATCTTCTTCCATTTGTACATACGTATCTGGTATTTCATATGTTTAATGAATAGGGTGGTATAGATGGCCTTAGCTTTCGATCCAACCGGACCTAGTTCAGAGGCATAAAACAAGTACAAACAAATACATATCCATGCACAGAAAAAGAGAGGGGAAATGGATTAAATGAAGAAAGAAGCGGGAAAATAACAGCCAATCAAAGTTTCTATTTCAGAAACAATTGGTGGCTATGAACCAATACGAGTAGAGTGGCGAGGACAAAGGAGGTTTCATATGAAAGGATGGATTACTGGACCATAAAAGTGGTAAATGCATTGTTCGTTAACAATGCAGGGAAACATGAAAGGGTAGAATTAGAGAACAAGTTGCATCATGATGCAGTTAACAATGGTCAATTAATAGAGAAATGCAAGATCAAAAGTACGATGGTATTAAAAATAGGTATGAGGGACCTGTGGAAAAAAGAAGGGGGGTTACTTACATGAGATAGTTATAGTAACAAATATATAGGACAACTTAAAAAAATTAATTTATACTTGAGTTACAGAATATAAACAACATTATAGTTCTCACGCAGAAGTGAAGTGGGGGTAACGGGAAGTTATTTAACACCAGTGTTTATGTTTGGTCCAAAGGGCTTGACTGTCTTGAGTTGGTGAATCCAGTGTGATTCTCTATGCTTGCAGTTATATTTCATATGTTCATAAATTGCACAAATGGGAGGATCCCACGGGTAGTTTCATTGTTTCTAAGATGAATGAGGATTGTAGACGCTTGGACCCTCGGCAAGATTCAAGATGTTCCATTACATTTCCAGTGCTGAGCAGTCTGGTTAGTTTTTACCGCCAGTCTGCAAAATATTGAATTATTCGGTTGGGTCCTGAGGCGAATTAGAATAAATCTGCTTTATACTTGTTAAGTATAAAGAGTTACACGGTTCAATGGTTTGGCGGGAACATTGAATAGGACTGGGTGCGGTACCCAGGGTAAGGCTTATCTGGCTATGCTATCATTACACACATTAAAGCTTTGTTAATTTAGTCTTTTTTTAGTCGTTATATAGTTTAAGTATCATCGGTAACAGTAGCAGCTACCATAGCTTAGCAGGGAGGTCAGTACTAGCTTGAACCTGAAAGCGCTGATTTGCATAGATCAGGTGTACGTTTCCAATATCGGTTGGTTTTTCGTATCTGGCGGTCAACACAGCACTGATGTTCCATGGCAATGACACGTTGTGTCGTAAAAATGTCGGTCCAAAATGTAACGAACAATGGAGGCGGGCTAAACCGTAAAGCTTACGTATATGAACAACAAAGGCGCATGATTAAAAATTATCAGTTGATCCGGTTATTCAAGTTACAGGGTGTAATTATTGTCAGTGAAGACGAAAATTCGGTCGTTACAAAAAGTAACAAACATTATAATGTGGGACTAAACGTACAGAGTATGTACATGAGATGAGAAGACGCATGATTAAAAATGATCGAGTGATCCACTTATTCAAGTTACAGGGTGTAATTATTGGCAGTGAAGATAACAATTCGTAAAGTGGTTACAAAAAGTAACCCATTATAATGTTGGATTAAAATGTAACATAGCATACACATGAAATGACAAGATGCATGATTAAAAATAGGTTCAATTACAGGGTGTAATTTTTACAGTGAAGACAAAAATGTTCGATGCAAACGTAGAAGAGTGTGAAGATGAAAAGAGAAGATGAATGATTAAAAAGGAATCAGTTGCTCCGGTTGCAGCATAGCTTGCAGACATCTTCATCCGGTTGCAGCATAGCTTGCAGACATACCATATTTGACCTATATGACCTTTATTAAAGTAGCATAGTTAATGTTTAAAGTATAATCAGCACATGAAGCTCTGCTGTTAAAAGCAGCATTCTTGGTTGCCCTTTTCGGTTATTCTGAGGGTGAGTGAGTTTACAACTCACGATGGCAAATTCCCGGGCGTTGCGTATTGGTGATATTTCCTTTAATCAGGAAGGGAATTTGCAAGTAGTTCTAAGATATTCAAAAACGGATCAAGTGGGTAAAGTTCAATCATTTCTATTGACAGGAATGCCAATACTTCACCGTTTGTACATTGAGGGGGACCCTATGTCAGCCAGACAAGTTAATCACATCTTAAAGTAGGGATTAAGGCCATCAGGTAAACCCCACACCCTTTTCAGTTCATAGTTGCAGGATATATTTGGGGTTCGGGAGGAACAAATCAAAAGTATGGGGAGATGGAAGTCTGGAGCACGTGAATCCTACATTAGGCCAGACTTAATGTTTTCAATTGTCTAAAAAGGGGTAGCTTGTAGCAAGGTCATAAATAAGCAGTGTAGACAACCGCTTCTTTAATTAACATATTGCTGTTTAAGATAAATAATCATTTACAAGATTGGTGAATGTTGAGTTGGTTGTTAACAAATTGTGTACAACATTTTCAACTACATACAAGACTTTGACAAGATAAAATATTGGTCAGAACAGATTACCCAGGCTGTTTTTCTTTGAATTTGTTTTTATACAGTAGTTTATCGGGGACAGTATCATTCGCCACAGCAGCGGCACAGTGGTGGTACAGTGACATGGAAAGGCGTGTCTGGGGCACGCCTGGACGGCTGGGACTAGGCTCAGGAGATACGGCAAAAGGCGAGGTCCCGACGACAATAGTGTTACATCTAAGGACCAAAGATATCTTGAAGGAAAATTCGGGACAGATAAGACATAGGGTAAAAGGGAGCCTAAAGATGTTCATCAATCCGATGCAAGAACGTGGGTACCGGGACAGTATCATTCGCCACAGCAGCGACACAGTGGTGGGACAGTGACATGGAAAGACGTGTCTGGGGCACGCCTGGACGGCTGGCACTAGGCTCAGGAGATACCTGGCAAAAGGCGAGGTCCCGACGACAATAGTGTTATATCTAGGGACCAAAGATATCTTGAAGGAAAATTCGGGACAGAGTAGACATAGGGTAAAGAGAGCCTAAAGGTAATTAGGAACATCCTACCCAACACACGGTTAATTTGGTCAGACATTTTGTTAAGGGTGAAGTATCAAGGTAAAGTTAAAGGAGGGCAGAAAAACGCTGCACTTGGGATTTAAATATGTATGCAAAGAAGATACTTCGGGAGATGCAAAACGCACCTGTTATAAAACAACCCCATCTCATTAACCCTTCCCGGAAGGTGCGTACTGGCGAGACATGATTCATTTGGTTCCATCAAAATTTATCAGACGGGTTGAGGTTCTCCACTTCACACTCGGAGAAAGTTTTGTTACAAAAAAAAAAAAAAAAAAAAAAGGGGGGGATGTTTGGGCAAATTTTTATATCAAAATTTGCTTTGGCGGTAAGTTTAGGTTGTTCCTATAAACAAGAAGCTAATAGGCATTGTAGCCTGTGAGGAAGTGGTAAATTAATTTATGTGAATTGATATGGATAAATATGGTGGTAATAAAATGATGTGATTGTATATAAAGAAGTAGATTAATTTGGTACCTTCTTGGCAACTCGCTGGAAGTGGGAACCTCATTGACCCGGAGTTTTCTCCAGTCAATGAGTGCATTTATAATTATAATAATTTATAATAATAATTTAATTATAATAATTGTAATTAGTCTGGTACCTTCTTTGGCAAATCGCCGAGAAGTGGGAACCTTTGCGGATTGGAAATTTACCGTTCGCAAAGTGAGGAATTGGGACCCTTTGCGAATTGGTCTCAAAGTGTATTATAATGGGAACTGGTATACTTCTTTATGAGTGTGGATATCACTGGATGGAATTAAATAAAGGGAAATCCCTTATATTATTATGAATTGACGTTTTACCACCGAATTCAGAGTACGGAATAAATTAACTCTTGGCAGAGTTCACTACAACAACAAATCCTTGTGTCTGTGTATATTTATCAGGTGGTAATAGGGTTTAATGCGTAACGCAGTAAACCGATTTAACACCAGGAAATATGCATAATTATAGTCAGGTTGCACAGTCGGGGCTATAAGCGATTGGGATTGTCAGGGCGCATTCAGACGTGGTTCCATTGTTCTTTTCAACCAACCAAAGCAAGGCATTTTGGGGAAAGGGTGCTTGTCTTTCTGGGAACCGTCATTGAATATTCTGCCACCGAGGAGTTAAGATAGACTGTATAGTTTCGCAAAATTCCCTCCCTCCCTCCCTGGGGTTAGTGGAAGGGTCAGGGTATTACGGAATACGTGGTACAGATTGATATGACTGATAATCTTACAACTTACACTTAAAGCGGTAAGTTTAGGTTGTTCCTATAAACAAGAAGCTAATAGGCATTGTAGCCTGTGAGGAAGTGGTAAATTAATTTATGTGAATTGATATGGATAAATATGGTGGTAATAAAATGATGTGATTGTATATAAAGAAGTAGATTAATTTGGTACCTTCTTGGCAACTCGCTGGAAGTGGGAACCTCATTGACCCGGAGTTTTCTCCAGTCAATGAGTGCATTTATAATTATAATAATTTATAATAATAATTTAATTATAATAATTGTAATTAGTCTGGTACCTTCTTTGGCAAATCACCGAGAAGTGGGAACCTTTGCGGATTGGAAATTTACCGTTCGCAAAGTGAGGAATTGGGACCCTTTGCGAATTGGTCTCAAAGTGTATTATAATGGGAACTGGTATACTTCTTTATGAGTGTGGATATCACTGGATGGAATTAAATAAAGGGAAATCCCTTATATTATTATGAATTGACGTTTTACCACCGAATTCAGAGTACGGAATAAATTAACTCTTGGCAGAGTTCACTACAACAACAAATCCTTGTGTCTGTGTATATTTATCAGGTGGTAAAAGCTATTATGTTCATACCTGGGCATCGGATAGATAAAGACTTGGACAACATTTGAAAAGTGAACGCTAAAATCGTACGACCTTAACTTCCGGGTCGTTACCCTAGGTCAAAGTTCGCCTTTGTGTTTTTTTCATCAAAAAAACTACTTTTGAGCTTATCTACGGCATAACTCAAGATTGAGATCGATTTGAACCTTGAAACTCAATAGATAGTTGAACCTTAGTATTTTTAAGACAACACATGCCTAATTACGTCATAATGACGTCATCAGGTATTAAATAACAATAAAACATTGTTTAAAATGTGTAAAAATCATATGGCGCGAACGTTTTTGGGGGCATCCCAAAAGCGCTCTTGTTTGTCCTACAAAAGAGGGCACTGTTGATTATCAAATCTGTGTACATCATCCCGTGCAGGGGTAGCTAAATTTTTAAAGGGTTTCCATAAATTGCAAATTAAAACCTAAAGCCAATCTCACACAAACATGTTGCATTTGTGAAGAAAAAAGGAGTTGTTAAAAACTGTGATAAGTTTAACTATAAAAATTAACGACACGTTGTAGAAAAAGTCATCTTTATGGTTCAATGTTTTCGAACTACGTCATCACAAAACGTCCAACCGAACACCGTGTTTTTGTAATTAACAACAATTCTATGTCTAGTAAGGTGTTCGGACTCAAGTCCGAAGACCTCTTTTTTTTTCTTTTCTTTTTTTTTTTTTCTGCGTGGTTTTTGTCCGCTAACAAAGACATACTTGCTAAGCTCACATAAACTTGAAACTTCACACATAGTTAGATATTCATTAGTAGATAAAACCGTTTTAGTTTCGTCATGATGACGTCATCAGGTGTCGAATTACAAGGTTTTTAGGTTCAAAAAGTGACCATTTGCTTTTCGCTATATGTCTTCGAATTTTACAGTTATGATATTCATAATTACGCATCTGATAGATCAAGACTGGGACTACATTTGAAAAGTTAACGTCAAAATCGTATGACCCCTCCTTCTGTTCGTACCGGAAGGTCAAAGTTTGCAATTGTATATTTTTCTTCAAAAATACATCTCCGTCCCTTGCCCTCTAACAAAAGCACACTTCCCAAACCTGTATTAACTTCACACACAGTTAGATATTTATTAGGAGAAGAAACCGTTTGAGTTACGTCACGATGACGTCATCAATTCTTGAGTTATGAATTTTCAAAGTTTATTATTTCAAAAAATCATAACTTTTGATCTACATGATGGGTTGTTACAATCGACACATCATCGGAAAGTTTGTTAAAAACTCCGTAAATGCCTCGCAGACATGATCCCATTTTGATCTCGTCTTCTGGTTAAAAATCGAGTTTGAAAATTCATAATTTCATGTATTATGAAAGTTACATAGTTAGATATTAAGTTACGTCATAATGACGTCAACCGTTCTTGAATTATGGTCATTCAAAGTTTATTATTTAAAAAAAATCATAACTTCTGATCTACACAGGGGATTCTTACAATCAATACATCATCTGAATCATCATTAAAAACTCTGTAAACGCCTCGCAGACATAATCCCATTTTGACATTGTCTTATGGTTCAAAAGTAAGCATTTGTATATTTTCTTGGCCTAAGTGTTTATGCCTAACGCAGCATACCCCTCGCGACTATAGCTTCGGGCCAACAGCCGGAACACCTCTTATTTTTGTTCATTTTTTTAATTTTTTTTTATTGATACTTCTTCTTCTTCTTTTTCTGTCTGTCCCTTGTCTGCTAACAGAAACATCTTTCCAAAGATGGTATGAACTTGAAACTTCACACATAGTTAGATATTTATTAGGACAAGAAACCGTTGAAGTTACGTCATGATGACGTCATCCGTTCTTGAGTTATGAAAATTCAAGAACTCTTGATCTACATGATGGATTCTTACAATCAATACATCATCGGAAAGGTCATTAAAAACTCCGTAACTGCCTCACAGACATGACCCCATTTTGACCTTGTCTTCCGGTTCAAAATTGAGGTTGAAATATTCCACCATTGGTCGTGTGTAAAGTAAAGATTTTACACGTACAACACGTGTTGAGTCACGCTTCAGTGCTTATCCATAGAGCGCAATGCTTCGCGTATAATAGTCTTCGTTCAAGGCGTTTTCAACATACAGTTCTCTTACGATTACTTAGTCTGTTCTGTACAGTTGTCAATATTTCATAAGTTCATATTTCCTCAACCACAGAAGCTATTTTGACAATCTATACATCATATTGAAGGGCTTTACGTACTTTACAAAAACGCATATGTTGGTGACCTTCTCGTGACCTTTTGACCTGTCTAAACCGGCAGTACCTGTAATATACTTTGAAAAGGCGTCATGTAATGGTTTTTGGGTTGATACATACACCTTTTGATGCTTTACCATTACAGAATACAACTCTGGCAAAGCTCTGGTTTAAAAAATAATACCGAATATGTCACTAAATGTAAGAGCGTCCTCTAGCGGCAGATTAAAAACATCTCAAAATATACTTCTACTATGTCTGTGGTAGAGTTTTTGATAATTGTTTCAAAATTGATATACATAATCTCCCTCATAATAGCAACTTATATGTGGAGTCTAAGCTTGATGACGTCATCATTGCTTTAAAGGTGCACTTTTCAAAGTGTATGCCAAACCAAAAGTTCGACTGAGGTGACACTTGGTGTATTGTTAGTCAAGGACATTAACTTCTTAAACTCGAAAAGACGTCATGATGACGTCATCATGTTGTTTCGACATTTGTTGTTTGTTACAAATCTTGAGACGAAGCAAGTTGCAATATTTGTTTTTTACACCAGGCTTTTTACTCCCGGAAACCGAACACCTAGAGTTTGTTCACAAACTCTCAATGTTTAGTTTTCATTTAGGTGTTCGGGTAACAGCCCGAACAACTCTTTGTTATTGTTCGGGTTTTGTTTTTTGTTTTTTTTTTTTGGGGGGGGGGGTTTTCTTCTTCCTCTCGCTGTCGATTGTCCGCAAGAAAAAGCATAGTTGCGAAGCTTGCATTAAGTTGAAACTTTGCACACATGTAGACAATAACCAGTAGATGATGCAAAAGTTGTTACGTCACGATGACGTCATCAGTTGACGAGATACACTAATTCAAAGTTTATTATTTCAAAAAATCATAACTTTTGATCTACATGAGGGATTCTTACAATCAATACAACATCAGAAAGGTCAATAAAAACTCCGTAAACGCCTCGCAGACATGACCCCTTTTTGATCTTGTCGTCTGGTTCAAAATCGAGGTTGAAAATTCTAAAATTCATGTATAAAGAACTACAAAATTCCCCCATTGATTGCGCGTAAAGATTTTACAATTACATGTACATGTACTTTGTCACCACGTGTAAGCATGCGGTGCATTGCGGTCACCACGTGTAAGTATGCGGTGCATTGAGGAGCATAGTCACGCTCTGCACCACGTGTTGATCGTTTTAGTCTGCGTTCGAGGCGTTCTCAACATAATGTCAGTTTTCTTCAAAAGTAACTCATTGGTTTTATCTATGACCATACTGCGTTGATAACACCGGTTCTCAAGACATTATTGATAATTTTCCAGGTTTGTTTAATATTACCTTTTCCTTATCAAAGGAAGCAGTGAAATAAATCTTTTTCGCTTGTCTTATTACAGTTGTTAACTTGTTTCTGTATTTATCATATTTTCTTTTGTTAGATTCATTTGGGCTGCGGAGATAGCATTTATACAACTTGTGTTTTCATCTGATTGATTTCAACAGACCCTTGGTCATCCAGGGATTGCACACTGATTTCTTACATTTGAATCATTTATATGGAACATGTCTATCAAACACTTCATTTAATTTTGTAACAAA
Organism: Asterias amurensis; assembly: GCF_032118995.1. Taxonomy (NCBI): domain Eukaryota; kingdom Metazoa; phylum Echinodermata; class Asteroidea; order Forcipulatida; family Asteriidae; genus Asterias; species Asterias amurensis. The sequence continues at coordinate 393,373 of NC_092666.1, forward strand.
CTGAGAGTAACATTCATTTACATTTTCAGCATTAACAATATCATCCCACTGGATTGTGTCAAGTTCACGTTTCATTAAAGAGACGTTTCGATCTCTGGTATCCAGTTCCAATAAAACAAATTATTTGAGTTTTTAGCTTTAACAAAACTTGGACCAAACAATACAATTGGCAAATGATCACTAAGACCTGAAGTAATAATTTCTGCCTGTTGAGAGTCTATGCTGTTGGTGAAAATGTTGTCAATAAGAGTAGCTGTATTACACGTAATTCTTGTTGGTTTGTCTACAGTTGGGCGAAAGGAGTGTGAATATAAGGTGTCCAAAAACTCGCAAGTTGGGTTATGGGAATCACTTTTAAGTAAGTTTATATTGAGATCCCCTAAAATGTAGCACAATTTGTTTTCAGTCGTTAATTTTCTTTGTTCAACCCCAAAAAGCATTTCAAAATTTACCCAGTCAGTTTCCCTTGTGGTTTATATTGATATCTGAAACAAAAAGTTGCATCCCCTTAAGGTGATCCCCTGGCTGCCGCTTCCCAGGTTGTATCGTAATTTGGGTGTGATCCCTGGCTACACGGCAGTTAACGGTTGTATGGCTTCTGACTGGCACCCCCGAACAAAGATATTGACAAAATAGGGACACCGCCAATATAGGGCTAGATAGCTCAGTTGGTAGAGCGTCGGCACGTTAATCCGGAGGTTGTTGGTTCGAATCCTACTCTAGTCAATTCTTTGTTCAACAAGCAGTCGTTAATTTGTTAAGAATTTCATCCATTTCTTTGGAAAAGTTAGAAACAGCATGACCAGGAGGTCTGTCAATTAAACCTGTGATGATATTTTTCTTTGTATTTGAACCGATTTCTAAAAACAATGGATTCAACATGTTCAAAACATCCTGAAGCACTCATAATGTCGGGCCGAATGGTGTATTGCAATGAGTCTTTTACATATAACATGAAACCACCACCATTTTGCATAGGTCTATTTTTGTACTCACAATTATATCCAGGAATGGATAACATAGAATGCGGGGTGCTTTTGAGCCAGTAAGACCGATAATGTGGAACTTATGTTGTATTTCGTTTAGAGTAAGAGTGAGATCTTCAAAATTTTTGTTTACACTTCTGATATTGGCGTGGAAGATTGAAAATGAGTCATTTTCTAATTCATTTGATTTGTCTCTGAGTTGTCTTTCTGAAAGGTATTGAGCACCACAAGAATTAAATCAAAGCTGACTAAGATCCGTTGAATTTAGAACTGTCGGGTTAAAAACACAATCATTGAAAGGAAGAGTAGTGTCATTCAATGGTTCAGAGCTACTGTCGTCACTAGTGCTATCGTTATCACTCATTGTGTGAAAGGAATTCAAATTGGTGATGATGGACAAGCAGACTGATTAAGTACAATGGGGTAATTATCAAGCTAAGAATAAGAAGATGCACTGTGTACATACTGATGAATGCAAAGGGAACAAAATGGCACCACAATATAAAGCAACATGGGGTAACTTGATTTACAAGAAAATAACACAAGTACATTCCAATAAGATTGATTTGTGAAATATACAACTAAATTTAAAGAAATCTTATGATAACACTCAGAAGAAAAAAACACTCAGCTGACGCTAGTAGCAATATGTAGATAACAAGCTAGGAGATTGGGGTTGCTTCCCCAAGCCGAAAGGTCTTGAATGGACCGCTTTTAAGTTTGTATGAGATTACCGCTGGAACGGACATGGGGATGTAGGCAAACTGGACCCTTGAGTCATCACGAATGGATTTGAGATGATCCTCTCTGAGACATTTTCTGCCTGCCCGGATCCTTGAGGTGACGTCATCGGTGATGTAAATGTTAGCTCCTCTGTAGGGATTGTTCTTCAGGGTTCGGGCGACGTTTTTGAGAATGAACTTTCTGTCCGTATATCTGAGTAGCTTGACGTGAATGAGACGTGGGTGAGTCTGACCACCGGACCCGGGGCGAGGTGGTTGGTTTCCCGGAGTGTGGTGGGCCCGTTCAATTTCAACATCTTCACCTCCCTCCAGCTTCATGTGGAAAGCTAGAAAGCCCGCCACAAACTCCTCACAGGACTTTTGATCTTTCTCAGAGCCTTCTGGGACACCATGGATGACGATGTTATTTCTCCTGTTCCGGTTTTGAAGATCATCTAGCTGGTTACTAAGCTTGTGCGTATCACTATGGTGACCGTCGAACCTGCTGTTTGTGGCTGCTAGGAGATTCATATGTTGCTTCTCAAGCATTTCCAGAGATGTTTTTAGGTCGTTAATGTCCTTGATGTTTGTACTAACACGATGATCCGTATCCTGGAGGTTGATTTCAAGGGTGGACAGTCTATATAGCTCCCATGGTTTCCAGAGTAGCGAGAATTTTGTCCAGCTTGGTGTTCACAATGGCCAATGAACCATGACCAGACTGGCAGCCATTTTGCACCCCAATAGGCTCCTTGGGAGATTTGGTCGGAGACGGGTCCCGTTTCCCTCGTTTTTTGCTACCTCTTGATTTTACTCTTATCAGGTGAATCGGCCATGGTCAGCAAGGTTATCAGGTTAGAAGTTGGCAAACAACTAGTGAAATTTTTACGGTAATAGGCTTAATAATGACTATTTTTACACAAATATTTCGAAATGTAATGTGGGTCATAGGGTGTTATACGCCTCTCTCAATATTTATGCATGGCGTCATAATTCTAACCCAAAATGGAGCTATTTCGCACGTCCGCCACTACTTGCAGTGGCTGCGCCCACCTCGTTTTGGGTTAGACGACGTACCTTATGCAAACTTCTAGAAACTATAAGGCTCCCCCGTGAGCCTTATAGGGGTCTAATATTGTGGGCCTCCTTAACGCTACACGTTTTTCAAATCAGCGTTGATAGGTGAAACTGACCGTTAGCCAACAATAACTAAAATTTCTTTTGTACTACACTACCAAAACTTTCCCCACACATTCAATACATTCATAATGCTTGCATTTCCTTTTTAAAAAACATCGTCAAAAAATGACATTTTCACGTCCCACGATACATAGCGTTGCTACAGCACTAAGTAAAGCGAGTTTTCGGAACATGCTGTGTGCCATAAATCTAATTTATCTACTGTTTTGGGTTTTTTTTCGGGGGGGGGGGGGGCGGTAAGAGTGTAGGCCTCTTTTTAGTTTATTCTCATCTGAATTGGTCTTGTAAACTTTCTGGTCAATAGGCTGCACGTTACGGGAGCACTAAACGTGAACGTCAAAAAAGTGTTTTGTTTATTGTCACTTTGGGCTTATTGCATCTCGCGAAATTTTAACGACAAACGACACAATTTCTGACCGCGTTCATGTTCACCCTGCTCTAGGAACAAACCTCCATACATCCCATATCTCTGGAACCCTATAAAACGATAAATTCATCCTTATTTCACTTATTAACTTATTTCACTTTCAGAAAGCATGTCAAGTTATTTTTAGGGTTTGTTACGTCCAGTTTGGGTCAATAGACAAACTCCTAAAAATGTACCCCATTCAGCCGCATGAGGTATCTTTTGTTAATATTATCTCCAGTAACCAACCCGACGGGCCGTACACTGCTCTAACCAATTTTGTGAATGAACTTATTCAAAAGGAAACTTAATGTCGTTTTGCTTAACAACTTTGACCAAATGCAAAGTTCTTTTTTACAGCTTCAAAACAGCCTTTGACGTACGTGTATAAGTTTCACAAACTTCTGTGATGGGTTAAACTTTGAAACTACAACACTATACCTCCATGAACAGACCGTATTCTAAAACAGTATTCATGTACTCATTTGAGTTTACTGGCAAAAGATAGTGTCCATAGATTAAAAACAACAAGATACGTTTTGCATCAATAGTGCAATTTCTGTATGGAGATTTTTGTAAGTCCGAGGTCGCCACCCACTTTCAACCTAAAGTGGTCCCACGGCGACCTCCTTCACCAAGCAACAGGTGGCCTGTCTCAAAACCAGACAACACACCACTCACAATACACTGACCAGAATGTAAGGAGCGGTTGGCTCTTTGTGTAAGGCCCCCCCCCCCCAACCCCAAAATGTTATTTAAAATTTTAAAGTTCCTTAGACACCTTCCAACCTATAGCCGGCCCTACCCAATGTTTCCAAATTATAAAGCTTCCGTTTGATCTCATCCTTGTCCATCATGATAATTCTCATGCCGTTTGGAAGTGAATGCTTTTTTTATAAATATTCTCAATTTAATCTTTTCAACAAATGAGTCACCTGTCAGAAGGATTTCTAGGAAGTCTGATAACAACATCGACCAGTGGTTGACACACGGTCGCTGCCCAAACTTTCTCCAATCAGATGACTTGTAAGTGGGAGTTTGGGTCAGGGTTTTGTAGAGTTGCAACCCGACGTCTGAAACCACACAAACGTATTGAATTCCACACACTTAACCGTGTTGATTTCCACAAGGATGCCATGCCACTGGACCTTCTAATTTCCAATCCAAGATGGCGCGGGTTACGCTTTTAATAGTATAGATGACTTTTGGGGAGCGCAGAAGGGCCCGTGCGTCACTGTTGAATGCACATGTAGTGTACAGCAAAAAAAAAAAAAAAATATGAAGGTCTTGTCTGAATGCCATGACCAAACTGTTTCATTAAAGGAACACATTGCCTTGGATCGGACGAGTTGGTCTTTGAAAAGTGTTTGTAACCGTTTGTTATAAGATGCATATGGGTAGAAAGTAGTGCTGGGCGAATAGTGAAATTTTGTTATTCGGATACCGCTGGCCAACTATCCGAAATTAACCGGATATTCGAATAGTTTTTTCGCCGCTAGAGGGTGCTATTAAAAAAAAATTAAAAATTAAAAAAAAATGATTTTTTTTTTCTTGCCGCTAGAGGGCGCTGTTCGTTTGTGAATGAGATCTTATGGGCGGATTGATATTAGTTTTAGACAGTGTCACTCGGTTCATTCATAAAAATGACCAGATCTAATTTAAAGATGGCGATTTGCTTTTTCTTTTGATCGTGATTGACTCTACGTGAAGGAAAACTTTTGTAATCTTTGAACAAATTACGTCAGAAATGTCATTGTTTTAACTCTTCACGGAGGTGAGCATAGTTTAATACTTAATTTATGCTGTTCGATGCTGTCTTAATAGAAGTTTCATAAGGATTCAGACAAATCATTCATATCAGTTGTCGCCCGACGTCCGCGGATATTCAGATATTAAAGAATATCCGGTTACTCGGTTGTAATTACAAAACTATCCAGTTTATAAATAGCTATTCGCGCCCTATGCGGATATCCGGTTAAGAAAAAAAAGGCATTCGCGGTTACGGATAGGAAAACCTATTCGCCATTAACCGGATATTCAAATAATTCGCCCAGGCCTAGTAGAAAAAAAATACAGGATTGAAATTGTGGGTGTTTAATAATCACATTTTAGTTATGAAACGATATTTAAAATAGGCCTACCTCTCAATTGCACCGCTTGCTTCAAAGGAGAAGAAATGGTCTAAGCAACCTTTTTCGCTGGCCATTTTGCTGTAGTAAATTTCTCTGTAGTGCATCTGACCATGGAGGTAGAAATTTCTACCTCCATGATCTGACTAAGTTGTGTTAACAGAGCTAATGGTCTGCGTTCAGACCATCAAGTATTTAACAGAACTTTGTCACTTTCTGCACTCTCTGTAACCGCAAAACCACAACAAACATTTACCGCCAATACGATCGCGCGCGCGCGTTTCCATGCATTTTTCATGTAATAGTCCACATACTGATATGAATAAAAGTTTTCCTTTTTAAGGCAGCATTTTATGCAGCCTTAAACGATTTATATATTAGGCCTATAAGAATATACTTTTCTCTGATTTCATATGGTGGGGCAAGGGTTCTGAGCGGGGGGGGGGGGGGGTGGTACCGCCCCCCCCTCTGGTTACGCCACTGTGGTGACGTCATCCGTTTTTGAGTTATGAACATTCAAAGTTTATTATTTCAAAAAATCATTACTTTTGATCTACATGAGGGATTCTTACAATCAATACATCATCGGAATTGTCATTCAAAACTCCCTCAGCGTCTCACAGACATGACCCCATTTTGACCTTTTCTTCTGGTTCAAAAGAGAGGTTGAAAATTTCAAAATTCATGTGTATAAAGAACTACGTAAATCCCCCATGGTATGTGCATAAACATTTTACACGTAGGCCTACACAGAGCAGTGCAGCAGAGTCACGCTTCAGTGATCATCCCAAGAGCGCGAAAAAGCTTTGTGTACAATAGTCTTCGTTCAAGGCATTTTCAACATACCTTTTTGGTTAGTCTCTTCTACAGTCATCAATCTTTCATAAGTTAGTGTTTCCTCAACCACACAAGCTATTTTGACAATCTATACATCATATGAAAGGGCTTTACGCACTTGTTTTATATCATCAACCTCTCCCCATTACTTGTACCAAGAAAGGTTTTATGCTAATAATTGTTTTGAGTAATTACCAATAGTGCCACTGCCTTTAAAACATCTAAAAAATATACTTTTAGTAGATGTCTGTGTCAGAGTTTATGATAAATGTTTCATTATGGTATACATAGTTTCCTTCTTAATTAGCAACATATCTGTGGACGCTTAGATTGATGAAGTCATCAAGTGTCACTAGGTATGCTTTAAAGGTGCACTTTTCAAAGTTGTGCGTCTGCCAAACCGAAAGCTTGACCGAGGTGAAACTTGGTGCATTGTTAGTCAAGTACAATACCTGCTTGAGATTGTAGTGACGTCATAATGACGTCATCTTGTTGTTTTTGTTGAAAATTGTTGTAAATTTGGCCATATCTTGAGAACATAATAATAAAATAACAATAATAACCGTATTTATAACGCGCCTTTTGCCAAAGGATACACAGCGCCAGGTATTATTACTGCAAGGAGTGGGGCGAATTTTGAGATACAAGACCTAATCCTTAAAGGAACACGCTGCCTGGGATTGGACCAGTTGGTCTATAAAAAGCGTTTGTAACCGTTTGTTATAAAATGCATTGATTGGAAAGATGTTTTAAAAGTAGAAAACAATAATCCACACAAATTTGCCTCGAAATGGCGTGGTTTTCCTTTTACTTTGAGAACTAACATGGTCGGCCATTTATGGCCATAAATGGCCGACCGTACCAGTCGACGAGGTAAAAGGAAAACCGTGCAATTTCAAGGCATGTTTGTGTGAATCATTGTATCCTACTTTTACAACGTCTTTCTAACCATATGAATTTTATAACAAACGGTTGCAAACGCTTTTCAAAGACCAACTCGACCGATCCAAGGCAACATGTTCTTTTAAGCACCATGTAATGGTTTACAAGGTGCTGTGGCGCAAGATGCTGCCAATCCAGCCAGGAACACCGGGGCGACCCCTTCTCTTTTCGATAAGTGCACTGGGTTCTTTTACGCGTTTACACAACACATGGGACCAACGGCTTTACGTCCCATCCAAAGGACGAAGCAATGGTTATGTGTCTTGCTTAAGGACACAAGTGTCACTGCTGGGGATTCGAACCCACACTCTGCTGATCAGAAACACCAGAGTTTGAATTCGGTGCTCTTAACCGCTCGGCTACGACACTTCCAAAGCAACTACAACACATACAATTGTTACTTTTTCACCATGCTTGTACTCCCGGAAGCCGAACACCTGGTTTTTGTAGTTGACAAAAACTCAATGTCTAGTTATGCTCTACTCTTACACGAGATGTAGAGAAATCTTTCTGAACGTACTAAAAAAGTGAGGGGTCAAGGAAAGTGTACAGTCTCCATAGTCTGAGATCCGGCGGGGATCTCACCTTGCCAAAAATGGCGTTCCAGAAAATTTAATCATGAAACATTGAAGATGGAAGACCACAGCCGCAAAAAAATAGATTAAAATGTGAAATATGATCTAGAGCAACGACTTTCAGTATCCAAAACAATGCTGTCCTAATTTAGAAACGACTTGGACAATACTGTTTACCGAAAGTGTATATTGGCTTTAAACGCTGAGCAAAACATCCTTTCAAAAGTCACACGTAAACACACAAACGATCTCAACATATTTGAGGTTTCAAGTTTGATTATAATTGAGTTACTGAACATAAAGTCAAAACATGCCCAGCACCATTCAGAGACATGCAAGTATTTACAATTTAAATTAAATGGTTCTCTATGCAATTTATATGGCTCACCTTTGGAGGTTGGTCCCTGGCCCACATTGAATATGTTTTCCAATCGGATGACAATCTAAAACGACCTCTGTGTTCTCCAAGACCATAGATGAATTGTGTTGAAAGGCTGGTTGATATCTGGAGGAACTGATCCGAAAAGATGAGTGTACTTACAGAACTGTTAAATCTGTGAGGTTAAAGCAAACATTGCAATCATGAATCTTTCAAAAGTGTAAAATTAGTCATTCTTTCAGAGCAAGGGGTAAAAATATGTTTTATTTTCTCTATAACTTGATATTGATTCATTTTAGTAAAATGTGTTCATTGTAAAATGCAATGAAAGTTGCACAATAGACACATTTAATCTATAACAAGAGAGTGGGTTGTAATAATAATAATAATAATAATAACAACGAGGTCTTATAGAGCGCCAAATCCGCAAAAGTATTCAGGGCGCTATTACAGAGAAAATTCTAACAAAAATAACAAAGTACAGATTAAATACAAAAGAATGGATCTATTGACATGAGGTGTGTTTTGAGTAAGTGAATGGAGAGTATTTTGTTGTTAAGGTGACCACACAAGCAGCAGTGTTTTGTATGCGTTGAAGGCGGGATAGCTGAAAAACTGGAAGCCCAAACAAAAGAGAATTTCCCATATCAAGGCGAGATGTAACAAAGGAGTGGACAATCTTTTCTGTGGAAGCACAATCAAGATGTTTTCGGATCCTTCCTATGTTGCGGATGTGAAATGAAGCAGAACGAACTGTGTTAGAAATGTGGTTCTTGAACGTCATCGATGAATCAAAGATGACACCCAGATTGCAAACTTGGCTGACTGGTTTGATGTGAGAATCCCCAACAGTACATGTAATAAAGGGAATAGAGATCTTTGAAAGTTGCTGTGGAGAACCAATCAACATGAACTCGGTCTTACTGTCATTAATTTTCAGGAAGTTGACGTTCATTCAGTGACGAATTTCACGAACACAAGCCTCAATGCGATTGATGCAGGACTGGGTATGTTGTTGTGAGGGATTAAAAGACACATATTTGTGTGTCATCAGCGTAAGTGTGATATTGAAGGTTGTGACGCTGAATGATTTCTTGAAGAGGGAATGTGTATATTAGAGAACAACTGCGGGCTGAGAACAGAACCCTGAGGAACAAAGAAATCAAGTTGGACAGATTCTGAGGCAGACAAGAGCAAAGGATAGAGTGGTCTACGGTGTCAAAAGCTGCGCTCAAATCAAGGAAAATGAGAGCTGTAATTTTTTGTTGATCAAGACCAGAAAGAATGTCTTTGTGAACTCGTATTAAGGCAGTTTCGGTGCTGTGATTTGGTCTGTAGGCAGATTGAAATGAATCAGTGAGATTATTGACCCGCATAAATACCTGTAATCTAGATGACACTATTCGTTCAATACTTTTACCTAGAAAACTCAGATTGGAAATGGATCTGTAAATGCTGAAAACTTCCTTATCTAAGCTACTTTTCTTAAAGAGAGGGCGAATGTAAGAGGTTTTAAGGCAAGTGGGGAAAACACCGGTATTGAGAAATTTGTTGACAATATGAGTAATTAAAGGAACTAGAACATCACAGCAATCCTTAATAAGAAAGTGGGAACTGGGTCAAGCTCACAGGATTTGGATGGAGATTTGGCAAGCAATTTCTTGATTTCTGTCAGTTGATTGTCTTGCAGGAACTCAACTGCTGTTTTTTGCCTTGGACCATGTGATCTACTCACGGAGGTTGCCTGCTGTCTGCATCAGAGATGAACTCCTTGCTCTATCAATGATGAGTTTGAGAAGTTTTTTACTTTGTCCTTTCCAAGACCACTAACAATTAATTCTCTGTGATCCCTATGATCAAGCTCATGAGTAGAAGAACAAGATTGTGAAAGATTCAGGTGGAGCGTTTGGGCTCCTAGAAAACCTGTTGTTTTTATGAGTGATAGATGCTTTCATGACGAGACACTTGCTGCTGAAGCAACTTCAAAAAAATGTTGTGCCTTCTCGAAAATGTGAGAGATATCCCAGTGATAGAAAGTTGAATATCTAAGAAATTACATTTTCAAAAACAAAATCACGTTTGGTACTATTAATATGTCCAACTACTTTTAAGTCACATATGGCAACCACCCTGAGCTTTTAATGACTCCCAGGACTCAAGAAAAATGAAATTTTTTCATATTTGGCAGCCATTCTAAAATTTTCTGATTTACATTAAAAAAATTAAAAATTACGGAGGGCACCTCAGCTAATATTAATTGATAGACCCTCAGGAAGCCCTGTGCCGAAATGGTGCTTTTGTCCGCCGTGTAACGGTAATTTGGCTAAGACACCTGACTATTTACAGACAACCAAGCACACAAACAAACAAACAAACAAGTGACAAAAAAACAAAAACAAAAACACAAACAAACTAGACATTATTACAAACATGAAGCTGTTCCGTGTTGTTTCGCTTGGATTTTGTGCTTCATTGCCCAAGGAATCTGTAACTGAAAAAAAGGTTTCAAAAAAGTTGTGTAGCTCCTGATATAAGGTCACACTTCCCGGTTGACCCGTAAGTAAAGGTCAACATGGGCCCACAGCTACCAAAGACTAATCTGCAATGCCAAGGAGTCTATAACTGAACAAGTAAAAAAATCGGTTGTGTAGATCTTAATATATAGTCCCACTTCCGGTTGGCGTATTTTTTTTTTTCTAGGACGAACGTGGGCAATTAACATCAAATGGGCGTGTTTTTGCCCGAAAAACACTCTCGCGCATGCACGACTTTAGTGATGACCGCAAGGGACTTTGGGCCACTGGTGGTGGTATGTGGAATGAAAATAGTTGTGGTAAATAAATGGGGACCACACAACCTGCCTATCTTCTACTATCACTTCACACAATGGTGTACGGGTTGTGATGAACCAGTCTACCTCCTATTTTTTCCTCCATGGTCTAACCATGGAGATATACCATCCATGGTCTATTTTTAAACTGGGCACATTTGGTAATTATTGTCGAACACCAGTATTTTCACTTGATTTTGTAATTATTGTCAAAGACCAGTATTTTCACTTGATGTATCTCAACATGCATAAGATAACAAACCTCTGGAAAATAAAAACATTATTTTTGTTGCACAAGTTTGTGTGCTCCAGATGCATAAGTGATGTTTGTAATGCAGTGTACTATTAAATTTCATCAAAAAACATTAGGGACCACAACCGTTCATTATGTCCGTCAGTCTATTTTTATAATTGCCCTCCCTCCCCCTCCCAACCATATATCCAAACATATTTTATCGGGCAATCAAGACTTGGCAATGAAAGCAAGCGCGACGCATTTTATGGACAAAAGGTGAGTTGTACAAAATACGCAGTTTTACATGGTACATGGTATTAAATATACATGTACATTGTACATGTAACATGTGTACGTGTATCGTGTATGTGTACATGTTTAATATGCGTGAGTGTATTAATTTTCCACAACTATTATTACGTCAAAGTACGCATGTGCATAGGAAAATGTATACTTAACTACGCCCATTTATGTAAATTGCCCACGTTCGTCCTAGGAAAAAAAAATACGCTTCCAGTTGACCCAGAAGTAGAGATCAACATGGGGTCACAGTTTTCCAAAGCTAATATTTATTGCCTAAGAGTCTATAACTGAAGTTTGAACATTGGCTTTGTACTTTTTGAGATATGGGCTCACTTCCGGTTGACCCGGAAATAAAGGTCCACATGGGGTCAAGTTGTTTCAAACTAATCTTGAATGCTCAAGGAGTCTATAACTGAACAAAAATTGATAATCTGTTGTATAGTACTTGAGATATGGTCCCACTTCCAGTTGATCAGGAAGTAGGGGTCAACTTGAGGTCACAGTTTGTTCAAATTAATCTCCAACCCCCAAGGAGTCTTTAACAACAAACAGTTGAAAAATCGGCCGTGAAGTTCTTGAGATATGGTGCTGCAATGATTTTCTAATTTAATATGCTAATGAGGGTCACGTGGTTAGTTAATTGCGAATTAAATCATTTTTTTTTAAACAATGAAAAAAACATGACATCGTCTTAGAATCTCCTCAATAAAGTCCTCAGTCCATACATGTACACAATGTATCGCAATAACCACAGAGAAGATTTAACATTGTAATAAAAGTGACTGCACCTAGTTTATGAAGTACTACGTTGTACCCATGACGTCAAGCAAGATTTTAATTTATTAATTAATTTTAGACGTACATGTACCTTGATTGCTTTTATGGACTGAAACAAATCTTATTAGAATCAGTATATTTTTCAACACATAATATGATATTTAGGAAACTAACAGACAAATTATGTTGAGTTATTATGTTTTTGACCAGTTAAAAGCTTATATTTGAAGAGCCATTGTGTTTGTGCACAGACACAAAACGTGCAATACATGCATTATGGTGACCTTGTCCAGAATTTTATGTCAGAAATCACATTAACAGGACCTGACTAGATAGCTGAAACAATTTTCAAGATCGGCGGTGTACTTTTTGAGTTATGGTGTTAACAAGGTTTGCTCATTAAGTATTCATGCTTAATTCAGGCTTATTAATTAAAAAAATTAACTTTTTTATGATAGGAATTAAGCTTATGTTCTAAGCTTCAATTCGGTACAATAATCTCACTCTTTCGTATTATGGTTTAGGAGATTAAGCTGCTACAAAAAACGTGTACAAACGCTATGGTATGTATGGGATTAAGGGAGAAACAAAGAATAATAATAATAATAAAAATAATTAGACATTAGGTGTTTGTGAACAAACACAAATCTGTTCCGTGTTCTTTTGCTTTGAATAAGTGCTAAAAAGACCAAGGAGTCTGTAACTGAAAAAAAAAATTGAAAATCGGTTGTGTAGTACATGTAGATATGGTCCCACTTCCGGTTGACCCGGAAGTAAAGGTCAACATGGGGTCACGGCTAGCCAATGCGAATGTCCAATGTCAAAGGAGTTAATAACCCAAAATTGAAAATCGGTTGTGTAGTTCTTGAAATAAGGTCCCACTTCCGGTTGACCCGTAAGAAGAGGTCAAAATGGGGTCACGGTTTTTCCCCAACAAAATTTAATGCCTAAGAGGTTCATAACTGAAGAAAAAATTTAAATCGGTTGTGTAACTCTTGAGATATGGTCCCACTTCCGGTTGACCCGAAAGTAGAGGTCAAATCGGGGTCACGGTTACCCAATGCAAATCTATCATGCCTAAGGAGTCTATTACTGAAAAAAACTTTGAATTCGGCCGTTCACTTCTTGAGATATAGTGCTGCAATGAAAAACTCATTAAAGCTTCTAATTACCATAAATTATCACGTGATGACGTCACAGTTTTAAAATTGTGTTTTTCGTACTAACAAATTTCATAAGGTACACGATGGTATGTAACTTACCCCAATCCAATGCCTTTTACAACAACAAAAAACATTAGAACGTGCATTCGTTTTAACGAAAATCCTGAACCATCGTAGGATTTTCAAGGAAGAAGAAGAATCCAATTTTAAAGGAAGAAGAAGAATCCAATGTAGGCCTATTGGTTGTGTACAAATCCAATGGAGTATGTACAAAGTAATGGACCCAGAACGCAGTTAGAAAACACATAAAAAAGATGCCAACATCAGGACAGCGTCATAGACTCCCCTCAAGTAAGTCCTCAACTCAAACAGGTCCACACGGTATTGCAACACACATAAAGAAAGTGTACAGCCCCATGAAATCGACTGCACCCAGTTAAGTGACTACGTACATCCAAAAGTACTACGTTGTACCCATGACGCCAAGATTTTGACCATTTAAAATGTGGACATTTGAAGAGCCGTTGTGTGTTTGTCCACAGACAAAAAAATCGGCCTTAAAGTTCTTGAGATATGATGCTGCAAAGATTTCCTAATTAAATATGCAAATGGGGGTCAAGTGGTTAATTGATACAGAGTTTTAATATGTTTTACGATAGGAATTAAGCTTTCGCTTTATTAAGCTTCCATTTGATATGTTATACGTGTTTAAAAACACATAATTTTGTCTGATATTCCTTTCCTACTCGTGCCGATAGGGGGCGCTCTTATGAGCCATTTAAATTTGCACAATTCCTGCACAATGTGTGTATCTGACTCTGTACATGCATTTGTATAGTGTACGTCGTGTACTGGCATACAATGTCAAGCTACTTCCCCTCATATAGGCCCCCGATAGAACACGGCCCAGTTTTATGGCTCTGTTTCAACCAAACACTGCCCATACAATTTTAACCACCATTCTCCGCTTTCTGGCAAGCTCTGAAATATCTGTGCAAGTTCGAAGCAAAAATTACGATGAGTTTACCCGCGCACAAGCAAAAGTATCCCAGCTGCCAATCTGTGAAATATGCTTTATGTAAGCGCATCCACGCTTCTGAAGTGTCTCATTTCTTTGCTTACGCAGTGAAGCAGAGTCAAATTGGACCAGTCTCACAAGATTTGCCCTCATGTACATGTAGTTACGATTTTTTTTACTTTTTAAGTGTTGGCCTTACCAAACCTACAGGGCAAAATTTCATGGTTCTGATAACCACCAAACTCTGCGCTTACGATCACCATTTTCCGCCTACTGTGCATGCGCGTAATATAATGTGCGCGCTTGGAAGCACACAAACAAAAGAAATCCCTGCTAAGCAGTCTTTTTTCCGCTTGACGTAAGCGCAGAATTCACTGCTTCTGCTAAGCACTGAATCTTTGCTTCCAGAGCAGAGCATGACATTGGGCCTATTCGCACAAGATTTTTCATTAAGCTTGCAAGTTCCCATAATGATAGGCCTAGGTGACTAGTGAAATTATCTACTCGACTAGTCGCACCTCAAACCCAACTACGATGTCGAGGTAAATTACGGATTCTCAAGGTTTGTGCCGCAATGTGCCGCAAGCGCAATATTAATTATGTTGTGAATAGTAGTAAGCAACACAGCTGGTTCACCAAACAGGTAGTCGGGACAATTTTTTGTAGTCAGTGTGTGGGCACATTTATTAAAGAAAAAACAGTAGTCGCGACTCGAATAATAGTTAGTAGTCGCGACTTTACTATAAAGCACACTAGTCGCCCCAGCCTCTTTTTGCACAAGTAAAGCATGGTTCGGGTTATCCTGCGAATGCAAATCAAATTTGAAGTCACTGTTTTCGCAGTGAAAGTTTCGCAGGAGTTGAACACAATTAGTCAACTGTAGCAAATTATTTGTTGCGAATTGTTAAGCACAAGAACACATTCCCCTCTAAGCTGTTAAATACGCTTAGCGTAAGCACAATTCCCTGATTATGTAAGCACTGCAATTCTTTCCTTTAAAGCCATTGGCCTAGGACCAAACTACATAAAGCTTCTAAAACACAAAAAGCAGTAACACAGCAAATTATGCCTAAGGTAACCAGACACAATACCATGGCTCATGTACAAGTTGAGAATTATCCAGGTATTCTTTTCAATATTGCAATTTTTTAAAGGTTCCCCTCTAAGCATAAATACGCTTAGCGTTAGCACAACTCCTTGATTATGTAAGTGCTGCGATTCTTTCCTTTAAAAGCCATTGACCCAGGACCAAACTACATATAGCTTTTTAAACACAGAAAGCAGCTTTACACAGCAAATACCATGCCTCATACAAGTTGTGAATCCAGGTATTCTGCTAAATTTCTGCAATTATTTATAGCAAAATGTACGCCTATTTATTATAAGCAGCTCTATAAAATTGAGCCACTCAACCACTAGAGAAATGCAGCATAATAAAATCTCTGCTTTTGTATTCCTGTCAAAGAGTTTTTATTTGTCATGGTCTAATTTCCGAAAGTCAAGCGAATTTATGGAATTAGTTTAGGCAAATGGTCCCCGAGCAAACAAGGTGACTTTACCCGTAAATCATCCAAAATCGCCTGAAATCATCCAAAATCGCCTGAAACGAAACCGCGTAGTGGAAATCACGGAAGAAACTCTATCATCGTCGGCAGTGATTTCTTACTAATTTAGCATTGGACATGTTGGATTTCTTGCGGAAAAATATATTAACTTGAAAGGTTTAAAAAAAATTGTAAACATTTTGGTGTCAAGCATAAATGCTGCAAAGTATGTAATGCAAATTGGACAGCAAAATTGCAATCCACTTTATAAAAACTTTATAGCGAATCATCCAAATTGCATCGCAAATTGCGATGTGATCTAGGCCTGGGCGAATTATTCGAATATCCGGTTAATGGCAAATAGGTTTTCCTATCCGTAACCGCGAATGCCTTTTTTTTCTTAACCGGATATCCGCATAGGGCGCGAATAAACCGGATAGTTCTGCAACTTCGTAAGACAAGGGTGTTTTTTCTTCTATTATTACCTCGCAACTTCGATGACTAATTGAGCTCAAATCTTCACAGGTTTTTGTTATTTTGTGCAAATGTTGAGACACCAAGTTTAAAGATTGGTCTTGGATAGTTATCAAAAGGTGTCAAGTGTCTTTAAAGGAAGAGAAAGGGAGTTGTCCAGGAAGCAATTGAAGAGTTCTTACACATTCAGCTGTGTCGGAGATGTTCTCCCAACCCAAGTAGAAAGATACCCTGCCATGCTCTGCCCCAAAAGTGCAACAGACAAATCAGCTACCAATCAGGCGGTAGCTCTCCACCCAAACGAGCCTGCATCTTTGGCCCGGGACTGCTCGTACATTGTAGTATTCCTCGGGTCGGAGGTACAACTTGGGTTCGGGATAAGGGAAACCTTCACCCCAGCGGTTGGACTTCTCCTTGGACTTCCAAACTTGAACGAGTCTCGCATGAAACCAACCACACTATCAACAGCTCTCTATCGCTCGTTACCAAGTACATTTTTTTGCAATTATTTTGAGTAATTATCAATAGTGTCCAGTGCCTTTAAGTTAGTTTATAGTAGGAATAGCTTCGTCTTCATCATCCGTGGAATTTTTTGTTGAATTTAGGAACATTACAACTTAATCTAGAAAGTCTTGACAACTAATTTTACTCACAAAACTGTGCTATCTTTTGCACGTGTAACCAGTATTCCCAGGGGAGACTTGGAGAACTGCACATTATACTCTGTCAAAGGAGCTCTCTTTGCAACTTTAGGTGTAGTGATTGGCACCTCATACCGCTTGACCTTGGGATCATAAATCTGAAAAGATCAAAAAATTGTATGTTACTATAGTTACACTCGCAAAAATGTCACCTTCTGCAGCCTTTCGGGAGGCTGTTAGGTGAATGATCGAAGTTATCGGTTGATTGATTCATAAAATTAAATTCATAAATACATCTGACAGTTTCGCTATTCCTATTGGTGGAGAGCGCGTCACGTGGGTTTTTATAAACCTTTATGTATGACCAGTAAAAAGTGTTCAAACATGGGCGTGACATGCGAGCTTGCACCTATGCTTATAAGACAGCTTCTTCATTTCTATTGGTCGAGAGCAACAGTTGTGCCATATCCCGTGGTACGCACGAAGCGCACAGCATTCCCTTATATGGAGTTGTTTACCCGAGGGCGGCGGGGGGCTTTACCATTTCATAACTGGAGGGGTGTTGTGTTGAAAGAAATCATTTAACAATTACAATTTGTGCATTTATTTTACTTTTTTACCAAAAAGTTTTGATTTTTTTTTTTTTTCGACCGAAAAGGTATTTATGAATGGGAATCAAAGTGTGTTGAATCGGTTTTCAACTAGTGGTTTAAACCCGCCGAGGCCTGGTTCTTGATAATTTACCTCACATTGATTCCCTTAATAATAATGGAAGTGTTGTATTTTCTATAGGACATAAAGAAACACACGCAAGACATGTTGGTAGGAAATAATGTTGATCATAAAGTTAGTTATGTATATTTTTTTAGCTGTGAGAAATCGGTTGTAATCTTTGGTAGACATTTTCACAATCACTGTCAATTTCCTGAAAACAAAACATTTAAGGCAAAAAATGTGGAATATGCGGGCCAAGTTTGCACATCGACCAATTGCCGCTTGCTGAAGGGCGACATAACGTGGTACCCTACCACTGATCTGTTGTGCCATTTAATATTGACGTTAAATCCATAATGAACGGGCCATGTGCGTATTTGACCCAAGTGGGAGTTTCTCCAACACGAACAATACTTACATGTAGGATATCCATTCATAAACCTGAATGGCAAGCCGATATTTTTGTATTTTTTGTATTTGCACACATTTATTTCATTGCTGCCCTACATGTACACTTACACACTTTACAAAGTTTGATAATTATACTCAAATTACCAGAGTAGTTTACAGTATGACTTAGTGTCTGTTTTCCACGCATAGCGTGCCTTGACAAACATTAAACCAAAATTATCCTAATTATAATAATTTTCACAATTTTACACCAAAATTGAGTTGAGCCTGCCGAACTGGCTGCTGGGCTAGTTTATTCAACTGATTTTTACATTTTTCAGTACTTTTACTCATTACATTGTATTACATCCTTTTTGTCATTCTCTGATACTCAGTATACCACACATACATTTACAATGCAAATGACATTCTTATTGTCTGCGTGCCATTGCACACATGGCCCTTCAGGCTGCTCCATGTGGAACTTTTCCCACTTACTGTGCCCAGGGTTAAAAACCAGAGATAAAACTCTTTGAGC
The DNA here is from genome assembly GCF_032118995.1 of Asterias amurensis. NCBI lineage: Eukaryota > Metazoa > Echinodermata > Asteroidea > Forcipulatida > Asteriidae > Asterias > Asterias amurensis. The sequence goes on from NC_092666.1 coordinate 412,176, forward strand.
TAAAAGACTCTGGAAAACCTTGTGGCCTACTATCTGTCACAAATTTAGCGAAACAAATAAATAAATCTACACTTCACGTTATTTTCCGAAAGCTTAAAACTTAGGCTTAATTTTGTTACAAATTTAGCTAAATGGAAATAATTTTAATGCAAATAATTCTAGAAGTAATTAAATATATCCCTGTTAAAGTAACTCTAATTGCATTATGGTAATGACATTCAGATCCTTTGTCTTTTTTCTCTTGTCACCGAATATAAACGTTTTCGTCTTTCAACTTTAAGGGCCATGAATAATTTTGTCCCCTAAAATTAAGCTATAAAACAACTTAGATTTAGGGTTTGTAATAACTTATGAAAACCGTTCCAATCTTTGTGTGGTTTGTATCACCTTATTAAATTTCTTATAATACAAACATGTATTCCCTCAATTTAAAATTAACCCGTCCCAGCAGAACGGTGTTCGCGGGCTAGAATGATCCCAAACCCATTCTCTTTGTTGTGGCGCCTTCAGGAATGCGCCACACCTTGGGCTACTTTCTTAGCCCAACTTGGGCTTTGCATACCAAATTCTTTGCAAGCGTACGCGCTTGCTAGTGACCAACAGACAATATTTTCCTGCTATACGCTGTAACGCAGGAAAATACATATCTTAGGATATGAAAGTTTACAATGATTTTTAGGAAGCTTAAAGCATGCTTAAAGGCAGTGGACACTATTGGTAATTGTCAAAGACTAGCCTTCACAGTTGGTGTATCTCAACATATGCATAAAATAACAAACCTGTGAAAATTTGAGCTCAATCGGTCATCAAAGTTGCGAGATAATAATGAAAGAAGAAAACACCCTTGTCACACGAAGTTCTAAACTTGAGGTCTCAAAATCAAATTCATGGAAAACTATTTCTTTCTCCAAAACTATGGCACTTCAGAGGGAGCTGTTTCTCACAATGTTTTATACCACTAACCTCTCCCCATTACTTGTCACCAAGAAAGGTTGTATGCTAATAATTATTTTGAGTAATTACCAATAGTGTCCACTGCCTTTAAAGTAGGACAACAATTAGGTTAGGGTGAAGCAGAGGCTTTTGTGCCTTAACCTATGGACAGACAAACAACATAAAATACTATACAGAAGAAAGAAAACACAAGACAGACTAGACAAACAGAATACATGACAGAGGCTAATATACGATGGTGAGTAAGTTAACAATTATATACTTCAAATCTACGAATAAGCATCAAGAAGTTTTTTTTTCTTTTTTTTCTTGTGAAGGCAGAAAGAGTAATTGAACATTTAATTGAGTAACTCAAGTTATTCCACAACATAATGCCACGTTGAACAAGACTATTTTGGTATAATGTTGTTCTCTGGCGGGAAACGAACAGGTATTTCTTGGCAGTGCTACAAGTATAGTGAGAATGGATGTTTGAAGTTAGTGTGAAAAGTGAATTAATGCAACTTGGCACTGCGTTATTCATAGCTTTATACATAAATTTACCCCAATGTAGTTGATAAAGGTCAATAATTTGTAGTAATCTAAGATTACAAAATAATGGAGCCGTATGTACAATGTACATGTTCTGTACTGTACCTTTTAGTACAGTAAGCAGGGGAACAGAAGCTACGTTTTGTATCATGTAGAACTTTGGTACAAAGTTTTAAAACATCACTTGATTATCGTGTCAGACCCTGTTGCAGTCGTCCTCCGTGCGCGTTACGTCCGGCGCTCACACAGTATGCAGGGTTCGAATTTAGCAGAAACCCGGACGCCAAATGCAAAACCAAAGTCAAGACAAGCAATGACGATACAACATTTCCAGATCAACTGAATTACTTGTCTACATGTACACGCTTTAATCGTCCAAAGGATCATTAACAAGATATGAGTGAAATGCACCTCCCCATTTGAAATAACACTCAAAGCCACTCGTCGCGTGCTACATGTACGTCAGCTAAAAATAAACAAGGCATCTGGACCAGACGTGCCACCCCACGACTTCTCAGATCTTGAAATGACTTTTATGCAAAATTTGATGTAAATTATTCATTGGTCATTGAAAACTTGCCATGTGAGACCCTTTCCAGTTTGCTTACAAGGCAGTTGACGATGCAGTATCATGGTCTTTATTCAAAGCATCTCAGATCCTTGATAAGGACGTCCCTAATTATTGCAGGGTTTTATATAATGGGTTATACATACATGTAGTTCAGCGTTAAACAACATATCTCCTTTTAAGTTGCATAACAAACTTATAACTTTGAATTTTAATCAATCTTTGTGTCGTTAGATTTTAGATGTTTTATCACAGAGGAATAGATTTGGACAATTTTTTTAAGTCCTAAGAACAGGAGGGCCACAAGGATGTATTTTATCACCGTTGCTGTACTCATTGCTTACACATGATTGTGAAGTAAATTCTGTTTATAATTTTATGGTAAAATATGCTGACGACACTACATTAGGTGGAAGATTCCATGCATCGTGATGAAATAATAATTTAGTTCAATGGTGACAAGACAACAACTTAGAATTAAATGTTCAAAAGACTAATATTGTAGACTTTAGAAGAAATGCAGACAAAGTTAAGCCGTTGAATATTAATGGATTTGAAGTGGAAATTGATGATTCTTTTAAGTATCTAGGAGTGAACATATCAAAGGGTGACTCATGTTGATTCCGTTGTTAGGAAGGCCTAGCAACGGTTGTTCTTTCTTAGAAGATTAAGGCATTTTCGTGTCAGCTAAGACTTCAGGCAGTTGTAGAGAGTGTTTTGACACTCTCCATCACTGTCTGGTTTGGCAACATCACGACAGATGACCAAAAACGCCTCAATCGTTTAGTCAGCACTGCTAGTTTTATTATTGGTTGTTAGCTTCCTGCTTTGGATAAGCGTTTTGCCGTACAGGTTTGAGATCTATTATTTCGGATGAATTTCACCCTGTGAATAGTTTGTTTGAATTAATGAGATCAGGTAAGCGATATAGAGTGATCAGAGCCTACTCCAACCGTACTCGCAATAGTTTTTATCCCAGTGCAATAAGATTACTTAATTATTAATAATTTTTATTGTTTACCAGGTTTTCAATTTGTTACTGTTGTCTTTTTGAATAATGTCATATATCGTTAATTTGTTATTGTATGCCTTTGTTTTTTGTGGTTTAAGGTTTTTCTGTACTTTTTAGGTAATTAAAAATATTTTTAGACTCGCAAGCCTAAATTTCACTGTGCATGTGTGACAATAAAACAACTGAATTTAATTGAATATAGTCTTCTTTGCAGTACACGTTCACGGATGGAGTAAATAATTGCTGCACATTAAGCATTACACCTGCAGATTCTGTACAACACACAGCCTTGGAGAAAATCTATTAACATGGACAACTTTTGCCGACAGAGGGCGTTACGTGGCAAAGCTCATTGAGTTATTCCTAAATAGTCAAAACATGTTCAAATAACAGATTCTCAAACCACAAATTCATTAAAATGGTTGTACATGGAAAGGGGAAATTTAGGGCAGAAATTAAAAGATAAAATTGTTAAAAATGCAAAAAAAAAGGGTCACATACATGTAGTTTTTGGGGGCTATTTACATTTTTAAAATGTTACGTATCAATACATGCAGACTAGTGAGTATCCAAAGAAGCCAATAGAGAAGCTCTGCTTGACATTATAGAGAAGCTCTGCTTGACATTATGCACAATCGTTAAAAATATTAAACAATTTGTTAAAAAGCTTTACAATAGAAAATACATAGTGAACATTATGATAACAAATCTCAAAAACAAAGGCCTGGCAGAGATGTACAAACAAATTGACTACATGTCATACAATGAAGACCAGAAAATTTAGCAATACATTAAAATGGTTTTAGGTGTTCAGGAGCTTGGTGAGGTAGGGCAAAGGGCTATTTTGGAAACTGTTAGAATCGCAGTTGAACAAACCAAACTTGGCTCGTTGGCGCAGTTGCATCAAGGTTCTCCACATGCGTTTTTTTCCGGGTGCTGCGCCCGGACAACAAAATTCTCAAAATACCAAATGCGCCCGGACAAAAAATGCCGCGCCCGGACAAAATTGTCGTGCGCCCAGAAAAAAAATATTGCGCGCGGACAAAACATTTCGAAAAACACTTCACTACAAACACAAACCAACGTTCAATGCACTGTATCACCTACCTTTTTGTGTGCAGTGACTGGTACCCTGAAGTCGGCTATTTTGTAATGGCATTTCGCGTGCATTTTTCTCTGTGTTGCAGGGCATCCTGACTACATTTTTGACAACAGCATGGTATTTAGACTTGGTTCCAAGTCTGTGATCGTGCGGTCCTATTATACTATTGGATGAAACCATCCGTCATTAGAGCGAGTTAGAGCGTGGTAGCAAATCTAAGGGGGAATTCTGCGGTTGGTGGCTAGACTGTTAACGGACCTCGCTTCCGGCTCGGTCCGTTAACAGCGCCAGCCACCAACCCAGTCATTACCACGCAGTGAAGACCGGGTCCTCGCACTGTTATTCCCTAATTTCATGGGTATGAAGTGGTACATTCACACATTCCCAGTCAATCCTGGTGCTGGTGTTACCGCAAACGAAATATATAATGATATCTAGTTATCATCATTAATGCGGGCAGCATCATGGCAGTGACTTAGTTCTTCGGTCGGTACACAAGTATGTACATTATGCAAGTTTGTTCCTATTTTTACATTGGGTCAATGTTAATTAAGTACATTAACTAAAAACATTTTGGAAAAACATTGTGGTTATCTTGTTTTAAGAGCAAGGGTCCCAAGGGGCAAGCATGTCATAAAACTCCCATCCCGATACATGTAAATGTCTATCTGTCTAGTGGCTGCTTACCTTGAAGTGTAACCTTTGTGCAGTTTCATAATATACATCCATCTGGAGCTGCATCACATCCTTTTCATAGTAGCTTTTCGTTGTGCGCGTTAGATTCAAACTGTAACCGAAGTCTGTCTGCTTAAGAGAATCCATTCGATAAGAAGGGAAGTCTCTTGGATAAAAACAAAATGGCACACCTTCAAGAACTCTGTCATTTCTGGGGGGTGGTAACCAGCAGCAGCCACGTTTGTTGCAATTCTGTTGATTACTTCCCGTTTCTGGGTAACAATCAAAGCGGAAAGATGGTCTGATTCCAGAACACTGCATCCCAAGAGTCATCACAAGATTTGACAAGAAGAATATGTAAAGGAGACATATTCTCCTACTGCTGGTGCTCATAGTGTTCACAAGTACCTGAAATGTATACAAAGTATTTTAATTCATAATGAGTAGAGTAGATGGCCTTCAGAGGCATACAACAAGTACAAACAAACACATACTCCATTTATAGAAATTATAGAAAAAGAGAGGGGAAACGGATTAAGGGAGGGATCCAGAGAGAAGTGGGAAAATTATAGCAAATCAAAGTTTCTATTTTAGAAACAATGGGTGGCTATGAACCAATTATACGCCTCTCTTAATATTTATGCAAGATGTCATAATTCTTACCCCAAATTAGGCTATGGGCGCACGTTCCCCATCACCTGCAGTGGCTGCGCCCATCGCCTCATTTTGGGTTAGCACTGTGACGTACCTCATGCATAGAGGCATATATAGGAGTAAAGTGGTGAGGACAATGGATTTACAGTATGAAAGATAGGCTCCTGGACAATAAAAGTTGTAAATGTATTTTTCAAAAACAATGCATGCAGGGAAACAAGGGTATGATAAGAGAGTAATTGCATCATGATGCAACTAACAATGGACAATTAGAGAAAAACAAGATCAAAGATAGGATGTTGTTAAAAAAAGGTGAGAGGGACCTGTAGAAAAATACTACAATGTACACGAGATAGTTATAGTAAAAATATACAATAATAAAAACTTATTGACAAAAAAAGAGAGTTTATTTACACTTTAGTTACACAATATAGGCCTAGATACAACACATAAATTCTTAGGCAGAAGTGAAGTGGAGGGTAATTGGAAGTTATTGAACACTAGTGTTCAGTCCAAACATGCCAAAGGGTTGGACTGTCTTTAGTTGGTGGATCCAGTGTGATTCTCTTTGCTTGAGGTGTGTGTCATCACCATTGCTAGCTGTTTAGATTGTACCTGGGGAAACTTGTCCCTGAATAGGATGTCACCCAGGCTCTTAGGGCTGCAGAATGAAACCATGGGGACCTCAGGTATTGCTGTGTGTAACCTGTTGGAGGAGTGAAAGATGGTCATGTTTGGGGTGTAAGGTTGTGACCAACGCAACTCTATTGGTAGGAGCTTTTTTAGCTCCTGTGGTCAATAGAGTAATGTATGACGAGGTACGCTGAGAGCCCTGTTGATTGCAAGTTGGACCCTGCGTTCGCTGTGACCCCTAGATACAAGGTGTTTCCTTAGCTCTGATGAGCGCCTCTTATACAGGGTATCTGTTGAACAGATACGTCTAATACGTAAGCCTGACTGTAAGCAATGGCCTTCTTACAGTGACTAGGGTGACAGCTGTTGGAGAGAAGGTACTGGTGGGTGTCGGTGGGTTTATTGTAAACATCCGTGAAAATGTCATTAGGGGATTTGGTTATGGTAACATCTCAGATAATATTTTACTTTACAATACATGCAATATATGATAACTGGATTTGGGTAATAGGCTATCATTTTGGTTTTACCCATACATCGATGTGTGATCGGTTACACACCTATATTCCGACACCCCTATGTTCCAACACCCCTATGTTCCATCACCCATATGTTCCGACAACTCGGCCTATATTCAGACATTTCTATGTTCCGACACCCCTATATTCTGACACCCCTATATTCCGACACCCCTATGTTCCGACAGCTGAACCTATATTCCGACACCCCTATGTTCTGACACCCCTACATGTATGTTCTGACATCCCTATGTTCCAACATGTTATTTTCGCACATTGCTACTCTGTTGACCTAGACAAAAACACAACTTGTATGTAACAGGTTTCCCTGCTAATTTCAACCGGCATAAGTTTAAACATTCACAAGTTGAATTTGTACTATTTATTAAAAGTTAAGTAGACTGAAGAGGTAAGAGAAGAGTGGGCTTATTTATACCTGGGTTCAGTGGATCCACTGCAGGTCAATCAATGCTCTGATTGGGTGTGTGGTTGGCGGGCTCAGGGCTATTGTTAGGGTTGCCCATTGTGTGAGAAACCTCTCGGGTGTAGTGAGACATGTCAGTAGGTTGGGGGTTGTTAGAGGAGGAGGGTGGTAGGATAGTATGCCAAATGCTGCTGATGAAATAACCGATATCTTGTTCTTTGTTAGTTGCGTGTCAGTGCTGACAACATTTCATGAGCCTTCAATTTATAACAATTCCACCTCTCCCCTGTGTATATTGCGCCGATGTTTAATTTCTTTCATTAAGTCCTACCACCCACCCCTCCCCCTATTACTCAGCCTTCTTCTTAACAACCCAAAGTTGCTAATAGAAGAATAACACTTTTCATGTCAATTGAACTCCTCTGGGGAACTACATAAAGAAAGGTTACCAGTACGTCTATGGATGAAGTTGCTGCCATGTGTCATTCGCACACTTTTTCTTGAAAAATGGCTAACACAAAATGTTCGTGGAGTTTCTCCCGAGCATAAGGGTGTCCAGAATATCTATAGGGGTGTCAGAATATAGGGGTGTCAGAATATAGGCTGAGTTGTCGGAACATAGGGGTGTCGGAACATCTATGGGATGTCAGAATATAGAGCAGTCACCATGTGATCAGCATGTGACATACTATTTTTTTATAAGGACCATTTGTAAATCTGATATCGGACCCTTAGCTGGGCTGTATATTTTGATAAGTGAAAGCTATTTTGTTTATTAAGGCCTACATTGTAATAAGAGGTACCTGGCATGATATCATACACAACTTTGACGGCCCATGCCTTTCAACTATAAAATCAAGGTAGAAGATTTTGAGTATCGATATCAGCATCCTTAATGGACCTTGCACAACCACAGTTAGAAAAATGTCAAATATGATAAAAACGAGTTTAAAAGATTATTTCCGTTGTTTATCACCTCAGATACATTTGGTTTTCCATCTGGAGCCGTCCGATGGACTCTCCAACGTCAGTAAATAGCCGATGTCATTTACTTGACGGTTTATTTTGCACAGTATAACTTCACGCGGACAGACAAAAATGGCGATCCCAAAGTCGCAATTTTTTCTTTTTCTCAATTGTCGAATTTTGATTTTCTTCGCTGTTAAAGCATTTGTCAACATTCCCCACTACCTGCGCATTCAACAGGGATAAATAAATACTCCTGCAAATATGAAAACTTGATCATTAAAATACCTCTATTGGTGGTTGAGGTCCCTGCACAATACTGACGTTTGATACTCCAATCAAATCTGAAGCAACCTCGACTTAGGCCAAATAAAAAAAATACGAGTTGATCGTACCCGCCCGCATCCTATTTTGGGGCCTTATCCTTTTTAGTACTATTTGTTATTATTATTATAATTTTTTAATCCATCTGTGTTGAGTTGAGGACTTAGACAAAGTTAATAGCGCCCTCAAGCGACCTTGTTTACTACTTGTGTATAAGAGACCATGTTTGATGTTACATGTACTTGTTGTTTCTCTCTAATAAAAGTTACTCTTACTCTGATAAAAGTCACACTCTGACTCAGTTTGCTCGTCTACGCAACAATCTGCAAATCTTTTTAGTGTTATCCGACCCTGTTAGTGTTAGCACAAGTCCTCATGGAACTAATAAAATAAGTTTGCGGTTGATTCAAACTGAAGAATTGGTGGCCTGTTTGATTTGAAATACTAAGCGACCATTTCGAAAAAAAATAGTAAATAATCAATAATAAGGCTGTCAAAATTGTGTAAAATCATGCAAATACCTCTTGGTTTTTAACAATAGGTATCTTTAAAAACAAAATAGCTTTCATTTTGAAAATTTCAGGGTCCGAATTGCAGACGTTCACATGGTCCATATAGAAAAGTTGAGTTTCTTAGGGGCCTTTATGGAATTTTTAGTAGACCCTCATCGATAATTTGAGGCTTGCTTGATTGAGGCCTACATGGAATTCCATAGCGCCTACAAACAAGATCTTTGCTATCACACACACATTATTTAGCTATTATGGCGAAACAGTCGCATCTGGACGCAATTACTGACAGTTCACGCCAGGTAATGGGCATTTTTTGGCTGCGTTTTTAAAAGTGATTTGGCGGGCTTGGAGTAAGGAGCGTATCCAAAAAACAGGTCAGTAATTGCAAACCCAAGGCTTGATTTAAGTTTAATGGGATTGTTTAATGTTAATAAAAGGAAAGAATCTCAGACATAATCATCAAAGGCAGTGGACACTATTAGTAATTACTCAAAATAATTATTAGCATAAAACCTTTCTTTGTGATGAGTAAAAGGGAAAGGTTGATAGTAGAAACGGCTCCCTCTGAAGAGATGTAGTTTTCGAGAAAGAAGTAATTTTCCACGAACTTGATTTCCAGACCTCAGATTTAGTCTTTGAGGTCTTGAAATCAGCATCTGAAAGCACACAACTTTGTGTGACAAGGGTGTTTTTTCTTTCATTACTATCTCGCAACTTCAATGACCAATTGAGCTCAAATTTTCAAAGGTTGGTTATTTTTTGAATATGTTCAGATACACCAAGTGAGAAGACTGGTCTTTGACAATTACCGTTAGTATCATTTGTCTTTAAAAGGAGCTGAATCTGCAAACGAGAGAAATAATCAAAATGGAAAAGTTTTCGTATGGCACCACCACTTTTTTATTCTAAATGAAATAATTAGTATCTAATTTACCTCAATTGATAAAATAAGGATGAGCAGGTTGTAATGTAATGGCCGGTTGTAATACTAAATAGGCCCTAGGCTATAGTAGTCTTATGATCTCTCCTAGGTTCATAATTATAAACCGAAACTTTGTGCCAAGAAATTAGCCCCATCATACATAGTGCCAATGTTGCCAATAATACGCTTGACTCCCTCCGCTCAGTCCCGCAGCGCCATCGAGGTAGAAAAAAACTAGTGGAAGAATGGTCCAGCGTATTGGCGCATGATGTCGGGCTACAACATGTATCGTAAGGAGGTCCTGTTTTCGAGGTGTCCCTAAACTGGTAAGAGGAGGATCCTCCTCTTACCAGTTTTCACGGTATTATGCCTTTTTCTTTGAATTGGGGAAAAAATAATGATGCCATATATCAACCGATGCCCTAATTATCTTCATTTGTTTATATTAAGTATGCAAAAGCATATTAAAACTTGATGGACATTGAAATGTTGACACCACACACTGATCTTCGATGACTTCAACTGGCCCCATTTGTTTTGAGTTTTTCCTGTTTTCACGGCACGCAAGAAAGCATGCCGGGTTTCCCGGTGAAGCCATACATGGAAGAAACATCTGCAGTGACTACAAGTGTTCTTTCAGACTCTGTGTATGACTCTATAGCCAGCAGTTGTCTTCATTTTATTCAAAATATCTTTTAATGAAATTTTAAAAATTACCATGGTAATTTGCAAAAAATAACAAAAATAAAAAATTTGATAAAATGTGTGTGAATAATTATTGGCTTTCAAATCTGTTTTTTATTTAGTTTTTTCCCCTTTTTTTTCAAAATGTTTATAAACAATAATAAATCGTATAAAGAGTGAGATCAAGGAGCGCCGGTTGCGCCTTGCTCATGTTGCTGGTCACTGTCTACGGCACCCAGAGCTACCAGCCAATAAAGTCATTGTGTGGGAGCCCACTCACGGCAGGCGTGGCCCCGGAAGACCCACCAAGACCATGCTCAAGACCCTGATCGAGGATGCAGGAGTAGTCAACAAGGAGCTTATCAGCTGTATGCAGGATAGAGTTGTGTGGCGTGTAGACATACATTGAGCCTGACTCAAACATGCGGCAACGCGGCAACTTGGGTCGACTGAGTGCGTGAGTGAGTGAGTGAGTGAGTGAGTGAGTGAGTGAGTGAGTGAGTGAGTGAGTGAGTGAGTGTGATACATGTTTCTAAGTTTTGGTCAACTCCGTCAAGGGAGAGGAGACTCTTTGCTTGGCAAATAAAACCAGGGACTGTTTATATCACGCACAGAGACTAAGGTAAATAGGGACACACAAAGTCGAAAACAAGACCTCCTACTACCTACGATATGCGGTTTCGCTCCGCTATCGTTACCCGTAACTTACGGGAGACGAAAGCGGAACGAAACCGCATAGCTCTAGTTCTGTAGGAGTAGTTTTTTTCTTATTAAATAAAATCCGCCCACTCACCTGATCATTAAAACTTGCCAAAATGGAATTCCAACGTATTTAACGCACAGACTGAAGCGAACACCATTCACATTGGTTGGTGCTTCCTTGGAGGTAGTAAGTTACTAGTTAATGGTGTGTTGATGATGAGCATCAAAATTACCAATTTAGAATCAAGTCAAAGACCGTCACTGTCTAGCCGGGCGAACAGCACTGCGACAGGGAACGTCAGACAACTCGTCCGTCGGACAACTCGACGGTTCAGACAACTCGTCCGTTCGGACAACTCGAAGGTTCAGACAACTCGACGGTTCAGACAACTCGACGGATGGCCTAGACAAGTGTCGACGGTTGAGCGACCCGAAACAGGTTAACTCGTACCCAAGTCAACTCGTACCCAAGTCAACTCGACCTCCGTTACTGTCATGTTTACACGAACTTTCCTGTACAATTTCTGCGATTCTATAATTATTTATCAATTATCATTTATCACCAGAAAGTGTTGTGCCCCAGTGAAGCCATACTTGCATAAACATATATGTTAGTGACTATCTCGAGACTTTGTGAAAAAAAACTATGATCTCTAGTGTACATGTATCCTGGTGTCATGTGTTTTCAGTAGGATAACAGGAAAACTTTTCACAATCAAAAACTATTTTTTTTTTTTCAAATCATCTATCCAATTTTTTAACATGAACACTTACACTTCATGGTGTGTTAAAATTTTTCAAATTTTGGTTTTACGTTGCGAGAGACAGTCCGCCATTAACGTTGCTTGTGCATGCATGACATTGGAGCAACATCACATGTTTTCACACCTTTCATTGGTTGGTATTTTATTGAATATTCAGAAGCCAGTATGGCGTGCAAAATAAATCAAAAATATTATTCAATTACTACTTAACAAATTTAATTACATTTTTGTCCAAAGGCATTTTGGCTACTATATTAGAACTTAGAGATATCATAAGGCATGAAAGTAAAACACCCCACCCCCCTTGAAACACACACACTTCATAACAATCCGTTTTCCACCATTTCAGACCAGTAATGTTTGGTTTCAGGAGATAAGAAACCAATCTATGATGTTTTCTCTTTAATGTAGACTTAATATTTATTACGCTTATCGGAATTTATTACAGTATTCAGTAAATCCAAACAAAAAATTTGGGGCCATTTTCACTTAAAATATTTTAATATTTTCCCCATATTGGCACACCATAGAATCCCAAATAGTAACCACCTCACGTGATCCATCTAGTGACCAAAGCAGAATGAAACTCAATCTAGCAGATAGTAATTTTGTTTTGAACATTTGAGGTTGGATGATGTTTCTTTGACTCATTTGAATGTTGGCATAATAATGTACTAGTGATTAGTACCAAAAATCAATCATTTTATAAATGTTTGAGCATAACCAACGACAGGAAACTTTATTCTCAGCATAATTAAGCCTGATGAAAATACAGACCGTGAGTAAACTGCATAGCTTCTGTCACAGGTGCAGCTTGCACAATCTTGCGGTAATCGGGAATCAAAGTTTGGGACCGAAAACATATGAGTGCCGATAACGTATGACGCTACGATATAGCCAGCTAGAAGTTGTCTGTTTAATTTATTCAAAATAACAGGTAAAAAAAAATTAAACATTAAATAATTAAAACATTATACAGCTCTATTTAGAAGATTTACTTTAATTTACTTAACAATAACACCTCGACCATGTATGGTACAAAAATAATAAAAATGTGGGGTCACTGGTAAAAAAAAGAGTATCAATTATCGGTTTGCCCGGATATTAAACATAATTATTATCCTGTTATCCTTATTATATCCTTATCCTTAATATTATCCTTATCCCACCATGATATACCCCCACCCCCAGGGAACACCCGTGCATCCTTTTCAAGTCACTAGTCATCTCAGTACATCCCACCACCCCCATGCCGCTATTTACCCCTCCCGCGCCATCCGTCGACTTGTCTTGACCCCAAGACGAGTTGTCTGACGGTTGATTAAATCATCCGTCGAGTTGTCAGAAACGTCGAGTTGTCTGAACCGTCGAGTTGTCCGGACGGGCGAGTTGTCCAACGGACGAGTTGTCTGGTCTCCGCGACAGGGTGGCGGTCACTTCGGCACCTCGCAACCTCTCAACCTCTGCACCCCGCAACCTCGGCACCCCGCAACCTTGGCACCCCGTAACCTCGACACCCCGCAACCTCGGCACCCCGCAACCTCGGCACCCCGCAACCTCGGCACCCCGCAACCTCGGCACCCCGCAACCTCGGCACCCCGCAACCTCGGCACCCCGCAACCTCGGCACCCCGCAACCTCGGCACCCCGCAACCTCGGCACCCCGCAAACTCGGCACATGCACAACTACAAACTCGGCAGCCAGTTGAAAACGCTTAAGAGTCAGTTCAGGTAAATAGTTGACATACTTGCTCACGGTCAAAAAATGATTTTTTTTTATACTTTGTGGGTGGAAGGGCCTTGGGGTGCAAGTTAACAAAATTGCATTTTCAATTCTCTATATAGCCCGTTGCCATGGTTACGGCTCATTTTGTTTTTTGGCCATTTTAGGCCGATTTTGGGGTCTGAAAAACTGGTTTTTAGCTCATATTTACAACTCCACCCAACCCAAACGCAACATTATTTCAAAAAACCTTTTATATCACTACAAAGTATCATCCTTGGCCTTCCTTGAGAAAAAAAATTATTGCTTTAAATAACACCCTTGTGCTATTTTTGCATTATGCATTACAGTATGTTTTTAGAACTTGCAAAATCAAAATTTTTACCCTATTTTTGGACCCCAAAATGTCTATTTGCCAGGGGTCTCAGAAAATTTCCCTTTCGGCTGTGATTAGGGCCAACAGTGGTCTTTCAATATCTGGTGTCAAAAACTTGGGCAATTGTATCCTGTTGTGACAGTACTGCCTCAAAACTAGACTTTTTTCCCCAAAACATGAAAAATGCCTTCTTAAGGGTCTTTTCACATAATATCGAAATACGTGTCACCGGTAAAAAAAACAGAAGAATATTTTTCATTTTTGTGTAGATGGTAGGATGGTAGGGACTTGGGGTCCAAATAAACAACATTTACATTTCAAATCATAATATAACACGTTGCCATGGTAACAGTTCATGTGTGTTTAGGACACTTTAGGCTGATCTTGAACTCCACCCCACCAAAAAACAAAATTATTTCATAAAACCTTTTACATCACTACAAAGTATCATCCTTGGCTTTACTTGAGACAAACAAATATTGCTATAAATTTCACCCTTGTGCTATGTTTAGAACGTGCATTAGAGTATGTTTTTAGAACTTGCAAAATCAACATTTTTACCATATTTTTTGCCCTCAAAATTTCATTTTTTTTCAGGGGTCTCAGAATATTTTCCTTTCGGTTTTGATCAGGGCCAAAATTTTTCTTTTTTATTTCTGGTAAGAAAAACTTGGCAAGTGTATCCTGATGTTAACAGTACTGTCTCAAAAATATACTTTTTTCCTCAAACAAAAAAATGCATTTTGAATTGTTTTTTTCTTCATATTGAAGTTCTAACATTAAAAAGTAATAATTCTATCAATCTTGCAGCTTTTCCTTAGCACTTAGTGGATTACCCAACATTGATCAGGAACTGTTGATGACCTTAATTTTACAATTTGCCCGGCCCAGCCCCAATCATATTTCTTGACATTGCATAAAACAATGTTTTGTGAATAGCGCCTCTTTTTGTGAAAGTGTTCCCTTTCGGTTGTTATTGGTGTTTTCATGTCTTCTGGTTAGAAAAAACTGTGTTTATTGTATCCTGTTGTGACTGATCATGCCTTAAGTATAGTAATTTTTCCAAAAACAATGCATGCTTGTTAAAAATCTGGCACTGTTTCCATGCCCTTTGAGTAATGAATACAAAGTTTTTATTTAAACATAATAGTATCCAACCATAACCATAACCAATGCTTTGCCACTGAGAGTTCTTGATTTGGCTACTTTACCTATTGTACAGGTATGATTCCCATTGCAAGTAGAGTGCGATGAGCATTCTTTACAAGTTGTCTTCAATACAGGGCCTACTCTCCTTGGTCCCTGCCTGCTACCAAATGTAAAACTTTTCTTAGAGATAGAGATCATAAACAATGTAGTTTCTGTGCTTGCGGCAGATGGTTTGGAGCATCCAATCATGTCCAACACAAACGTGGGAAATTAAAAAGCCCGCTTAAAAGTGTTGGAAAAGTTTGCCAAGATCTTATTAAAAACAATGATACTAACATTTGCAAGATGAGCGTAAGAGATTATTTAAAAGAAACACGTTGCCTGGGATCGGTCAAGTTGGTCTTTGAAATGCGTTTGTAACGGTTTGTTTTAAAATGCATGGTTAGAAAGATGTTTTTGAGTGATACTTGTGTGGATCATTATATTCTACTTTTAAAATATCTTTCTAATCATATGCATTTTTTAATAAACGTTTACAAACGCTTTTCAAATACCAACTCAACCGATCCAAGGCAACGTGTTCCTTAATGAAACAACATTGAAAGAAGTTGTAAAAACTTGCACCTGCTGAACATAAATAAATAAGATGCATTTGCAGTGACAAAAGTCTATTCAGGCTAGTTTGATAGTTTTTCCATTCACTATCTTACTAATTAATAATTATTATATATGTCTCTGAGAACGATCAACAAAAAACATTGAATTGTTTATCACGTTAAATAAACCAACTCTTTTATTGTTTGCAACAGTACAATTGAAAGGAACCCCACCATAGATGGGGAACTGCTTACAGAAGGCCAAAGCAGGTGAATGGCCATTTAGCCCTTTAGTCCCTGCACCGCCCGAGTTTGCTGAAATCCAATTTCTCAAGAGTCTTGCAGTAAATTACTGGAATCATAGTTCAAATTTTAAAAGATAGCCATGGCTTAATGTGTATGCACAATTTTTAACCCTTTCGGTAATATTTGTATAAAAGTTCTCATGGGACCAATAAATGCCTCTCGTTAAACGGCTACGGTAATTTTTATGGCGAATATTTTTGTGCACGGATAAAATGAACACAATAGCTTTTCAAGGCTTTTTTCTGGCTCAATGCTCATACTGATTAAATGCGAAGGCGTTAGTTTTTGACAATATCATAAATGATAAACAGTTTCCTGTTTACTAATGAGCGTTTTATTTTTCGTAAGAGCTAAATTATTTCATCATCATTAGCTTCGACAAGTCAACTGTGAAGGAAGAATTAATAACGATCTATAACAACTAGATATATTAACAAATGCGTAGACCTACTAATGACTATCGAGTTTTCTTTTGATGTTCCTTTTTTTCTACAAACACAAGCTAGCGAGGTTTCCTCGTACCGCATACAGTGTATCGCTATAATGCGGCTGGGCGGTACAGCGGCCAAATGGTTAGATACTTTGGATACAGTACTTACTCACTTTTAGAGCCTCTTTGTTCTGATTGGGATGAAAATGTTTAGTTTGGTAGCGGGCAGGGGACCAAGAAGACTGTTATAAGGCCATGTAAAGACAAGAACAGTAAAGCTTGCTCATCGCACTACTTCTCTTCTTGCAATGTGAATCATACCTGTACAACTAGGTAAAGTAGTTATGACAAAACAAGAACTCAGTGGCTTAAAGAGCATGGAAACAGTGCCATATTCTTTTGAACAAGCATGCTCGTTTTTGTTTTTTATCAATTTAAACTAAGGGATAACTTCAAAATGCATTTTTATGGTTTTTGGAAAAATTACCATTTTTGAGGCAGAAGTGTCACAACAGGATACAATAAACCAAAGTGTTTCTCCCCAGTAGACATGCAAACCATAATGATAGCCCAATCAAAACAAAAAGGGAAATATTCCGAGAACCAATAAAACATTAAAGACAGTACAAACTTTCTTGATGTGCAAGGGGAATTAAAAAATGTGACTTTCAAAGAAGAGGCGCTGTTCACAAAACTGTTATTTTATTTTATGCAATGTCAAGAAATATGATTGGGCCAGGGCCGGGGTGGGGCAAATTATAAGATTTAGGTCATCAACAAGTCCTGATCAATGTTTGGTAATGCACTAAACCTACAAAGTGCTTATAAAAAGCTGCCAGATTGATGGAATTATAGCTAACTTCTTCATGTTATAAATTCAAAATGAAGCAAATATTTCAAAATGCATTTCTCTATGTTTTCGGGGAAAAGGGTCTATTTTTTGAGACAGTTCTGTTACATCAGGATACAATTGCCCGAGTTTTTCTTACCAGAAATAAAAAGACAAATTATGGCCCTGATCAAAACCGAAAGGAAAATATTCTGAGACCCCTGAAAAAAATGAAATTTTGAGGGCAAAAAATATGGTAAAAATGTTGATTTTGCAAGCTCTAAAAACATACTGTAATGCACGTTCTAAAAATAGCACAAGGGGGAAATTTATAGCAATATTTTTTTGTCTCAAGTAAAGCCAAGGATGATACTTTGTAGTGATGTAAAAGGTTTTATGAAATATTTTTGTTTTTTGGTGGGGTGGAGTTGTAAATATTAACTTAAAAAAACAGTTTTTCATTCCCCAATATCGGCCCAAAGTGGACTAAACACAAATGAACTGTTACCATGGCAACGTGTTATATCATGATTTGAAATGTTAATGTTGTTTATTTGCACCCCAAGTCCCTACCATCCACAAAGTATAAAAAAAATATTCCTTTTCTTTTACCATGGACACGTATGTCGATATTATGTGAAAAGACCCTTAAAAAGGCATTTTTCATGTTTTGGGGAAAAAAGTCTAGTTTTGAGGCAGTACTGGCCCAACAGGATACAATTGCCCAAGTTTTTGACACCAGATATGGAAAGACCAATGTTGGTCCTAATCACAGACGAAAGGAAAATTTTCTGAGACCCCTGGCAAGTTTACATTTTGGGGTCCAAAAATAGGGTAAAAATGTCGATTTTGCAAGTTCTAAAAACATACTGTAATGCATGATGCAAAAATAGCACAAGGGTAATATTTAAAGCAATAATTTTTTTTCTCAAGGAAGGCCAAGGATGATACTTTGTAGTGATATAAAAGGTTTTTTGAATTAATGTTGCATTTTGGTGGGGTGGAGTTGTAAATATGAGCTAAAAACCAGTTTTTCAGACCCCAAAATCGACTTAAAATGGCAAAAAAAATTAAAATGAGCCGTAACCATGGCAACGGGCTATATATAGAATTGAAAATGCAATTTTGTTTACTTGCACCCCAAGGCCCTTCCACCCACAAAGTATAAAAAAAAATCATTTTTTGACCGTGAGCAAGTATGTCAACTATTTACCTGAACTGACTCTTAATCTGCCACGGTTGCAAACTCGACACCCAGTTAGAAACTTGTGTGATAAGGGTGTTTTTTCTTTTATCTTTATCTCGCAACTTTGACGACCAATTGAGCTCAAATTTTCAAAGGTTTGTTATTTTTTACATATGTTGGGATACACCAAGTGAGAAGACTGGTCTTTGACAATTACCAATAGTGTCCACTTTCTATAAGACCGGCTTCGGCTTGTGGCTCAAAGATTTCACCCAATCGTGTACGTGTAGCGTGTTCTTCTGTAAAACTGTAACGACACCCACTCCAAAAAATGGGGCTACAGCCAATTACGAAATGCCAGTAAATAATTATAGTTGTCTTAAAAATAATGCACACAGAGAGTTTAAAGCCTTTCCTGATAATTTAAATGAATTTAATAGTATGTTTGCACATCATTGTGTTCGCCCGGGTGAGGCAAATAACTTTGAATTCTCTACAAATAGACGATACGATGAAATAAAATACAATGCAATTAGCCGAACCAGCAAGCGCTAAAATATAATAAGTGGGGGTTTCATTGGTTCATTGGTGCTTCAGCACCAAAGTAACAGAAAACTCAGGAGCCGTGAGCACTGCATTCACATGATAGTCAAATATTACTAACCAAAGTAGGGGATGAGCATTGTGAAATGGCACAAGGTAGATTAGAAAATAAATTGTAATTACCGCACAGTACAGGTATATGGAGGTTACAGCAACAATTCAAAGAAAATGAGGCAAAACTCCACTAAATAAATGATAAAAATGGGCCACTGGGCCTGCGGCAAACTTCAGCCGTTTTACTAATGAAAAGATGTATCCATCACAACCGCTCTCAATCAGAAAGTCTGGGCCATGCTGCCAGTAGTTTTTAAATCTGACAAAAATCTGAGTGGAAATTTCCACTTTGGGGACTAAAAATCTCAGGCCATGCTAACTTACAAAAGGACTTAAAGTCACCTGGAACTGATATTTTTTTCAAAATAAAGCTGTTGTCACCAAGATATGTCTTTTGATGAGTGGAATGTGAATAAACAGTTAACTAAGGTTCTAAAAAATTAGTTTTAATTTTATTTACAAACTAAAGAGTAGGCCCGACCCGAGAGGGCGCTGTTTGTGACGTCAATCAAGGCGAGATATTTGAAGAGAAAATGTGTTGTCTGGCTCCGTACACTACGTCTGGGTACTTTATCGGTATGATGCCCACATACAGAACTACGGTCCTGGAGCAGACTGCACACACGTCACTATGGCTGCTGTGCGGATGGTCTACTCGGATTACCCTGCACGGTGCATCGCATGCAGTGCCCCCAAAAATCATGACGCTTGGCGCAAGCTAAAAACATGCCCTCAAAGTTGAAATTTACCCCCAAAAATTCACGTTAGGCAAATGATCCTCTAGGTTTGTCAGGTCTTTCAGGTACCTTCTTCGACTTCTGGCAAAATTGTTGGGCTGGCGTCATGTTTAAGAATAAATTTTCTCTTCATGTCAAATGTGTGGTGTATTCTGGTTTCAAAGCACGACGGCTCAAAGTGTTTGCTGCACAGCGCTCAAAAGACGTCGGACCGCACCACTTTGCAAACTGACCCCATCTTTAGTTGTTTTTCAAAACGTACAAACTCACGACTTGGACTTGCATGTACTTGCACGTGTGTTTACTCTACGCATTGCAGGCAAATCTGAGGGGGGTCGATGTTCGATCGAGGCAAAGTCTGCCTCGATTGCATCACAAAAGGGGATAGGCGGAGACACCCCTAAACAACTTTAATCTATTATTCATAAATACCTCAGACAGTTTGGCTATTCCTATTGATGGAGAGCGCGCCACGTGGGTGTGTATAAACCTTTGTTTATGACCAGTAAAAAGTGTTGAAACATTGCACCTGTTCTTATATGACAGTTTCTTCATTCCTATTGGTCGAGAGCAACGGCTGAAACAGTTGTGCCATATCACGCGATACGCGCACAGCATTCCCTTGTAAGGAGTTGTTTACCTGAGGGCAGCAGAGGGCTTTACCATTTCATAGCTGGAGGGGTGTTGTGTTGAAAGAAATCATTGAACAATTATAATTTTTGCATTTATTTTACTTTTTGACCAAAAAATGTTGATGTTTTTGACCGAAAAGGTATTTATGAATGGGTATCAAAGTGTGTTGAAATCGGTTTTCAACTATAGTGGTTTAAACCCGCCAAGACTTGGTTCTTGATAATTTACTTTGTCTCAGTAAAATTATCAAGAACCAGGCCTCATTGGGGTTAAACCACTAGTTTAAAACCTCTTCACCACACATCGATTCCCTTATTTAAACATATAACTCGTGACAAACAATTAAATAGAAAGGTTTGCGGTAACCCCATGTAATGACTATCTCTAAAGAGTTGGAGTGGTTCTGAAATAAACCGTTGGTTTCAACTTGACATTTCGATCAGTATGCTCTGATCGTTTTCTGGAGAAAGAGCTTTCTTCCTCCATTCTTACGTCAGAAAGTCTATTTCTATTCTATTTCTACCTCAAGTGGACAAATAAAAAACAAACACAATAATCACAAATTCAAACATTTGGTTTTGGTGAACTTTTGGTGCAGTTGCTAGTCAACCTTGCTAACGAAAACGCCAAAGAAAGGGTAAAGTAATGTTGTGACGGTGCGTTGCTAAATGAACGAAAACAGCATACATCAAATAGCACACTGATTAGTCAATAATATACTTGGCCGGCGACAAATTGCCGCTTGAGTGGCAAATAGCCATTCACAAGCCTCAAATCAGCCATATCCTTTGCTAAAAAACATTCCAAATTGTGCATATTAATTATATACACTTCTGGCAATAGCCGAGTTCTGAGCAGCAAAAACCTTTCAAGACTTGTCTGGGGTTACGGCTACACTGTATGATCAATGCGCAGAGCTAAGCACAGGAATGTTGGGGTGCTGTTAAATATTGAATTGGGGTAATCAAGGGTGGAGTGAATGAGATATTCAACAAATGCCAGTCATGAATAGAGCTGAGTATTAAGTGGTTGCCAAAAGTATGCGGAGGTCCATTTGGGAACAATAAGAGTACCGCTACCGAGACAGTTGGTTAGGTGTTTCAGAGTATGGACTATGAGGGAAACGGGTGGGCACAAATAGTTGTTGTCTGTTGACCATGACAGAAAGCGTCGACCCCTGATGTATTTTTGCACCAGAATCTGTAATTAAATTGCCGTACTTTGTTATTGGCAGGGGAAGCAAAACGATCGAATGTATGTGGTCCCCAGAGATTATCAATGAAAGTGAAGGTGGGAATATCTATTGACCAGTCGTCGTAATCGCTTACTCTACTGATGCTGTCAGCAATACTGTTCTGGAAGAATTACCAGATTGTGCTTAAGGGACAATAAAAAGATGGCCAAGGCAAGTTCCTGTAAGTCGGGTTTGGTGCTACCGTGAGCAAGGATGCGGGGAACATTAGCATAATCTGTATACCATCTCACTTTTTCATGTGTGAATTCTACGCATAGGTCTTGGAGCATCTTGTATTCGGCTTCTAGTTCGCGCCATGTTGAACTGCGGGACTGTTCGGTTTTTGACCATGAGCCAGAAAGGTGTAGGGCAGGGCAACCTGTTGCGTAGCCGCCATAGCCGGTGTCGCTTGCGTCTGAATACACGGCTCGGGATGGGGTATGCTGGTGTTTGATAGAAGAGCCATTGTTTTAGTTTTATTAAACTTTAGTTTTATTAAACTTTACACTGGCATAAAAATATAAATATACAAGACGATACTTAGAGAAACAATGAACCAAAAAAGCTTAAAAATACCAAGCCAGTGAGTGGCGAGGAGGAACAAGTGACCAGCACCTCTACAAAGCCGTCCTGCCACAAAGGATGAAACCCACCCCATAGTTAAAAACCACCCATCCCACTACATAAAAAAAAAAACGACAACAAGAGCAATGGCAATGTGACACCCAAGTGCAAACATCATCCGCTGAAAAGTCAGATACAAACTTGTCCCTGTAAAATTGGAGCAGAAGAGTCTTAAATGCTGACAAGGACACATTAGATCTGACTGACAGCACACCGCGGAAGCTGGTTCCACATGGGGACAATCCACTGAAAATAAAACGACTTATGGGACTCTGTTTTGCAACGAGGAACTGATAACCTGAAGGGACCAGAAGACAGTCTAGTGGCAGGATGGCCCTGTGTGACATTAAAACTTACATATCTATCAACATTTATGTTAATTTGATCGTTATGTAGCGTTGACCGTGGGTTGCGTTGTACACAGTTTAATGACACAATTGAGGTACAATTAACTGCCTTTTCTGTCCGTTTCTTTGGAGGTTTATTTACACACAACCAGTCATGAAATTACACGAGAGAAGCCTAAGCCAGAGTGCGCTCTCTCCAGCGAGCAGATACGATCGGCTTGTCTGGGCCATCAGCGTTGCTCCGAATGGGAGTCGTGCTGGCGCCCCCTACCGGTCGATAGTTACCGCCGCTACAGTATTTACATTTAAAAAACAGAATAAGATCACAAATTTTCCTTCTAAAAGACGGGTAAAATGAAAAGACGTTCTAGCCGTGTCTTATAATCTTCTTGAGGACGATGTAAAATGAACTTAGTGGCTCGTCTTTGGACACCTTCAACAAGTTTCATATTGCGTTTTGAAGTGCCACTCCAAACTGAACTACAATACTCCAAGTCGCTTCTAATTAATGCAGTATAAAGAGTTTTAGAAGATCTGCATGGAGTGTCATAACCAATTGTGCGCTTAATCATACCCAACTTCCTATTGCATTTGCTAGTAATATGACTAATTTGAGAATTCCAAACGAAATCAAAAGAAATGTCTACTCCTAAATCACGAAAAGAGTCTGTTCTTTCAAGATGAGAATTATTCAAGTTATAATCAAAATTAATAAATACCTTGGACGGTTTCCAGTCTCTGATTGGTCATAACCCGGTCACGTGTGGGAGTGTTAACGGTGGTATAAAGACCGGCTTTGGAAAATAGCGAATAAGTGGCCACTAGATCAGCATACATTGTGTAAACCTTGCGCGTTGCACTGTATCGCACGCTTATTTATATCCCTGTTAGTTTCATTGCAACTTCACGCACTTACGCGTACGCGCGCTGAAAATGTATCAATTTTGAGTGCGCGCGTGTAACATGTGCAAGCGTATAAACTGACGCCGAGCTCATGCGCGCGTTTTAATGCACAAGGAACAGCTATCGTCCAATCATTTGCCTCCTTTAACCCCAGTGAAGGCGCTGAACAGATCATTATTTAAAAGAGTCACTGGTCTCAAAGATCAGTAATATGATTAACGCACGAAAGAGATGGGAACCATCAAAAGCCATGGCCCCTGAACATGTCTGGAAGTATCGCCGAGATAAAAAGTCACAAAATTTGGACAATTTTAGCCGTTTAATTCGCTAAAAAAGGTATTTATTAATGGGAATAACAGTGTTCGTACCCGGTCTTCACTGCGTGGTAATGACCTTGGTTGTGGCTGGCGCTGTTAACGGACCTCGCCTCCGGCTCGGTCTGTTAACAGCGCCAGCCACCAACCTGGTCATTACCACGCAGTGAAGACCGGGTACTTGCACTGTTATTCCCTAATTCAACACTCCACGAATATAAAGAATCTAGGTCATTCTGAAGAAGCCTACAGTCCGATGTGTTTTTAATGGACTTAAAACATTTAGAATCATCAGCAAATAAAGCTACAGTGGAATGTTGAACAGAACTGGGCATGTCACTTATATACAAAAGAAACAAAAGCGAACCTAAAACAGACCCCTGTGGAATACCTGATACAACGGGGACGCCATTCAGAACTACTTCCTTCAATAACCACCCTTTGTTGGCGATTACTCAAGTATGAATTGAACCACTCGAGTAAGTTAGAATGGAACCCAAAACCCTGTAATTTGTGTAAAAGCAATCTGTGAGAAACGTTATCAAATGCTTTAGAAAAATCAAGGTAAACCACATCGACCTGCCTAGCTTTGTCCAAAACACAGCTGACCTCTTGATAAACAGACAAAAGTTGTGAAACAGTGGAGCGGCCTTTGACAAACCCGTGCTATAATAATAAGTGATGAAGTTCACCCTGAATAGCAGGAAATATGGTATTAAAAATGGCCCTTTCCATAACTTTGGCACATACGCAAAGTAACGACACAGGTCTATAATTTTCCACACAACTCTTTTTTTTCTTTTTTCTTGAAAATTGGAACCACATTCAGTCGATGGAGTCGATGCTCTGTGCGGCCTATTCGACTAGTGAGAGAACCTTCTCACAGTGGTTGTACTGCTGCTTATTGCCGTCTCTTATAAAGGTGGGTACGTCTGCTGAGAGCCGCTGCTTCTTGCAGGCGCTTTCAACTCTTACGTCCAGGGAGTTGGTTAGTGCCTGGATAGCCTGGAGGATTTCCTGGTTGCCTTGGTTTGTCCGATTACCGTCTACGGACATCATAGTGTTACGTCAACTAAGGTGTGGCAGATGGAATGCGAGTGTGGAATGGTTGGAATTGGACGTGTGTATAGGCTGACTGTTGAACCGAGAGTGAGCTAAATAGTGAGCTAAATAGACTATAGTCAGCGCTGTTACATAATACAAAATACAGCGCATTCGCACTTGTCGTGCGAAAATGATTAGAAATTCTACATACTGATCGCAACGTTGAGTTGAAACCAACGGTTCTTTTCAGAACCACCCCAACTCATTAGAGATGGTCATTACATGGTGTATAGAGTAAGGACAGAGAGTGTTACCGCAAACATTTCTATAGAGATTTCCACCATGCAAAGTTTCAAAACAATTACTAAAAAAATTGTTTTATTGTTCATAAACAAAAAAATTATATTTCCATAATAGCTCCAAAGTGGCCAGTTTGTAAGGCTGGCTGGCTGAATAATCATTAGCCTAAACATCTGACGGCCTCCAGCCAGCTTTTATAGTCACCTTTGACCTACATTCATTTCACATAGAGATACATAGTCAAATTATCTGCCAACATTACATGCAAGTACATGAACTTGTACATATAATGTACATCATGCACATGCATGTGCTGTAAACATAGTACACACTTGGACACGGCATGCAGACAACTGAAAGTAAGCTGTCCATATCCGTGTTTTGATTGGTTTTCCGAGTTGACCTCAGGCCAATCAAAACAAACACAGGTACAATAGCTTTCAGTCACTGCAATTATCCAATGGAATCACTGAATCTGAGAAGTGGGGGCCGTATTCTCAAAGCCTTCATAAATCGTTCACTTACGTGGCTCTTAGTAACACTTTAGTAAGTCCTTACGCATTATTCACAAAGAATTCTTATCGCTTTACTACTGCGTTACTTACTAAATCTCTCGTAACGCCTTATTAAGCCGGAACGCGCTTGAGCTGAACAGTCATGGATTTGTTATGTAATCCACTGGAGCGTGACCTCATTGTCAAAAACGAGTGTTTATACAGTGACTGGACTGGCTATCGTCATTTTGGAGATATTTGTCATCCTGCAAACATGGAGCGCCAGACTAAAATAAGGAGAAAGACCGTTGTCCTGCAACGAGAGGATGAGGCGAAGACCGGAAGGCCAAGTTCTCGCCAACTCAGATAATGAAGTTAGTTAACCTTGTTGCATTTAATTGGTTGATGCTTAACAACAAATTTTCGGATGTTGACACCTTGGCAGAAATTTCACTGATAAACTGTGTTGGAAAAGTCCTCAGAACTACCAAAGCGATTCACCTCAATTGGGATGACATTCAGAGAATTCGCAAGCTTTCACACGACACCAACATGCAATGAGAGTACAAATGTAGTTGGTTACCTCTGAACTATCGGGTGGTTGTTGTTACTAATCACTGCTACCACTACAATTATATTGAAACACAAATCAAGGCAAGTAACAAAACTGTACAGACAGAAACTACCCTAAAATAATTTAAAACCCCGCATAGCCAAACAAGAGCAGAAACACCAACCAGACGAACTAAATTAAAACCAAAATAATAATACACAATACACAACTAAATTAAAATAAGAAGTAATAATAATTAGGGAATAACAGTGAGAGCCCGGTCTTCACTGCGTGGTAATGACCAGGTTGGTGGCTGGAGGCGACGTCCGTTAACAGTAGCCAACCGGGTTCTCGCACTGTTATTCCCATTCATAAATACCTTTTTTAGCGAAATAAACGACTAAAATTGTCCAAATTTTGTGACTTTTCTCTCGGCGGAACTTCCAGACATGTTCAGTGGCCATATTAGAGCTTTTGATGGTTCCCATCTCTTTCGTGCATTAATCACATTACTGATCTTTGAGACCAGTGACTCTTTTAAATAATGATCTGTTCAGCGCCTTCACTGGAAGCAAATGATTGGACGATAGCTGTTCTTTGTGCATTAAAACGCGCGCATGAGCTCAGCGTCAGTTTATATGAGTGCACCTGTTACACGCATATACAAATTTATACATGTTCAGCACGCATACGCACAAGTGCGCGAAGTTGCAATGAAACTAACATGGATATAAATAAGCATGCGTTACAGTGCAATGCGCAAGGTTTACACAATGTATGCTGATTTAGGGGCCACTTGTTCGCTATTTTCCAAAGCCGGTCTTTATACCGCCGTTAACACTCCCACACATGACTGGGTTTTGACCAATCAGAGACTTGAAACCGTCCAAGGTATTTATTAATAGTAGTTACAAATAACCATAACAACAAAGAGTCATAATATATTTTTAAAAACAATTAAAAAAACCAATAAAGAAACAAATAAGTAAAGAAACAAATAAATTAAAAATAATTATCTAATGATGAAATAAAATAACACAAATCAAGAAGAATTCATCAAGAAAATTTCTCAAGGATTGTATTGTATATTAAAAGCTGTTGTCCTTCACATAAAGCTCAATTCGCTAGGAATTGTTGGCACGGAATAATGAAAAAGGGCTTAAGAAAATGCTACGAAGCCGAAAAAACCCACGTAGCACTAGTAAGGACATACAACTCGATTTAAGTTACGAGTGCTCCGTGAATATGACACAACTCACTAAGAACGAACTAGTAACACGTAAATGCTTACTAAGGCCTAAGAAGGCTTCATGAATAAGGCCCCAGGTACCTGTCTTAATCCTTGCGAGCACATGAATAAAACTAATGTGAGCAAGTTAACCAACAGAGGGCTCTCTGTCAATATATGAAAGCTTGAAAGCATTGGGCACTATTGGTAATTACTCAAAATAATGATTAGCATAGAACCTGACATGGTAACAGGTAATGGGGAGAGGTTGATAGTATAAAACATTGTGAGAAACAGCTCCCTCTGAAGTAATTTTCCACGAATTTGATTTTGAGACCTCAGATTTAGAATTTAAGGTCTCGAAATCTGAAAGCACACAACTTCGTGTTACCAGGGTGTTTTTTTTTCTCATTATTATATCGTCGACCAATTGAGCTGAAGTTTTCACAGGTTTGTTATTTTATGCATATGTTGAGATACACCAAGTGAGAAGACTGGTCTTTGACAATTACTAATAGTGCCCAGTGTCTTTAAAGGACAACATCATAATTTTGTTGAATAATCTTAACTCAATCTAGGCTTTTTTTTTTAAATTGAGCACCTCCGATTTCGCAGAGATTCAACCAGTAGCTTCAAAACACCCATGTTTCTTAGCACAGAATTAATCTCAGCTCAATCTAGGAAGTTTGGAAAATATTCTCCTCCATTTTTGCTAAGATTTAACCAGTCGCTTCAAAACACCCATTTTTCTTTTTGCAGAATTAATCTTAGGTCTATTTGAATAGTTTGAATTTATTTTGATTGCGATTTCTCTGAGATTCAAACAGTCGCGTCAGAACACATTTTGCTTTAGTACAGAATTAAACTATGGTCACTCTCAATACTCAATTTGATTTCCCAACTGCTGTTAAATACCTAACTTTAACATTAAAACACTACATATAAAATTAACAACAACTTGATTAAGATCTTTATAAATTTACAAACAAATCTCATGATTGTTGTGTCCTCTGTCTCTTGAATAGCAGGATATGTGGTTCTGGTGAAGAAAAAACACAACAATATTTTGAACAAGAATTAGAAATATTTTAAACTGAGAAAACAAACTACAAAGCTTGAAACTGCAAGCACCATCGTTTGACATTTTCAATAATGTTGATGATTGCTTTGGAGTGAAAGGTATATAAAGCTAAATGGTTTCTCTAGACCGTAAATGGGTCATTCCATGTAAAATCAGCCCCAAATATGGAAATTTAATCTTCTCTTCAAAGTTGCTAGAATTTTGTTTATTTTTGGCTCATACATTTCATGGGTTTACCCTTGGTACTACTGGAGCCCTTAGCTGTGCTCTTTACCATTGCAAATAATCAGGCGTTGAGCTCTGTGATGTAAAGCAGTAAATCGCGCACGTTATTAATTCACCATGGTGGCAGACCAGGAAATTTATTGAATGGCCATACTGGCTTGAATTCCTGGTAGCTCAGGGACCGGCAGCAGAACGAAAGCAGGCGGGGCAAGGCAGGACCAAACGGTCATTAAAAAATGACTGAAAACTAATGAACTTGCTGTTATCTTATTAAGAATAAAGCAAATGAACAAAAACTCTTGCTAAAGCAAGAGGGCGGAAAAACCCTTGTCTACAACATACGAAGAAGAAAAAAGACGTAGGATGCTGGGTGGGAACAAGATGGGGCCCTCTGGTTGTCAATTTTTATAATTTTGTATTTTTTTAATTTATTAGTTGCTTTTTTTTCTAAACATTTTTCCTTAAATGCTCTTTCTTGTGCTATTGTTACTTTGGTTTGTTTTGTATTGGTTGAACAAGTAATAATCTCTTTATAAATAGCCGAATCGTGTCTGTCAATCCGTTTAGAATTGACAGAATTACTGTTGCTATTTTAAACCTTGTGGCATCTACACCTCTTTTGTTAGCCGCCCCCCCCCCCCCCCACACACAAACAAAACAACTTTTTTGTTCGGACAAACAAAATTAATTAGATTGACAAATAATACAAAATGGGAAAAACAGGACGAGAAAATAATAACGGGGCTGGGGAAATAGTATGGGAAAAGAAAACAGAAAAGGGACTAATAAATGATACGGGACAGGATAAAAAATAAACTGAACAGGAAAAAAATAATCTAAACGGAGTACAAACAGGGACAGGGTAGCTGTTATTGTGATGTCACTCTTTGCTTAGCAACTAAGATTGATACAAAGTTAAGATCAATCTTAGTGCTTTGTGAAGTTGAAACAGCGCGGAACTCTAGCGGGACCCGCCTGAGCGCGGGTTTTCCGAAATAATAATAATAATGATCTCTTTACAAATAGCCGGATCGTGTCTCTGTCTGTGTGTGTGTATGTTATTGGATCTCCCCCCTGGATACCGCATCAAACCTCGCCAAATTTACACGCAACAAAGGCGCTGACTTCGTCTTGACATCCATCTATTTTTGAACAAAATCCGTTTAGAATTGACAGATTTATGAGCAAAAAACCTGCCAAAATTGGTGGGGTTTTGCTCACCATTTTCACTGTTGCAGCGGGCGCGTACAGTGCAAGCAAAGAACTGTTGCTATACACATACAGTTCATTGGCTGCGCCCATTGCCTCATTTTTGGTAAGAATTATGACGTCACACATCAATATTAAGAGGGGCGTATGGGGACAGAGAACGGAGACAGGCTTTAGAGTAACTGCGACGGGGAGGAAAGGGGCAGGGGGACAGGGGAACGACACCTTTTATTTCATTGTTGCTATGGGATCGGACGGGATCATGGAGAATGAAAGCAGACTTTATAGTATGTGGGGCAGGGAGAGGGGAGGGGCAGGGGGGACGGGGGAACGGCACTTTTATTTAACTGTTGCTATGGGACGGGATCATGGAGAACGGAGTCACAAATGAGAGCACGTGGGGCGGGGAGAGGGAAGGGGCAGGGGGGCGGGGAAACGGCACCTCATATTTAACTTTTGCTATGGGACGGGATCATGGAGAACGGAAGCAGGCTTTAGAGCACGTGGGACAGGGAGAGGGAAGGGGCAGGGGGGCGGGGAAACGGCACCTCATATTTAACTTTTGCTATGGGACGGGATCATGGAGAACGGAAGCAGGCTTTAGAGCACGTGGGACAGGGAGAGGGAAGGGGCAGGGGGGCGGGGAAACGGCACCTCATATTTAACTTTTGCTATGGGACGGGATCATGGAGAACGGAAGCAGGCTTTAGAGCACGTGGGGCGGGGAGAGGGAAGGGGCAGGGGGGCGGGGAAACGGCACCTCATATTTAACTTTTGCTATGGGACGGGATCATGGAGAACGGAAGCAGGCTTTAGAGCACGTGGGACAGGGAGAGGGAAGGGGCAGGGGGGCGGGGAAACGGCACCTCATATTTAACTTTTGCTATGGGACGGGATCATGGAGAACGGAAGCAGGCTTTAGAGCACGTGGGACAGGGAGAGGGAAGGGGCAGGGGGGCGGGGAAACGGCACCTCATATTTAACTTTTGCTATGGGACGGGATCATGGAGAACGGAAGCAGGCTTTAGAGCACGTGGGACAGGGAGAGGGAAGGGGCAGGGGGGCGGGGAAACGGCACCTCATATTTAACTTTTGCTATGGGACGGGATCATGGAGAACGGAAGCAGGCTTTAGAGCACGTGGGACAGGGAGAGGGAAGGGGCAGGGGGGCGGGGAAACGGCACCTCATATTTAACTTTTGCTATGGGACGGGATCATGGAGAACGGAAGCAGGCTTTAGAGCACGTGGGGCGGGGAGAGGGAAGGGGCAGGGGGGCGGGGAAACGGCACCTCATATTTAACTTTTGCTATGGGACGGGATCATGGAGAACGGAAGCAGGCTTTAGAGCACGTGGGACAGGGAGAGGGAAGGGGCAGGGGGGCGGGGAAACGGCACCTCATATTTAACTTTTGCTATGGGACGGGATCATGGAGAACGGAAGCAGGCTTTAGAGCACGTGGGACAGGGAGAGGGAAGGGGCAGGGGGGCGGGGAAACGGCACCTCATATTTAACTTTTGCTATGGGACGGGATCATGGAGAACGGAAGCAGGCTTTAGAGCACGTGGGACAGGGAGAGGGAAGGGGCAGGGGGGCGGGGAAACGGCACCTCATATTTAACTTTTGCTATGGGACGGGATCATGGAGAACGGAAGCAGGCTTTAGAGCACGTGGGGCGGGGAGAGGGAAGGGGCAGGGGGGCGGGGAAACGGCACCTCATATTTAACTTTTGCTATGGGACGGGATCATGGAGAACGGAAGCAGGCTTTAGAGCACGTGGGACAGGGAGAGGGAAGGGGCAGGGGGGCGGGGAAACGGCACCTCATATTTAACTTTTGCTATGGGACGGGATCATGGAGAACGGAAGCAGGCTTTAGAGCACGTGGGGCGGGGAGAGGGAAGGGGCAGGGGGGCGGGGAAACGGCACCTCATATTTAACTTTTGCTATGGGACGGGATCATGGAGAACGGAAGCAGGCTTTAGAGCACGTGGGGCGGGGAGAGGGAAGGGGAGAGGGCAGGGGACGGGGGAATAGCACCTTTTATTTTGCTATTGCTATAATGACAAACTTAATAAAACAAGTTAACACATTAGGACATTAATTTTTATTTTATAACTCGCGACATACATTGTACATACACCTCTTCTGTTAACAACCCCACCCCCTCCACAAACACACAACTTCCTTTGAAGTTCGGACAAACTGAGAAAACATGCCTTAAAAGTTTACGCATTTGGACATTCATTGCACATGAAAAATGATTTTTAAGCTTGGGTTACCGTTACTTTAACAACCAGCTGAAGTTTATACACTTAGTTATCAGTTGATCTTTAATTATAAAGCCATTGGATTGGTTTGGTATAATAAATGGCAGCTTGCATATGTGTCACACATGTGCTTCATAATATCTTTATAACATAATTTGATGGGTGTTTTCTGGATATTGTTATTCTTTTTAAAGTGACAGTTGACAGTAAAACTAACACTAACACTGATTTCTTAATGTGATCTGATGATGTCATCGCCACTTTACTGTCGTCATGTGGTCATTGTGTAACGCATCAGGGCCCTTGCACTATCAGATCATCAACAGTGCACATTGTTACGAGTAGCAGGTGTCAGGTGTGCTTACTACCCAGTTATTAGCAGGACCCGCAGTACAGGAATTTGCACAAAACAAACAACATTGCAAAAATGAGTACAAGTGCACGAACCGGGGATAATGAACGGGACGGCAACACAATTAATTTGACTGAAAATAATACAAAACGGGAAAAACAGGGCGAGAAAATAATAATCAGAACTGAAAAAAATTATGGGGCTGGGGAAATAATACGGGAAAGGTAAACAGAAAAGGGATTAATAAAGATACGGGACAGGATAAAAAATAAACTGATTGGGGGAAAAAATAAACGAAACGGAGTACAAACAAGGACAGGGTAATTGGTATTGTGAAGTCACTCTTTGCAGAGCAGACAGGCTCTTGATGTGCTCTCTGGCTTTTTTTTGATTTATTTTTCTCTTATTTTGTTGTTAATATCCCTGTCTGCACTATACGGTTTAATCAGAAAATGGCAAACTTAACCACCTTATATACATGGATGACCTTAAGACATTTTCCAAGGATGATAACCAGCAAAAAGGTCTGCTCACCATTGTGAAGACCTTCAGTGGCGACATGAGGATGGAGTTCGGACTCGATAAGTGTGCCAAAGCCACCTTCAAGAGGGGAAAACTCACCAAAACAACAGACCTACATGTAGAAATTGACACTGTCACTAAAATCAAGGAGATGGACCAAGAGAGTACATACAAATACCTTGGAATAAATGAAGGTAACGGCATACAACACTCAGCCATGAAGGAGAAGGTCCGGAAAGAGTATTATAGAAGAGTGCGGATGACACTGAAGAGTAAACTCAATGCAGCCAACCGATTTGAGGCTATCAACACCATTGCAATACCTGTAGTATTGAACAGTTTCAGTATCATCAACTAAAAACTATCGGAGGTTAAGAGAATGGTTGCAAAGACAAGGAAAATAATTACCATGGAGAACATGCACCATCCGAAAGCAGATGTTGACAGGATGTACCTACCAAGATCATCTGGAGGTTGTTGCCTGATGCTTGAACTGACCTTCAAAATCTCCACAATCAGTCTAGATGCTTATCTGACAAAACTACCGACCCACTCCTCCAAATAGTGAAACAACATGATAACAAGAGAAACCTCTACTCCATCAAAATAGAAGCAGTACAATTTAAAAGAGAGCTTGATTACCCAAAAATCACACATCAGATAATGAAGCAACAACTATCTCTGCACAATGAGTAAAGAAGACAGCAAAAACCAAGGATCATGAACAACTACAGAAAACCTGGGAAGACAAGGTAATGCACGGGAATTATCCAAAAAGAACGAAAGAAGCAGATGTTGACCAACAGAAGAAACACCAATGGCTCAAAAACACTGGGCTGAAAGCAGAGTCGGAGGGCCTGATTGCCGCCCAAGACCAGAGTCTCGCCACCAGATCATTTCACCATCGCATCATCAAGGATGGACAAACCCACAATGTAGGATCTGCAGAAAATACGAAGAAACCGTAGACCACATTGTCTCTGGATGTCCAGAGCTGGCGAAGGCGGAATATATTCATCAACACAATAAGGCAGCGGCGTACCTTCACTGGAAGATATGCAGGCATTACAACATAGAGACGACAGGGGAGTGGTACAAACACCAGCCGACAATGGTCACAGAGAATGATGTAGTCACCATCCTGTGGGACATGCCAGTCCATACTGACAGAGAGATAAAAGCCAATAGACCCGACATCATCATCAAGGACAAGAAGGACCAGAGGTGTCTACTAATTGATGTATCTATAACTTCCGAACGAAACACCTCAATTAAAGTTACCAAGAAGCTGTCGAAGTACAAAGATCTTGGGATCGGGATTAACAGAATGTGGAGTATGAAGACCGAGACAATACCAGTGGTCATCACAGCTCTAGGACTAGTGAAGAAGGGTCTGGATAAATTCATCGAGCGTATCCCTGGCAGCATAAGCATCAACTTACAAAGACAGCACTCCTCGGCTCAGCCCACACACCCAGACATTTGTCCCGATCATCACACGGATTGTCAACAGATCTCTTAGCACTGGTGTTTTTCCTTCTTCACTAAAACACGCTGTGATCACTCCCATCATAAAGAAACAATCACTTGATCGCAATCTGCTGAATAACTACAGACCTGTTTCAAACATTCCTTTCTTGTCTAAAGTTATTGCGAAGCAGGCCATCAAGAGCATCACCAACTACATGACTCAAGAGAATCTTGGAGAACCTCTACAATCTGCATATATAGAGCATTACACAGCACTGAATCAGCTCTCCTCAAAATCAAATACGACATCAAGCAGAACGTTTCCCATCGGAAAGGTGTTCTCCTCGTCCTACTGGACTTAAAGCCATTGGACCCTTTCGGTACAGGAAAAAAAATATAAAGTTCACAGATTTACAAATAACTTACAGGGTTTACAGAAGGTAGTGGTGAAATACTTCTCTTGAAATATTATTCCATGAAATGCTTTACTTTTTGAGAAAACAGTAAAACAATATCAAATCTCGTTAACGAGAATTACGGATTTATTTTAAACACATGTTATGACACGGCGAAACGCGCGGATACAAGGGTGGGGTTTCCCGTTATTTTCCCCCGACTCCGATGACCGATTAAGCCCAAATTTTCACAGGTTTGTTATTTGATATAGAAGTTGTGATACACGAAGTGTGGGCCTTGGACAATACTGTTTACCAAAAGGGTCCAATGGCTTTAAGTGCAGCGTTTGGCACTGTGAACCATTCCATCTTGCTTGACCACCTTACCCATGACATCGGGGTAAAAGGAACTGCACAGAAGTGTTCAAGTCCTACCTATCCGGCAGAACATTGACCGTGCATCTGTATTGATGGAGCCTTCT
Organism: Asterias amurensis; assembly: GCF_032118995.1. Lineage (NCBI taxonomy): Eukaryota > Metazoa > Echinodermata > Asteroidea > Forcipulatida > Asteriidae > Asterias > Asterias amurensis. The sequence continues at coordinate 447,786 of NC_092666.1, forward strand.
CCGATTACCACAATCAAAGCTACGGTTTACCTCAGGGATCTATTGTAGGTCTCCAGTACTTAACTTGGTTACGTAATGAACGCCACAAATATATATCTCTTTGCTTATTTGCAAAAGCCAATTGCCTTTGATCTATCAAACTTCTCATGGATCAAAGGCAATTGGCTTTTGCAAATAAGCAAAGAGATATATATTTGTGGCGTTTATTACGTAACCAAGTTAAGTACACCTTTCGTGAAGAAAAGGAATTGTTCCACAACAACTCGGTGAAAGATCTAAAACATAGCCAACCTGCACAACGGCACTGCCAAACAAAAAGACTGTGACAGTTAAAAACTAAACATTCCACTATTCCTGGTGCTAATTTTGATCCTACTGAGACAGCCGGAACCATCAGTGATAATTTCACCAACATCTGTAATCAGCTGCCAAGTTTGAACCTGGAACTTTTACCATTGTATTTACCAGCTGATTCACCACCGCCGGTAATACATCGCCATCAAGTTCTGAAAGCACTTGAAAGAATAAAAGTTAACAAAGCTGGACATCCATCAGATCTTCCACTTCGTTTGATCAAGGAGTTTTGCCATTGAACTATCATCTCCTTTGACAAGTGTACACAATGCCTGCATTACTGATGGAATCTTCCCATGTCTGCAAAACTGCTACAATTGTTCCAGTCCCTAAAAAGAAGAACATTTCGTCTCTTGACCAGCTCCGCTCCATCTAGCTCACGCCAATATTTGCCCATGTTTTTGAAACATTCATAGCTAAATGAACTTTGCAAGACATTTCTACTAAATTGGATGCTAAACAATATGGCAACATTAAGGGCTGTTCCACCACACACTATCTTGTTGAAGGACTGGATAAACCCGGCCATTATGCCAAACTTTGCACAGTTGATTTTATTAAGGCCTTTGACTGTGTTAACCACACTATTGTATATTTGGTTTGCGGTAACACCATGTGTGTATCTTGCCAGGTAGAGTTGTTCTTAGCGAACTGTCGGGAGACTTCTCAGTTCTGAAAAGAACTGTCCTGCTTTTTAACTTTTACCAGGGCGGATGGTAAAGAAATAGGCTGGACTACTACTTTAGCTTATAGGATCGTAATTAACTGTACTGCCGCGGAGTCAGTTCTGAACACTATTGTTATTCAGAAACTTTTGAATCTCGGAGTCAGACCATCCATAGTTCCCATCATCTGCAGCTTTCTCAATGGTCGCACACACAATACTAAACTCATGGGTCATTTTTCATCCACCAAGTCAATCTCTTGTGGTGTTCCTCAAGGAACTAAATTGGGGCCAATACGTTTCCTTGTTCTTGTCAACGATGCTTCAATAGATTGCTGTAGACGATGGAAATATGTGGATGATCTGACTCTGGGGGAAATTATCCAACATGGGCAACAGGAAAAATTGCAAAGTCACCTTAACAACTTAACTATTTGGTGTAAGGATAATGATGTTCTACCGAAGCCTTCCAAGTGTAAGAGTATGGTAATTAGTTTCTTAAAGCGCAAAGTACCTGCTTCGCAACTTATCATTAACTCGAGTAACTTAAGTCAGGTGTCTCATTTAAAATTACTGGGAGTAACCATTCAGAGTGACCTTAAATGGAACTTGCATATTACTGACATTATTTCTAAAGCTTCTTGCAGACTTTACACTCTATGTATTCTTAAGAAAGCTAAGGTTTCTGTTTTTGACATACTTGTAGTTTACATTTGTTACATAAGACCAGTTCTTGAGTATGCCTGCCAAGTATGGCACACTTCAATAAGCAAAGAGCAAAATATCTCTTTAGAGCGTGTGCAGAAACGAGCCAGTCGTATTATTTTAGGCAATGGATATATATTTCCTACTCACATGCTAAGTCTAGTCATAATATTCCCACTTAAGAATCTAGACACCATAATCTGTTGCTCAAGTTTGCTAATAATCTTCGTTGTTCTAAACAATTTTGTCACTTACTACCCTCTTGCCAGAACTAACACCACTAACATGCTACTCAGAGCAGCCTTAACTACTAGCTTTCAAATACCTAAATGCAAAACTGAGCGCTATAGTAAATCCACGCTACCCTCATTAGCTAGAATATTGAAATAATTTTTGGGGCTGCTTGGCAAATTTTGAACTTTTTGTCTGTTTTTTGATGTATGTTTTTACCATTTTTCTTATTTTTATATTCTTTGGGTTTTTTTATGGCGTGTTTCTGCTAGTTAATGATTTTTTTTCTTTTAATTTTTGTGTATTTATGTATAGATTTTGCCTGTTTATTGTTAATTCCATTTTTGTTAGCTCTGTAAAAACTTTGTAAATTTGAATGTTGTCAACCTTTTGGTTGTTTTTTATTCAGATTTTTTATTCAAAATAAACCATTAATAATAATAATTTGCATTTGCAATTTACTCCAATCCCATTGGTTGTATCATCAGAAAGCATAACCTACAATATCACCTTTATGCTGACGACATTCAACTGTTATCAGCTATCCTCATGATGCATATCTGACATCAAGTCATGGATGACCCTTAACATGCTGAAGCTCAATGAAGAGAAAACAGAGTTAATCATTGCTGTTCCTGAGTCCTCTGACCATTTCAAACACGGTATCTCTTCAGGTCGGCGACAAAGTCATCAAGCCTTTTTAGAGTGTTCGCAACCTCGGGGTTGGTTTTGATTTGTCAATGTCAATACACTCCCACATCACAACTCTCTGCTCCAGCCTCAACTATCAACTCAGAAACCTAAGTCGCATTCGCAAATTTCTGGACTTCAGACATCCAACGTCTTCAACGCATCCAAAACTGGGCGGCCAAGCTGATTTGCAAGGCTATGAAATAATATGACCACAACACCCTGCCTTCAGCAGTTACATTCGCTCCCGGTCAAAGAGAGGGTAACTTTCAAAGTTTTAGTTACTGTGTTTAAATGTCTCCTAGGAATAGCACTGGGCTACTTATCATCTTCCCTTGCTCTCTACCAACCGCCACGCTCAAGTTTGCGATCAGCTTCTGACAACACACGCCTAACCGAACACCCAACCATCAGACATGCCAGAACACTCTCATCTGCTCACAACCGGACTTTCTCCTTTGTTGCTCCGCGAATAAGGAACAACCTCTCAGTATGCATCAGAAATTATAACTCTTTGCCTTCGTTAAAAAAATCTCTCAAAACTGACTTGTATCGGATGCACTTTGTTGTATTTATAGTTCCATTGGTTTTGTTCTTTCCAGCACTTTGATCTTGATGTAAAGGCGCTTTATAAATATTTAGTTGTACGTAAAGGGCAATTCCACGGTAACTCGTGCTACACTTTATGGTGTCCTTTTTCATACTTCAGGCTCCAGTTATTAAACATATTTGATTTGAATCTTAATGTGTTTTTTTTTAAAGCCAACATCCAAGGCTAGATCCTCATAGTAATTTGACGAGAAAAAAATTAATTGTTGTATGCATGGGACAGCTCTGAATATCGGTAACTCGTGCTACGAGCAGAGGACATGCTAAAAAATTACCAATTTTTCTTTTGATTGTGTCCTAAAACAAAACCCAATCAAGTCTTATTGATTATATGATGAGTAACTACTATGCCTTTGAAGTTTATTATGGTATACCTTAGAAAGATGTGCTCTTCTTAATTTCACATTGACATGCAAAAAACATGGTACGTACATTTAACTCGTGCTACGGTAACTCGTGCTACAGTTTGTCTGGCCATTAACGAAGTACTATTATTTCACAAAATGTCAAAGTTTCTTATAGAATTCCTCAGCATCCTGTAAAATGATCAAATATTTTTTTTTAAAGTAAAAATAAACAATTTATAACACAAAAACAGTGTGTTTGTAAAAACTTACCAAATGTATATGTGACAGTTGTAATATTTCAGGAGGCCGGATGGCTGAAGATTGAACTTGAACATGCTTTTATTGCTGTATCTCATTTACTAAGACAGTTAAGTGTGTATCGCCTTAAAACATGGCCGCCTGCATACAACATTTACTTGTTACACACGGCCTCGTGAGGGCGCTCTTCTAATAACAAGCTGTATTACAACATCTTCCTTATTCTTTTCTTTTTTTTAAAGAAAGCCAAACAAAATACATTTACTTGCAGTTAGACTTTTTCAAAACAAACCATTACAATGAGGAATCAAAACCAATTTTCTTTGAACACTTATTTTTTTTTTTTTTTTTTTTTTCCTACTACTGTTTGTTTTTGTTCTGGGTTTTCTTTTTGTGAAAAAAAAAACAACAAATTTTTCCAGAACCAGTAGTAACTGTTGGCGGCAACAACTAAGTAACATATTGTTCCAAGTATAGTGGAGGTTTGACCGTCCGGCCAGACCTAGTTGTAATGACATGCGGTGGTGTTTCCTGCACCGTGTCATTCAGATTGTGAGTCTGTTCTGAATCAGAGTCAATGTTCAGAGTTTGTTCTTGATCCTTGCGATATGAAGCTCTGATGTCTCGTCTGTTTCGTCGATACTGATGTCCATCAGCGGTTTGCACGATGTAGGATCGTGGTGTAGCAGCGTTTCTAGCGATCACAGCGGGTCTCCAGGTAGTTTCCTCGCGAACACTTACTGGAACTCCAGTGGCAAAGGGTTTGAGGGGTTTTGTGTTTCGATCGTAGTGGTGCTTTTGCATGGTTTGCTTGGCGTGAAGTTTCTGCGGAATATCTGTGAAGATTTCTGATTTCAATAGTTCTGCTGATGTCGGTAATCGCGTCTGTGTCCGACGTCCAAAGAACAATTGGGCAGAATATGGGAGGCCATCTCGGGGTGTGTTGCGGTAATCTAGTAATGCCAAATGCGGATCCTGATTGTCAGCGATAGCTTTTTTGAGCAGATTTTTGGCTATCTGAACAGCTTTTTCAGCTCTGCCGTTTGATTGTGGATAGCGCGGAGAGGAGGTTGCGTGTGCAATATGGTAATCCTTAGCGAATTGTTTGAACTCCGACGAAGCATACTGCGGACCATTGTCAGAAAACAGTATATCAGGAATACTATATCTTGAGAACTGTTGCTTACAGCATGCGATAACTGCGGAAGATCTCAGGTTGGACAGTTTGTTGACTTCAATGAAGTTTGAGTATTAGTCAACAAACAGACTTGATCTCAAAAATGTCAGTTCCAACCTTTTGCCAAGGTCTCTGAGGGATTTCATGCGGTATCATCGGCTCTTTGCTTTGCTTAGCTTTGTATTTCTCGCATACAGCACATTTGTGTACCATATCTGTGATTTGTGCCGACACGTTCGGCCAGAACATGATGTCCCTTGCTAACAGGCTAAGCGTTTAGTTTTCTCAATACCTTGATGGCTCTGGTGTAGTTTTGCATGCATCATTTTCTGCACTGCCTGTGGGATGAGAACTTTGTTGTTTTTGAAGATTAGTTTTTCTTCAATTGTCAGCTGTTCCCGAAAATCCCAGAACTGCTTCATGTTGGTTGGTAGGTCTGCTCTGTTATCAGGCCAACCATTGCAAATACATGTAGTCTTTGCGAGTGTCTGCATTGTGGGGTCGTTGGCTGTTTCGCGTTGTAGCTCTTCTATTCTCTCAGCCGACATTGGTAGGCAAGTGACCATACAAATCGGAATCTCATTGTCAGTATCATTTGATGAAACTTTGTATGGCGGATAGTTGCGACTTAAAGCATCTGCCACTACCAATTCTTTTCCTTTTTTGTAGCCCACTTCCATGTGATATTTCTGAAGTTTGAGCAGCATGCGTTGTAATCGTAGAGGAGTTTGCTCAAGTGGTTTTCTCATAATTGCTTCCAGTGGTTTATGATCTGTCTCAACCACAAAATGACGACCAAATACGTACTGATGGAATCGCTCACATCCAAATGTGATTGCATACAATTCTTTCTCCATTTGTGCGTATCTGCACTGTGCTGGCGACATCGCTCGTGATGCATAAGCTACAGGTTGCTCATTCTGCAACAAAACAGCCCCTACACCTGCTTTTGACGCATCTGTCCTGACTAACACCGGTATCGTGACATCATAGAATTGCAAAACTGGCGATGCTGTTACCATGTTTTGCAGTTTCTCAAAACTTGCATCTTGCTCTTTTCCCCAGTGCCATGCAATGTCATTTTCAAGCAGCTTTTTCAGTGGCGCTGTGACTTGAGCGAGATTGGGGAGAAATTTGCCAAGGTAGTTGATCATATCGAGAAATCGTTGCAATTCAACTTTGGATGTTGGCTTTGTCATGCCCGTGATTGCTTCAATTTTTTGTGGATCTGCTTTCAATCCTTCTGATGTCAGCACGTGACCAATGTATTTCACCTGATCCACTTTGAACCGACACTTCTGTGGATTGAGCTTCATGTTACGTGCTTGAACGCATTGAAGGACTCGCTCAAGCCTTTCATCATGTTGTTTCTCATTTTCACCCCACACGAGAATGTCATCCATAATGACCTCTACACCTTCAAATCCTTCAAATATCTGGTTCATTGTTCGCTGGAAGATTTCTGGTGCCGTCATAATACCGAAAGGCAAGCGTGTGTATCTATAGCGACCGTGTGGTGTATTGAAAGTACAGAGTTTAGAACTCGCATCGTCAAGCTGAATCTGCCAATATCCACAATTTGCATCAAGTGTTGAAAAGACTTTAGCATTTTCCGATGGGCTTCATTCTGTCACCTGAAAATGACACCGGTCTGTCATTGGAGCGTTGCAGTTTGTTGCAAATCTTGGTGTGCACACATTCCAGAACAACGTTACATTGTGCACCTGTATCTACCTTGAATCTGACAGTGCGGTTCATTATTTTGAGATTGATCATCCAGTCAGGTGTATTTGCCTTGTTGCTCTTTTCTCGGCCAACTACATCTACAAAGAACTCATCATCGGTATCAGAATACTCATTAATTCCATGTATCTTTTGTGTTCGTGCGTCATTCCTTCGAAACGTTGGTTTAGCATCCTGTGGACGTGACATGCAGACTTTTTCAAAGTGATTTTGTTTCCCACAATTTCCACATGTCTTACCGTACGCTGGGCACTGACCTCTTTCATGTTGCCTACCACAGTATTTGCAAGATCGCCTTTCTGGATCAGGGTTGTTAAAGGTTGACTGACGAGTCGCCGCATTTGTGGGCATACCTCGTTTTCCTTTGCTTTTCTGTTTGTACAGTGCATTTACTGTGGTGGTGCTCTGAACTCCAGCAGCCATGTCTCCTACATGTATCTGTGATTTACTGATTTCAGCTGCTCGGCAAATTTCCCACTTCTGACACCATGTAATATTTCAGGAGGCCGGATGGCTGAAGATTGAACTTGAATATGCTTTTATTGCTGAATCTCATTTACTAAGACAGTTAAGTGTGTATCGCCTTAAAACATGGTCACCTGCATACAACATTTACTTGTTACACACGGCCTCGTGAGGGCGCTCTTCTAATAACAAGCTGTATTACAACAACAGTGACATCACAAAGAAGTGTGAAATACATAGTATCCATAGTTTGCATTTTTGCTTCAGTTGAATCATGGAGCAATTGCTCCATGGTTGAATTTTAACTTACATGTACAACAACTTATTTTGGCATAGATGAAAGAAAAGTTCTTAATACAATATCAAGTAGCCTACACAATGTATCTGTTCAAGAATCTTGTGAAGTTCGGACCACAGTTTTAATGTTCTTTCACATTTTTATTCATTTGGTTTTTCAGAATGTTTTCAATCATTCTTTCTTAGGCCACTTTCAGTAAAATGAGTATCCAGCTCTGTGAGCAACAGCAACTCTGTACAGTAATTTAGCCCAATTTGCACAACTTCACCAGGAAAGTGGTCTCCTTCATAAGGCTTCATATTCAGCCACAATATTTACAAACCAACGACCATCACAAATCTCAGTGTTGAGGTCTTTAGTAGTTTGCCTGCCTCAGCCTACCATAGACCCCAGGCATTTATGCATATCATTATGCAGAAGAGAGCTCTCAGTTGTTGCCAAGTAATACTTGGTAAAACTAACTGAATCCTCCTGCTGGTTTAGGGGAGAGTGAATTGTGGTAACTCGTGCTAAATCGGTAACTCGTGCTACAGTTTTTAACGGATCATTATAATGTAGTAGATAATGCTTGACAGTTCAATTTCTTATAAATACTTGAGGCACCAATGGTAGAAGATAGATATTAATTGGCATCAATTAAAGTGTCACAATTTTGTAGTAAAATTTAAAAATGTATGTTTCGGTAACTCGTGCTACACTATATCTAAAGTATCTGAAGGTAAGCGATGAAAGGAAAAGTGGAGGGTGATGGTTAAAATTGGATGAATATTTCTTGTACACTATATTTCATGAGTATAAAATGTAATGACTTTTATTGAAAACTGCTTATGCTGAAAACATTACCTCCTTTTTTTTTCCCCACTGAAAAAAACACTTTCCGAACAAATGAATTTTTGATAATCAAACTGTGAAGCAAATCCTGGCGTGTGTTTGGAATAATAAGAAAGTGTAAAGAAACATGTACATTGTAGGCACAATTTGATGTCCACTTTGGTTTGGAAATGCCCGTATGTATGTACTACGTAGAATTCTATCCATTAAATAACATCACCCCTTTAGCGCCTCAGATCCATAGTCTGGATCCGGCTCTGTAGGATGTATCGTAGATAGCAAAAAATCAATTCTTCATAATAATACTACATGTACACCAAAAACAGCATTTCTGGCCTGATCACCAAAGTTAAGCAAAATTTGAAATTTGGCTTGTTTAGCCAAATTCAAAGAGGGTAGGGTTTAACCAACACGGAATGACCAAGATAACACCAGTTACACAGAATACAAGGCAGCAATTTGAGTGAACAACACAACACATGTGACAGGAGATGTTTATTGAACTTGTCAACATTAAGGTGAATTATTTTGGTGGTGTGCCTGTAATGCCTGTAGGTTGGCTTTACTTACCTGGTTTATGAATCATATAGTGCACCCAGCCTGGACTCTGCTGTACACCTAGATTTCTCCATTCTGATTCTGTCATTAGGTGATTCTGGGGAAGCAATTTCACTAAAGCTGATGGCAAAATTACATGTCTGTAAAAAAACAAAACACATTTACGTTCATCACAAAAAAGTTAAGATGGATAACCTACATTGTATCTCATGACATATGGATGAGAACAGAGGCTTTTTAACAGAGACTCAAGTCTGGTATTACATTTTGAGTAGCTGTCATTTGCTAGTAAACTTGGTAGAGTAAAGGGTTTATCCACCACCCATTACTTGGTCAAAATTATTAAGATGATATCTATTAAAAGCAAATAGACAATCATAATTACTAAATCAACAACCACTAGAATGCAGACAGTATCAGTCAACGATTTCGCCTGTATCGCATCTCAATTTGCGATGAAATGTTGATGAAAACAATTAAACACTTTTTGCTCTTGGCTGTGCTCCGTGGTTATAATGGGTTGATGTGGCTGGCAGCTAAAGGCACCCTTGAATGCCAGCTTCTCGAACGCGTGTAGCCGCGTCCTTCGCAATTCAGCTCTTGGCTGAGAGTAAGGATGATTAGCCCCCCAAATTATTTGCTATGCAATTTTAAAAAGTGTATCGCAAATTTTGCGATCCCATTTGCGATACAAATTTTGCAGCATTTATGCTTGATACAAAAATATTTAATTTTTTTCCACAAGAAATCTGATACTAAATTAATAGAAATCAACGCCGACGGTCGACAAACTTTATACACAGCAGTAGGGCACAATCGACCAATGAAAAAAGTCATTACTCGCAATGTGGAAATCTGAGCGACGGTGACTTGGGAATTTATAACTAAACTGATGTTTTCTTCTTGCAAAGTAAGAACAAAAAAGCGGTTAATTTATGTTTAGAACATGTTCAAGATATTAAATCATTTAAACTGTTTTTTTTTTTTAATTGGACCTGGAGAAATGCAAGACCTTTGATCTATTTTTATTAATCGTGTGTAATGAAGACACATTGGTACATTATTGAGTCCTGATCTGCGTCCTAGTAATAATAATAATAATGTTATTATTGATCTTCATTTATTGTGAATTTTTTGGCAATAACTGTCCAAACATAGAGTTCATATGTTGATGCAATTATTTAACATTCCAATTCAATTTTAAGACCTTCCCCTTCTCATTTATAAATTCACTTGATGCAAAGTTAATTAGACATTTAAGGCTGATTTTGGTGAGTTTATTTTAAAAATAAACCAAGTCTACACATTGAAAATTGTTGGATAAAATAAACAACCATTTGATGGTTATTGCGTCCTTAACCAGTTGACACTGGATGTCTTGTTAGTACCCCATGTTACACTCAGATTCGTGCCCGGAGATATGTCACCTTTTTCCCCACAATGAAAACCATTAAAGTCACCTGGAAGTGGTATTTTGTCAAAATAAAGCTTTTGTCACTAAAATATGCGTTATGATGAGTGGAACATGAATAAACAATTAACTAAGGTTTAAACAAAATTCATTTCCATGTTATTGTATCTGCAATTTAAGCATTTTTTATTTATTTGCTATGCAAAATTATGAACTATAAAAAGAAAAGAATTTGCATAGCAGTTTTGCCAAACATCAAGGGACCTAATATGGACCTCTGGGGTAGCCCATACTCCAAATCAACTGGATCAGAGGCATAATTGATGAAAGAAACAGAACAAAAAGACTTCAAAGTTTGAGCTGTAAAATGGTGGGCCTTATGGATTTGGGCAAAATTTATTTTTCATTACAAGACAGTGTGCAGTGTCAGTCTTTTTTCAAAATACAAGGGAAAAAAGTTGAGTTTCCGGTTACATCACCAAAGCAATGAAGGAAATATTATGAGGAATATGGGTTTATATTTGTGTGATTTTATGACCTTTTCCAAGGAAAGTATTATTAGGGGATTGTGTACATGTACGTGATGGTTTCCTTTGTCTGTTCTTATATTCAGTTTGGTGGAACGATGTGGAGCATTTTGATTATAGCGTAATTTAAAATTGATATTTGAGATTCTATGTCAGAAACGCTTCACAGCTCACCACCGTTGTTCCCCATATCTTCCACAATGCAATGCGAAATTTGCGCTTTGTTTACCCATAGCTATTTTACTACTGCGGCAAGATAAGAAGCTTGTCGAACTCCTTCTATTCTATCCTCCATAGTAACGCCACTGAAATTGACATTGTCTTCGCCCTGATTTTGTTGTTCTTGATTTTGTGATCCAGTGGAACCACTTTTGTGCATTACGATTGGGGTCCCTTGGTTTAGTAAAAAAACAAAAAGAGAAAAAAAGAGTGATTTGTATCATTTGTCGCTACGTGAAGAATCCCATGGACTTCCATATCAGCTAGAGGGAAGTATAGAATTTTTTCATATTACCATATCATACATGTCACATTACTATAATTACTATTTTAATAATAATAATAATAATAATAATAACTAGACATTAGGTGTTTGTGAACAAACACAAAGCTGTTCCGTGTTCTTTTGCTTGGATTATGTGCTAAAATGACCAAGGAGCCTATAACTGAAAAAAAAGTTTGAAATTGTTGAATAGTGTCTTGAGTTATGGTGCCACTTCCGGTTGACCCCAAAGTAGAGGTCGACATGGGGTCACGGTAACCTAAGGCTAATCTCCAATGCCCAAGGGGTCTAAAACTGAAAAAAAGTTTTAAAATCGGTTGAATAGTACTTGAGATATGGTCCCACTTCCAGTTGACACGGAAGAAGAGGTCACAATGAGGTCACGGTTTTTCCCAACAAATTTTAAGTCCTAAGGAGTCTATAACTGAAGAATTTTTTTTTAATCGGTTGTGTAACTCTTGAGATATGGTCCCACTTCCGGTTGACCCGGAAGTAGAGGTCAACTTGATGTCACAGTTTTTCAAAATTAATGTCCATGCCCCACGGAGTCTTCACTACAGTGTAAAAATTGGTTCTGCACTCCTTGAGATATGGTGTTGCAAGGATTTTCAGTCACTCGTCAATAGAGGGCGGTATATAAGATAAGTGGTCTCTAGTTGAATAATGTAAAAACTTGCATTTGACTCAGGATTGTTTAATTTGGTTGGTTTCTTGAGTTCATGCTAGTATCTTTAGAGTCCATTGCCATGTGACAAACTACTTAAGGATAAAATCCTTGTATTTGGTTGGTGGTTTGATGTTTGATCTTGTTCGAGTGGATTTTACTGAACTCGTAACCACCAAACTCTGCACCTACGATCACCATTTTCGGCTTAATGTGCATGCGCGGAATAAAATGTGCGAGCTTGGAAGCACACAAACAAAAGAAATCCCTGCTAAGCAGTGTATTTTGCTTGACGTAAGCGCAGAATTCACTGCTTCTGCTAAGCACTGAATCTTTGCTTCCAGAGCAGAGCACGACATTGGGCCCATTTGCACAAGATTTTTCATAAGGTTTATTGCGATTCAGAACCGCGATGCATTTTGGGAAGGAATATGGGGCGGTTACTATGCAGTTTGTACGACTTGCGCTCGCAACGCCCTCTCTTGAAATTTTGCAATTCGCAATAAAACCTTAATAGGCAAGTTCCCATCATGATAGGCCTGGGTGACTAGTGAAATTTACAAACTCGACTAATCGCCCCTCAAACCCAACTTGGACGCTTGTCGCGATAAATTACGGATTCTCAAGACTTGTGCCGCAAAGTGTTGCAAGCGCACGTTATATTATATGTTGCGAATAGTAAGAAGCAACACAACCAGTGTTTCACTGGACAGGTAGTCGGGACAATTTTTGTAGTCAACGTTTGAGCACGATTGTAACAGAGTAGAGAAAAATAGTAGTCGCGACTCAAATAATAATTTGTAGTCGCGACTTTAACACTAAAGCACACTAGTCGCCCCGGCCTACTTTTGCACGTAAGTAAACCACGGGTATTATCCTGAGATTGCAAATCAAATTTTTAAGTCACTGTTGTTTTCAGTTTTACAGGACTTGAGCACAATTAGTCAACTGTAGCTTTTTTTATTGCGAATTGTGACGCTCAAGAACACATTCCCTGCTAAGCTGTTAAATACGCTTAGCGTAAGCACAATTCCATGATTACGCAAGCGCTGCGATTCTTTCCTTTAAAAGCCATTGGCCCTGGACCAAACTACACTAAAGATTTTTAAACACAAAAAGCAGCTAAACACAGCAAATACAAGTACAAGTTGTGAATCAAGGTATTCTGCTGATCTGCAATTTTTTGTAAAGCAAAATGTTTTGCCTATTTATTATATAAGCAGCTTTATACAAATGACCCACTCAACCACAAGAGAAACGTCAGCATAATAAAATCGCTGCTTTTGTATTCCTGCCAAAGAGTTTTTGTATGTCATGGTATAATTTCCGAAAAGAAAGCGAAATACTTGAATTAGTTTAGACAAATGGTCCCGGCGCAAACAAGGTGACTTCACCCGTAAATGATTCAAAATCCCTGGCGTTCTGTTTTCGTCGTCCACGCTCGTCGCCTGAAACGAAGCCGGTCAACTCGGTCCCAAACCAACTCGGTCCCAGTCATACGTTGACAGTTTTTTCACTAATTTCTCAAAAACTACAACACCACAGCAAGTAATATGTTAAGGGAAGCTTTCAACTATCATTATCTTCAAACTGTTTAAGTTTAGTGTAAACATGGAGGTAGAATGTGTGGACACGATGGTGTGTCGTCGTCGTCAAAAACCCCTATTCAATTGCGCACGTTCATTAAACGAAAACCCTATGCCTTCGTGTACGTCCAGAACTCGGTTAGGAAACGAATAAAAAGAGAATTCGCTGTGGTCCAGAACGTAAGTAGAAAAACAACAAAAGGAGACTTGAGTAGACTTCTCTCAAGAAGTCACAACTCATGATAGGTACATACTGCATGGCATTTTCCATAGAGAATGTTTAACAATAACATGGAAGTGACTGCATCCAGTTATATTCAAACGCGCAGACTCATCTCAAGAAGTCACAACTCATGATAGGTACATACTGTATGGCATTTACCAAAGAGAATATTTAACAATAACATGGAAGCGACTGCATTCAGTTATATTCAAATGAAGATTACGTGGTTAATTAATTAAGATTTTCAATTTTTTTTACATTTAGAGTAAAGCTTATGTTCTAAGCTACAATTTGGTATAATAAACTCACTCTTTCGTATTATGGTTTGGGAGATTAGGCTTAAAGAAAAAACGTGTACAAATGCAATGGGGTTTTGGCGAGAAACAAAGAATAATAATAATAATAATAAAAATAATAAAAATCTCGACGAAAACAATACCTGTTCCGACGGTAGGTCGGAACAGCTAATAATAAGACTTGTAATGTGCACATAATAATAATAATAATACACGATTTTTATATAGCGCTTTTTCACGGGGTGTCTCAAAGCGCTTCCGACATTATTACCCCTGGTCACTGGGCCTTAAATCATTCCTTAAACCATCTCAGCTCCCTGGGGAGTATACAGCCTGTGCGCAATATATGCACTACAAGGCTAAACCAATCACAAGAACCATCTCTGCCCTCACAGGTACCCATTTACCCCTGGGTGGAGAGAAGCAATTATAGTTCAGTGTCTTGCACAGGGACACAAGTGTCACGACCTGGATTCGAACCCACACTCTGCTGAACAGAAGCATCAGAGCTTGAGTTCGGTGCTCTTATCCACTCGGACACGACACCCCACTGGGTGTTCAAGGCGCAAGATACAAATTAAGTTGGTAAAGATTCCTAGGAACATAAAAGCACATACCTGTATTCTAGACTTTCATCAAAGTACTTCTCAGAATAGGTGATCAGCTGTTGTACATTCTCTGGCATTATGAATGGTTGAAAGAATCTGAAATATACAACAACAATTCTTAAATCAATAACAAAAACAATTGTAAAAATATCCATAAACATCTGAGGTGACTGTGTTGTACACATAAACATCTGAGGTGACTGTGTTGTACACATAAACATCTGAGGTGACTGTGTTGTACACATAAACATCTGAGGTGACTGTGTTGTACACATAAACATCTGAGGTGACTGTGTTGTACACATAAAAAATCCTAGAATGGGGGTAAGGGAGGGATTTCCAAATCCATGGTCATGCAGAGTGTTGTCAGTTGTAGGACTCCGACTCGGGACTCCAACGGGACTCGGACTTGGTTTTGGACCCAAAGGACTCAGCTTCAGGTCCTCCTCGAGTCCAGCAAAATCAGGTCTTTTTATGTCTTTTATTTTCTTAACCTGAATTTGGTTTTGCTGTGGAGCTTACTGACAATCACCAATAATAGTCACGGAGTTAACCGACTGATAACCAACCTCCTCCCCACGCCTCAGTGTGGGGATGAAATTACTTAGCATGCGGGTGCAGGTGGATCGCGCAGTGCCATGGGGAGAAGTAGACACCAACAAGCTCCGGGTTTGGAGTTCTTGGCGCATTCTTGGGCCAAATTTGCATATTTTTATTTTGAATTACCGTTGTTTCATCTACTGTACGTGTAGCTGGATCAGTGAAATGAGTGAAATCAGTAAATGAAAGCTCGATCAGAGTCACAATACAAATCACTGTGGCAAACAGTGGTCCACGCACGAATACCCGCTATGGTCATAGAGCATTCTCAGTAGCTGCACCAACTTGCTGGCACAAGCTCTCTCTTCACATCCGTTGAAACGCCTGTGGAAAGCGCTGTACAAATGTTATTTATTAATATTATTACACAAACCATCCTAAGTTAAGCACTCTAAACCGATTCATGTTATTCTTTTCGGTAATAATAATACTACACAGGTTTTATATAGCACTTTACACAAAAAGTCTAAGGTTTCCTCAAAACGTGTGGTTAGCCCTGCCATTAAGACATGTGGATCAGATTCATCTCTCCTCCAGATTTGGCGAGAGACAGTGGGACTTAAAGCCATTATACACTTTCGGTAAACAGTATTGTCCAAGTCCCACACTTCGTGTATCACAACTTAAATATAAATTAAGAAACCTGTGAAAATTTAGGCTCAATCGGTCATCGGAGTTGGGAGAAAACCAGTACCACGGCAGACAGCCCTACCAAGGAACATTGATACAGGTAATTTGATTTTCATCAACTGTACTTCGAGATCTAAGCCAGTTACAAAACAAAACAGTGGCCATCTTAGAGCTAACTCAAACTTGCCATCCACTCTGTTATTAAATGCAAGATCATTCTGTAATAAAATAGAAGATCTTCAAGCTACTATACATACAAATCATAAGGATGTACACCTAATTGCTGTCACTGAAACATGGTTTTCTGCTGAGAAGCCGGCCACAGCATATCCTCTCCCAGGATATCACCAGTTTCACCATGATCGTGCTAACCGGATTGGAGGCGGTGTAGCTTTGTATGTATGGGATGACTTAAATGCCACTCTTTGTATGTTTGAAAGCAATATACCCCAGAACATTGAAATCATTTGGGTTAAATTGAAATCTTCAGTGTCCCTCACCCTGAAAGATGACATTCTTGTGTGTGTAACATATTGCCCACCTCGGTCGCCCCACCAGGATGAATTATCTACATACATCATTGATATTGTCGACACTGTCCGTGTCCAGTTTGACAATATTTCACTGCTAATAATGGGAGACTTCAACGACCTTGATACCAAGCCTATCAAATTATCAACATGCCTACCCGAGGATCTGCTATCCTGGACAAGATTTTTACCAATGTTGGGAGTAGCTTTTGTGACCCTGTGATCTGTGCAGATTATCACAGACCAGTACAGGTATCATTTAAAAAAAATCACCACCATCCACAGACTGAGTGACAAAGCATGGATGAATAACCGTATAAGACGACTCATTGTCACACACGATGCTCAATTCAAAAGAGGTGACAGTTGCGCCTATAAAAAATCACGGAACCTCGTTCAACGGGAAACTCTGCATGCAAAGAAAAGCTTCTATGAACATAAAATTCAGCACTTGAAACACACTGAACCTGGCAAGTGGCACCAACAGATTAGATCTTTGACTGGTATGCACAAGTCGTCGCCGTTCCGATTGAACACACAGAAGTCATCCTCGGATACTGCACATGAACTTAACTGCCACTTTGCTCATATATGCAATGAACTACCAAGCCTTGATTTGTGTGCTCTGCCCTCCTACCTTCCCGCCTTCCCCCCTCCAATCATTGCTAGACAAGAGGTCTACAATAAGCTTCGAAAAATTGAATGCGACAAAATCTGGTCACCCAACGGATGTCCCTATTCTGTTGTTGAAGGAGTTCGCCTACGAGATTTCCGAGCCCCTAACTACAATTTTCAATGATTGTCTTCATGGCGGCCATTTCCCTAGCAACTGGAAAACGGCATCTGTTTGTCCTGTGCCAAAGTCATCCCCAGTCACCGATTTTAGTCAACTCCGGCCTATCTCCATAACTCCGATTTTAGCACGTGTGTTTGAAAGTTTCCTTGCTGAGTGGGTGATGGCTGACATCAAAGATCAAGTTGACCCAAGACAATTTGGCAATATGAAGGGCAGTTCTGTGAACCACTATCTGATCAGTTTGCTGGATGAGATCTACAGGGGCCTTGATAAACCGGGTCACTATGCTACTATCTGTACAATAGACTTCATGAAAGCCTTTGATCTGATCGATCATACGAAAGCGCTCCACAAGTTGATCGAAGTTGGAGTAAATCCGTCCCTCATTCCTGTTATCGCAGATTTTCTCTCAAATCGCACGCAGACAGTGCAAATAGCGGTGCATCCTCTTCTGAGCTTAGTCTGTCTTGTGGGGTCCCTCAAGGAACTAAACTTGGGCTAGTGATTTTCCTAATTATGATAAATGATGCTGCCATGACAACCGGAAAAAGATGGAAATATGTCGACGACCTAACAATTGCTGAAATCACCCACAAGTCATGTACCAGTGATTTACAAACCCATGTGGATGCTGTGTCAGAGTGGAGCCATACTAACACTATGAAACCCAAGGCTGAAAAATGTAAAGTCATTCAAGTTAGCTTCTTACACAGTGACATCCCTACTCCTGTGATCACAATGGATAATCAAGTTTTAGAATCTGTGTCTTCACTGCGGCTGCTTGGTGTGATAGTCCAATCTGATCTTAAGTGGGATCTTCAAGTGCAACAAATGATCTCGCGTGCATTTCGCCGATTGTACATCTTAAGCAAATTGAAGCGGAATGGTGTCCCTCTTAGTGATCTTATCTACATCCCTGCGTACATCCGTCCTAGTTTTGCGCTCCTGTGTGGAGCAGTAATCTAATAAGTCACCAGTCTGTTAGTATTGAAAGGGTACAACGAAGAGCTCTTTGAATCATCATGTTTCCTGAACGGCATCATTATGAGGATCTCCTGATAGATATTGGTATTCCCTCCCTTGCATCAAGAAGAACTGAAATACTTACAGACTTTGCCAAATCTATCACAATCTCAACACGACACCGAGATTTGTTCCCCCCTGAACGCCAAGCACTCTCACGCACTGGACTGAGAAACTCACACAACATTCACTTGCCCCTAATGAGAACCCAGAGATATAAAATGTCTAGTGTTCCAGCATTAGTGAGACTGTATAATAATCAGTGATTTCATTAACAAGTATCTCTAACAGTTGGGTTAAGTTTTATCAAATGTTTATCAAATTTGTGGCTTCATCAACAAGTATATCTCTAACAGTTGGGTTAAGTTTTATCAAATGTTTATCAAATTTGATCAAATTTTTTTAATTTGTGCATTCATGCCTACAGTTTCTCCTCCTTGTTAAGTCAGAGTTTGTTGTCTTTTGTAATTTTTAATAATAATGAATTATCAGTTTTATCAAATGTTTATCAAATTTAATCAAATTTTTATCTTTATTTGAGCATTCATGCCTGGAGCTTTTCTTCTCTTCTTTTAAGTCAGTGTTTTTTGTTTTTTGTTATTGTTAACATTAATGAATGTAAACATGCCAATTTAAGTCTTTTTAACTTCTGTCGTGTATTTTGTGATATTTTTAATAAACCTTAATGAATTGAAAACAAATTGAATTGAAAATAACGGGAAAACCCACTCTCGTTTCCGCACGTTTCGCCGTGTCAAGACATTTGTTTAAAATAAATCCGTAATTCTCGCTATCGACAATTTATATTGTTTTAATGTTTTCTCAAAAAGTAAAGCCTTTCATGGAATAATATTTCAAGAGAAGTCTGTTACCATTACCTTCTGTAAACTCTGTAAATTATTTGTAAATCTGTGAACTTTTTCTGTACCGAAAGTGTGGCTTTAAGAAGGCTTCCTACTGGAAAATATTCATATCTTTTGTTCGGAAATTGTCAACTCTGTTATCACTCAGTCATCAACAATGAGCGCTTCTAATTTAGCTCTTCAATAAGTCACACCTAAAAGAGCCATTGGCGTATCGATCAGACCGCTTGCGCCTAGGTATACGGAGGAGGTTTGAGAGGCAAAACGAGCGAAACAACGTCTTGAGCGTCTCATGGTCCACTCTAGACTTGAAATCCACAGACAGCTATAACGAGATCAATGTGCCGTCTATAATAACGCAACTCTCTCGTCAAAATCTCAATATTTTCAGTCTGAAATTGCCCAATCTGATAATAAGCAGCTTGTCAATAAGCTCACCTCCCAATCATCATCATCGAATTTACCTGAACACCAATCAGATGCGCATTTGGCGAATGAATTTGCTCAGTTCTTCCACGAAAAAAACACTGCATTGCGAGATCGTTTGACAGTGTCGTTCAACTAGTCAGGTAGCTTATGGATAGAATCGTGACCGACTGGCCCAAAGCACCAAATTTGGTAGGTACCTTCTATAGGGCCCAGAAATCAATTTTAGAAGGGGTGACACCAAAAAATATTTTTGGAAGTTACCTAATTTACATAATTTCAAAATGGCTGCAAAATCCTATATTTAAGCACTAATTTCGGTACATTTTTATCATTTAAGCAAAGGTCATTTTGAAATATTTACTTTGGTGGTTTTGTTTACATATCCTGCACTTAAAAAACATTAATGAACTGATTTGCCTAGGTAATTATGTGTTGTCAGAAATCCAAGATGGCCACTATAATAATAAATTCAGTATCCTGGTTCGAAATATGCAAAACAGTTTTATTTTGTTGTTACTACCGTCTTAACTATTAAAACAGTCCCATGTGGGGAAAATTGGTTTAGACTGACAAGATCTTCAAAGATCTTGGCAGCTTCCGCTGCACTTGTAAAGCGCTGTGCAAGAAGCCTACAGCTTTGCGGCATCTGCAGTTTCTAAAGCACTGCAGCAGTGTTTGGCATCCGCACTCCACTGCTCTCTGACACTGGCTGCCTCTGGAATGAGTGACCACACAGGTTTCCAGTCAGATGCAACCTTTGTCCAACCATACCCCTTGGTTTGAAGCACGCTGTTCAGACTTCAAGTTTGTTGTCCAGATGCTCGCCTCAGGAAACTTCATGTTCGATACCTTCTCAGTTACTAGTTGAAATAGCTCTTGGTGGGATCCTGCAGAAAGTTTAGGAAGTTTGTTGGTAGTTTAGTGTTCCCTGCAACCTTCTTCCTACACCTTTTCCTCTCTTCTTCCTCATAGATTGCTTCAAACATACCTCTCTTGTATGTATTCCACACTATGTCTACTCGGTTGCTATTCCTCAATTGCTGGATCCAAGGGAGAAATAACTTTTCACCAGATTCATTGAATGTACTACAATGTAGTTTGATTTGCAGGAAGTGCGTGGACGATAGCATCATCGTAAAAAAAAACCTTGGCATGGTAGTATGACGGGAGGGTCTAGCTGATCTGTTGTCAGAATTTCTAACGGATCAGGTTTTGTCGTCGGCAGGAGGAGCGCTCCATACACCGAGAGAGAATATGGCCAAGGACTTAATTGCAAAGTAGAGCTGGCTGAAAAGATTGCAATCATTATTTTTACTTGAACGATGCTGCTTAGCACTTGTGTTTGGCTTTGATTTCAGACGCTTCCAAATGGCCACAGAATTTCTTTTGATGGGCTTATGAATGCTGGTGCTTCGGTCTAAAATCAAATCCTTAACATGCTTCTGGTACTGGGAAATGCCAAGGGCTTCGATTGTTGGGACTGTGGAAACAACATCTTTATTAGCACAATTTCAAGTGTCGAAAGCAAGCAGTTCTGAAGAATCTTCAATGAAAGGGGTTACCCATTTCTGAGATTGCTTCAGTGAGGCTTTTCACTTGTTTCCTTAAAACCTCCTGCATAGTCATCCCTGTTCATGCTGCTTGTAAATGTTGACGTTTCTCCGTCCATGAACTGGTCCTCAAATTCCTTCAGCAGTCTTGCTTGCTGTGGACCTGAAACCATCCATATTCTGGAGGCAGCTGGATTTTCAGTAAGTTCTACCACGCCACCAGACCCTTTACCAACGTTGTTTTGTTCATGACTATGGTCAAGAGGCATGCAAGAGGACTCGTGTTGAGTCTTTTGAAGAACCCACATTTGTATGACATCTTCTTTGATATTTTGTGGTAGAGCCTTTATGTCTCGGGTGTGAATGGGGATTCAGCGAGCGTAGGTGTGATCCAGAACAAAGAACCAAGACACCAATGCCTTCAAAGCCTCCCCAAAGAGATCAAAATTTCGGATACCATGAGCACGGATGAAAATCAACAAAAGTGTTTCATATTTCAAGATGATATCCCAGTACTGAAATGTAGAGCTTGCCGTAATCATCTTCTGCTTCCACGTTTCAAAAGAAATCCCACTGTCAGACTCCACCTTCAGTTGCCAAGCATCTCTCTCTGCAGATATGCAACTGTTGGGGCTGTAACTGTGACTATGCCTGGTTCTAGTGAGGTGAGCAGCTTAGAGGAAGGAGTCTGCTGTACCTGAGGAGCCCACACCAGCTTCACATAAGGCAGCGGTCCAACCAGATCCTTCAAGAAAGTCTCCAATTGTGTTCCATCTATAGAGTCATCTCAATTTGGAGACCACCAACGTTACTAAAAAGTGCTTTTCTCCCAATACAATGTCTCGGGCCAACGCCACTGAACAAAATTGGCATGGACAGACAGTGGTTGGTCCACAGCAATTAGCGGTGTTTGGCATGGATTGAGATTATGTTGTTATCTGCCTTTGGATATCCATCCTATCAAGCATTATGCTTGATCATGTCAATGGTTGTAGCCTTTTCGTGTAAAAGGGGAAAGAGGGCGTCAAGAGCAGCAGGATCTTAAGGAGGCATCTGAGTTAAAGCAGGGAAGGCAGACCAGGCAATGTAATCTTCTTTCTCAAGCTTGTCCTTCTTTATTAAGAGAAAAATTAGATCTGTGTACCCAGGAGACTTCTGTAGCTCTTGCAATTTCAAGTTTACCATTGTCCTTATGTTAGATTTGCAGGGCAGACAAGCTTCTTGTTAATGGCACGGTCGTAGCTTACACTGATGCCCAGTCTATACAGGATGTTCATTATATGTTGCATCTCGTGAGTGTATGGATACATAACCCATTGTAGAGAGGAAGAGGTGGCTCCTTTTCTTTGGAATGCCTGCTGTTTTTTGCCACAGAAGCTTTGTTTTTTGCATTGAAGCTGACCATCTGAGCTATGGACAGACAAACCTGTGACCCATTGATATCTTGGTGCTTTACATTAGGTACATTCAGCAGCATGGCAACTAGTGTCTTAAGACTTGCCGGAAGAGAATTTTCCAGGCAGTTATGCTCAAAATTCCTGGTAACAGGGAGGGATTCCCAATCAAATATGTATTGTCTGATGCTTTTAAAACTGACCTTTATTATCTAAAATATCAAAGTGAATACGCCAGGAAGGATAAAAAACATTGAATTGGCTAATTGAAGCCTACCTCCAAATTGTAGGTGCAAATAATAAAACGAATATATAAAATTGTACATTAAATCTTTATAAATGAATTACTCGTCAAATCACTAACAATTACACGTTGTAACTAGTCTTAATTAGTGATAATTAGTTATAAGCATCAGTCTAATTTGACTTTAAAGTAAAACATACATAATTTGAACCCTATCAAAAGGCCTAATTAATAAAGGGCTGAATACAGCACTCAACTGAAAAGCAAAATCACCACATAATTTTTTTTAAAGCTTTTATATGCAAATTGTGCACAAATTTAGATTTATGCAAATTAGGTACCCTTCCAATATTGTTTTCAGGTGTCACCCCTTCTAAATATCTTCTCTAGGACCTAAACAATATATCTACCAAGTTTGGTGCTTTGGGCCAGTCGGTCACGATCTCGTCAAAATTTGGACCTAAGCAACCTGACTAAACCGGATGACATAGACATACCTGTTCCAGAAGCTATAACTCGTTAGCTTTACACATTTCCAACCTACCTCAGAGGATGCCGTCAGAAAAGTTGTTGTAGATAGCCCATCAAAATTATGCTCATTTGACCCCATTCCTACCTGGATAGTCAAACTTTGCTCGGATGAACTTCTTCCATCACTCAGATAATCAACCAGATGCTCATGTCAGGCATACAAAACATCCCACATCCACTGCTCAAGAAACCCAACCTCGACCCAAATGACTTCAAAATTTATCGACCAATTGCTAGTCTGATGTTCACTGCAAAGGTTCTTGAAAAAATCGCATCTACTCAACTTGACACAAATCTTCTGGACAATCACCTTTTCTCTAAGGCTCAATCAACATATCGGAAGTTTCATTCTACTGAGACTTCCTTGACTAAAGACATGAATGACATCCTTATAGCAATTGACAAGGGTCTGTTCTCATTTTACTGGATTTTTCTATACTGGACACTATTGACCACAACACCCTCACACAGCGTTTCAGGAGTTGCTATGCATTGACGGCACTGCACTAGATTGGCTAGTGTCATATCTGAAAAATCGTGAGCAACGGATTGTTGTCAATGGCGTTCTCTCCCAGGCCCATCCCCTTCCTCGTGGTGTACCTCAGGGGTTGATTATGGGACCTCTTGAATTCATACTTTATACTTTATAAGAATTGTCTCAACTCAACTGTAGTTTGGACTGGTCCCAACTTAAGAATTGTCCCAACTCAACTGTAGTTTGGACTGGTCCCAACTTAAGAATTGTCCCAATTCAAATGTAGTTTGGACTGGGCTCAACTATAGAATTGTCCCAACTCAACTTTAGTTTGGACTGGTCCCAACTTTAGAATTGTCCCAACTCAACTGTAGTTTGGACTGGTCCCAACTTGAGAATTGTCCCAATTCAACTGTAGTTTGGACTGGTCCCAACTTTAGAATTGTCCCAACACAAAGCAAAACGTAAAAGTGTGATTTTCTTTGAAAAGTATATATTTTGAGTCTACTACCATTGTTAGCATTCCCCATCTCAATGGTGCATATTTGTTTCAAACAACTTTTTTTTGAAAGGTAAATGGGCTATTTTTCAGAAGAAAAAATAATTCAAATATCACCTTCATGTAAAGGTCATTTTGTGGTCAAATATTAAAATAATGTCAACTTTTTACATTTTGGACCAAATTTGACCCCAAGGTGACGGATCTATCAATAAAACTTCATCATCATAATGACATTTCAAATCTGTGAAATTATGAGTTTTTCCTTTTTTTGTGCACAAATGTATGGTAAAATTAAATCTAAAGATGTGATATTCTCCTAAAGTGCATATCTTAAGCATTCCAAATTTGTTTGCACACCCTACATCTTGGTTGGTTGAAAATTGTTTAGACAAAAAGATGTGGAAGGGATCGTAAACTTGCTCAAAGTGTAAGCAGTTCAATTAGAGGGGCGGCAATCACACATCAGAACTCTCAGGAGCAGTAGGCCAGCTGTCAGATTTTCTTTGGAGTGACAATGGTCATGAGCTCATAAACAAATTCAACAACAAGCACTCTAGAAATCTAGAAACTCCCACAAGGACTCAGAGAGACAGATACTTGATCCCCAATCTGGGAGCTTTTTCAGCAATGCTGCCACCCCATCATCTATGACCACAGTAACTTTGATCATGGGGGATGTGTTCATCTGGCAGATATGAAACTCCTCTAAAGAAGACAGCGATGTTGATGACGTTTAGAAGCTTTCATACCAAACTGTTATAAATACTAAGATTCGATGTGTTCCGACTAAACCCAACCTTTGCTGAAGAAAGCGCTATCAAAGCACTATTAGCATTGTCTGAAAAGATGTGTTTTTAACCGAGTCTTGAATGAGCTGATTGAGGATGATTCACAGATGTGAAGAGGAAGTTGGTGCAGCTACTGAGAATGCTCTATGACCATAGCGGGAATTCGTGCGTGGGCCTTGGGAAAGTTGAAGATGGATGTTGATCGAAGGTTTATGGATGAAGAAGGCGACTTTTGGGAGATGAGACTATTGATGTTATGCGGGTGTGATGCCATGTATGGCTTTGTAAACAAGGAAAAGAATTTTGGACTGGATCCGCTTGAGAATAGGTAGTCATTCATGCATTTGTTACTTCTCGTCTTGACAATGGCAATGCTATTCTCTATAGTCTTCCTACAACCAGATTTCCCGACTTCAACGTCTCCAAAATACTGCTGCCCGCATTGTGACACTATCTAGAAAATCCTGTTCTATCACCCCCATTCTGAAACAACTTCACTGGCTCCCGATTTCTCAACGAATCATCTTCAAGCTGATGCTCATTGTCCACAAAGCTCTCAATGGCAAGGCCCCCCACTACTGTATATCTGAACTGCTTCAAGTTTACACTCCATCAAGGAATCTTTGATCAAGTTCCATGCTTCTCCTCATTGAACCCAAGTCTCGACACTCATGGGGTGACAGGTCTTTTTCTTCAGCTGCCCCACGCATCTGGAACTCTCTACCACTTAATCTTAGATCTTGTCTTTGTACCACAAAATTCAAATCTCTTCTCAAAACTTAATCTTATGTCACAGGTTTTCAAGGATTAATTTTGTTGTGTCTGTTTGAATTGGGACAATTCTTAAGTTGGGACCAGTCCAAACTACAGTTGAGTTGGGACAATTCTAAAGATGGGACCAGTCCAAACTAAAGTTGAGTTGGGACAATTCTAAAGTTGAGACCAATCCAAACTACAATTGAGTTGGGACAATTCTAAAGTTGGAACCAGTCCAAACATCAATTGAGTTGGGACAATTCTTAAGTTGGGACAATTCTTAAGTTGGGACCAGTCCAAACTACAGTTGAGTTGAGACAATTCTTAAGTTGGGACCAGTCCAAACTACAATTGAGTTGGGACAATTCTAAAGTTGGGACCAGTCCAAACTACAGTTGAGTTGAGACAGTTCTTAAGTTGGGACCAGTCCAAACTACAATTGAGTTGGGACAATTCTAAAGTTGGGACCAGTCCAAACTACAGTTGAGTTGGGACAATTCTTAAGTTAGGACCAGTCCAAACTACAGTTGAGTTGGGCAATTCTTAAGTTGGGACCAGTCCAAACTACAATTGAGTTGGGACAATTCTTAAGTTGGGACCAGTCCAAACTACAATTGAGTTGGGACAATTCTAAAGTTGGGACCAGTCCAAACTACAGTTGAGTTGAGACAATTCTTAAGTTGGGACCAGTCCAAACTACAGTTGAGTTGGGACAATTCTCAAGTTGGGACCAGTCCAAACTACAATTGAGTTGGGACAATTCTAAAGTTGGGACCAGTCCAAACTACAGTTGAGTTGGGACAATTCTTAAGTTAGGACCAGTCCAAACTACAGTTGAGTTGGGCAATTCTTAAGTTGGGACCAGTCCAAACTACAATTGAGTTGGGACAATTCTTAAGTTGGGACCAGTCCAAACTACAATTGAGTTGGGACAATTCTAAAGTTGGGACCAGTCCAAACTACAGTTGAGTTGAGACAATTCTTAAGTTGGGACCAGTCCAAACTACAGTTGAGTTGGGACAATTCTTAAGTTAGGACCAGTCCAAACTACAGTTGAGTTGGGACAATTCTTAAGTTGGGACCAGTCCAAACTACAATTGAGTTGAGACAATTCTTAAGTTGGGACCAGTCCAAACTACAGTTGAGTTGGGACAATTCTTAAGTTAGGACCAGTCCAAACTACAATTGAGTTGGGACCTTTCTTAAGTTAGGACCAGTCCAAACTACAGTTGAGTTGAGACAATTCTTAAGTTGGGACCAGTCCAAACTACAATTGAGTTGGGACAATTCTAAAGTTGAGACCAGTCCAAACTACAGTTGAGTTGAGACAACTCTTAAGTTGGGACCAGTCCAAACTACCGTTGAGTTGGGACAATTCTTAAGTTGGGACCAGTCCAAACTACAATTGAGTTGGGACAATTCTAAAGTTGGGACCAGTCCAAACTACAGTTGAGTTGAGACAACTCTAAAGTTGGGACCAGTCCAAACTACCGTTGAGTTGGGACAATTCTTAAGTTGGGACCAGTCCAAACTACAATTGAGTTGGGACAATTCTAAAGTTGGGACCAGTCCAAACTACAGTTGAGTTGAGACAATTCTTAAGTTGGGACCAGTCCAAACTACAATTGAGTTGGGACAATTCTAAAGTTGAGACCAGTCCAAACTACCGCTGAGTTGAGACAATTCTAAAGTTGGGACCAGTCCAAACTACAGTTGAGTTGGGACAATTCTTAAGTTGGGACCAGTCCAAACTACAGTTGAGTTGGGACAATTCTAAAGTGGGGACCAGTCCAAACTACAGTTGAATTGGGACAATTCTAAAGTTGGGGCGGAACAGGACTTGATCTTTTCTAAATCTTAGGATCCATCGTAAAGGGATGCTGCAGTGAATTCAAATAAAACAGTTAACTTTGCTGTCATTTATTTCTGATATATATATTGAACATCAATAAAATGTATTTTGTTTATTTCCGACATATCTGACTTGAGTAGTTAGCAAATAAGGCATGCCCCCCCTTTTGTGGATTGTTACCCTCCCCCTACCATCAATGTCACGTCGGGAACTCAAACAAATCGTCGGCAAAAAGAGTCTGGTCCCTAACTACATGCGCCTAGGTACCAGGCCACACTTCTCTATATGCACATAGCCAGGGGGCCCGGCGGCTCGGGTTACCGACCTGACGTCACGTTTATGCAAATGAAGGCTCCCTTTTAGGGGCGGGTTGGGTTCCCCTTATCTCTTGGAGACCATTTTATAAAATTTAATTTAAAAAATATTTCAGGTTTAAAAAGTCATGTTTAATCGTTTAAATGAATAGAAAAAACGCTGCAGCCACCCTTTAAGTTTTAGGAAGAGTTTTGTGAAAATGACCTCTGAACTGAATCGTGATGCTAGTTATATGTTATCAGGCCTACACATTTCTTTTAAAGGCCTGCAAAAATGCACTCACCTGCAATGGCTTGCATAAACTAAAAGACCCTTTCTTGTGGTCAGTCACTGAGTCAGCACAGTCAGTGTCATTCAATAGGTCAGGTGTGTTCTGCCTGGGTTGCTCTGGTCTGCTGGTCAAATCAAAAACAGTCTATGGTTGGTGACAAACACTTAATACATCAACATACACAGTGACAGTCCGTCATCTATACTATAATTTAATTAATGCCTAAATCGTATGCGCGTGCCATGTTATTTTCAGTCAAGTGGAAGCCAAGAACAATGCACAGGATCACCACAAGGAATTAACGGGTGCCTGACGGAGGTAGGGGTTATTAGAGCACGTGGGACAGAGAGAGGGAAGGGGGCCACACAATGTGGCACGTCTGTGGAAATGGGGAACGGCAAAAAATGAAGGGAACAAATTAATTAAACGGTTATATTTTATAAACGAGACGGATAACTTTCTGTACGGCGCCACCACTTTTTCACAAATTTTTACAAAAAGGGATATCTCATTAAGGGTAAATTAGATTATATTATTTCATATCGAATGAAAAAATGGAAAGAACGGTTAAGAAGCAGTAGCAGTACTTCTAGAAACTATAAGGCTCCGCTGTGAGCCTTATAGGGGTCTCATATTTAGGGCTTCCGTAACGCTATTCGTTTTTCAAATCAGCGTTGATGGGTGAAAGTTTTACGACCGTTAGCCAGCCAGAACTGAAGTTTCCTAAATACTGTACACCTAAAGCTTTCCCCAACCTACTCAATATACAGTCATAATGCTTGCATTTCCTTTTTGTTGAGTGAAATTAAAAAACACCTATACTCCGACACCCCTATGTTCCGACAATTATTACTCTGTTGATCAATAACAAAAACGCAACTTGTATTACAGCCTGGTTTCCCGGCGAATTTCTGTCGGGAATAGGTTTGAACATTCATAAGCTGAATTTGTACTGTTTTTAAAAGTGATGGGATCAATTAACGATATGATTTTGTTGATTTTGTTGCTTGTTGAGGCATGCATTTCTTTCTTTTTTTGTGGTTATAAACATGAGTTATGGCTCCCCGAGTTAGCTGGCAACAAATTACTCGGTACTTTGCTAGTGTTAGACGCGTGTCCATGTTTATAAAATTTCATGAGCCTTCAATTTATTACCCCGATATGTGATTTCTTACATTTGCCTCCGCAAATAAAAGAAATGTTAACAATAATAATAATAATAATAATAATAATAAATAATTAAGTCCTACCACCCCTCCATTACTCAGTCCTTTTCTAAATACACCAAAGTTTCTATTTTTTAATAGCAGAATAACACTTTTCAAACATACAAATTAAACTCCTCTGGGTGACTGACATAAAGACAGGTTACCGGTACAAACAATATGGACTAAATTACTGTCAGGTGTAGTTTCTCTAAGTCGCACCGGTTTTTTTTCTCGGTTTTTTTAATGGCTAACACAAAATATTTGTGCAGGTTATCGGAACATAGGGGTGTCGGAATATAGGGTGTCGGAACATAGCCTAGTAATAGGGGTGTCGGAACATAGGGGTGTCGGAACATAGGGGTGTCGGAATATATCTGTATCTGTATCTATCGAATACTGCAACAAACTCCTCACATCACAGGATACATAGTAGGAGGTCCTGTTTTCGAGGTGTCCCTAAAATCGTGGCAAATCTTTTACCTCTCTGTGCGTGATGTAAACAGTCCCTAGATAAAAATTGTGTGAGTAGGATTTGAAACTTTGCATGGTGGAAATAAGATATAGAAGAGTTTGCGGTAACACCATGTAATAACAATCTCTAAATGAGTTGGGGTGGTTCTGAAAAGAACCGTTGGATTATCTCGACGTTTTGATCAGTATGCTCTGATCGTCTTCTGGAGAATGCTGGACTCTGATGCTGCATGCTGCTTAAGTACTGGGCGGCGGATCAGCGGTGATGCACGAAGGCGGGAAATACAGGCGGGAAGTTGAACTCGATGATGCGTGGTGAAACCTGTTGTGGAGCCTTGGGTGGTGTGTGGGGGTGTGTGCTCACTGAACCGTGTCAGCAGGAACAAGCACAGGGGATAGTGAGGGTGTGGGGCCTACATGTAGGTGACTGAGGGTATAGATGACCCAAAGCAGTCTAATGGTTGGGGGCCTAGGGGGTGACCGTGGATATAGAAGATCCATTGGTCGGGAGGAGGGGGAGCCAGATGTCGCTGATGTGGAAGCCGATGTCTCGGGGTACGGTGTCATGCTTACGTGGATCTCGATGGCCTCTCTGATGCGTCTAGGGTGCCACGCCTGGATTGGAGCGATGATTTCTGCTGCTTCCCAGTTCACTCGGTGGTCAGTGATGTGGGAATGCTTGACGATGGCGGATTTATCGAAGTCCCCCCTCCTTCCATTTATGGGAGTCAAAATTTTGACTCCCATAAATGGCCAACCGTGTTAATGGACGAGGTAAAAAGAAAACCACGCAATTTCGAGGCATATTTGTGTAGATCATTGTATTTTACTTTTACATCATCTTTCTAATCATATGCATTTTATAACAAACGGTCACAAAACGCTTTTCAAAGACCAACTCGACCGATCCAAGGCAACGTGTTCCTTTAATATTAAAATTTAAACATCAGCTTTTTGATTCAATTATCACTGTTTATTTATACGCTTTATTATAAATATTAAGAAAACAAATATTAAAAAAATAAATAAAATCCAGATTTGGAAGCCAGTAATTATTCACACTTTTTATATTTTTTATATTTTTTTATTTTTTGCAAGTTTCCATGGTAATTTAAAAAAAATTTATTATAAAAAAATATTTTGAATAAAATGAAGACAACTGCTGGCTATAGAGTCATACACAGAGTCTCAAAGAACACTTGTAGTCACTGCAGATGTTTCTTCCATGATAGCTTCACCGGGAAACCATACTTTCTTGTTTGCCGTGAAAACAGGAAAAACTCAAAACAAATGGGGCCAGTTGAAGTCATGGATAACTTTCCGTATGGCGCCACCACTTTTGCACTCATTTTTACAAAAAGGGATATATCAATCAGGTAAATTAGATACTATATTATTTTATTTCGAATGAAAAAGTGGTGGCGCCATACGGAAACTTTTCCATAAAAGGACACGGGAAAAGAGACGGGCAGATAGTCATAATCGTAGGAGGTCCTGTTTTCGAGGTGTCCCTAATATCGTGGCAAATCTTTTACCTCTCTGTGCGCGATGTAAATAGTCCCTAGATAAAAATTGTGTGGTTTTATTTGCCAAGCAAAGAGTCTCCTCTTCTTTGACCAAAACTTAGAAACACGTAATGCTCCACTGGTCATTTGCACTTGTAAATGCAAAAAAGTTGGTATTTTAGGTATTTCTACAAGGTACAAAAATATGTCATAATGTTGAGGCCATAAAAAAATATTTGCCCACTGAAAAAGTTTCATCAAACACTATTTCAATTCACAATTCATGGTGATCAAAATCATGTGACTGAATGTTTTGCTGAGCATTCTTAAAGAAAAATACAGAGGCTTAAAGAAGCCATGTGCCTTATATCATTTTCTCTAATATTTTTTGAGATTTTTATTTTGTAACCCTTGTATCAATACTATTATTTATATTAAAATTTAAACATCAGCTTGTTTATTCAATTATCACTGTTTTAATACGCTTTATTATAAATATTAAGAAAAAAAGTAGAAAAAAAATAAATAGAAATCAGATTTTGAAGCCAGTAATTATTCACACTTTTTATTTTTGTTTTATTTTTTTAAATTTTTTGCAAGTTACCATGGTAATTTTAAAAATTTAATAAAAAAATATTTTGAATAAAATGAAGGCAACTGCTGGCTATACAGTCATACACAGAGTCTCAAAGAACACTTGTAGTCACTGCAGATGTTTCTTCCATGTATGGCTTCAAGAAAAAAAGTAGAAAAAAAATAAATAGAAATCAGATTTTGAAGCCAGTAATTATTCACACTTTTTATTTTTGTTTTATTTTTTTAAATTTTTTGCAAGTTACCATGGTAATTTTAAAAATTTAATAAAAAAATATTTTGAATAAAATGAAGGCAACTGCTGGCTATACAGTCATACACAGAGTCTCAAAGAACACTTGTAGTCACTGCAGATGTTTCTTCCATGTATGGCTTCACCGGGAAACCATACTTTCTTGTTTGCCGTGAAAATAGGAAAAACTCAAAACAAATGGGGCCAGTTGAAGTCATCCAAGATCGGTGTGTGGTGTGAACATTTCAATGTCCATCAAGTTTTAATATATGTTTGCATACTTCGTATTAACAAATGAAGATAATTAGGGCATCGGTTGATATATTGCATCATTATTTTTTTCCCAATTCAAAGAAAAAGGCATTATAGCGTGATAACTGGTAAGCAGAGGATATACTTACTTCAGTCATGGAATCCAAGCCGAGATGTTATTTTATTAGGGTATTGCGGAGGCGCTCTATGTGATCTTCTTACCCCTAGTGTATACTACTACTACCAAGTACTTATTGTTGTTTTCCCAGTGGCTGCATGCTTAGCCTTTAGGCGCACGCGGCACACCGGATAGCACGCACAACCCCAAAAATGTAACGCACGAAAAAAGATTATCACCGCGAGCGGCGTGCTATCCGGTGTGCCGCGTGCGCCTTGACTAAAGGCTACTGCATGCTGCGCTCTACGTCCTACGTGCAAAGTTACCAAAGTTCACAAACGTACACGGCCCCTTACTGTCGTTTAATAATTTCGCTCGTCCCCACCGTTGCAATCGTCCTTACATAAACAGCTGGAGTCGCTGATCCGTGCACGAGGTTGGATGGACAGACAGGTTCCTAACCCCTCGAAAAGTGTCGGCGCTACACGATTTGCTGTACATCAATTTGCAATTTTTAACAAATTTTTGACTTACGTTGAGAGTCAGAAATTCAGATCCGGCCGACTTAAACAGTAAGACAATGGCGACAAAGTTAAGGTAGGCGTGCCTATCGTTAATTTAACAATAGGAAGAAAAAAAACCGTATCTTCAGTTCAGTTCAGTTCATTTAATGATTTTTTTCCAGAGTTAGACTTAGAGTATTCACAAGTTTTATAGGCCTAACACATACACTACAGACATAAGTTCATAAATAATAGAACTTGAAGAAGGTTAGTTGCGATAACTTAACCCTCCTCCCGACGGCCGCTAGGCCGGAGTGTTACGAGATAGGTTCGAGCGAAAACGGTTAATTTGGTCCAACGCGTACAATTTCGACAGCTAGTCACCAGATTTTCCCCATTTTTACCACTTTCAAAAATCATGACACAAATTCTGAGGGTACGAACTTAATCCGCAATGAATGTCTAATGCAGCCTGCTATATTAATAGAAAAATAATACTCAAAACAACATTTAAAATTTAGGAAATATTTCGAAGAAAAATGGACCAAAACTTACCAGATCCCGGAGCAAACTCCAAGGTTCATATTTTGAACCTGTCGCATTGCTTTGGGATAACTTTCCGTATGGCGCCACCACTTTTTCACCTTTTTTTACAAAACGGGATAGCTCATTGAGGTAAATTAGATACTATATTATTTGATATCGAGTGAAAAAGTGGTGGCGCCATACGGAAACTTTTCCATGCTTTGCAAACGCATTATTTTGTTGTTGGGCTAAACCATTCTGTAAAAAGGGTGTTACAATGTTGCAGTGCGTGTGCGCGCTGTCCGTTTGCATTGCACGCCGTTCACTCATAATGTAGCCCCACTTGTGTGGCCAAGGATAGCTGATCCTTGGCCACACAACTCCTAATTGTAATGGTGCGCATTATACATTGCGGATTAAGAATTTGTGTCATGATTTTTGAAAGTGGTAAAAATGGGGAAAATCTGGTGACTAGCTGTCGAAATTGTACGTGTTGGACCAGATTAACCGTTTTCGCTCGAACCTATCTCGTAACCCTCCGGCCTGGCAGCCATCGGGAGGAGGGTTACGTTATCGCAACTAGAAGAAGGTTAGTTGCGATTAGGCCTGGGCGAATTATTCGAATATCCGGTTAATGGCGAATAGGTTTTCCTATCCGTAACCGCGAATCCTTTTTTTTTTCTAACCGGATATCCGCATAGGGCGCGAATAGCTATTTATAAACCGGATAGTTCTGTAATTACAACCAAGTAACTGGATATTCTTTAATATCCGAATATCCGCGGACGTCGGGCGACAACTGATATGAATGTTTTGTCTGAATCCTTATGAAACTTCTATTAAGACAGCATAAAACAGCATAAACTAAGTATTTAACTATGCTCACCTCCGTGAAGAGATAAAACAATGACATTTCTGACGTAATTAGTTCAAAGATTACAAAAGTTTTCCTTCACGTAGAGTCAATCACGATCAAAAGAAAAAGCAAATCGCCATCTTTAAATTAGATCCGGTCATTTTTATGAATGAACCGAGTGACACTGTCTAAAACTAATATCAATCCGCCCATAAGATCTCATTCACAAACGAACAGCGCCCTCTAGCGGCAAAATAAAATTATTTTTTATTTTTTTATTTATTTAATAGCGCCCTCTAGCGGCGAAAAAAACTATTCGAATATCCGGTTAATTTCGGATAGTTGGCCGGCGGTATCCGAATAACAAAATTTCACTATTCGCCCAGCACTAGTTGCGATAACGTAACCCTCCTCCCAGCGGCCGTTGGGAGGAGGGTTACGTTGTCGCAACTAGAAGAAGGTAAGGTGTTGGAAATTGACTGATATCCTCAATTATGCCTTTTTCTTTGAATTGGGAAAAAAAAAATGATGCCATATATCAACCGATGCCCTAATTATCTTCATTTGTTAAAGG
The DNA here is from genome assembly GCF_032118995.1 of Asterias amurensis. Lineage (NCBI taxonomy): Eukaryota > Metazoa > Echinodermata > Asteroidea > Forcipulatida > Asteriidae > Asterias > Asterias amurensis. The sequence continues at coordinate 482,920 of NC_092666.1, forward strand.
AACACGTTGCCCTGGATCGGTCGAGTTGGTCATTGAAAAGCATTTGTTATAATATGCATACGGGTAGAAAGATGCTGTAAAAGGAGAATACAATGATCCACACAAACATGCCTCGAAATTGCACGGTTTTCCTTTTACCTCGTCGGCTAACACGGTCGGCCATTTATGGGAGTCAAAATTTTGACCCCCATAAATGGCCGACCGTGTTCGTTCTCACAGTAAAAGGAAAACCACGCAATTTCGAGGCAAACTTGTGTGGATCATTGTATTCTACTTTTAAATTACCTTTCCAACCATATGCATTTTATAACAAACGGTTACAAACGCTTTTTTATAGACCAACTCGTCCGATCCAAGGCAACGTGTTCCTTTAATATATGAAGTATGCAAACATACCCAACCATGTCATGTGTTTTCAGTAGGGTAACAGGAAAATTGTTCAAAATCAAAAACTGATTTTTTTTTCTTCAAATCATCTATCCAATTTTTTAACAATAACACTTACACTTCTCCGTCTAGAAATTATAAGGCTCCCCTGTGAGCCTTATAGGGGTCTCATATTTAGGGCCTTTCTTAATGCTATATGTTTTTCAAATCAGCGTTGATGGGTGACAGTTTTACGACCGTTAGCCAGCCAGAAGTCAGAACTGTAGTTTCCTGTGTACTGTACACCTAAAGCTTTCCCCACCCCACTCAATATACATTCATAATGCTTGCATTTCCTTTTTGTTGAGTGAAATTAAAAAACATCGTCAAAAAATACAATTTTCTGCTCGGTACTTACTGTTGTTTTCCTGCCGCATCGCACGTTTTTTGGCGTCTCAATAATTCTCAATGCTTTATCTTTTGGTCACTCGACCGCCAAGCGCTGTACACCAGCCTACTCGCCGAACTGCCAAGCCACCACCGAGTTGGACTAAACCATTCTGTGAAAGGGGTGTTACAAACCCGTGTGGCAGTGCGTGCGCTGTTTGTTTACAGTAATACCCGCTGTTCACGCATAAAGCGCCCACGCACTTCCTCCGCACGGGTTTGTAACACCCCTCTCACAGAATGGTTTAGTCTGACTCGGCCGCGGCTCGGCAGTTCGTCGATCTACATGTAGTAGGCTGCATAATGAGAAGGCAAAGGACGTGCGATGCAGCAGAAAAAACAACAGTAAAGCCCGTTTCACACGAGCTTTCTAAACCATGGTCGTTGGGAGCGAAATCACATTCCCGTTGTATAATCACAAATTTGCGTCGTGTGAAATGAATCCGTGCGATGAAATCACCAAGGACCCGCGTAATAAACAACCGGGATCAAGACCTCCTCCAAAAAATCGCAACCCTGTTTAGAATCGCCGGATCACTCGTGTGAAACGACACACAGTAGATTACAAAGGTCCTCGGTGATCGCACAACGATCATGCATGCACAAACCATGGGGTTGCACTTCATGGTGTGTTGAAATTTTGGTTTTACGTTGCGAGAGACAGTCCGCCTTTAAAAGTGCTTATGCATGCACGACATTGGAGCAACGTCATATGTTTTCACACCTTTCATTGGTTGGTATTTTATTGAATATTCCGAAGCTAGTATGGCGTGCAAAATAAATCAAAAATATTATTCAATTACTACTTAACAAATTTAAGGACCGGGACCGCAACATAGCGCACCGCGCATGCGCGCCACCGAAAATCGGGCTTCGTTTTTTCTCACGCACTCTTCCGTGTTTCAGATAGCGCTATTCGATTTGACTGTATCGCTGTGCATGCTGGGTAGTTTCACTTGACAGCTGACTCCATGTGCTGTTGACATCGTAGCGTCGGGTTTATAAAAAAAAATCATTGAATTCAACCGAACTTTGGCCGTATTTTCGAACAAAGTTGGAGGTGGGTAACTCAAAACTGAATTTTCGGGTAGAAGGGTAGGGGGAGGCTCAAAAACGATGCTGGAAATGGAAAGATCGGCACCGAATTAACTTAGAAACTTGTGAGACCGAGTGGAAATTTGCAGCGCTAAGAAGCGATTTTCATTTTTATAACCGATCTTTCAGAACGGTATTGAGTTGACCGATTTTGGGGGCCTTATATTTGACAACGTCTCACATGATTTTTATAAAATATAGGTTGCCTTTTAGTTTCATAAACTAACTAAGGGTTTCAGGATGTGTAAAACGGTCCTCTGCCTCTGTTGTTTAAATTACAGTAAATTATTTAGCTAATTAAAATATTTGTTATATTAATGATAATATTTTTTTTATTTTTTTTTTTTTACTTTTTATTCTGTGGTTAATCATGGGAGTACATTTTGATTTTGGTTGAAAAACCTTGGTCAAAAATGTACTTTCCATGTTTTAACTGTTTTCTGTGCGCCGAGGGAGGGGAACCTACATGTATGGCCAATTTTTTTGTAGTTCTAAGTTGTAAAATGCCACATTGGTGCCTACAGTGTACAGACAGTTGCATGAATCATGTCAATGGACAATACATAAGTTGTAGGGACCGCAACAAAGACTACGTTATTTCCTTCCTTGGCGTTATATCCTGACCTACGGACATTGCCGAGTATCACGTAGAAGTAGAAGTTCAAACAGGTGGAGGGATATTTTAATTCAGAAGCAAGTACTAATAAGAAATTAATTGGAACTATAAAAATTTTAAAAAGTTAGGTTTAGTCGAGAAGTTCTGCACCAATTCATGGAAGGCTCCAAAAAAAGAGTCAACAAACAAATGACTGAAGTCTCATATTTTTAAACTTAGTAATACAGCAAAGAGTGTCGCTGAGTCTTTGTGTGTTCGGAAGACCCCAAATAACGATATATTATTAATTCCCCTTTTAGTTGGCAAGAAATTCAAACATATTTGGACAACTTAAGATTGGGACCAAGCTTACATTGAAACTGCCATAAGCCAAATGCCAGGAGTTCCCTGATCATGGTCTAATATTCAGTACGAGAATGATCCAACGGTACCCTGCGCTTGGTTGATGACTATAATTGACCAGCCATTTTGTTTACTACTCTGGCATGATATTTATTTTCATGCTCATATTTAGCTATTACACAGCATCAACATTATAATAATTGAGATTGGGGATGCATACAAATGGCAAATCATTGCAAAATGCGGTAGTCATTTGGTAGTTTATCGGACCTAATCATAGCCATTTGAATTTGTTTACTACTTTATTTACAGCTTTCAATCATATAATATACTTTATTAAAAGATGTTAAACCATGTCATCAATTGTTGATGCCATATTATTCATAATGTCAGGTTTGAAAGGACAATTCACCTCTAACATTGGGATCAAATTCTGTGCTCTTCGGACGTATACTTTGAGATTTATAGTCATTTTATTTTGTTTACTACTTTGTTTACTGTTTCTGATCATGTCAATCTTTACTGTTAAAGAGAGGAAAACCAATTAAACATGTTATTTATAGACCAAAGAACAAAATAAGATACATACAATTGTGTCAATATTCAGTTTAATAACATGTTTTCACAGTGTAATACAAATGACAGTCGCATACTGTGTTTTAAAATGTTGATTTTTCTGCATTAACAAATAACTTGTTTATTGTTGTTACCATGACAACAATTGTATATATGCCACAAAGTTTATTATTGTCTTATTGCAAAGGATAACTCATCAGCAACATCTGTAAACAAATTGGTGGTCTTCGGACTTGTACTTCAAGATCTATAGCTGTTTCAATTTGTTTACTACTTTGTTTACTGCTTCCATTCCTGTAACATACACCAAAACAAAAGATGTAAACAAATAAAACAAGTAGTATAAAGAAAATAAAGAATAGTGAGTTGATTATTTTGTGTGTGAATACAATTCAAGACATGTACAAACAACTTTAGAATGTTTAAATATGGATACTTACCCTGAAACATGATTAATTACGCAAAATTTCCCAATAAACAAACAACATGTTTATCGTTGTTTCCATGACAACGAGAAGAACAATTCAGAGTGTTCTTTGAGGCTCTGTGTATGACTCTATAGCAGTTGTCTTCATTTTATTCAAAATATTTTTTTATTAAATTTTAAAAATTACCATGGTAACTTGCACACAGAAAAAAAAAATAATAATAATAATAATAATTATAAAAAGTGTGAATAATTACTGGCTTTCAAATCTGATTTTTTTTAATTTATTATATTAATTTTTGTTTAATATTTATAATATAGCGTATAAATAAACAATGATAATTGAATCAACAAGCTGGTGTTTAAATTTTAATATTAATAATAATATTGATATGAGGGTTAAAAAATTAAAATCTCCAAAAATATTAGAAAATGACATAAGGCACATGGGCAATTCCAAGCAAACATGGACATTAACTTTTTTGACACACTCTACCATTTTGTACAAATTCAGCTCATATTTGCACAAGCTGTGAACGGACCCTAAAAAGTGAGCACATTAAGGTGATTTCTTCAAAGTTAAATATTTTCCCACACAAAGGTTCTTCTAGCAAAACTTTAATAGTTGTGATTAGCAGAAGGTACAACTATTTAAAATCTAGAATGAATTTTAATTTGTGTTTCTCATTTAAGCAATATGTGAGTGTAGTTGTTTGGGCTTCAACAGGGTGTAATGCGACTGACCAAGAGATGAAGTTATTTCAATTCCACGAAAAATCCACTGACTATCTTCATGGCAATTCAAAATGTGCTTCTACCCTTATTACCAAGTCTGAAATGAGTAAAGAAATCAACACTCTAGTTGGTGTATTTTAGTAACGAGTCATCAAAAAGTGTAATGCGACTAACCGGTAATGCGACTAACCATGCAATGTAATGCGACTAACCAAATCTTTTTTCAAGAGGAGGACACTAAGAGGTCAGCAAAGCTGGATATCTTGGTTAAGACTTACTAGAGGACAATATTACATGAAATAAGAGATCTGGGGCTCTGCAGATGCCACTCATGCCCTACCCACAATGCATTTTTCCAAAGCACATGCTGAAAACTATAACATGTGTTGTAAGCATAGAGTTATATATAATAACTAGAGGGCGCACTGGCCTATATACGCGCCCCAGCATGCGCACAGGCGGCCATTTTCTAAGTTGACAAAACTGGCATCTCACAGCGTGTGTTTGTGCGGCCATTTTGTAAGTTGAACAAACAACATCGCGTGAGCGTTCAATAAAAAAAACCTCAAACATGTATTTCATATTCAACGCGCGTGCAGAATGACGCGCTTGTCATCTTGCGGTCCCGTGGCGTTTGTGCACGAAGCATCACTCGTGCGCCCTCTAGTTCTTATATATAACTCTATGGTTGTAAGTCACTTTTAAATCTGCAATTTTATTTTTGTTCATCTACATAGTCGGCAAGATATTTAACATTTTATGTTAAATTTTATGTTAAATGCATAACTCTGAAAATAAAGTAAAATGAGAAATAATAATATTTCAGAAAAATGTAAATTTGCTTCTCTTAAAATACACATTTCAGCCTTGTTTCTATGATTTTTAAGAGAAAAGGCGTTATTTTTTCAGAAAAAAACAAGTGAAATTAATTTATTTTATTTGTTGATAAGGAATGAACCCAATTTTGCCGAACAAAACTCAGTTTGGGCTGCATTGGGCTTGGCTTAAGTGACCGGACAAACTGTAATGCGACTGACCGTAATGCGACTGACCATGGTTTTGCCATGTAAACCTTAAAGTTCAAGTGGCTGACTATTTATAAGTATCCTGTTACATACTAAATGTACAATGTATAAGAGTTGTGTGTTAAATGTAGTAAAACTTTTGCAAGTTTTTTAGTTTGAGGAAACTTTTGAATTGAGACAAGTGTATTTTTTACCATGTCCTTTTTGTGTAATGCGACTGACTGCTTTTTACAAAGCTATAACATCCAGAGTACAAAGCCCACAACATTTCTAATATCATCACTTCAAAGCCTTGGGTGTCAAGTACAAATCAGTCTATAAACTTAGTGGAAATAATATCTCACATAGAACTACTAGCACCAAGATCAAGAAATGACACAGAAAAGTGTAATGCGACTGACCATGGAATCGCCCACATAGCTTCTTTAAGCCTCTGTATTTTTTTTCCAGAATGCTCCGCAAAATATTCAGTCACATGATTTGATCATCATGAATTGTGAATTGAAATAGTGTTTGATGAAACTTTTTTGGTGGGCAAATATTTTTATATGGCCTCGACATTATGACATATTTTTGTACCTTGTAGAAATGCCTAAAATACCAAACTTTTTGCATTTACAAGTGCAAATAACCAGTGGAGCCTTACGTGTTTCTAAGTTTTGGTCAAGGGAGAGGAGACTCTTGCTTGGCATATAAAACCACACAATTTTTATCTAGGGACTGTTGACATCGCCCACAGAGAGGTAAAAGATTTGCCACGACTTTAGGGACACCTCGAAAACAGGACCTCCCATGAGGCACCCAAGTTGATGATAGTAAATATCCTTGATTTTTAAAGACCGATGTTTAAAGAATAGAGGATCAGTATGAGCAATATAATCTGTAAAATTAATTATGCGCAGAGCCTGTTTTTGGAGACGAAACAATCTATTGATATTATAAATGGACGTACAATTCCCCCAAGCAAGTATACCATAGTTAAGATATGATATCACTAATGTATTAAATACAAAGAATATAAAATCTCGGCAGGAACAAAATGTTTGATTCTGTTATTATGACCCCGATATTTCTACCAATAATTGAACGCAAATAGTCAATGTGGTTTTTCCAGGTTAGACCAGAGTCAATAACCAATCCAAGAAACTTAAAGCAGTCAGTTTTCTTAAAAACAATATCATTAATCAAAACATCTCCCGGAAGTTCACTGGCAGAGTTACTAAACAGCATGTAATTGGTTTTATTAATTTTTAAATAGAGTTTGTTGACTCTAAACCAATTGGAGACTGAGGAAAGCTCTTGATTGACCAATTCAGTCAAAGTATTAATATTACTGTGGGAGATAAACAATTTTGAATAATCTGCGAAAAGAATAAATGATAACTTATTAAAAGATTTGACAAAGTCATTATTTAAATATAAATTAAAAATAGTAATGGCCCTAGATTGGACCCCTGTGGGACGCCACATCTAGAATATTTAGAAGTTGAATTACAACCCCCTATGGTAACATATTGGGTCCTGTCAGAAAGATAACTTCTGAACCACTCCAGGGAAACTCCACGAATGCCATAATGATAAAGCTTATATATAAGTATCTCATGGTCTACTGTATCAAAAGCTTTTGAAAGGTCAAGAAAAATCCCCAGAGTGTGTTCAGAATTATCTTTAGCAGTAGACAATTTTATCTATAAAGTCGAGAATTGCATGGGTAGTAGAGTGTCTACTGCGAAAACCAAATTGTGAACTAGTCAAAATATCAAATTTATTTAAGAAATTAATAGTATGTACATAAACACATTTTTCAAATATTTTAGACAGACAGCTCAAGATGGAGATAGGTCTATAATTATTCACACAGTTAGCATCGCCACTTTTAAAAACTGGAATGACTTTAGCAATTTTTAATTGACCATGTTGACTAGGCACAATACCTTTTAAAAGAGACATGTTAATAATATGTGCGAGTGGTTAACAAATAGCAGAAATAGAACTCTTAATGACAGAGATGTTGATACAGTCGTCCAGAGCTTTTTTTGTTATGTCAGTTATTAACAATGTATGTTATCTCGTTTTCATCCAAAAGTTAAAAAGAAGGAATTCGGATTTGGCTGTTTAAGAAAATCAATAAAAGAGTCTTGGTTGTTGGGAATATTTTTAGCAAGATCAGAACCTATTAGCAAAATAATCATTAAAACAACTAGCAATTTGGTTGGGATTATTAACCAGCTTCCCATCATGCAGAATGCTGCTAATAGTATGAGAAGACATTTTGTTATTCAACACTGAATTAATAACCTTCCAGGTATTACGTATGTTGTTCTTTTCCTGATCAAACTGGTGAATATAATACTGTTTTTTAGAGGTGCGCAATAAACCAGTAAGAATATTTTTATATCTGGTGTACCTAATTTTACATGAATCTTACCCCCACTATTCCATTCGTTTCGAAATAGTATCATCCACTGTCCTGTTGTCGAGGTTATTAGTGGCTTTTTCTTTGAATTGGAAAAAAAATAATGATTCCTTTCCTCCTGCTCCTCCGTACGTGAGTACTTCCTCCGATGACTGCTCTTTTTTTCCGACATCTCTATGTTCCGACACCCCTATGTTCCGACACCCCTATGTTCCGACACCCCTATGTTCCGACACCCCTATATTCCGACAACTCAACCTATATTCCGACACCCCTATATTCCGACACCCCTATGTTCCGACACCCCTATGTTCCGACACCCTTATGTTCCGACACCACTATGTTCCGACACCCCTATGTGCCGACACCCCTATATTCCGACACCCCTATGTTCCGACACCCCTGTTCCGACACCCTTATGTTCCGACACCCCTATGTTCTGACACCCCTATATTCCGATAACTCAACCTATATTCCGACAACTCAACCTATATTCCGACACCCCTTTGTTCCGACACCCCTATATTCCGACACCCCTATGTTGTTGTTCCGACACTCTTTTTTAATCTGCTTATATATTCCAATAACTCGGGACCCAAACATGTTCCGACACCCCTATATTCCAACAACCTGCACCAATATATTCTCTTTAAATTTACCAGAAAATAGAAGCGATGTTATAAAAGGAGTATGCACGAAACGATCTTTGGTGTTTGCATGCCATAAGAGCTATCACGCACAGAACTGTCGCGGGATCACAGAGCCATCAGGAAATACATTCCCCATCATGGCTGGTGCCTTTCGGCAAATCACGTGTTGTTAAAAAAGTGACAATCCATTAAAAACCCTCAACCAAACTAAACAAACCCTTATTAACTATTTTCAAAGCCCAGAACATAAAAATGGCGCCGCACTTTCACCGACATGGACGCAGTTTCAGCCTAGACCCGTACCCCAAAGTATTTTGCCATTAAAAGCGTTTACAACAATTTTTTTATTGTGGAATTACACTAACATCGTGTACGTTACTTTATTTTTAACCACTTGACTCTTCGAGGTGATCATGCTTGGTGCCGAGTTTGTTAGTCAATAAAAGGCTGGTGTCGAGTTTGTATGGTGCCGAGATTCTTGATTCTGAGTGGGCGGCGAGTTTGTGAGGTTCCGAGTTTACAGGTGCAGAGTTTGCAAGGTGCCGAAGTGTCCGGTATTCAACGAGAAAGTATGGTTTCCCGTTGAAGTCATGTTGAAGCCATTGTGTACAATCTTCAGCCAGCAGTTGTCTTCATTGTATTCAAAATATTTTTTTAATGACATTAAAAAAATCACCATGGTAATTTACAAAAAGAAATTAAAACTTAAAAGTTAAAGAAAAAGTGTGAATAATTATTGGCTTTCAAATCTGAATTTTATTTAGTTGCGATAACAAAACCCTCCTCCTGTCGGGAGGAGGGTTATGGCAACTAAATTTTATTTAGTTTTTTATTTAGTTTTTAAATATTTTTGTTCATTTATAAAGCAGATAAATAAACAGCGATAATTGAATCACCCAGCCGATGTTTAAATTTTAAGATTATAATAATATTGATATGAGGGTGTAAAAAATACTCTCCAAATATATTAATAAAAATTATACAAGGCACATGGCTTCTTTAGGCGTCTGTATTATTTTTCCAGAATGCTCTGACAGCAGAATATTCATTGACATGATTTGATCAAAGTGAATTCTGAATTGAACTAGTGTTTGATGAACCTTTTTCGGTGGTCAAATTTTTTCATATGGCCCCAACATTATGACATACCTTTTGTACCTTGTAGAAATGCCTAAGTGCAACTAACCAGTGGAGCCTTGCGTGTTTCTTAGTTTTGGTGAAGGGAGAGGAGACTCTTTGCTTGGGAAGTCAAACCACTTTAGAACATTTTATCTAGGGACTGTTTACATCGTGCAGAGAGGTAAAATATTTGCCAAAATTTTAGGGACACCTTGAAAAACACCTTTAATTTTTGAGAAAACATTTTAAATACATTATCAATTCTCGATAGCGAGAATTACGGATTTATAGTAAACACATGTCATGACACGGCGAAACGCGTGGAAACAAGAGTGGGTTTTCCCGTTATTTTCTCCCGACTCCGATGACTGATTGAGCCTAAATTTTCACAGGTTTGTTATTTTATATATATAAGTTGTGATACATGAGTGTGGGACTTGGACAGTACTGTTTATCAAAAGTGTATAATGGCTTTAAAGACAGTGGGCACTATTGGTAATTGCCAAAGACCAGTCTTCTCGCTTGCTGTATCTCAACGTATGCATGAAATAATAAACCTGGGTCATTCCATGTCAAATCACCCCAAAAAAGGCAATTTTAAACCCTACCCTCTTCAAATTTGCTCAAATTTGGTTTATGGGGTAATCAGGGCTCAACAAGCTCAAATTTCAAATTTCACCTCCATCCGATAAACGGTTTTCGCGATACGACATGCTCTTTCTCGTTGACTTCGGTCAAAATGCGCCTGACCTCCGATATTCAAATGACCATAAATCATTAACCATTGGGTCAAATTAGTTGAAACTGGTGTCTTTGATTTTGCTTGGGGACCATAGCCTTGCTTGATACATGTACACACTTTGCATAGGAATAGTCAAGTAGGGCAACTTTGAGTGGAGCTTGAAAGCAAGCCCAAAGTATTATATCTTTAGTTTGTCTATATTGTGGAGAAAACATATTAAAGGGTAAATTTTCACCGAAGTTCGTTGCCGAATCAAGTGATCCACAAAGTCACATTCAAGGTCAAAGTAGAGGTCAAAAGGTTAATGCTGACATTCATAACGAGAAAATTTGCCCTGTTTTTGTGACGTGTTTTCTTCCTTTTTGAAGCAATTTTTTACGAACAAATTTCTCTTTTTTAAATTTGAGTTGCATAGATTTTTTTTATACAAAACCACAGATATATATGCTCTTCATTTCAATGTACTTCTACATTATTTCTGTCAATACTGTTCAGATAAGGCTGAGAAAGACTGAATTTCAGAAGCCCTTTGGACTAATTATATATTCAAACCGAGGTCACGCATATTCGAGGTCACGCATGAAAAATCACGCCAACTGACGCAGATAAATCACAAAGGAAACTTATTATATCAAGTGACCTGCGGGTAGACTGCAGGAAGTCCAGGCTTTTTTACTTCTTATGTAAACATGTGATGTCACAGGTCACTTGTCCATAGATACATTATGGTCAGTTACATAATGACGCAATAAACATAACCCATTGTGTTTTAAGGTCATTGTTCAAACCATGGACAAACCAACTTTGCTATCCTCTGTATCCCCCTGTGCATTATTGTGCTCTTGTGGCTAGTGACAACAGCAACAACAAAAACTTGCCAAATTTGCTGTGTAATGTAAGGTTTGATTGGGGACTGTTGCTGACATTCATAACGGCTGTTTCTCACGGATCCGATTGGTTTTGTTTTTCCTTTGTTTTGTTTTTCTTCAGGATGCCCTTTTAGTCAGGTGATGGCCCACTCTTGTTCTTTGATCACATGTCACAGACACTAATAGTGACACGTTGCCTTGGATCAGGCGAGTTGGTCTTTGAAAAGCATTTGAACCGTTTGTTATAAAACGCATGATAATAATAATAACAATATCAAAGTCTTATAGCGCATGTATCTACCAAACAAGGTATTCAAGGCGCTTAGTATAAAACTTTCAGAAAGATAGGTTATTGCAGTGATGAATCCGGAGACCAAATTATTAAGCACCTTAAATAAGGGTTTACAATGTACTACGGTGCATACAGCAGCCACAGCCTGGAAAACCGGGCATACCCCTTCTCTTTTTGATAAGTGCACTGGGTCCTTTTACATGCTTAATGTTACACAACACATGGGACCAACGGCTTAATGTCTCATCCGAAGGACGAAGCAATGATTAAGTGTCTTGGTTAAGGACACAAGTGTCATGGCTTGGACTCGAACCCACACTCTTCTGATCAGAAACACCAGAATTTGAATTTGGTGCTCTTAACTGCTCGGCCACGACACTTCCATGGTTAGAAAGATGTTTTAAAATACAATATAATGATCCACACATGCATCCCTCGAAATTGCACTGTTTTCCTTTTATGTCGCAAACTAACACGGTCGCATATTTTTTTGAGTCAATTTTTTTAGTTTAGCATTTTAATACTGGTCAAGGAAGATCATTCCAATTTCTTGTCCAATGCCAAGTACATAATCTTATTGAAAGAATATACTTTAAAATTATTTGGGGTTTTTTCCAACTAGATTTCCTTTGCAATTGAGAACTGAAAAACTTACATTTCATTGAAAACTTTTCTTTCCACCTACTAAGGTCATTAATGTGGATGGCCTGTGCTTGTTTTAATTGTATTTTCCGAAAGAATTAAAATAAAATAAAATACAATAAAAGGCATTTCTATTGTAAGCTGATCGGCTTGGAATTGGCTAATTGTGACTGCCTTGATTTTTTATTTTATTTTGTTTATGGGGTGGGTGGGTGTATCTCCTATCTGTACCAGGTCAATTAAGCGCTACACAATGAACCTTCCATGCATGTCCATAGGACATATCAATTACACCTTTTAAAGATACAGCGCAAGAATGTTTGCCTCTCATCATGTGAACGTTAGTTCAGGGTCAGTTTGTTAAATGTGCACTATTGTGCTTTTACACTGCTGAAACTAATCTTGCTGTTATTAACTTATTTAAACATTTCAGAAGTCTTTGCTGCAATCAGCTACTGTGGAGAGGGGTTCTGCCTTGCATGACTAGACGGTAGGTCTACATGTACATGTACCTTGTTTGTTTGGGCCTGTTTTTTTCCTTTTTGTTTGTTTGTTGTATTGTTATGTAATGTTTTTAAAGTGATTGTAGACTGTGCAGGTCTTGCATGAATTTTATTTGAACCAGTTTACTCCCACAACCATATTTATAAGGGGGAGTAATACTTACAGTCCTGAATTACAGACTATGGTTCACAGAGGGTTTTTATTTCAAGCCTTGGTTTGGTTTATGAAATTCTTCAATACATGTTCTTTCAATACCACAAAAGAGTTCATCAAAATTAAAACTAAATTAAATGACGACGCATTTCTATTAAAAAAAGGGTTAGTTCAGACACAGTACTAAAGTCGGTTTAACTCATGGTTCAACCCGATCGAGTTTAACATATTGCTTGTTGAATCTGTTACTTCTTATGATCGCAACGTCCCAATGCTCTGTTTTGTTTCCCTTCCCCCTAATATTTTTTTGTTAGGAGTTTTCAGGTAAATTAGAAAACAATTGATGTTGTCAAAACGTAGGAATACCACATTTTGTTATATTGACAGTGTTATTGTGTGAGTAGCTTAATTAAAATCCCATCTTTTCAATGGTTTCCACCAGTGCCAATGGGATTACATGTACAATAATTTTTTCTCATAGTCTAATGATATTGGTTTCTTCTAAATAGCCTGTTATATTGTATATTTCGTGTACCTTTTGTATTATTATTGTATATTTCTAGCTTTAATTTTCCCGTTTGCTTACTTATCATTTATATATATTTTTTGTGAAGCGCTTTTAAAGGAACTTATTTTTAGTATAAAGCGCTATATAAATGTAATCATTATTATTATTATTATTTTATGAAGGAGAAAAAAAGCGAAACAAAAAACAGAGCCCCCAATTGTAAAAAGAACAGGTGAATAAGAATTTTTATATAAAAAAATTATAAAAAATAATGATAAAACAAAGTTCCCTCAAAGCATAACTTTGTCAAACAAAATACTACTTTTATAGTACGTAGTCATAGCCACACGATTAACTATAGCAGTAGTCGCGACTCGACTAAGCAATCGAAATTCTCAATTTTCCATGAGTTGCCTGGGTAACTACATACAGTGAACACCATGTGTGTATCTACTTGCCAGGTAGAGTTTGTTCTAAGAGAACTGTCTTTCTTTGTTCTACTACCGCGGAGTAGATGTTTGGGTGTTCAGGAGACTTCTCAGTTCTGAAAAGAACTGTCCTGCTTATTAATTATTACCTTTGCGGATGGTATTGAAAATAGGCTAGGACTGCTACATTAGCTTATAGGATCGTAATTAACTGTACTACCACGGAGTCAGTTCTTGAATTGGTCTCAACGTTTCAACTAGCTTGCTCTAGTCATTGTCAGGAGACTGAAGAGGTAAGAGAAGAGTGGGCTTATTTATATGGGTTCAGAGTTATTCCAAAAGATATGGTAATGACAGTGTTCCAAAAGATATTATATAGTTATGTTCCAAGCTACGCAGTACTCTGCTACGCTTACGTTCCAAGATACGCTTTCGTTCCTTCAAGTTACGCTACAATATCAAAAGGTATGCTTTCAATCCCGAGTCAAGTTACGCTTACGTTCCAAGATACGCAGCTGGGCAATTCCAAGCAAACACGGACATGACACCAAAAAATCAAGTTTTTGTCACAACTTTCTTTCCACTTAGAAGTAACAAATGAAACCAATTTATTTTTAGTTGTTGACAAGGAATGAACCCAATTTTTCCAAACAAGAACTCAGCTTGGGCGTGGCTACATTGTCTGGAAAACTGTAATGCGACTGACCATGGTTTTGCCATGTATACCTAAAAGTTCAAGTTGCTGACCATTTATAAGTTTCCTGTTGGATACTCATGTATAAGAGTTGTGTGTTACATATAGTAACACTGTCGCAAGCTTTTTGATATAGGAAATTTTTGAATTGTGACAAGTGTGTTTTTTACCATGTCCTTTTTGTGTTATGCGACTGACCGCTTTTTACAAAGCTATAACATCCAGAGTACAAAGCCCACAACATTTCTAATATCAATTCAAAGCATTGGGTGTCACGTACAAATCAGTCTATAAACTTAGTGGAAAGAATATCTCACATAGAACTTCTAGCACCAAGATCGAGAAATGACACTGAAAAGTGTAATGCGACTGACCGTGGAATTGCCCAGCTATGTTTACGTTCCAAGATACCCAGCTACTCTTACGTTCCAAGATAGGGACGTTCCAAAAGATATGGTTACGTTCCACGCTACGCAGCTACTCATGTTACACTTACACTCCAAGATACGCTTACGTACCTTCAAGTTACGCTATAATATCAAAAGGTGCGCTTTCAATCCAGAGTCAAGCTAAGTTTACGTTCCAAGATAAGCAGGCTCTACATTTACGTTCCAAGATAAGTGGCTAGGCTTGCGTTCCAAGATATGCTTACGTTCCAAAAGATGTGGTTACATTCCAAGCTACGCAGCTATACTTTGCTGTGCTGACCTTCCAAGATACGCTTACGTTTCTTCAAGTTACGCTATAATATCAAGAGGCTTGCGTTTCAAGACTCGCAGCTACGCTCATATTTCAAAGTACGTTCTCACAAGGACACTTTAAAATCCAGGCTTAAGATTCCCTTCCCCCAAGATTTAAGAATCTTTCACTGTGAATAATAGGGCCCAGCAGTTTCATCTCTGTTTGGCAGAAAATACTGCTTTATACAAAAAGTCTTTACTATAAAAAAATTTGGTCGGGCACCAGCCACAAGTCCACACATTTTAAATTTTATTAAAATTTGTCTGGTAACGAGTTTCTGCTAAGCAATACTATTTTGTGCTAAGCAAGTTGTTGTGCCACTATGAAGGCATTATGAAATTGGGCCCTGGCACACCAAGAGCATGTAACGCCACGATCGCATTCCAAACTGCAACATGGCTGTGCGGTAGTAGACCTAGTTTATTGGTGCCAGGAATGCTTTATTTACTTGTCACTGTCCCATCATATTCTGGGTTAGTTTCTTCTTGTTCTTTGTGACGATCTTTGGATGAACATGTACGACGAACCATGGAGGTCTACTTCCATCGTCGAAAGATTTGCCTGATCTGTATATTTATGCTTTTTTATAATACATGGATATATACAGACTGCTGCGTCATAGTAAACGTTCCTTTAAACAAAAGCACGAGTCTACTTACAATATTGCGCAACAATGTCAGAAGATTTTGACAGTTGCAACAGCTGGAAACACGTAGACGCTTGCCTTTTACCACTTTTCGCTACACGTAATTATGTGAAATTTTGAAGATTTTTTTATTTACAGCAACCATCTAAAAAAAACATGATTTATGATTCCACACAACTAACTTGCGTTAACGGTAATCCGGTGTGCCCCTTTTAGACCCTTGTGACCCATTTAAGTTTATTGTTCAGTGACGGCAAACAGACCTGCTCTGCGCCAGACGACGATCTAGACCAGCTTTTTTTTAATTTCCTTCTTATTTTTATCATGTTGTAAAAAAAATAAATAAAATCTTTTGACCCACCCACCCACAATTCGAAAAAAAAATTTGAAAGTTATTTTTTTCACATTGACTATGATGAATGGCCCCTAACTTAGTACATGTGTGTACACTGTCTAAACATACCCAGAGTCACAGACTTGACGACTTTCAACTACTATAAATATATTGAAGTGATTTACATAAACAGTCATACAACAAAATAAATTCTTAGATTAAAACCATATTTGTGGCTGCTCATTGGGGCAACTATGGTTAGGTTTCTTCCCTGCTTGGATGAGTGAATAAGGGTTACATACTCAAAATAATTATCTCTTGTTTGTAGGAGGGCTTGGTTCCAGGCTTAAAATCAATAGTCACGACTTTGACACTAGTTGCATTGTCATCCAAAACCCAGTAAAGGGTTCCCAAAGTTTGCGAGACTTGCACAGTCTATTCCCAGATAGCATGTACACGTTGGCATGACATTGGCAAGCATCAACACGGTCGCTGTTGGCATACCATTGTTGTATCGACGTTGGCAAAGGGTGACAAAGTTGCATATCGGTAACAAAACGTTGGTCCGACGTTTGAAGTGTGTCGGCAAAACCCGTTGTTATTGATCAACTGCCAACGAAGTTAAGTTGGATAACAAACGTTGCGCCTACTTTGTTGCGAAGTTGGTGAAATTGATGTCGCTATTAGAAACCATTGCTCTGACGTCAAAATGTTGCCTGCCAAACAGTTGTGAAACCGACCTTCTGACAACAAAGTTATGTCAAATTGCAAACGTTGGCGCGCAGTTGGTGTACTACAAAAGTCAAACGTCAAATCACTGACATTGTTTCGATGGTGGTAAAATTTACGTTGGAAATGAAACGTTGGTTTGACGTCAGATTTATGTTGGCAGTAAAGCTGTAAATATTTGACATTCTCCTAATGGACTTTTGTCGAATCAATGTTGATCCAACATCAGTCTGCTAAACGCTGTATCAACGTAATGTTTTTGACGTAATGTACAACGTTGGATAAAGGTTGCTTTGCGTCGTGATGCTAACAACCTCAAATAATGGTCCAACATCAGTCTGGTAGTTTCAAAAAAGTTTCTTTGACATTGTTCACAATGTTGGATAAAATGTTGTTAATGCGTTGCAAAAATAACAAACTAAAATCAATGATTATCCTTCCAACGGGCAGTTTAACAAATTGTCATGATTGAATCACGTGTCATCAACATGTCATCTTTTATTGGAAAAAAAAATGTCTCGGCGGGAAGTCTTGCACTAATCAAATATGACACAATTTTTGTTCTAAATAAATATTACAGACAAACTTGCTTCCGGGGTAATGCTGGCGACATTCCTGATGAGGTCATGTGACAATCACTGCTTTTCTGTACATGGATTGGCAAAGCAATAGTGGAAAAGCATGGGTTGCTTTCCAATGTGACCATTATCATGGCTCTATCTCGAGGCATTTTTAATTTTAACCTTTTAATTAACAATTGAGTAGTTTTTAGTTTAAAACAGAGTAAAACCATGACTAGAACATCTAGAGATCCTGGTCTACATATATACAAGATATACAGTGTATACAGATGTATAGACCTGGATAGGTTGTAGTCATGTAGTAAGTTACTATGATCTTAGAGTAAATGTAAATTAAATAGCAGTATTTACTAATACTATAATGATAATTACTTGAAATAATTAATTAATTGGTGAATTACTACATTGTGATTGCCACTACGTCGGCATTCCAAGGTTAAAACAATTAGTAAATCCAACTTTTGCCCGCTTGGAACAACGTTATGTTTAGTGGTTGTTCTAACGTCTAGCCAACACGTTTTATCAATAATGGCCCGATGGAAAAACACATGTTGGCAAGTGAGTCGCCAACCAACGTTGCCCCAACCCGGCGAGTATTACATGCCAACGTTGAGCCAACGTGTACATGCTATCTGGGTTACTTATTCAAACTGGTAACACAGTAGTACCTTTCAAGGAAGTGGACACTTTTGGTAATTACTCAAAATATCTATTAGCTTAAAACCCTACTTGGTAACGAGTAATATAAATGTGGAGAGGTTGATATTATAAAACATTGTTAGAAATGGCTCCCTCTGAAGTGGAGTATACAAAATTATGTAGTTTTCGAGAAAGAAGTAATTTTTCACGAATTTTATTTTGAGACCTCAGATTTAGAATTTGAGGCCTTGAAATCAAGCATCTGAAAGCACACAACTTTGTGTGACAAGGGTGTTTTTGTTTCATTATTATCTCGCTACTTTAACGACCGATTGAGCTCAAATTTTCACAGGTTTGTTGTTTTATGTAAATGTTGAGATACACCAAGTGAGAAGACTAGTCTTTGACAACTACCAATAGTGTCCAGTGTCTAAAACTCTTTATTCATAAATACCTCAGACAGTTTCGCTATTTCTATTGGTTGAGAGCGCGTCACATGGGTGTGTATAAACCTTTGTTTATGACCAGTAAAAAGTGTTGAAACATTGGCGTGACACGTGAGCTTGCACCTGTGCTTATAAGACAGTTTCTTTATTCCTATTGGTCGGGAGCAACGGCCTGGACAGTTGTGCCACATCACGCAATACGCGCGATGTGCACAGCATTCCTTTATAAGGAGTTGTTTACCCGAGGGCCTTACCATTTCATACATGTAGCTGGAGGGGTGTTGTGTTGAAAGAAATCATTGAACAATTATAATTTTTGCATTTATTTAACTTTTTGACCAAAAAGTGTTTATGTTTTTTGACAGAAAAGGTATTTATGAATGGGAATCAAAGTGACTGTTTAATCAGTTTTCAACCAGTGGTTTAAACCCGCCGAGGCCTGGTTCATGATAATTTACCTCGACTTCGTCTTGGTAAAATTATCAAGAACCAGGCATCGTTGGGTTTAAACCACTAGTTGAAAACCTCTTGACCACACATTGATTCCTTTAGTATACCTGTTTATAACGCCAACGTGAACAAGGTTGGCATCAATATACTTCGCTCGCGCACCGGAAGTAGTTCCAAGGGCAAGCTTTTAAGACTATCATTTTTGAACGTTTACAGCACCCTCTCATTATATAAACTTTGGACTGCAACTTAAAAACTGAATCTGGGGAAATTAAGTATACGTTCCTTTTATTGCTGAATGGTTTTTTTTATTTGATTGCCTGTTGGTTTTAATTGTTGAATTAAAACAGTCTAGTGAAGGAAACCCTTAAAAGTTTCTTTTCCTGTGTTAAGCACACAGATACTACAACAAGCACAGGTTATTCATTTACAGTCCCAAGATCACATGTATGATTTCAAATGTAACAGAAGCAATTTTGATGGTCTGCTTATAAAAGTTTAAAAAAGTGTAATTATTTTTGTAGAATCCAAGCTTCAAGCTCATGGAGAGAGGAGCAAAAGACATTCTTTGAGAAAAATGACAAGCTGAAGCGCCCAATGTCACCTCATCTTACTATTTACAGGTAAGGAGTATGGTCAAATGTGTACCCTTGAGGAAGATGGAATACTAGCTAGGTTCAAGGAATGGTTAAATCTGGGCATGATGAGCCACCCTGTTACTAGAACAATGGGTCGTCGTATAAATAAAAAGTAGTCAAAACTGACAAATAGCATATACAAGTAAAAGTGTTTAGTACTAGCATCTTTCTATCCCATTTGTTAATAAAACCTGGGTGTTACCATCAGTGATGACCTCAATGACAGCCTGTAAGTCTGAATGCACATAGGCATGAGGAAATGCAAATACCTCCAATCCTCACGTGTCTCTGCAGAGATAAAGGTGTAACTCACAGAGGCATTGATCATGTCCCGTGTCCTGGGCCCAATTTCATAGAGCTGCTAAGCACAAAAATTTGCTTAGCATGAAATTTCTTCCTTGATAAAAAACAGGATTTTACCATCAAAATTTCCATTTGTTGTATATTGCTTTGCACAGGTATTCAGCTGATGTTTGCTCATCCTGAAAATCATGTGGAAATGTTGATGGTAATCCGGTTTTTATCGAGGCAGAAATTTCATGCTAAGCAAACTTTTGTGCTTAGCAGCTCTATGAAATTGGGCCCAGTACTGTGCCAACACCCTCACACTCAAAGCGGTAGACATCCAGCGCATAGACAGCTTTGGCAGATACATGTACATTTGGCACCAGCTATATGGAATGCACTGTTCAGCCTTTGTGACCCTATTTTCCTCTTTTGGTTTTTATGTCCCTGGTTTGAATGTGTATGTACCCTACTCACACACTAACCAAGTAGCATTTGAATTTACAGAAACATACAAATTTACAAGTCAGCCATTTTCAACAGTTTGATAAAGGCCACTCATCTGGGTCCCCAGAATCAAAGCAAAAATTTCTGTTAAATTGCTTAAACGAATTGTCTTTTATTGACCAAAGCATGATTACCAAACATTGGACTAGAGTGGAGAAGGAAAGTGCTATATAAAGAAGATGAGAGCTGATTACGTGCACTACATTTGTCTATTTAGTTTAAACCTTAACTAATATGCGCAACATTCTATTGAAATGCAATCACTTGTTTCAAAAATTACTCCCTCTGATTTTATGAACAATAAGCCTTCATGATTGAGGCATAAATTTATAAAAAAAGAGAAAATTCTTTAAGAGATGTTAAATTTGCATTGGGGATAAAGAAAAATAATTTTGTTTTGTTTTTACCCATACACTGATGTGTGTTAGCACTGTATACTCAGTACTTTCCCGAGTCCTGTGAAAAAATATTACAGGCATGTTACTAGGGTGGGATTTGAACCCACGACCCTTGCAATTCTAGAGCAGTGTCTTACCAACTAGACTATAGCCCGGTAGCTGGACACAGTTCGAATCCTATGTTTTGGCAGCGGGTATCGCACTGACATAAGAAAATTCTTTGTTAATCTAAAATAGCTTGCTTTATTGAAACAAAACCTAAAAGTTTTTTATCCTCAGCAAAAATATAAACAAATTGTTGTAAAAGCTGTGAGAGTTGTGATGTCTCCCCTTGGGTCATAAACATTTATCCTTGGAGGAACATTCTTAAACACTGTTAATTTCTTCAGCTCTGGGCTACCTTGAAATAATAAGCTGTTTCTCCATTTTCTTCAGAGTGGGAGTATGGAAGTAAGTGATAAAAAGAAAATAGTTTATGTTTCTTGTAAAAGTAGATACTTTTGGCTCTTTGGTAAATACTTTGTTTTCCAGTTTTGATTGATATGGATGGATGGATGGATGGATGGATGGTAGTAAACACTTGAAACTATAAAGTCAAAGTAACTACTAGTTTTTAATCATGCGACATCAAGCTTCAAGGATGAAGACAAATCACGAGGGGATAAAACAACATTACTTACTTACAATGAACAATGTATCTCAAGTTAAATCTTACTATTTGACTATTAAACTGAATCCAGTAAAAAAGAGGATTTTCATAGTTTGTAAGGACATAAACTAGGAAAACACCTCAATATCTGTGGGGATAAAAAAAGTGACTTTTCCCGTATCCACATTTTTGTCAGTTATTTCCCAAGGAAATCTTTGTCATAATATTTTGTACTGGAAGAAAAGTTGTGTAGTATTCCTTCAGATTAGAACTAGCTTGTTGTGATCATTGCCCATGCTTCATCATGCTCCTACAACATGCAGGATGTTTTCCTTGATATGTTAATCTTTTGGATTGTATATTAAGACTTTATTTGTACATCAATCACCTTTGTGTTACTATTTGTGATTTTGTTTCAGCTTCCCCTTACCTCCATTGCTGTCAGGGTCTCATCGAGCTACTGGACTAGCCATGTTTACTGGTAGGTGTGCATACCATACAAACATTGTATAATGCATAATCTCTCTTTTTCTTTCTTAATTCTTTTGTTTATTTTTTCTTGAATTGTTGAGTAAGATAAATAACTTTTTGGGTTGAGCATAGGAAATTATATCAGGATTTAAACCTTTGACCTCTGGTTCAACATGATGGCGCTCTCCCTATTATGAAACCTTTATTTGGGTGTTCCAGTCAGAAGTCTAACTTAAAGGAACATGTTGCCTTGGATCGGTCGAGTTGGTCTTTGAAAAGCGTTCGTAATCGTTTGTTATAAAATGCATATGGGTAGAAAGATGTTGTAAAAGTAGAATACAATGATCCACCCAAACATGCCTCGAAATTGCACGGTTTTCCTTTTACCTCGTCGACTAACACGGTCGGCCATTTATGGGAGTCAAATTTTGGACTCCCATAAATGGCCGACTGTGTTAGTTCGCACACAGTAAAAGGAAAACCACGTATTTTCAAGGAATATTTGTGTGGATCATTATACTCTACTTTAAAGTATCTTGTAATCATATGCATTTTATAACAAACGGTTACAAACGCTTTTCAAAGACCAACTCGACCGATCCAAGGCAACGTGTTCCTTTTACTACTTCACATTGGTTGACTCCATTTTTTACTTGACTGGCTTCAAGTGGATGTTTTTTTCCTGCCTCTGACAGTTGTTATGAATAGCTATCTGGACATTCCATGGTGTAGTGCTCAGGCGTTCACCTAAAGTACTTCACTTTATGTGCTCAGGCGTTCACCTAAAGTACTTCACTTCATTTCCCCAGTACAAAGAGAGATACATGTAGCTCACACATTCATGCTCTGAGCCTCCCTTTAAAGGCAGTGGACACTATTGGTAGTTTCTCAAAATAGTTGTTAGCACAAAAACCTTACTTGGGAGCTGTTGATATTATAAAACATTGTGAGAAACCGCTCCCTCCGAAGTAGCGTAGTGACACTGGACACTATTGGTTATTGTCAAAGACCAGTCTTCTCACTTGGTGTCTCAACATATGCATACAATTTAAAAAACAGTGAAAATTTGAGCTCAATTGCTCATCAAAGTTGCAAGATTATAATGAAAGAAAATGCACCCTTGTCACACAAAGTTGTTGGCTTTCAGATGCTTGATTTTGAGACCTCAAAAGCTAACTAGGAGGTCTTAAAATCAAATCTAGGGAAAATTACTACGCCACTTCAGAGGGAGCCGTTTCTCACAATGTTTTATACTATAAACTTCTCCCCATTATTTGTTACCAAGTGAGGTGTTATGCTAATAATTATTTTAAGTAATTACCAATAGTGTACACTGCCTTTAACTTGAGGCTAGCGTAAATCACCAATTCCAGACCTTTGCCTTTTTTTAATAAAAATGTGTCATACAAGAATGGGCAGGTTGCCACCATTTGTTACCATTTTATTTGGATCAATGGAAAGTAAGTTTGAGCGTTTTAAGATTCCATCATACCCTGGCAGATTATCGTTCTAGGATTACATACAAGGTTTTATGATTTATGGTATACAAACAAACTTTTTTTTGCAAGATAACAATAAAACTCAAGTGCTAATTATTGCCTTTGTTGATTCAGGGTTTCATTGTGGCAACTAGGCTCTATTTTCAAATTAAAATGATAACTCCAGTAGCTCCAAAAAGTTACTACTGTGCAGGGGCATGGAATCTGTTTACAATACCGGCCCAGAGTGGTTAAACTGTTTTGTAGCCAGGGATCATGCCCAAGATATAACCTTGGAAGTGGCAGTAGCACCCGCAACTGCCCTCAAAGTTTGACAGGGTGTATTTTTACTTCTTAACATGCGATTAAAACACAGCAAACAGCCGTAGATAGAGAGTGATCTCAAGATGACAACAGTTCAAAAAATAGCACACGGTCCCCATTAGAAAAAATAATGCTGTCCACCTTCAAGGGTTCAAAGGTTGGAAGTACTTTTACGATCACCAACATCATCATCATCATCATTCTCTTGATCCATAATGGGGGAAGTAGAGCCGCCCAACCAATGCGTTCTGCTGCTGATTGCCACAGCTGCCCGGTCCGAGACTCAAAGTCTGCTTCCAGTTGGCCCACCCAGGTGCTGCAAGGTCGGCCTCTTGGCCTCAGGCTGGGTAGGGGCAGAATCCTCCCGTGCCTCGATGCTCAGCTTGAGGGCCACATGGGCAGGTGTATCCTCTTGGAACTGTCTGACAGTGCCAAAGAGGGAGTGACATCTCCCGAAGAGGGTCACGTGGATGTCCTCTATGTCGGTGGTCTCCGAGATTGTTGCGTTAGTGATGAAGTCAGACCACCGGACGCCGATAATGCGTCATTGACACCTGAGGCTGAAGGTTTGGAGCCTCCGTGTGTCGTCATCTCGGAGTGTCCATGTCCCTGAGCCGTAGAGTAGGTAGGGGAGGACACAGGTCGTAAATACCTTCAGCTTGGTTGTGAGCTTGAGGCGTTTGTACATCCAGACACGATCTAGTTGGCCAAAGGTGGATGAGGCAAGCCCAAGACGTCTGAGAATGTCGGGGGAGGAGTAGCCTGAGGAATGGATGTCACAGCCGAGATACCTGAACTTCTGTGTGAGTTCGACAGAGTTACCCTCACTGGTGACTGAAGGGGGATGTGGGCCAAGGCTGGTGCAGTTCTGGATCTTGGTTTTGGCCCATGACGTGTGCATCCCCATCATCCCAGCTTCTTCCTCAAATCTTTGGAGCGAGACAGGCCACTGGGCGGGCTCTCCTAGGAACAGTGCAGCATCGTCAGCATAGTCCAGATCTGTGAAGGATGTGTCCCCAACCATTATTCCGAAGTCTGTCTGACAGTGGTTTAAGATCCTGTCGATGGCGCAGCAGAACAAAGTTGGGGCAAGGATGCAGCCCTGGCGAACACCGAAAGTGGTATCGAAGGGGTTGGAAACGTCACTTCCGATATGTACAGTGGATTTACTGCCCACGTGCAGGTCCTGAATCAGCGAGAGCAGTATTGGTTGGACACCGGTCGCTTTCATGGCCTTCCACAGAGCATCGCGATCCACCGAGTCGAAAGCTGCCTTGATGTCAACGTAGGCAACGTGGAGAGGTCTCTCAAATTCACGGTGGAGTTCTGACAGAAGTCGAAGAGCAAGTCGGCATCCAGAGTAGACTGGCCCCTTGTAATACCAGACTGATTGGGTCGTCGGTGACGGGCGAGTATGGGTTCTAAGCGGGAGAGCAGAACAGGGCTGAACTTTCCAGGGACAGACAGTAGAGTTATAAGTCTGTAACTGCTGCACTGGTTTTGATGCCCCTTTCCTTGTTACAGGGAGATAATAATGCCATCCCTCCATTCGGCAGGAACCCTGCCAGAAGACCATATGTTTTGAAAGAGCTTGTGGAGGGCAGCACTGATTGGGGTTGCTGCACATTTGAGCAGCTCAGGAGAAATGCCGTAAGGTCCTGCAGCACGCCCATTGTTTAACGTCCTGATAGCACGACGTACTTCAGCCAAGGTGGGAGCGTCAACGCATGTGTACAAGTAGTGCCTTTTCTGTGTTTGGGATGAACTGTTTTCTCTGTGTGGGACAACCGTATTGGGTGTACCCTACACTCATGTACACAGCAATGGCGACTTTTTGCTTGTTTCACAACAAACTTATGGTTGTGTTTCACACGCATACCGTGATTTGAATGGATTTTACGAAAAGTTTTAGGTGAAAGAATTTTCTGCCAGCATTGGTAATAGAGGCATTCATTTTCATTTCCAAAGGTATTTTTGTACAGTTGAGAAAGCTTCGGTGCACAGTTTTCCACATAAACAATGATTTCAAATTTTGATGATCTCTCAACGCAATTCATAGCTATTAGTAACATCGCGTAATGTTTGTGCACACGTGCATATTCACACCACCACCCGACGCACACAAAACATTTTGACAAATAGTTTTGAAAATTTGAAAAGCTTTGTGTGTTGGGCATGCGAGCTAATGTACGCGAGCTAATGTATTAACAGCGCGTACAATGTTACATGTAGTACACACACCGACCGACGCGCAAAAAAAATTTTTACCAAAGTTTTTGAAAATTTGCAAACTTAGAAAAAATTTGCATGAAACAGTGTCACACTCCCTATACCTGTTAATTTATGTCGCTCTTAACATAAGGGCATTTATGAACAGGAATAAAAGAGTAGTGACACGTTCATGAGCGGCCATTTAAAACCTTGCAGGGCTTGGGCCTTTATCATATGGCCATGACCCTGGCGGTTTTAAACAGCCGTTTAAGAACTCGTCCCCTACTCTTTTATTCCCTTATTTATATGTGCATATAGGTTTGTGAATAATTCTGGTGAAAAATATTGTTGTGACAGTGACTTAACCTGATTTAACCAAGTAAAGTCCAAGTTACATTTTGATGACCCAGCCAGGATATTTTTTAACTTTGTCTACAAAAATGTAGTTGATGTTTGTAGAAACTCACATCATAAATTAGGATTCACTAAATGCAGAGTGTCATTGCAGTAAGTATCATCCACCTGATGTTGTGCAATCAATCAATTAGAATGGACTGACCATGGGCATAAAAACATTTATCACAAAGTCCATTTTTAAAGATTTCCTGTTTTAGAATAATGCAGCTTCAACAGAGAATTAGTATGCAGGGTCCTTATTCATGAAGCCTTCTTAGGCCTTAGTAAGCATTTATGTGTTATTAGTTCGTTCTTAGCGAGTTGCATCATATTCACACAGCACTCGTAACTTCAATCGAGTTGGTAAGGCCTTACTAGTGCTATGTGGGGTGTTATCGGCTTTGTAGTGTTTTATTTGCTTTTCGCGTTAGCATATTTTAAGAGGCTGTATCTCGGAAACGTTATGGAGTATGGAATTAATTTTTGGTGTGTGTTCATTTTAGCCATAGTGGAACAGTTAGACAAAGTTTCATGTAAATCTGAGCTAATTTGACAACTGGTTAATTTCAACCCATAGGTTTGTACAATTAATATTTGGGGGAGGGGGTGTCTGGCAGGCCAAATGCAGCAGACAATTTGTCTGGCGATTTATGTTTTTTACGTAGCATCATGTTAATGACCATTTCCACTTGGTTTCATGTGGTACCTACAATGTTTGATTCAGCCTATTATTTTGCCTCTTTGTTGGGGGTCCATGCGCTCAATGCAGCGGTGGGGGGGGGGGGGGGTCCCCGGCAGACATCCATATCTGACTATGTCAGGTTATCCACTAAATGTTCCGTACTTAAATATTGGTACCTCATTCCTTTAACCAAAGTGCTCTGGGGCGGGTGCCGGTCTATTGTGTCCTTTAAGCGAGACACTTTACCATTGCTTCGTCCTTCGGATGGGATGTTAAGCCGTTGCTCCCATGTGTTATGTAACGCATGTGAAAGAACCCAGTGCACTTATCGAAAAGAGAAGGGGTTCGCCACGGTGTTCCAGTTCCGATCAACAGCAAATTGCGCCACAGCACCTTGTAAAAACATTACATGGCGCTTTCAGGATTAGGTCTCTTAATCAAACAAACACCTACATCTTGCAGGAAATACTGTATGTAACAGCGCCAGGAGTGTCACTGAGTGACGTTCATGTGCGCTATTTAACAAGCCACAACTATTATTATTATGACATAAATGTCCTGTGACTTGATTGATAGTGTCAATTGACATGGTACAGGTATCCACCTTAACATAATAATGTGCTTTACTGTTATCAGGTATAGCAGCTTTTGGTATAGGTGTCAATCTTCTTCCTGGTGATTATACTCAGTCTGTTGAAGTCATCAAAGCCTTACCATATGCATCAGCTCTACTGTTTCTAACCAAGCTCTATATCACATGGCCTTTGTGCTATCATGGCATGAATGGTGTGCGTCATATGGTTAGTATCACAGTTACATACTATTTTAACCTCAAATTTAATCTGAGTAGTAAATACAGCCAGACCACCTTTTTTTTTAAGATCAACTTTTTTATTTACTGGTCTGATTTAATTTGACAATGAACAGTTCTGTGTATTCAGTTGTTACCATTGATCTGAGCAACTTTAAACATACCAGGCTAATCGTACCGTCAAATTTCTAAATATCATTTAAAGTTGGACTGGTTTTTTTTTGTATGTAATCTCCTCAACACTCAATAGACATTATTTACTCGACAAAAGTGTTGCCATTGACTTGATCTTATACAGCAGCAATAGATCAAGGGTGAGAAATTTGTTGTTTGTAGACATGGTTTTATTTAAAATTAAATGCAAAATGAAAAATTAGTTTGCTGTATATGTATGTAAATGAATAAGTTTGTTAAACATGTAAACGAATAAGTTTGTTGTATACAGCTGTGTACATGTACATGTGTATTCATTGGAAGCAACACAACCTAAAAGTTGTCTCGTTTGAGCCCCAACTGTCCATATTAATTACTATTAATTACTGTATCAGCCATGTTTTTCAAGGTTTTAAATTGATGTTTCTTAAGATTGTTGTTTATCTGATAGAAGTCCCTACATGTACAATTTATGTATATAAAGAATTGTTTTGTGTTTGTGTTTGTAGGTATGGGATACTGCCCGTGGACTTGACATGAAGACACTGTATACTACTGGCTATGCTGTGGTGGCTTTATCAATCCTCACTGCACTTGGAATCTCTTTGTTGTAATGGATTTTGTTGTATTTGCTTTTTTTTTCACTAAATGGATTATTATAAATAAACCTTATAAATAGCAATGATTTAAAATGTTTTGAAGTCATGGGAAAATGTTAATGAGAAAATATTGTATTGTTTGACTGAACATTGGCAGCACTTAAATGACATCAAGAAACCCAGCATCATTATTCAACATAGTTGTTATAGGACTGTTCCATAGTGTGCTACCTCCTGGTATTTTAGTCATTAAAGACACTGGACACTATCGGTTATTGTCAAAGATCAGTCTTCTCACTTTGTGTATCTCAACATATGCATACAAAACAAACCTGTGAAATTTTCAGCTCAAAAAGTGCGAGATAATTAATGGTAAAAAAATGTAATTGTGTTTCTTCCGAGGGAGCCGTTTCTCACAATGTTTTATACTATCAACCTCTCCCCATCGCTCATTACCAAGTAAGGTTTGATGCTAATAATTATGTTAAGTAATTACCAATAGTGTCCACTGCCTTTAAACACCAAGTTTTCTCATTTCATTTTATTTGAATTTTCTACTTTGAAGTATGTGGAGTCGTCAGAAATGTGTAAAAAGGAATCTTTGAACCACTCACAACTACAATTATGTCACTGTTTTACCATTTTTGATAACTTTGCAACATCATAGTGTATTCAAACAACTAATTGCATTTGAATTGAAATAGTATTCATAAATACCTAAGACAATTTATCCATTATGATTGGTCGAGAGGGCATCATGAGGGGATGTTTGCACGGATGATATAACACCAGTAAAAAGTGTTGAAACATGGGCCGTACACGCGAGCTTGCACCTGTGCAAGACAATTTCTTCATTCCTATTGGTCGAGAGCAACAGGCCGGGACATTTGTGCCACAGCAATCTCCTTATAAGGAGTTGTTTACCCGAGGGCCTAACCATTTCATAGCTGGAGGGGTGTTGTGTTGCAAGAAATCGTTGAACAATTTGTTGTTCGTATTTATTTTACTTTTTAACCAAAAAGTGTTGAAGTATTTTGACCGAAAAGGTATTTATGAATGGAAATCAAAGTGTGTTGAATCGGTTTTCAACTAGTGGTTTAAACCCGCCGAGGCCTAGTTCTTGATAATTAACCTCGACTTCGTGTCGGTAAATTTATCAAGAACCAGGCCTCGGCGGGTTTAAACCACTAGATGAAAACCTCTTCACCACACATTGATTCCCTTATGATGAACTATGTAGTGTTGTTGCCATTGTTGTACCCTGAGGCGTCAAAGATCAGTCACAGTGCTTCTGTACTGAACACTGTGACAGTTAAAGCAAGAGAGGAACTATAATTACAAACCATGCAGACTAATGGAATAAGAACATTTCAGTGTATCATATGTATTGTCCAAGTAACATGGCCATCTTTTATTGATAACAAGCTTTACTTTTGATCAAGAAATGAATAACAATACTAAGAATACTTATTCTTTAAAGTTATTTTTTGTGATAATCGTTATCTGCAATAAAGAGTGTTTGTTAATAAATGAAAACTGGGCCTAACCAGGTGCATGATACTGTGTACATGTATTGCCACGCAATGTCATGTAATATCCTGAGTCAAATACATGAAAACAGTTTAATATTTCTGGTTTGTACAGCACATCATGTATCCCATTAGTTCAATGCAGTTTGGAAAGCTAATGAAGTTGCAGCAGACATACAGAAAGTAGTTCTGAGCATGCAACAGTTCGGATTACAAAGCTGTACCTGCTAAGTCTCCTGCCACTTTGCCTCCCATTAACAATCGTATGGACCGATCCGACGCACACCGGGCGGGCAAGTGTTTAGCGGCGCCCAGCACTTGCGCGCCTGGATCGGTCTACATGTATATTACAAGATAAGAAAATAAAGATATCTTCTTTTCCTGCGTAAATATTGAAGCTTGTGTTACAGCAATTTCAAAACCATTCCTATCAATTGACAAGCTCAGAAATTCTTTGACAAACGCATCACTACTGATTTTACAGCTACTCTTGTAGCACAAACCTTAATTATTTTTTTAACAACGAGAATTTCCTACAATTAAATATTAGACAACTGATATACTTCTCGACCCAGTAACCTAGTTAAGAAGTTCCAATTGTTTTAACTGTCCTACATGTATCTTCAACGAATTACACTCCCGAATTACCCTTATCATTTGATGTAATACTTCAATTAAAACTAGTAACATCTCTTGCAAATCTGGCTTTGAATATACTATTTGTTTTAAATTTATCTATACAATACTTCTACATGTTTCTTATTCTTCATACATGTAATATAACTTGGGATATTTGATTTCCCTATTTGCTACAAGTAAAAAGTAAAAGTCAATAATATACAATTGGGATATTTTGTTAAAATACTGGACAAGATGTCAGTAAATGCTCTAGATCAAGGATAAAAACTAAGCTGAATAAGACTAAAAGGAATGCACATGCATTTTTAAATGATGCACAGTTCAAATATACATTTCTTTAAAATAGTTATAATATACTATACTTTGCTACAATTCGTCGGTCGTACCATGAACTGACCTGACTCAAATCAAACATTTTTTAAAACACATTATTGACAAACTCAATACTATTAATGTTATCAGCAAGTTTCAGTGCCTAATATGTAATAGTTTGGTAATTACACTAATTAGTAAGAACAACGCATCGCTAGATTTGCCATTTATCTTTTCACAAAGTGACCTACATGTGTGTATCTAGATATGTCGCTTTACCTGTGTCGCTTTACCAGTTTAACTGTGTTTTCGTCATAAAATAATACAATAAAGTTGGTAAGCAGACTCCAAAAGAGCAGTTTGAAAAGTAGTGCAACTTCATTCGTGTTTTTCTCCGAACACAATTTTGAAAACGGTCACCGAGTTAGGTCCGTTCGTGGTATGAACGACGAATTGTTGAAGGTTGCTTGAACATAACTAATTATTTATTAAAATGAAAATTTAAATTAAAATACACAGAGTGTTAAGTTGATGATTAAAGACACTGGACTATATAAGAAATCTATGGCAACTTAATTATGGTTCGATATGAAAGTGACGCTGTACTTTTTATAACACCACTTAGTACATCAGTGGACATTGAACAATAGCAATAGTCTTTGAATCAAACAACGGGGGGGCAGAGAGCAGCTTTTTGTAAGCATGTAATTCACGACAAACCATTGCCACATTAAATCAAGGTAACCCCTGGAAACAAGAGGTGTAGTTTAGTTGCCATGTGAAGCTCTGCTCAAACCTTCAGGGAATGAGATAATACACTGGCTTACTTTTGAAAAAGTAAATTTTACAATAACTTGAGAGGCATTGGCTGCAGTCACTCCAATTGTAACTTGGTTGTATTGCCAAACAGCCAGTCTCCAATAATACCATTAATGATAAAGACAAGTTTAGAGAGTACATGTATGTGTACATAAGGCATACAACTGCATGCTGTGGCTTAGGTTGGATAATCCTAAGCTTTAACACAAGTTACTCGATACATTTGTATCATTTTCTCAATGAACAAATAAAGAGCATTTGGTTTGCTGTAAATGAAAGTGGAAAGATAATGAAAACACAAGTGACATTTAAAGGCTGTAAGAGGCGATGACAACGCATGTAAGCCTACATGGTTATTTTGGGTTGTACCAGTGTCATATCAAGTAGCTTTGTTTAGCATTTTTGTTGACCAACAAGTTAGGATAAAATATTTTATTTGTGCAGGCAAATAGTTTGAATTGTGAAAGCAGAAACAAGAACCACATTCACCAAATCAGCATAATGTTAATTGATTTCCAGCACTGGAGTCTCATGTTTCAACAAGGTTGCTTCGAGTACAAATACATCTCAATAGGATTTTCATGTATCAACTATTTTTAACTGCAGCTATGAACAAAATAAACTGCACTGTACTTCAAGCACTTTTAAGTGACCAGCTTTTTCCTTCTCACGCTTAACTAGACCACTATCGCTTTTCCTTCTGATCTCCCTAAATAAATGCCTGAATAATTGTCCTGTGAAAGAGGACTGATTTCACTATTTGTTTTATTACTGCTACTCTGGTAATAGAAACATTTCCTGCATGGATCAGGATGTCATTAACTCAAATCCCAATGATGATAACATGCACAAATGTCCAAAACATCCATCTATAAATAGGATCCAAAGTGTGCTCTAGGAATGCGACATCCAACTATGGTAATCCAGGACAAAAAGTAACGGCATTAATTAAAGATGCTTTGTCAGATTTTTTGGCCGATTTGACCCCAAAAGGTATTTTGATGGGTGTCGAGAAAGTTACAAGCTTTCATTTGAGCCATTGCGCGAAAAAGTCCGCCAATTATTAGTGAAAGTGAAATAAAGTGCTCAAAATTAGTTTTTGTCGGGATCCCGACAATATAATCACGTGACCATTTCTTATGTGTTTTATAAGAAATGTTTTAAATGTTTGTCATGGTTCCTGACCATTAAAAGTAAAAGTTAAACTTTTTTCCATTACAGCGGGTGATACTCTTTGAAATACCATTCACTCAAAAAAATCTATTTTTCAATGTTTGGGGCAAAAAATCTGACATAGCATGGTGAGTGTTGTTGATCTTAATACAATCTCACTACTGTATTACCTGTCATGACTACAAAACGGCCCGTTTTTCTTTTCTTAGATGGATGTTGCCCTGTTTGGGAAGTATTCCATGTAGCCGGTAGCCTCTTCATATACTTGTCAAGTTTCTGCCCTCTGTAAATCAGTCAGTTACCAGCTGCGTTACACCGGTGTACAATACGAAAGTTTTAAACTCAATCAGCAACTGAAAAGATTGTTTGTAATGCTCTTCTCTATAAATTACCCAACACTGCTGCCCGCCAAACTAGAGACCAACTGGCTCTTTTCAGAGCCACCACTCCTTCAAAAGAGATTTTACCCATGGTTGTACCCGCAAGTTTACTATTAATATTTATATTTATAGTTGCTCTTATTCTCCACACCATGCAAAGCTTCAAACACCATTTACTGCTGCCCGCATTGTCTAAACGTAGATTTACGAATTACCAGGGAAGAAAATGTCTCATGCCTAAATGCATTGACATTAACTAAAACTCACGGCAATAGCTAAATATGCCCGACACGTGACGTATGGACATTGAACAATTATGACTTTGAGATATCCGACGGAATACTACATGCTGCAGTTGTAAAATCACAGACCTCTATGAGCTAGTGGCAGTGGGTTTAGTTTCTGGACCACTGCACCTACTTCCAGTTGCTGCTTGTGTTGGTACCAGTGCCAATGGAGACATACAAGTAGTTGTAGAAGGGTACACAAAGTATGCTTGTTGCTGTGGACCTTGGAATGATGTGATAGGACTGGGCTGACCATGAGATGAAGTTGATCTTGCAAGAGGTGACTTGGCAGGTGGTGTATAATGGAATTTAGTATAGGTACCCTTAGGTGAATGAGACCATTGCGATTTATCCATAGGGGATGAAGGGGGAGGTGGGGTTAGTGTCAGTTTAGCTGTCATGCTGGTGTCTGTGCTCACCATAGATGTTAGGGTTAACCTACTTTTAGCCAAAGTAGCAGCAGTTTTAGCGGTAGGTTTAGTGTTTGTTTGGGAGCGACTATTACTAGCTATTTTGGTTGACTGTGGGCCACCTGGAGACATACATCCTTCTTCAGCATCTTCATCACGGGAATGTTGCATAATCTTTTGCCGTACCTCTCTTATCTTAAGTTGAAGGATTGGCTTTGATGGGAAGATGTCCCGATGCTGTAACTGGAAAGATGTTGTTGCTGCAGCTGAAATAAGATCATAAAAATGTATATAGTTAAGTACACGCCTTAACAATAATTGTCAGAGATAATACTAATAGTAATAATAACAATAATACAAGGTATTTATATAGCGCTCTAACTAACAAAGGAAAGTACCACAGCGGTTTCAAGCAAAGTGAAATCAATTGAACAAGCAAGCAACATTCTCAGCAATGCCGTCTCCATGCTGTGGCCAGACCTGTAAGCAGACTGAAACTTCTGATACAACATATTTGTACAAATCTGATCATTGATATGACTTAAAGCAACCTTAAAATTCAATGAGTTTAGAGAACCGTACTATAGTTCTTGAGATTGTTCACATCCAGCCCGGGCTTCTTTATAATTGGTGAAACTATGGTTTCCTTGAGGTTTGATGGAGAGGAACCTGTTAACGATGGAAACCAGAGCAGAGAGGGGAGTCTCGGTATTCATTTTCAACACCCCCAGCCGTGACACTTAGGTCCTTATGCAAGACAATTAACCAATGCTTCGTCCTTCGGATGGGTCGTAAGGCCGTTGGTCCCGTGTGTTATGTAACGCATGTTAAAAAAAACAAAAAAAACAGTGCAATTATCAAAAAGAGAAGGGGATCACCCCGGTGTTCCTGGCTGTGGCTGCTGTATGCGCCGTAGCACCTTGTAAACCCTTATAAGGTGCTAAATAATTAGGTCTCAGAATTCATCACTGAAATAACCTTTCTTTCTTAAGGTTTCTACATACTCAGCGCCTTGAGTACCTTGTTTGGTAGATACGTGCGCTATATGTATATTAGTATTTAATATTATATTATAATTATGTTAGGAGTGGGTCCAGGGGTTCATCTTTACTTAAGATGAGTTGTTTATCATAGTGATTTGTATTGTGGCACAACACTTTGCTTAGCAGATTGATACTCAGTTCAGATCAATCTCAACTCTTTGTGAAATTGACCCCAGGTCGCACAACTTGCTCAGTGATTTGCTTATGAGTCTGAGGACCTCGTAAGAGAGTTGAGTTTTTAGACTGTGGCTTTCTCCCCTACATGCACACACGTACAGTGAGCAGCAACTGGTTTGGATGAACCATACAACATGGTTGACACAGTCACACACGTGTGCATTTGTTTACTCTGAGCAGGATTTTTCTGACTTGGGATTTTATAAATAAACTTTTTACATGGGAGCTAGAGAAATGCAAGAAATTTCATTTATTTGTTTTTATTCTTAACAAGATACATTGCAACACAATTGAATCCTGTTCATTCTCTGCCGCACTGATACTTTTGTGACTATCAGAGTATGTGACCCTCCCTCTCCAACTGAATGTCATAGGTTCAAATTCATGTCCTTCCTTTTGTTATAAAATTTATTTTTAAGTTGTCTCCTAATTTCGCACACATGTATTATTCTTAATTATATTCTATTTTATTATTGAAATTCTTGGTTGTCTGTATCCATATCCAAAGATCCTTTCAAAGTTTCAAACTTGTGTCTGCCCACTTGTGTCCTAGGATTTAATAATAGTATTGACTTTCATTTGTTATTGTGTTATGTTTTTGGCAATATTTAATTCCGAACATAAAGTACATGTGTTGATGCAACTATTTTTTACATTTCAATTCAATTTCATGACCTTTTCCCCCCTTTCTCATTTATAACATTTCAGGCAGATTTTGGTCTGTTTATTTTATACATTTAACCAAGTCTAGACATTGAAAATGTTTGGATAAACTACAATTTGATGGCTATTGCGTCCTATAACCAGTTGACACTGGATGTTGAGTTTAGCACACCAATGTTACTTCCAGTTGGTAACAGGACTGATGTATCTTAACTGTGTTATTGGTATGTGTATTGATACTTCCAGTTGGTGACAGGACTGATGTATCTTAACTGTGTTATTGGTGTGTGTATTGATACTTCCAGTTGGTAACAGGACTGATGTATCTTAACTGTGTTATTGGTGTGTGTATTGATACTTCCAGTTGGTAACAGGACTGATGTATCTTAACTGTGTTATTGGTGTGTGTATTGATACTTCCAGTTGGTAACAGGACTGATGTATCTTAACTGTGTTATTGGTATGTGTATTGATACTTCCAGTTGGTGACAGGACTGATGTATCTTAACTGTGTTATTGGTGTGTGTATTGATACTTCCAGTTGGTAACAGGACTGATGTATCTTAACTGTGTTATTGGTATGTGTATTGATACTTCTAGTTGGTAACAGGACTGATGTATCTTAACTGTGTTATTGGTGTGTGTATTGATACTTCCAGTTGGTAACAGGACTGATGTATCTTAACTGTGTTATTGGTATGTGTATTGATACTTCCAGTTGGTGACAGGACTGATGTATCTTAACTGTGTTATTGGTGTGTGTATTGATACTTCCAGTTGGTAACAGGACTGATGTATCTTAACTGTGTTATTGGTGTGTGTATTGATACTTCCAGTTGGTGACAGGACTGATGTATCTTAACTGTGTTATTGGTGTGTGTATTGATACTTCCAGTTGGTGACAGGACTGATGTATCTTAACTGTGTTATTGGTGTGTGTATTGATACTTCCAGTTGGTGACAGGACTGATGTATCTTAACTGTGTTATTGGTATGTGTATTGATACTTCCAGTTGGTAACAGGACTGATGTATCTTAACTGTGTTATTGGTGTGTGTATTGATACTTCCAGTTGGTAACAGGACTGATGTATCTTAACTGTGTTATTGGTGTGTGTATTGATACTTCCAGTTGGTAACAGGACAGATGTATCTTAACCGTGTTATTGGTGTGTGTATTGATACTTCCAGTTGGTGACAGGACTGATGTATCTTAA
This sequence comes from Asterias amurensis, assembly GCF_032118995.1. Lineage (NCBI taxonomy): Eukaryota > Metazoa > Echinodermata > Asteroidea > Forcipulatida > Asteriidae > Asterias > Asterias amurensis. The sequence goes on from NC_092666.1 coordinate 520,382, forward strand.
CTGTGTTATTGGTGTGTGTATTGATACTTCCAGTTGGTGACAGGACTGATGTATCTTAACTGTGTTATTGGTGTGTGTATTGATACTTCCAGTTGGTGACAGGACTGATGTATCTTAACTGTGTTATTGGTGTGTGTATTGATACTTCCAGTTGGTGACAGGACTGATGTATCTTAACTGTGTTATTGGTGTGTGTATTGATACTTCCAGTTGGTGACAGGACTGATGTATCTTAACTGTGTTATTGGTGTGTGTATTGATACTTCCAGTTGGTGACAGGACTGATGTATCTTAACTGTGTTATTGGTGTGTGTATTGATACTTCCAGTTGGTGACAGGACTGATGTATCTTAACTGTGTTATTGGTGTGTGTATTGATACTTCCAGTTGGTGACAGGACTGATGTATCTTAACTGTGTTATTGGTATGTGTATTGATACTTCCAGTTGGTAACAGGACTGATGTATCTTAACTGTGTTATTGGTGTGTGTATTGATACTTCCAGTTGGTAACAGGACTGATGTATCTTAACTGTGTTATTGGTGTGTGTATTGATACTTCCAGTTGGTAACAGGACAGATGTATCTTAACCGTGTTATTGGTGTGTGTATTGATACTTCCAGTTGGTGACAGGACTGATGTATCTTAACTGTGTTATTGGTGTGTGTATTGATACTTCCAGTTGGTGACAGGACTGATGTATCTTAACTGTGTTATTGGTGTGTGTATTGATACTTCCAGTTGGTGACAGGACTGATGTATCTTAACTGTGTTATTGGTGTGTGTATTGATACTTCCAGTTGGTGACAGGACTGATGTATCTTAACTGTGTTATTGGTGTGTGTATTGATACTTCCAGTTGGTGACAGGACTGATGTATCTTAACTGTGTTATTGGTGTGTGTATTGATACTTCCAGTTGGTGACAGGACTGATGTATCTTAACTGTGTTATTGGTGTGTGTATTGATACTTCCAGTTGGTGACAGGACTGATGTATCTTAACTGTGTTATTGGTGTGTGTATTGATACTTCCAGTTGGTGACAGGACTGATGTATCTTAACTGTGTTATTGGTGTGTGTATTGATACTTCCAGTTGGTAACAGGACTGATGTATCTTAACTGTGTTATTGGTGTGTGTATTGATACTTCCAGTTGGTGACAGGACTGATGTATCTTAACTGTGTTATTGGTATGTGTATTGATACTTCCAGTTGGTGACAGGACTGATGTATCTTAACTGTGTTATTGGTGTGTGTATTGATACTTCCAGTTGGTGACAGGACTGATGTATCTAAACTGTGTTATTGGTGTGTGTATTGATACTTCCAGTTGGTAACAGGACTGATGTATCTTAACTGTGTTATTGGTGTGTGTATTGATACTTCCAGTTGGTGACAGGACTGATGTATCTTAACTGTGTTATTGGTATGTGTATTGATACTTCCAGTTGGTGACAGGACTGATGTATCTTAACTGTGTTATTGGTGTGTGTATTGATACTTCCAGTTGGTGACAGGACTGATGTATCTTAACTGTGTTATTGGTATGTGTATTGATACTTCCAGTTGGTGACAGGACTGATGTATCTTAACTGTGTTATTGGTATGTGTATTGATACTTCCAGTTGGTGACAGGACTGATGTATCTAAACTGTGTTATTGGTGTGTGTATTGATACTTCCAGTTGGTGACAGGACTGATGTATCTTAACTGTGTTATTGGTGTGTGTATTAATACTTCCAGTTGGTGACAGGACTGATGTATCTAAACTGTGTTATTGGTGTGTGTATTGATACTTCCAGTTGGTGACAGGACTGATGTATCTAAACTGTGTTATTGGTGTGTGTATTGATACTTCCAGTTGGTGACAGGACTGATGTATCTAAACTGTGTTATTGGTGTGTGTATTGATACTTCCAGTTGGTGACAGGACTGATGTATCTTAACTGTGTTATTGGTGTGTGTATTGATACTTCCAGTTGGTGACAGGACTGATGTATCTTAACTGTGTTATTGGTGTGTGTATTGATACTTCCAGTTGGTAACAGGACTGATGTATCTTAACTGTGTTATTGGTGTGTGTATTGATACTTCCAGTTGGTAACAGGACTGATGTATCTTAACTGTGTTATTGGTATGTGTATTGATACTTCCAGTTGGTGACAGGACTGATGTATCTTAACTGTGTTATTGGTGTGTGTATTGATACTTCCAGTTGGTGACAGGACTGATGTATCTTAACTGTGTTATTGGTGTGTGTATTGATACTTCCAGTTGGTGACAGGACTGATGTATCTTAACTGTGTTATTGGTGTGTGTATTGATACTTCCAGTTGGTAACAGGACTGATGTATCTTAACTGTGTTATTGGTATGTGTATTGATACTTCTAGTTGGTAACAGGACTGATGTATCTTAACTGTGTTATTGGTGTGTGTATTGATACTTCCAGTTGGTAACAGGACAGATGTATCTTAACCGTGTTATTGGTGTGTGTATTGATACTTCCAGTTGGTGACAGGACTGATGTATCTTAACTGTGTTATTGGTGTGTGTATTGATACTTCCAGTTGGTAACAGGACAGATGTATCTTAACTGTGTTATTGGTATGTGTATTGATACTTCCAGTTGGTGACAGGACTGATGTATCTTAACTGTGTTATTGGTGTGTGTATTGATACTTCCAGTTGGTGACAGGACAGATGTATCTTAACTGTGTTATTGGTATGTGTATTGATACTTCCAGTTGGTGACAGGACTGATGTATCTTAACTGTGTTATTGGTGTGTGTATTGATACTTCCAGTTGGTGACAGGACTGATGTATCTTAACTGTGTTATTGGTGTGTGTATTGATACTTCCAGTTGGTGACAGGACTGATGTATCTTAACTGTGTTATTGGTATGTGTATTGATACTTCCAGTTGGTGACAGGACTGATGTATCTTAACTGTGTTATTGGTGTGTGTATTGATACTTCCAGTTGGTGACAGGACTGATGTATCTTAACTGTGTTATTGGTGTGTGTATTGATACTTCCAGTTGGTGACAGGACTGATGTATCTTAACTGTGTTATTGGTGTGTGTATTGATACTTCCAGTTGGTGACAGGACTGATGTATCTTAACTGTGTTATTGGTGTGTGTATATCGATGCACATTGCTGGGGGTGTCACTGCAAGGGATTGTTTACATTAAATTGAAACAATATGCTATCATGATGTAATTTGGGAAATACTCGGATATTATTACCCTGAAAAAAGAGGCATGCAATTGAGTCTTCCAGAATAATTTCTTGGGGTAAAATTTAATTTTGTTCTCTACCTACTGTCCTAAACTTTTCAGAGAAAGTTACCTAAAACAAACTATTATTTTTGTAAGGCCTAAGCAACAACAGCCAGCTAATGCTAGAGGGCGCTTTGCAGACGGTATTTTTTGTGTGGATATGGCGAAGCATTATGGAATTTAATACAGAGTTTGTGCCATAAAAAAAACGGCAGCTTGCGCAAATTTCAAAAGAGTCCATCTTTTCAAAGATTGCGTCCAACATTTTTACAAGTATTAGGCACCTTGTCAAAACTATCCCAAGGAAAACACCTTGACAGCAAAACCCACACAAAATTTCCTCCAGCTCCATATTTTGTTTGCTTTCAAATAAATTTATCTTCCAGTCTCAACCTCATTTATAAACAAACGAAGGAGTACTAAACTTAAACAACAACTACATTAGCAATTCTTGAACAATGTTATTGCATTCTTTTTTCGTCAACCATTGAAAGTAGCGTCATGTTTAGAAAAAATGTTTAGGTACCCCACTTTGCTAATCAAAGATAGACGGTCGTAACAAACTGTTATTATGACAAGCGTCACAAGGGCAACGCGCAAAGTTGAAAATTTCAGAACGTTATTTTGCAACGAACAGCATACACGCGCACAAAGTTTAGAATGTAACTTTTACCCAGTCCTAATGTGGAGTGTGACGCATTGACCCTCACAATACGCACTGAGAAATAGAAAAAGGAGTAGGTTATAGCTTTTCAAACCACCCTCCTGTTTATGCATCTGATTGCTGGGTTAGCACATACAGGAAGATAAAACACATTGTGATTCAAACAAAACTGTGTGTGTGTGAATTTTGTTCATGGAAGAAATGTATCTAGTCTTTGAATAGGTTGTTATGCTGTCTTCTTCCATATGTGTGAAGAATTGATTAAAAAACCTTCCCGCTGAAAATAATTTTGTCACAATGTTCGACCTTACGGAGGTCCTTAGTTAGCCAAATGCCAGTGGAAATCGCGGCGGACCAGCTGAAACACTTTGCCTAGTGGTCCGACTGACCAGTCAAAAAGACCTGCAGAGGTAGTACAGAACTATGACTATTTATTTATTATTTCAAGGTTCAAATAAATAGTAAAAACATTCACTCAATTTTATCAAGGTTAGGATAAAACGTAATAACGTTCACTCCAAGTGCCGCTGAACGCCGGGCAAACTTCCGATCACGTACACAGCACAAAATCCCATCATGTAACGCACGGACTTGTAGCCTTTGTATCTTCCGATGTGACAATAAATGTAAGAAACATTGAACGCAAGAGGGTGTTTTGGTGAAATTACACGACAGCAAACAAAAATAGTTTCCAAGAAATCAATCGTTAGCAGACAAGGCGCTCTGAAGGATAAGACACGACGATGTTTTGGGGGTCTAAAAAGTCACACAAGACGCATCTTATCCGCAGGAAATTATTTACAGTGCAGGAATGGGTTGCACAATTTGACGATAGAGCAGGATTGGTTTAGCGCCCAGACAAAATTTGACCCTGTGGGGGAACGCTGCCTGAACAGCATTTGATTAATTCTCATCTTATCAATGACTATTGACTAATTATACTTACATGATGGAAAGTAGCCTTCTGTCTTGAATAGTTGCATAACCAGAATCCTTCGAAAATCTAGAATTTTCCTCAGTGTGGAGGCGTTTTTCTCAGGCTCAAAGTCAAATTCTTCACTGTCTTCTGGAACTGACAAAGAACAAATAATTTTTTTTAAGTTTAATCATGACACCTCACTAACACAAAATGTGTCAATTGATGTATTTCAGCTATTTCACTGCTTACTGGGAACTTTGCTTTAAATCTAATCAATAAGGTTTACCGCGAATAGCAAAATATCAAGAGAGGGCGCTGTTGAACCCCCACAAAATAGGCGATGCGTGCTGGAGTCGTGCATGACAACATACATCGCGGTAGCAAATCAGACCCATCTGTCTACCCATAATGCATTGCGGTTCTGAATCGCAATAAACCTGTTAGAAATCTACTCTCTGAGAAGTCAGTATAATTTGTTCCATGTTTGCAGTCTTTCTCTGTGGCACTATTAGTATTAAATGAGTGTAATTGAACAACCCATTCCTTGTGATTTAGGAGGGTTACAATCAAAGCGCTTATCGCTCTGGTAGCTTATATCAACCCATTCCTTGTGATTTAGGAGGGTTACAATCAAAGTGCTTATCGCTCTGGTAGCTTATATCAACCCATTCCTTGTGATTTAGGAGGGTTACAATCAAAGCGCTTATCGCTCTGGTAGCTTATATCAAGACATTTCTCAAGTGTCTTCAGATAATGAGATACAATTTGCAGATATATCAGAAGTAAGTCAATGATGAAACAATCAAAACATGAAACAATCACAACATAAAACTACCTGTCAATTTGGCAAGCATTGGACAATAAGAGGGCAAGCAACATAATCTGGTCATGCAAGCAGTTCATTTACCTTACTCAGTCAGGATGAGGAATTTAGCTAATGCTGGTCAGTTTCAGCTCTTTTGTGTAAACTTTGTAATATTAACAAATTCATGTGGTAGTTTCTTTTAAAAATAAATCTATTCAGTACATGATTTGAGGCATTGCATGGTGAGGTATCAATGTATATTTGGTTTACGGTAACACCATGTGTGTGTCTACTTGCCAGGTAGAGTTTTTTCTTTAGAGAACCGACTTGCTTTATATTCTACTACCGCCAAGTAGATTTATTAGATTGCTCAGGAGACTTCTCAGTTCTGAAAAGAACTATCCCGCTTATGGAGGAAGTTATAGAAAATCGGCTGGGACTACTACATAAGCTTATAGGATCAGTATTAAATACAATACCACGGAGTGAGTTCTTAATTAATCTCAACACTTTGACTATAGCTTTCTCTAGTCTTTGTAAGGAGACTGCAGAGGTTAGAGAGAAGTGGGCTTATTTACAGGGGTTCAGAGGTTTCAGTGTAAATACAATCAACGCACTGATTGGTTCTCCTGAAAGCCCTGTGTAGTAGGGTGTGTCAGTAGACTGTGGGTTGTCAGAGGAGGAGGATGGTAGGATAGTATGCCAAATACTGCTGATGAAATTACCGATATCTTGTGGCACAGTGTCGTGTCTGTGTATTTCGATAGCTTCCCTTATACGCCTTGTATACCAATGTCTCTCAGGTGCTATGATTCTAGCCTGATCCCTAACTATGACATGGTCTAAATCGGTGGAGTGTTTGACAATGGCAGATTTGTCATATTCCCCTCTGCAGCTGTGTGCTTTATGTTCTTTTAGCCTGGTAGTTAGGTCTCTACCGGTCTCGCCAATGTACACTTTACCACAAGTACAAGGAATTCGATAGACCCCTGCCTGACTGCTAGAATCATAATAATAATAATACTAATAATTTGGGGGGCTAATCATCCTTACTCGCAGCTAAGAGCTGTATTGCGAAGGACGCGCCTACAACGTGTTCGAGAAGCAGGCATGCAAGGGCGCATTCAGCTGCCAGCCACATCAACCCATTATTACCACGGAGCACAGCCAAGATCGAAAGTGTTTGATTTTTTCCTGAGGGAGGAAAACCGGATAGTCATGAAAACCCTCGTGGCACAGCAGAGAACCAACGCACAACTCAACTCACATTTGGCCCCGACCGGGAATCGAACCGGGTCACCTTGGTGAGAGGCGAGCGCTTTACGCACAAGCCAACCGTGCCACCCAAAATCAAGCTTGTCTTTGTGAATGTGTAACTTCGTTTCCAACTTATTGCGAGTTGGTAGTAGAGCTTGATTTCTGCTTCACGGAGGGTCTGTTCAATTTTATGCGAGGTATGACCGATGTACAGAAGGACTGCAACGGGCTTTGGATTGTGCAGACTGAGAACTGATCAGTTCATGATGAAAACTTGACAAAAACTGTGGTCAAAACTAACAAGACTTCTAGAATGTGACTGCAATTATTACAACAAACTTAAAAGGATGTAAAATGAAGCCCATGGTTTGTAGCATCTTAAAAACACACCATTGGCATCACCCAAAAGCTGAAAGCTTCATTTGTCAAAAGTAGCAATCATTCCATGTACTTACTACATGAAACGTTCTTTACTCTGGTTGACTTGTTAAAGATTGAGGGTCTTATATTGGTACATTAAGCGTGAATCATTCCAAGCTAATGAACTAACTTGTCTGAAACCAACAAACAAACAAACTAACACTTGCAAATATATCCAGTGATTTTCAGCTCTGTTCGATTACAAACAAGTTCCCAAACTGCCCTACAATTTTATGCATGCTACATTGGCACAGTTAAAGTTAAAATACAGTATTATTTGGAGAACATACAGTGCACTTGACATACATGTACTGTAAGCTAGCACACAACAATTATTATTATTATTAAGTATTTGTTGGTGTCTCTACATACCTGGAGTCTTGAGAATGTGAACATCATCTGCTCCTGATGGGGATGTTAGCCGCTCACTAAATTTAAACACTGTATCATCAACTGTTGGTCGTTTAATTGGAGTGTTAGGCTCTGAACCACTGGATGTTTGGCGATTAGGAGATTTCAATCTTGGTGAGCTAGGATCATTATCAGTCCCAGAATCATCACCTTTACCTTTAACGACAAGTAAGAGCTTAAATAATTATCAAATAATAATATCAAGGTCTTATAAAGCACACCAAACAAGGTACTCAAGGCGCTGAGTATATACAAACTTTCAGAAAGATAGGTTATTGCAGTAAATAATTCTGAGAACAAATTATGTAGCACTTTATAAGGGTTTACAAGGTGCTACGGCGCATACAGCAGCCACAGCCAGGAACACCGGGGCGAACCCCTTCTCTTTTTGATAAGTGCATCGAGTTGGTAAACTGCAAGTTGTCTGAACTGTCACATTGGTAAACTGCAAGTTGTCTGAACTGTCACATTGGTAAACTGCAAGTTGTCTGAACTGTCAAGTTGGCAAAATGCAAGTTGTCTGAACCGTCAAGTTAGTAAAATGCAAGTTGTCTGAACTGTCAAGTTAGTAAACTGCAAGTTGTCTGAACCATCAAGTTGGTAAAATGCAAGTTGTCTGAACTGTCAAGTTAGTAAAATGCAAGTTGTCTGAACCATCAAGTTGGTAAAATGCAAGTTGTCTGAACTGTCAAGTTAGTAAAATGCAAGTTGTCTGAACCATCAAGTTGGTAAAATGCAAGTTGTCTGAACTGTCAAGTTAGTAAACTGCAAGTTGTCTGAACTGTCCAGTTGGTAAACTGCAAGTTGTCTGAACCCACAAGTTTTTCCAATGTCAAGCTGTCCTGACACTGGTGTGATTATGGGCTCAATTCATGAAGAGACTTAAGAACCACCTACCCTGAGAGTTGTTTCTTTTTCTTCTGTAACTACTGACAATAGCATGAGGAGTAAGGGGAATTGTGCTGATGTCTTGAACATGATCTTCTGGATGATACTCTGGTAACTCTTTGAACTGAGCTTCAAAATTAACTTCTTCAAGAACCCTGCCCACAAAAACAAAAACAAATGCACAAAATTTTTTTGCGATATTAAGACAATGTACACAGTGTATTAAAGGGTAGGCACACATTTGGTAATTGTCAAAGACCAGTAATCTCACTTGGTGTATCCAAGCGCTCTGTTCTTCGTGGGGCGCTTTAGAAATGCTTGTGTATTATTATATTATTATTATTATCCCATCATAACCATAAATTAACAAGCCTGTGAAAATTTTGGCTCAATTGGTCATCAAAGTTGCGAGAAAATGATGACAGAAAATACACCCTTGTTGGACCAATTTGTGTGCTTTGTATTATTTTAGTGAGAAATTACCTCTTTCTCAAAAACTACTCTACTTCAGAGGGAGTCGTTTCTCACAATGTTTTATATTATCAACAGCTCTCCAATGCTCGTTACCAAGTCAGGTACCCATTTACCCCTGCTTTTCCTCATCAATATTTCTCTAATATAAATTTTTCTATTAATGAATTGATTTGTGTGTTACATGTACATGTACTTCATAGAGTTGAAATTTGGACGCAGACATTTTTTTAAACACCAAAGCTCAGATTTTATATTGGAATGTACAAAAAAAAACGTTCATACCTCTCCATTCCATCATCAATATTTCTCTTCAAAATCGTCTTAGGATCCCTACTGATCTCTTGAGATTGTGTGTCTGCTGATCCATCCTGGCTATCCATATCATCTAACCCTTTGTTGCTACTACAAGGTACTTGTGTAAGTGGTTGGGGCAGTTCATGTTGCGATGTTGCTGTAGTCTTGATTGATTGGCTGGTGGATGTGTCTTCCGCAGCTATCATTAATGGTACATGTTTGTCATCACTCATTATCAATGTGGGTTTATCAACAACTCTTGAAGATACAGGTTGATTATCAGTTATCACCAATGAAGACTTGTTATCAGCCACTAATGATGTTATTGGTGACATAGTGGTCAATTCATCCTTTGGTTTATCCTGGGTTGGAACACATCTGGCTTCATATGGCTCTCCAACAACATTGGATGAATCATTGGTCTTCTGCACCTGTGAACAAGCAGAAGGGCACAACACATACAATAAACTTGCACTGTAGTAAGAGGGAGTATACAATGTGCATTAACCATCTAAAATTGACTGCGACATGGTGGTTGGTTTAGCAACAACCACATTCTTCATGCAAACAAAAAACAAATTCTTGTAAGGTCATTAGCTTAACAATAGAAATACAGTCCTACGTGTATTAACATGCACAATTTCCCACAAAGCTGAAGTGTCCCTTTAAATTTGAATACAAAATAATTATAAGAGTCATTTGGTACAATACATGGTTGAGGGCAAGCTTTTGCGCGAGACTTGCACAGTCTATAAGATGGACACACATTCAACCTACTTAATATTAATGATAACAGGTAATAATATTTAATAGAGAGGTTTCACAAGAGTGTGGATACAGATACAGATATGGATATGATAACCGCTTCCGTTCACGTCAGCCGCGTGTTCAATTTTGTTTCGCAAACTATAGGTATGTTTCTCTTGAGTGCGGATACGCGTCACGCGAACACACAAAGTGTCGACGTATAAATATCTGTTTCCGTACGCTTGCGAAACCTCTCTATTATCTTCCAATACGCGCTAATCCACCAATCAGACGCTCAAACTGGAGGATGGTATGAAAACCTATAAACTACTTCCAGTTTTGTTATTGCACAGTGCGTATTGTGTGTATCAATGCGTCATGCTCCATATTTGGACAGTGCAAAATTACATTATAAACTTTGTGCACATGTATGCTGTTCGTTGGAAATAACGTTCTGAAATTTTAAACATTGCACGTTGCACGTGAGACTGGAAGATAAATTTGTTATAACATGCGTGCTTGTTGAAAAGAAAAAATATAGCGCGTCTGCGTCCCATTCGGCCTCGTTGGATATGGGATGTGGAAGCACTATATTTTTACGTATTCCACTCGCGCTTGTGTGATAACTTATAATGTTGATAATGTCCACAGCACTTACCTTTCGCTTGTGTGCCTTGACTCCACATTCTTCTAGTATTTTCTTATATTTCTTTCCTTTACATGCCCTCTGTGGTTTGACATTAGATGTAGCTTGCTCATGTGAAAGTGTTGAGTTATCTGTGTTTGAAGTCATATGACCCAAGGAGTATGCAGTGACTGATTGTTTCTGCCGACTACTTGACTCAGTTTCAACAAATACTTTAGGTTCAAAGCTCTGTGATGGGACATTCCTTAGGGAGTCCGAGGATGTGTTGCTTTGTGTTACGTCTGCTTTCTTAGACATTGAGCAACCTGAGACAGTTGATGTCTGCTTTGCAGGTACAGAGTCAATTACTGACCCTTTGGTTCCTTGTGCCTTATCACTTGTTGTATCTGATAATGCATGAGATAGGCAGCCAGTGTCTTTTGAATCATGCATTTGTCTTGAGAGTTGTTTTGTCACGGAAACACATGTGTCAATGACTAAAGGATGTTCAGGCAAGTTTGATACTGTAGCCTGAGTGATTGACTTCGCAGTAGTAAATGACAGAATAGGAGCCAGTTTAGGCATCGTACGAAAACTTTGTGAACTTGGGCTGCTCTTGGTACCTTTACCAAGCTTACAAATGGCTAACTTGGTTCCCTTGTTTACTGCTGCCGATACTACACTTGATGTCGCTACAGGAATAGTTGCGATGGTGGCTTTAATACGTTTTGTAGTAGACGAAGTTGAAGTCAAAGAAGAACTAGACACAACGTTGGTTGGATCAGTCCTCGTCCTGACTTGAGTTGAGGATGTCACAGAAACAATTGGCAATCTGGCTGACGTTCCTACAAACAAAATGATCATCAAATAAATACAATCACTTTGTATGTCAAGGACCTGTTAACATGAATGAGCATTATGTGGGACACATGGATAGCACTCAAGCTATACATTTCAAGGAGTGTTCTAAAGACAGTGGACACTATTGGTAATTGTCAACGCTGACAATTGTCAAAGCAATTGTCAGCTTTCCGTTCATCTTGAAGGGTACACTTTGTACAATTACCTAGGCTGCTTTCCCTCCCCATTCTAACATATTTACTTCCGATGGATATATGGAGTAAGATGAATTAGTCCTACGTGTACCTGTTGAGAAGACGGTCCTTGTTTGAGCAACCTGGGACAATGTTCCGGTAGATGGTACTGGGGCAAGATTGACTATGACACTAGTAGCTGTTAGTGGTGTCTTCATGCCAACGTTCAGGAAGGAACCAACACATCCTGCAGCCAATGTGTTACAAGTTGAGGGCTTTGCTGGCATGATAGGAGCATACGCAACTGGGATAGTTTGATTGACAGTTGGTAGATTCATCAGTGAGGATGGAGCATTACATCGGGAGATAGTGGAGGCAACAACATGTTTAGGCTGTGCTACACCAGCTTGAGTTATCACTCGACTTCCACCTACGTGTACAATAATATAATAACGTTATTGTTTTTATACTAAAATTAAACTCAAATACAAAGATACATGTACATAAACTACCCTTCTCAGTTAAAAAGTTTTGCTCACTGTTCAGGTTTCTGTAAGGAACTCATTGAAAGGCAACAACAGAATGGTTCATTCCTAGATAACAAAACACTTGTAACTAACTACTCATCCTCAAACAGTTTCGCTATTCTTATTGGTGGAGAGCGCGTCATGTGGGTGTGTATAAACCTTTGTTTATGACCAGTAAAAAGTGTTGACACATGGGCGTGACACGCGAGTTTGCACCTAAGCTTAAGACAGTTTCTTCATTCCTATTGGTCGAGAGCAACGGCCGAGACAGTTGTGCCACATTAGCGATACGCGTGACACGCACAGCATTCCCCTATAAGGAGTTGTTTACCTGAGGGCCTTGACTGGGCCTTACCATTTCATAGCTGGAGGGGTGTTGTGTTGAAAGAAATCATTGAAAAATTATAATTTTTGCATTTATTTTACTTTTTGACCAAAAAGTGTTGATATTTTTTTACCGAAAAGGTATTTATGAATGGGAATAAAGTGTGTTGAATCGGTTTTCAACTAGTGGTTTACACCCACCGCGACCTGGTTCTTGATAATTTACCTCGACTTAGTCTCGGTAAAATTATCAAGAACCAGGCCTCGTTGGGATTAAACCACTAGTTGAAAACCTCTTCACCACACATTGATTCCCTTATTTAGAAACAGAGATGTGGACAAACCAGTGTTTAAATTCACTCAAGTGTACATTATCAACAGTGTGGGTTACCAGGGTAGCTACCCTGGTAACCCACACTGTTATTTTGATAATGAAATATGTGATTTATTAGGCTTGGAAGTTTACCAGCTGGTAAACTTCCAAGCCTAATAAATCACATATTTCTAAATATCAGCTTCCTCCAGAAAACGATCAGAGCATACTGATCAAAACGTTGAGTTGAAACCAACGATTCTTTTCAGAACCACCCAACTCATTTAGAGATAATCATTACATGTTGTTACCGCAAACCTTTCTATATCGTATTTCCACCAAGCAAAGTTTTAAATCCCACAAATAACATATTGTTTACACTATATGAGAGAAGACGGTACATACTTTTAATGGCAGTACTTGTAGGAGTGTTTGGTATGGATTGAAGAGCAGATGGAGTCAGTAATGTTCCTTGTAGCTTGGGAGAATTGGCAGTTAGTGTAGCAAGCTGATCACTAGACATCACAAATGGTCCAGGAGAGGCAGGTGTAGCAGGGTAAGATGAATTACCAGCATGTTGCAAGATAGTCAACCTGCAAAACAAATATACACATTGTTATAGCACTCTACATCAGATAATACTCCATTTTAATCCACATAGTTTCTTCACATCAATTCATGCTGATGTATCCTGATAACATGATTCACATCAATTCATGCTGATGTATCCTGATAACATGATTCACATCAATCCTATACACTAATGGATTTGGTGTTTTTAATCAAGTGAACAAAACAACTCAATAGTAATCTCATCAAATAGAGGTAACAAATAATAAACCATCAAGAAAACTGACTGGGTAAATGTTAAAGGGATGCTGCAGTGAATTCAAATAAAACAGTTAATGTTGCTATCATTTATTTCTGATATATGTATTGAACATCAATAAAATGTGTTTTGTTTATTCCCGACATATCTGACTTGCGTAATTAGCGAATAATTCATGCCCCCCCCCCACACTCTGTGGATTGTTACCGCCCCCTACCATCAACGCCATGTCGGGAATTCAAACATATCGTCGGCAAAAAGAGTCTGGTCCCTAACTACACACGCCTAGGTACCAGGCCACACAGTGCACACGTCTCTATATGCACACAGCCAGGGGGCCCGATGGCTCGGGTTACCGACATGACGTCACGTTTATGCAAATGAAGGCTCCCTTTTAGGGGCGGGGTAGGTTCCCCTAATCTCTTGAAAACCATTTTTAAAATACTTGCACATTTAATAAAAAATATATAAAAATGTTTCAGGTTTAAAAAGTCATGTTTAATCGTTTAAATGAATAAAAAAAAACACTGCAGCCACCCTTTAAATGATTAGGAGTTGAATAAGACTCCAACACAATAAGCACATTCATGAACTGAGACAGAATTGCCACACAGTAGTGTCGCTAGCTGTAGAATGGTACAATGTACAGCCTTGAAGAATATTCAAACATGGATAACTTTCACCGATTGAGGGCGTGCACGATGTGGAGCAAAGTTCATTGATACCAACTGTACTTTACCGATCATTGAATCTCAATGGGTTTTTTTGCAAATGAAGTTCTTAACGTTGGAACTGCTAATCATTAATTCATGATTTTTGATGAAAACAGTATTAATCATGTTAATTGGAGATAAGATAGTCCAAAGTTGTGTGTGTGTTTTTTTTGTTTTTTTTTTCTTTTTCCTTTTTTCATTTTGAAAATTGCATGTGAAAGCCGTACGGTCACCCGTTTCTAAATTCCTAAATTCCTACACTGTAAGACTGTTCCAACCGAAATGGATGTCAATCAATAGGTAGCATCGTCAGGGCCGGGGATTAATAACATTTTTTTTAAGAAAAGGTTTTTCTCAAGCATTTGTTGCTTTCATGTCCGATGACGTCATATAAAAATGGGCGCCATGTTGATTACGTCATATTGACGGGCGCCATTTTGATTATGTCATGCCGCCCTCTGTGGAGAACACCGAGCATTCCTTGTCAAGTTAACCTACATTTGAAATAAAACAACATGAGACATTTATGGTGGCCAGACTGCACATTGATTGAACATTAGAAAGGTAAAGTAACTAGGACAAGACATCCAACCTACCTTTGACTAGATGGCAGCAAGTACTTAGTCTGAGAATGAGCTGTTGGGATCAATGTAGAAGTAGTAGCAGATGCAACAGCAATACCAGCAGCAACTGTCACAACTGGACTGTATGGTTGAGTCATTATGGTGACAGGTTGTGAGACTACGTTGGATGGGTTAAGATTGATGGACCTGACTGTTACACACTGAGACTGGTTGACATGTGGTGTTACATTGCTGTTATTGATGCCATTCATGTTGATTGGTTGTAACATCATATGCTGTGCCTGGCTCATTTGGCTTGATGCACTTGCTGATGTATGTGATATTGCAACAAGTTGTGGAGGAAGGGATGCCTGTGATGCAATCAGAGGAATAACTTGTGCCCCATTACTTGCTAACATCTGTGCACTTAAGACATTTGCAGGACCAAGTATCTGATTTGGTGGCTGGGGAACAGTTCCTGCTTTATGATTAGCCACAACCGCTAGCTGACTAGTTGATGTAGCTTTAAGGGTGACTTGATTGCTGATAGGTGGAGCTAACTGAATTGGGCTAGCTATCTGAAACCCTGGTGGCACTGGTTTAGGTCCTGGACCAGGAACATGGGATGGAATTGAAGGTAGAATATACTGAAGATGACAGCCTGTTGATGTGACTGTTGCTGGAGCTACAGGAATACATGTAGATGTATTAGTTTGACAACTTGGCTGTTGCAATGCATGGTGTATCAATGGAGTTACGTTATGAGCAGGCTTCATATTGAGATTAGCTAGAATGCTTGCAGGTGCTGGGCTGTGTGGCCTAGGTTGATTTGCAGCAACTAGTACTCCATTACCTTGCTTAACTTGTGAGATTGTTTGCAGCAACTTAGCAGCATTCATTTGCCTGCAACCAGACTTCAATACAGACAGTGGTTTACCACTCAATATAACATTTCCAGTAGGTAACGAAGCTTGTGATGCTGTAGGTGCATGTACCTCCTTAGATTCCACACTTTCTGCTTTCTGATGGATTTGAAATGAAGAGAATGTAGGCTTAGCAGATGTTGGTGCGCCTACATGCAATCTGTGTAACTGCTGAGTATTGACAATCACTGATCCCTGATGAGACTGTCCAGGCTGTGCTGATTTAGGTTTTAACGTCTTACTGACAATAACTGAACTAGCTTGTGATTGACCAACGATGACTGAACTAGTTGTTGATTGGTTGGAGCTTGCAATAGTTGCTACACGAGCTGATTTATGACTTGCTGCAACCATTTCATGACTTCTACAATCTGTTAAACTTGCTGTAGCTTGTAAGGATTGTACTGACGTGGGCTTGTCAGAGGATGAAGATGGTTGCTGTGTAATTCCATCTTGGTCTTCAGTATGACTGGTTTGATCAGAACTTTGACTGGTGTTCGGAGAAGAGCTCGATTTGAATTCGATTTTGGAGAAATATCCCCGTTTGGCAATTCCCTCTTGGCTTTCTTTATTAGCTGGTTGATACTCATAGAAAGCTTTAGCCTTGCAGTCAGAAAGGGGGTCTGTTTTATTCCTTGGTGAATGTGCCTTAAAGACTGCTCCGGTTGGTTGGAATGTGCTACCGCTAGAGGAAGGACGTGGTATTGCTTTATCATAATTAGAACCACCATCAAACTGATCACAACCAATGTCACTCCTGATTGGTGAATTTGAACCAGGCTTAGCTTTAATTGGTTTAGGTCTATAGGTGATGTCAGATGCAGAGAGGTGTTTCATGACAGGTGAAAAGCGTTGTTGAGGAAAAGCTTTATTCTCAATCATGGTTTCATCTTCAGATTCTGTTTCAGATTCACTGTCAGCAACTCGCTCTTTGCATTCCAGATCAATATGCTGTACTTCTTCAACATTACACACTTCATCATCAGCTGCAATCAAACACAAGTTCACATATTTAATATCTGGCAAATGCATGTGAAAAGCATCTGTATTATCACACCACAAACACTACTAGTAGAATCATTGCCCCCCCCCCCTACTATGCAAGAATCAAACTTAATAACAGCATTACAAAAATGCATTTAAAGGCAGTGGACACTATTGGTAGGTACTCAAAATAGTTATTGCCATTAAACCTTACCTGGTAACGAGTAACGGAGAGAGGTGGTTAGTATAAAACATTGTGAGAAACGGCTCCCTCTGAAGTGACGTTGTTTAAGAAAGAAGTAATTTTCCACAAATTTGATTTTCCACAACTTTGAGGTCTCAAAATCAAGCATCTGAAAGCACACAACTTTGTGTGCCAAGGGTGTTTTTTCTTTCATAGTTATCTCACAACTTCAACGACCATTTGAGCTGAAATTTTCAATGGTTGGTTGTTTTCTGCATTTGTTGAGATACACCAAATGAGAAGACTGGTCTTTGACAATTACCAAAGGTGTCCAGTGTCTTTAAGCACTGTACAAATACATGCAGTATTAATTAAAAACATAATGTCTTATTACCTGGACCAATCAATGTTATTCATATGAACAGCTCTGCATTTGTCTTAAGGCACCTTCATATTTAGTTTACATTTGTTTCCTTCACTAAAACATGTACCTTCTGTAGACCTATTTACAAAGAAGTATTGACTGGAGGGCTAACCTGTTTTGATACAGTGTATGTTGTTGCTGAGTGGTCAAGCACACTGCACTCAAGCTCTAGTGTTTCTGATCAGTAGAGTGTGGGTTCCAGTCCTGGTCTAAACAATTGTGCCCTTAAGCAAAAAAACTAACCACTTTTGCTGTGTCCTTCGGACTGGCTCTCAGAACAGACAATTGGAAACTGTACTTAACTATGATTGGGTCCTGAATAGACTGAAAATGTTAACTGCAAAGCTAGCCAATAGCTCCACAACGCATAGATGAATCTTCTGACCCTTATAAATATTATTGAGATTACATAAACAGGACACTTTGATGAGCTGAGTATACTTACCAATGACATCATCATCTCCCTCTTCATCAATCACCATTTGTTCTTCATCGCTCATTGTTTCCTCGGATTCTAACCGTCGTCGTATTGGTTGTCCCAGTAAGGTCAACGCTTGATCTGGAGTCTTCAACATGGAGGATTTGCAACTCTGTTTTGGTTTCTATTGAATTGGAACATAAAGAACTATCTTGAAATAAGTTTCCACAAGAAGGACAGAAGGAAAGGAAGATCATAGACACAAGTTCCTCCTTAATGCTTCATTTTATTCTTATTCTTGTCTGTGTAGGTTTGGGAAAATAACATATTTTAGTCATTATTCATGTTTAATAATTATTTGTTTTTTAAAACAAATCAATCTGCAGTTCTAAAAAAAAACTAAACCTATTCCTGTGCGCAAAAGGTTTCTAGATTCCGAAGTGTTTTAACACTTAAAAGTGCTCAAGTCAAAATTGCCTTTGAACATGTAGAAGCTTACTTTTTCATAATGACGTTAAGTTCAGACATCTGTCTTGGCTATTTACATGCAAAGCATGATACTATCATGAGAAAATGTGTCATGTACTGACCATTTATGTGGATGAGGATGATTTTATTATAGTCTTGAATAAATTTGAGTTAAGTACAAGATCTTACAAGTGGTTGACATGCAGAGTGAACATGTTTGTATTCCTGAGCACTGCTTGGAACATGAGATGCACTCAACGACCTCTTTTTGGGAGGCACGCACAGCACTGGAATCTGACACAAACACACAAAACAAATAATTATTTCATAGAAACCCACAAGAAAGATTTACATTTGAAATGTTATTTTTCAAAACTTGTTTGGTATGCGAAAACAGCTAGAATCACCCTGCTACTGTTCCAAATTATAATTTAAAATCTGCAAAGACAAAAAATGACGGCTCAATAATGCCCAAAACAGAAGATGTAAGATAAACAACAACTAAGAGTGTATGCCGTTTTAAGTAGCACATGTACGTGTAGATCCAAAACCTTTTTTTTTATTTAAGAAATTGATTGACTAGTATAAATGTCATCATGATGATCTTCTTATTGCGGTTTCCTAGTTGTGCCAAAGAAATAATTGTTTTTAAAAACACTATTGATGTTACATAGGACTTCATAGTTGAGAAGGGATCAAAACAAATACAAGATAGGGTGTAATGGCGGTTTAGAGCATCAAATTCAAGTTCTGATGGCTAAATCATTAGTGTGTGGGTCCGGATCCCGGTCACGGCACTTGCAAGATACTTTACTATATTGGCTTGTCTTCACCCAGGGTAATAAATGGGTACCTGTGGGGTACACATGGATATTGTATTTGAAAAAGCCTTTGGAGCACGACAGCAGCTCAGGGCTGTATACTCCCCAGGGAGCTGAGAAAGATTAAAGGAATGTTATTGGCCCGATGACCTGGGCTCAATTTCATACCGCTACTTAACGGTAAGCAAATTTGCATGCTTACTGTAGCAGAAAAATTTGCTTAAGCCTTAGGGTATTTCAAAGGTTAGCAGAAAAATTGGGCAGTTAATTGCGTGTTTACCGTGGATTTGTATTGTGGCGTCATTTATTTCCGTGCGGTAAGCACTGGAAGGTTAGCATGCCTTTTTGTGTGCTTACGGTAAGCAGCGCTATGAAATAGAAATTGCACAGTAAGCACAAAATTGGCCACTAATCAGCACTATGAAATTGGGCCCTGGGCACTTATGTAAAGTGACGGTTATTGTGAAATGGGGGATAAGGACTTGGTATTATTCTTATACCTTGATTTGAGTTTGTTCCTGATGCTTATCTTCCTGATTGTCTGCATGGCTGGTTTGCTTGCCTTCTGATGTCAGCGAAGCCAATGAAACTAAAGTACCTGGTGCTGTTAGTTCTTGACCTGATTTAGAAATAATAAAAACAGAAGGTATTTAAACATACAGTCAACACATTTGAACATCTGTATTTTAAGTAACATTCAAAACCAGATATTCGGCAGGCACAACCACCAATGGATAGACTGTAAGTTACACAACTTGTTTATTGTTTATAAATGCAATATTTTCAGTGCATTTTGTGTGAAAAAAAGAAAACCGTGTTGATAAATAAATTTTAATTTAGAATGGAGTAATCTTGCTTTAGTTACAGGAAACACTATTTTATTGAGACACTTGAGAAAGTTTAGACACAAAAGTGCTGTAATCCAAAACGATTTTTTAGTTCAAAGTTTGTTCAGAAGGGCCAAAGTCATTCATATTATTATGTAATATTCATAAATACCCCAGACAGTTTCTCTACTCCTATTGGTGGAGAGCGCTACACGTGGGTTGTATAAACGGTTGATAATGACCAGTGTCAGAATTTAACCTCATGGAGACATGTGTATATAGTATTTCCCTCCTCAGTAGCTGTGAGCTTAGTAATAGTTTGCTGACCTCATGAATAATTCATCAGTAGGCAGGGCCAGTAGGGGGTTATTCTGTGTCTTTGTTATGTTTAAATGCTTTGCCTTATTTGAGTCTGCAGTGGTAAGAACCCCCCCCCCCCAGAAATTCCTTAAGGCATTATGTTCCGTTCAAGTATGAAGTTTTGAATGGGTGAAATTTTGGGGTATGTTGAGTACATGGGTGCGGTCAGGGAGAGTGAGGGTATGCTAGCTGTGTGTTTGGTAGAGAGAGGTCATTCTAGCAGCATCTTAGATAGAGAGCGGATCATTGATGCAGTGACAGAAAATTGCACTGGGTGTTGGTCTCAGCAAATCTTTGTGATTGTGCGCCATTAATTGCTAAATTCAGAGCAGATTTTCAGGCTGCTGTTAATCTTAAGGCAAATTGGTTGAAGTGAGACAACAATTCTGAGAGCTGGACTTCAAGAGCTATACTATTATGGAAACCATGGTTTTCACCCCTGGGTGTGAGTAATTTGGAACTGCCAGAAGAACCGCCAGACTGAGTGTCGGCCGATGTAAGACGTCCCGAGTCATAGTTGCTACGTGAACAATAGAGGGCGCAACAACTTTGTGAGAACTTTGTGAACTTTGAACTTTGTGACCGATTTGTGTTTACTGTGTGGAAGCTGGGATTGTCTAGCTTTTAATCTTTGTGGAGTGGAAAGTGGATGCCAGTCGCCTATAATCCGGTGGGAATGTTTCTTTACTTATTATTGTGTAACTGTTTACCGCTAATGTGAAAGATATTTATGCAGAGAGAATAGTCCAAAAGACGTAACTGTTATTACTTATTATCGTTGACTTTGATTGATTGAGTGTGATCAATAACCTATCTAAAAAAGGTGTGTATTTGACGCCAGTGTTACTGTCGCTCTTTTGAAGGGAGTTGATATTTGTAAATAATTTTGGGGAGTAAAATCTACCCCAAGTTTATAGCTGAATTTTGCTTTTCCTTTGTGTGTAACAAAAACGTTAACCAGGCTTAGAGCAGTGAACACTCTAGAGCTGTGGGTTTTGGGGATTTCTGTAATTGTAAATATTAAGTACATGTGACTCCAAATTTTGATCGAGGGCATAGTTTGTATGTATTAGAAAAGGTGCCATAATCAAGGTGACTGTTAAACTGGGATAAATTTATCCGGTCAAATAGTTTCCTTTAATTTGACTAAGGTTTGTGTCGGCAGAAATTGGACACAGTCTGTTTTATTTAAAACCTTTCTGAATTTGAGAAGGCCTTTTGGAAGAGGTTGTGACCAAAGTATTTAAATCATTCATTGAGTTGGATTTCATTTAATATCAATTTGTGAGATAGACCGAAATAAGTGAAGGTTGGAGAGAAGTGTATTTATTAAACTTGTAATTATTTATTGGAAATATGTAATTCTTGTGTCACTTGTCTATAATTATTTGAGTTTGCCTAGATTGTCTTTCGGTCATGGGTGCCTTGCGGGGTAAGCTGTGACAACCAGTGTTTATAAACAACTAACTTCCTCATGTCAGACGCGCAAGATTATCACGCGGAACGCAATTCATAGCTATAAGTAACAACGCCTAACCTACTTCTAAGCGCGCGCGTAATCTATTTCTAAGCGCGTGCACATACACACAGCCCACGTGCAACAGACTCTTCACAAAGTTTTTTAGTTGAAGTGCGTCCATTAGACGATACAATGGGGCGAACAGGGAAGTCAGCTGGGCTGGACTGATGCATACATGGAGGTTGCATCCAGGAGGTATTTGTTTGAGCAAGTGAACACTGGCTTTTATGCCTACAGAACAGTATTTGGAGGGCCGCATAGTTGGCTAAGTGAAATTTGGAATCGCTCATTATTGCAAGGTGAATTTGAAGTCGAAGTTGGAATTGCATATTGATTCTAAGTGAATTTGAGTACAATTTGGAGTTGCATATTATTGCTAGGTGAATTTGAGTAGAATTTAGAGTTGCATATTATTGCTTAGTAGAATTTGGAATTGCATATTATTGCTAAGTGAAGTTGGAGATTGATTGGAGTTGCATATTATTGCCAAGTAGAATTTGGAGTTGCAAATTAATGCTTAGTGAAGATTGGAGTTGTAGTGTTGAAGACGAAACAGAATCTGAATCTATTTCATATGAGATTTGGAGTTAGATATTGAGTTGAACATGTTGGGAATTGAATATGTTGGGAATTGAGGAGAGGTTATAACTGACTTATTGATTGATTGTAAACATAATGTAAATATTAATAACTTAAGGAGTAAAAATTGTTTTATTCTGGCGTTGTGATTTTGGGGTACCTTGGGAAATTCAGTAGGGGTGCTGAAAATTACAAGACCTGCCACTAATGTTACATACGTAAATACGTATGTAAGTCAATTTGCACAAACTTTATTGCTCAAGTTGCATTAAAATGAACAAATGTGTGACCTTGACTTTCCATGTTTTTTGAAAGCAGTGAAGAGCTAAATCTATTTGTTACTTTGACTAGTTTGTGATTTCTTAGACTACCAACCTGTACCACTACAACTTGCTTCACCCTCTGAGGCGTGTCTCTGTCTAGCCTCTATCTTATCACACAGCTCAGGAGGAACTACACTAGCAGACTTCTTCCTCTCTTTGTTACACCATTTCCAGTCTGGGTGAGCTTTAAAATGAGCCTCTTTAACCTAAGGGGAATATAAAGCATTTGTCAATACCATGATTTCCTTTTTTCCATGTATCCTTTATAAAAGTAGATGGTGTTAAACTCAACTTTGCATTTGTTTCTTGCAGGAACATAATACAATGCTTGAGTTACGCAATCTCAAACAAGATATGATGATGTTTAAAATCATTCAAACATCTTTCTTTTATGTAGATGTTTACATGATAATTTCCACAGACAAGTTCCTCTAAATAGGATTTTATGAGTCCCAACACAAGACCAGCAATATGTTGTAACTAAGGCATGTGTTTTGAGTAAAGTCTTTATGCAGTAAGCCACATGTCTTCGTGCATAAAACCCAAATTTTAACAATGAACTGTTTTGAGTGACTTCTTTACTTAAATCCCAATTGCTGTGAATGTTTTCCATTTTGAGTTATTTTTTTGTAAGACCATGAAATCTGAAGACCAAGAGCGAGACCACAACACAAGTATATTAACAAGTACTCTCTCAAATGATTTTAACACCCCCTCAAAATGATTCTGTCTTGATTTACAGCACTTCACATCTATGTCTCATTTCTACTAGAAAACTGCACTCATGCACTGCGCTACACAAGCAGCAAAGAAAGTACTGTGTAAGGTATGAACCATTGTAAGGTATGAACCATTGTAAGGTATGAACCATTGTAAGGTATGAACCATTGTAAGGTATGAACCATTGTAAGGTATGAACCATTGTAAGGTATGAACCATTGTAAGGTATGAACCATTGTAAGGTATGAACCATTGTAAGGTATGAACCATTGCAAACCCATCCTAGACAATTAGGCACAATATTTGTATGGGGGTGTTATCAAATAAACATTTATTGCTTTTACTGATGCTGCTTACACAGTCCTGATACTTCACAAAGGCAATTGCCTCCTTGCCCCCTGGTCAATGCCTTCATGCCCTTGAACTGATCAAGTATAATTTAACAATTTCCTCGTACATGTAAGGTGCCCTTTACCAAGGCAAAATGTCTTGGTGCCCTTTCTTTTTCAAAGCTGTTGGTTCTTTGTTAACATGGAAAACAATGGAAGATGTCAATTCGGTACTTGACGTTTTCTTTGACCTTTTGCTGCCGCTCTTGTTGGAACATTAAAGAGGTCAAATATTGTGGTTTCTTGCAGCCGCTATGCTCTCTTTAGGGAACTGTAGTTCTCAATATAATACGTAATAACACACCTATTACTTTTTCTGTATTCTGGTTGGCTGAAACACGGTCATGTGGGATGAACTAATATAGGCTAGTGATCGCTCGCGCGTGTTTTGCGGGAATAGTACCAGAGCGGGCACTAGTCTTTGCAAATAGTGCCTGCGGCAACAACGCCCTCTCATGACTTGAAGCGTGAACAAACTACAAAATTCCTTTTTCTGTTCTTATTTGACATTTTAAGACCGAGCTGTGTTATAAAACACATAGTGACTGGCACAATTCGGTAACAAGTGTACGTCTATTCCCCCCTCGGGCCTGTGAGTGACCAGAAGAGCGACCTATTTCCCGAGGCTGAATCGCTCTTCTGGTCACTCAAAGTCTCTCGTGGGAATAGACGTACACTAGTTACCTCGTTGCCAGTCAATATGTGTATACTATTTATTAAGTTAAAACATTACATGTACATACAGTAAGCCCAGATGTACATGACCTCATGTAACTATGGTTGGATTTATGTTGGACTCACCTGAAAAGCTAAATCATGATACTTTTGTTTCTCTTTAGGACCCAACGCATACCACCACTCTCCAAGGATTTTACTAACAGTGCGATTGTCTTGATTGGGATGACGTTGATGAACAAGAGCTCGATGTCGCTTACTAAATATCATAAACGCATTCATAGGGCGACGGACATGATCCTTATCTCTTATCTACAACAAAATTAATATTAAATATTAAACTATTATGGAATTAAACAAAATAAAAGATTATTTTAGCCCTACACAAGGAGAAATCTGTACTTAACCATCAACTATACACAAATCTTACAGGTTTCTGTGATGTCAAATGACAGAAGACATTGAAATAGAGACTAAATGTAACATTTTAAAAAAAACTTGTGTTTGGAAACATAAATGCCCCGCAAGCAAGTCCGTTTCTTGACATTTGACACATGTATAACAGTGTTGGGTTTTTTTCACAAATAATCTTAGCCAGTGTGGTGCAATTTTGTGCGGCGGATACTCTGCCATGTATGTGGGAAAGACCAATGGGTGAAAACACTCACATACACTACAACTACCCTACCCCCCAAAAAAATAATAATAACAATAACCCTGAGCCCCTAAAATCAGTCTAGTTTACTTAATAGCAGTTCATATTTAGTGACAACAGTCGTTAAATGATGAAACGGTATTTTGCCTGAAGATCATAACCCCCACCCCCATGCTCTGTTGAAGCACGCACGTAAGCCGACGACTGCATGTACAGTTATATGTAACTTTGTATAAAATGTTAATAACACAAATTTGTATCATGCCCCAATAGCCAAGGGGTCCACGGTCAGGACTCTGGAATAAAAGGTAGCATGTTTGGGAGTCGGCGCGTAAGCTAATTTTCCCCTTTTTTATATCCGCCAAAATAATAAAAAGTAAAAAAATTATTATTAAAGTTTGATTCCTATATTTAAATCGACAGCATTACCTTTTCTTTTTCTGATTTGTGAGCCCAACATAACCTGTGTGTATACATGATATGTTGTGCAAATGAAGAAAAAAAACCATAGGGAAACAAAATTTCTCCCCCCCCCCCCCACCCCACTTTTAAAAGTGTTCGGCGCTGTTGCACATTCTCATTTGGGCCTCTTGGAGTACTAAAAGCATCTGAACTCCTTTTGAGAATGCAATATCGGCTGTCAAATTGGCGCGCAGTTTGCTAATCCACAATTTCTACCCTCACAAGAATCAATTTATTCCTGGGTAATACAAAGTAATTACGGTTAAATTCAGAACTCAAGTTCAAACACTCAGCCACGGCCAAAAGCTATTTGGAGATACAGGGGACACAAAACTACAACACTATGAGGTATGGGTAAATCTGTCTGTACAGTGTATATACCCAAACCAAACAGTACACTCCTATCACAATAAGGCTAAATGGCCATAACACAACACATGGAAACCAAGGGCAATATTTCTGTATGTTGGAGTTGAACTAACCTTTCTGGGACTTCTTGGTTCTTTCTCATGAGCATCTTTAGGTAGAGAGCTAAGTGATTGACAGCGACGTTTATTACCAGGTGGACTCATAGCTGAAGGACTGAATGCTCGACTATTCACACTGAAACCAAAGAAAAGGTACATGTTAAACAGAGCTTGCTTCTGCATCAATTCACATCTTTAATGTTATAATTAACTTTGACTTTAATACTTCAGAGAATATAGTATGTTAATTTAGTGATTGGGAGCAGCTCTGTGAACTGGCAAATAAATGGGCCCTAAACAAGAATTGATGTGTAAAAGCTTGTATGCACTGTGTATATTGTAAGGGGCACTATCAAATCAACAAATCAACAGTATTGAATCAGGTGCTACATGCCCTGCATGCCTGAACTCGCACACAATGTATCAATTTTAAGGCAGCTGGTATGTACATGCTGAAACCAACATAAGCATTTAGCCGTACTCAAACCAAAATATTTCCATATGGTAATGATTTTCAGAGCTCTAATCTAACTCTTGAAAATGTGCATTAAAATCTTTTCATAAATACTCAGACAGTCAGTGTGTATCTCAAGAAAACAACCCACAACACAACACAACGCAACATTTTTTTTTTTTTTTTTTTTTTTGTAAAGCGCCTGGGAGCATTTTTAATGGATTTGGCGCTATATAAATGTTTATTATTATTATTATTTCCAGACACACATGCCCAAGTTGATCAAGGTGAGTGGCAAACTGGAGAAGCAACTAGTTGTGCTCAAGTTAAATCTTAAGGGTTACTTTTGGTGGAGATAAGGTTCTTAAATCTGATGAACATTTGCAGTGGCAATATGTGGCACTGCTTGGACCACACAAACAAGTATAGCTTGAGCTCAAAACTATTTATTAACATACAAGAATACCCAGCTTTTTGGTCAATGGGTTGAATATTTCTCTTGTAAACATAACATTTTAAATAAATAATCATGTGGTTTGGGGAAAAACTTCCAGTTTGACCCCAAGGACGGTCACACGGAATGGTTACACGGGTAATACGATAAACAAACAATAGCTCCCTAGCTACCATGCGATACATCTTTGGCGGCACTATGTGACATTGGCAAGCACAACAGTGATAATTTCAACAGACAGTAAAGGTCAAAACTTATACGCTCTTGCTAGCACAAGACCAAATTTGTGAGATTTGACTTACATGTCTTTACTCAACTGTATGGGTTGTGGTTTGTTGTCTCTGAATGGTGCCGAGAGAACTCCACTAGATCCAGGTTTAGAAGTAACCACAACAGCCCCTGGTAAAACATCAAGTGAAAACATCATTAATAAAAAGAGAACCTCAAACAGTTCACATTATCTTGATAACTCCGAGTACATTAAAGTGACAATTTTCTTGTATGTTTGTAATTGACAGGCATGCAGCCGTTGAAAAGAAAAGAGGAAAATTTTCAAATGCACATGCAACTGCGGAGCGAGGCAGGCCAAAACGCCATGAGACATGAGACCCACAATGGTACCCTAAAAAATGTTGAGGTTTATTATGCTCCGAGATGCTTCATTTTGGCGGCGATAATTTTTTTGTTAAATGCGGAATTCCGCGGGAAACACGGAAGAGTTGCATGCCTGAATTGATTGAATGCAATAATGATAATAAAAGGTATACAAATCATGTTGTTATACCTCGGTAACAAACTGTGAAGTTTGATTGGTCGAGAACCAATCATGTGACGCGCAACAAAAACGCATGTTACATGGTTCGACGGACCAGGTAACATGAAAAGTGATGTACACCGGTGTACATCACCTTGATCGTTCCCAGCGTTGGTCGATTTCCAGCGCTGTGTACGAAACAACCGCGGGTACAAGGAAATTGTTTCTTATTTGTCTGCTAATTAAACAATGAACAGTCCGTCGTAATAATGTTTGAAGATGACAACAGAACTTCGAGAAGAGGAATAACAATTATACAAAGGTATAACAAAACAATTGTTGCACGCTGTGACTGGGGTCCATGGGTTTTGTACACACTCAAGGGGACATGGCACCCTGGGCTTGGCCTCGGGTTCCATTTACTCCCTCACGTGCACGATTGTATATTGTACATACATGTACCTTGAGATTGATTGAGTGATGTGGGATGACTTGTAGGTAATGCAGCACTACTGCTAGGAGTTGAAGCAACTGGCTGACTGATATTAAAGATTGGAACCAATGAATGCCAGTAGAACACTGGAACATGACCAGGAGGAACAACACAGGGCCACACTGTCATTGATAAATAAGTCAAACATTAGTGCTTAGAGAAATACATACCTTAAGCATAAAACACCAACATGGAATACTGGTCAGGAATCAACCACTCACTAGAATAGTAAGACACCTTAAGTTTAAACATTCTTAAGAGTTTTAAGACACATTTGCCTATTCGTATTGCACATGTCATCCCATGTTGTTGAAAGTAATTTTAATGAATGAATGAATGAAATGTTAAGAAAAAACATCATGCTGCTCAACAAAACAGCAAATGCCTTTATGCCATAGGTGCTTGGGGCTTTGCCACTCCACACTGTGTTTTTCCTCTTTAAGCTGCACAAAGTGCCAAACATGCTTTAAAGGATCTGGGTACAAAACTTTTTGTCAACAAATTTACATTAAACTCACACAGTTTGACAATATTGATAGTAGAAAGCTTCCCTTAAGTTATTTCTTGCTGAGGTGCTGTAGTTTTGGACAATGACTAAAACATGTCACAAAAATTATTTTAGCATGTAAAACATATTTCCGTGACATTGTTTAACTCATTTCACAAAAACTATAGCACCTCAGCTAGAAATATTTTAGGTAAACTTTCTACTATCATTTTCTTCAATCGGTTTAAGTTTAGTGTAAATCTTTGGATAATTAGTTTTCTGTTACAAAAAGTACCAAAATCTTTTAACTGACATAAATAGAGAGATTTTGCAAGTGGCGGATACAGATACAGATAACCGTATCCGTTCATGTCAGCCATGAGTTGGATTTTGTATTACACGTTGACGTATCTGTATGTGTTGTGAAACCTCTCTAGTGAAGGCTAAGCAAGTACATATTATTAACTGCTTACCATTCTGCCCTGGTGGTTTACCCCCATCACCACCATTGCTATCTTCATTGCTCTTTGATCCAGTCACAGCTCCTGTTGCTAAGGTCTCTTGAGCTGCTTGAGTTTGCAATTGTTCGGCAGGAACTTGACTTTGTGATACCTGCTCATTTGAACTGCTACTCTGTCCAGCAAATCCCACTACACCTTGTTGTTTCCCTGAAGTTTCAGAGAATGAAGATGGAATGACTGATCTTTGAATGTGAGGCGTCTTCGTGAAAGCTGTATTGGCCATCCTATTTCCGTCAATGAGAACACTGCCCTCTACCTTTTCAAATTCTTTTGTCAGGTTTGTTCTGGAAACTTTGTCATGAGAAAACCTTAAATGTGATTGCGTTTTCTCAACGATAGGACTTTGTAGAGTTTCATGAGTAACTGGCCATGCCTCCTGACTTCCTGGTGCTAAGAGGGCATTTCTCAGCTTATTATCTGAAGGAGAAGGGAATTCAAAGTAGGTGCTGCTTGATTGATGATATCCTTGTGTAACTTGCTGTCTAGCTGCTGGGGGTGACATGATGTTGGGTGGGGAC
Organism: Asterias amurensis; assembly: GCF_032118995.1. Taxonomy (NCBI): domain Eukaryota; kingdom Metazoa; phylum Echinodermata; class Asteroidea; order Forcipulatida; family Asteriidae; genus Asterias; species Asterias amurensis. The sequence continues at coordinate 550,352 of NC_092666.1, forward strand.
AAAACAAGTTGAGATGACAGATTGTGACTTGGGGAAACAGTCGCTCCATGATGTGCTGGTGTTGGAGATCTTGTGTTGTGTATACATTCAACCCCTGAGTCAATACTATCGCTCCTGTTGACTTCTTGTGACTGGTTTCTTGCATGCTCCATTCGCATCTTCAACTTATTGGGACTGACTGGAGTGGCAAACCCAGGACTATGTTGAAATGTGGGTGTTGCACTAGTGCTGTATTTAGGCATGCCAGGTGAGGTGATTTCAATGGATGATCGGCCAGATATAGGAGTACTAGAAGAACCCCATGGAGTTGGAGTGACATGAGCTGAACCATGATGAGAACCAGAAAACTTGGAGATGGGTATAAATGTTTGGTGTTTGAAGGAGCCAAACATTGCTGGGGATGGGGTTTTAGATTGCGAGCGTGGAGATGGGGGTACTGATGGCTGACATGGAGTACAGGATCTTGAGTTTCCTTGTGACAAACCCAAAATGATATTGGCAGCTTCTGCTTCATCCATGTCAAACTTTGATGGCTCAATATGGGATCTAGAATCTATTCATAACAAATTAAGAGGAAAAAAGAAAGAAAACAACAATTGAAAAGTTAAACCAAGGACAATAATTGCCATACCCCCAAAAATACGTTGTGAGCTCATCTTTCAAAACAGCCTTGCAAAGTACCACATATATGCAAGTCACTTTCTGGTACCATCAAGTTCATTTGTTGAGTTGGTTTTGACCTGTCCACCTTGAGACAGTAGAATGAGATTATTTTCAATGTAGCTGGATCGTTGTGGCATTACCCCCCCCCCCAAACAGTAATACCTTTAACACAGCAACATATGTGTGTGTGAATGATGGTAAACTTCTTAGAATGACACACATCTTTGAATGACACCTGTGCATAGCACATAATTACCTGCTTGTAAGCTGGAACTGCGTGAATCACTGTCCCATTCAATATCACTGACTTGTCCATCTCCAAGCATTCCTTTACTTTTCATGTAGCTGGAAAGATGTCTAGAGCAGTAGCCACGGCGTTGGGACTCTTTATTACACCCATCTTTGGAACAAAGTCGACGCCACTGTTTTCCATTGTACTTCTTACGAACACCATTAGTGTTACACACCACATCTCCTTTATTGTACTTTGGTGAGGGGCTAACTGGTGATATTGAATAAGTTCGACTGGATGAAATGGAGGCCATTGATGTTGTGCTAGCACCGCTTATATGGCGATTACGATCACTTTTACAATGCAGTTTATGACCTTCAGATTCATTAGAGTACACAGAAGATGGAGTGTTGGTAGTGGAAACATGAGGGACTGGTCGACTGTCAAAGTGAATTGCCTCTCGCTGGAGGTCATCATCAGAAACTTCTTCATGGTTAGTTGAACTTGTTTCTTGACCTTCATGATGATCAGTGGCAAGTACTTCATCTCCAGCTTGAGACTGTGGACTGTAGGTGAGTTGACGAATAGGTATCAATGAACAAGGAGGATCAGGTCCCCATGGCCACCTTAGTAGACGCAGTTTCCATAACGGAGTAACTACCTTATCTTCTAACCCCTCATCATTGGCAACATAAACCTCGTACTGTTGTGCAGCTGCCTTTATACCTTTGATCACACCCACAATATAAACTCCTGGACAATTGACTCTCTTAACCAAAACTTTAGATCCAATACCAACTCTGTTATATGATGGAACCTTATCACTAACAATATCAATCCTTTCATCTGACTCAACATTACTGAAATACTTAGCATTTTTTTCACTGTCAAAAGTCACCCCAATGTCTTTGTTTTTACGCTGATGCTTGATGATTCCTGGGTAGAACCCATCATCCTTTCTAGCAAGAACCCGATGACCTCTAAACTCTTTCAAATCAATGGCAGCCTTTTTTGATGGTGTAGCTGTGTCAGGAAATGACGCTTTTCTTTTCATGCCAGCAATGTAAGCATGCGCATCTGTGTCACAATTGGTGTTTCTTTCTGGAGTAGTTGTATCTTCTGGATGTGATATATTACTTAGTGTACTCTCATCGTCTGAACTCACTTCACTTTTCTTACTTTCACTTGACCTGTTGTTCAAAGCCTTTTTACTCCCCTTTTTAAGAGACGTACAACTTGTGCTTGGGAAAGGCGGGTTATCTTGAAAGTTTCTGTCTGGGGACACCTTTCCATTGCTGCGACATCTTCTAGTAGAAATTAAAGAATCTTGGTTGGAATCATCAGTTGGGTGAGGCTTAGGATCAGATGGACCTCTGCTTCTTTTTGACCTTGTACTTGTGACTTCCAGTTCAGATTCAGGCTCCAATTGAACTTTCTTGCCACGCTTTGGTCTGTCACCTTTACGATTCATGACTATTGGCCAGTCCTGCCTGGATCTGAAATTCAAAATTGACGGTCACAGAACATAAACTTGGGATTGTATCTTGTTATTTTTAACTCATGTTTTTTTTCTACTTTAGTCTCAATTTTTTTTTCGACATTTCTTACATGCTTTATAAAACAAATTAACTTTACTCAGATTGCAATGAAATGCTTAGTGCAACAGCATATTGGATTTGATTTGACTGCTAAATGCACCACTACAACAACTGTTTTGGATAGAGTTTTGCAATAATTATGGAATAGTGTAAGGACCCAGTCTTCACTCTGTGGTAATGACCGGGTTGGTGGCTGGCCGCTGTTATTGGACCAGTCCAAAGGGCTCGGTCTGTTAACAGCCACCAACCAAGGTCAATACCACATAGTGAAGACCAGATCTTCATACTGTTATTCCAATTAATGTATTTTTATGAAAAACAAATGGTTAAAATGGTCAAAATGTGTTTTGCTTTACGTACGTCTCTATTGAACTCATATTCAAGGGCCACATTTTACTGTCAAACTGTGAGCTCTGCTAAATGTATATTGTAAGACCATAATGAACATGGGTTTATACACGGACATTTGTAACATCAAAATTGACACTTTGTAGCATGTATGTCGCCAAGAGGCAATGAAACTAAGATGAATAAACATGCTGGTTTAGGGAGTTATTTGCTAGTTTCCACAGCCAGTCCTTATACCAAATGACATCCCCAAAAGATTGGGTTTTGGGCCAATCAGAATCTGGAAACTGTCCAAGGTATTAATCACTATTGTTCAAAAGTAATTTTCGCAAAAAGAGACAAGGGCTGTGATCAGCATTGTTGTACCCAAATACTAACCCAAGTGTAGGCTATCCATTCGGAACTACTATGCTGTGGTAATGAAAGATTTTAAATACATATTTGGCAGTATTTACTGAGCTGTTGAAGTTCTGAAAACTGTCTGAAATGTAATGTCTGTAACGCTAGAATTGGCCATGTCTGTAATTACCCGAGGAACCAATAATGATGGATGGGAGGGTAAACTCAGTTAAAACAGCTCTAAGGACCTACAGTAGTAACTTCCTATTAGACTTAGAGTCAGAATATGCAAACTAAAAAAGATATGAAATGACAATTAATTGTTGTCCAGTTGCACCATTTTCTTTACTTTGCAAAGTTTCATGCTTTATCAAAGTTAAAATTTAAGAAAATGATGTCCAAACGCGACAGGATGTAATGCGACCTGGTTTAAAATGAACCAGAGGCAAAGCACTGAGGATTTGAAAACAATAAATAGTGATATCAGTTCCTAGGAGCAAGCCCTAATAGGCTGATCAAACAAAGTTTGATTTGACAAAACAAAATTATCGTCTGCTAGATTAAGTTTCATCTCCCTACATTTCCTTCATTCTATGACGTGCCAATATTATTATTATAATAATAATAATAATAATAATAATAATAATAATAATAATAATAATAATAATAATAATAATAATAATAATAATAATAATAATAATAATAATAATAATAATAATAATAATAATAATAATAATAATAATAATAATAATAATAATAATAATAATAATAATAATAATAATAATAATAATAATAATAATAATAATAATAATAATAATAATAATAATAATAATAATAATAATAATAATAATAATAATAATAATGTCTTATTAAGCATGTATCTACCAAACAAGGTACCTACTAAGGTGCTGAGAGTGACATATTATACAACTTTTCAGAAAGATAGGTTATTGCAGTGATGAACTCTGAGACCCACTTACATGTATATGTACATGTATAGCACCTAAGGGTTAACAAGATGCTAGGGTGTATACAGCTAAGCTTGGGCGATACCACGATATTATCGAATATCGCGATACTAATTTGGAAACGATTTTGATATTTCGGATCGATTTGGTTTTAATCGAAATAGCGATATATATCGCGATATCAATTTAATACCGTGATATCGATTAAGTATCGCGATGTATTTCCCAGCTGAGACATCTTGCACCCCATAAGTTTGGAATAAAACCAGAAGAATAGGTCATTAGAAAACCTCTATTAAGCTTGGTTCATACTTCATGCGAAGCGAATGTGACGTGAATTTGACATAAACCCTTCTTTTGCAGCGATATTCGCAAGTGAGTAGAGCAGAGCTCAACCACTGCGAATTATTCGTTGCGAATCTGTGACGTCAACATTCGCTTCCCATTCGCATTCGCAGGAAGTATGAACTGAGCTTTATGCTATGACTGTTTCTTCTACAACTTTCACTGGGAGTTTGAAGACTGATGATGTCAAATTTAATTAATCGCGATTATATCGAATATCGCGATATATAACCCTGGAAGATATCGAACATTTTGACTGGCGATATATTGTCAGGTATATCGATATGACGATATATCATGAAGACTTTTGAAAATTGAAAGTATCCTTCAGAAGGGGACAACAATGGCTCAATCGCATGCTAAAAACAGTTTTACCGCAAGGAGGAAGACAAACAAAACATGACTGATGAATGTTTAAAAAAAATTTAAAAAAAAAATTAACTGCGCAAATTAGATAAATTTTATACAAACTGAATTAACATCCATATTCCATGAAACAGAACACATAACGTTTTTTTGTTTTACATCACTGGCTCTGAAGCAATTAATTAAATCATATTTGTACCTCAATTGATTGGAGTGTTGCGATCAATACAAGCTCTGTGAAGAAGCAAGATGGCGGCCAACATCTTTGCCGCCTAGATAAAACAAATTCACGATAAAAAAACTAATTTTATAACCGAAATGTTACCTTAAACTAGTAAAACCTCTCTTTTGGCTAAAACTTTAAAGTTCTATGACTCTTTTGTGGATTTTAAATATATTATTGGAGGTGTTGATGGTGAGTTGACGGCACCAAGCGAGTTGACATTGAGCTGACGGCAAGTAGTTGAACCCGGGTCATTCCGTGTCAAATCAACCAGTGGTCCCCAGGTGATCCCCTCAGATTTTGATGAAACTTCATCAGAATGATTGGATGTGGCTCAAATGAACACATACCAAAAAGCTAAGTCATACTCCATGTCGTTTTTGGGATATGACCCGTTGAAATTTGGTCGAGCAGCCATTTTGTGCGCGCATGAGACGCGAAATGTGATTTTTGTGATAATTTCTGACTTTGAGAGCTCATAATTTATGTAGTTTATGTACCAGGTAGAGATCAAATTTGGTATTTCATCTTACTTCTTGCAAAATTCCATGAATCTTCACTCAGTTTAAATGTATCTCCTTTAATTTTCTAGTTATGGTCACCCAAAGTAGGCACTTTAATCAGCCGAAAATGTTTTTGATGATATTTGGGGTCACGCTGTACCCACATGAGAGGTCAAATGAATCCTATATTCCCTAGGTATGGGTACATGTCCATACCCATTCATAAGCAATTATAAGCTCACCAATGCATTCATTAAGAAATAGCATGGGTCCAAACTTGGTTCCAGCCAGAAAATGGTCAAAAAGACCCCGCCCATCTTGACCCCGGTTGACCCCGCTATCAATTGAAACATTTTTTGAAATTAACACCAGTTAAACATATCTACTTATACACCAAATTTCAGCTTTGGCACTCAACTCCTTCATGGTGTGGTGGCAGTTTGAATACAGTTTGGCACATTTTAATGTAATATCACACAGTATAATGTACATGTACATGATGTACATTGTATGTTTGAAGCTTGTGCAACTTATTTTTTTCCGGCTAACACAAAAGTAAGTTTATTTGTGTTATTTTCTTTTAAGAAATGGGTTGATGATGCATGTTTTCAACTGCAATAAATAATTTAAGGCAGGTACCTAAAAGTGCTGCAAAAACCTCCAATAACACACAAAATATTGGAAACATACCCCAGTGGAACCATACCCCAGTATACCGTGTAGAGTTTCACTTAAAACATGTTCAAAATACCCAAGACAAATTAAATCTGCCAGTACTTAACACTCCTGTCTGTGATATTCTTCTCTGGTTTTAACCCAACCCCAGTCCCCTTACATGTTTCCTTCTTGCTAATGCTGGTCATCTCATTTGCATTAATGCTGACATACTCAACTTTTTTAGAACAATACTACTTTAATCAATGCAAACACTACTTTCTCAAACAAATGTATTGTGTATCACGCAGACACCAGAAATGCCAATGCATTGATGTAGTGCGTCAGTTCCCCAAGTTTTCTCTCAAGATATACATAACATTGACAGTTACTTCAAAATATACCACAAGGGCCTTTTAAGTGAGAGAAACAGACAAATGAACACATGGGTCATTCAGTGTCAAAATATCACGCCACCCTGAGTCAAATCTCACAGATTTTCTTGAAATTTGCTGAGTTAGTTTAGTCAAATTATGAGAAAACTCTGAAACCCCAATTTGAGCGTTCTAAGTCATGTGGTGTTTTAGTTACAGGTCAATGAACTATTGACCTTTCACCTGTTCACCATAACAACAAATGATTGTACCTCCAGTTATGAATATTGGACAAAGATGATTTTTAGCTTAAATCAAAGTCCTTGATATAAGAAATTAACTTATTGTTCAAACAAAACTTTCAGGTGGGAGATTGCGCCCCAAAAAAATTGAACTTTGACCCCTCAGGCCGCCATCTTATTTTTTTCTTCTTCAAATTTTGCCAAAAGAAGGCTGTGGGTGTTGCCATTAACCACACCAAATATAAAAATGGGATCTGTATTATTTATGGTTTAGAGGGACACTAGTTACTATGTGGGTAGTATACTAAAAATGCATTAAAACGTGCATATTTCAATGGCACGAAACAAACCAAGAACTCCAATGCACTCTCTTGACCACATTACACTCGCAATGATTGTTGGATGAAGACTTAAAGACCATTCAAGCCAAACTGCAAGCATTCATCACATAAAACATATTGAATTTGTGCTAACTTGTATATGACCATCAATGTGTGGTAAGAATTGTAATGACATTTATAAAAAAATGTGCGAAAAACATCTATTTCTCAAATAGCCACCAAACCATGAAGGAGTTGAGTGCCAAAGCTGAAATTTGGTGGTTAAGTTTGTTTAACTGGTGTAAATTTCAAAAAATGTTTCAATTGATCGCGGGATCAACCCTGGTCAAGACGGGCAGGGCCTTTTTCTGGCTGGAACCAACTGTGGGCCCATGCTATTTCTAAATTAATGCATTGGTGAGCTTATAATTGCTTATGGGTATAGACATGCATCCATAGATAATACCTAGGGAATATAGGATTCATTTGACCTCTCATGTGGGTACAGGGTGACCCCAAATATCACAAAAACATTTTCGGCTGATTAAAGTGCCTACTTTAGGTGACCATTTCCAGAAAATTTAAGGAGATACCTTTAAATTGAGTGCAGATTCATGAAATTTGGCAAGAAGTAAGATGGTATACCAAATTTGAACTCTCTACCTGGTACAAAAACTAAATGATGAGCTTTTAAAGTCGGAAATTTTTACAAAAATCACTTTTCGCGTCTTGCACGTGCACAAAATGGCCGCCTCGACCAAATTTCAATGAGTCGTATCTCAAAAACGACACGGAGTATGACTTAGCTTTTTTGTATGTGTTTATTTGAGCCACATCCAATCATTCTGATGAAGTTTCATCAAAATCTGAGGGGATCACCTGGGGACCACTGGTTGATTTGACACGGAATGACCCGGGTTCAACTACTTGCCGTCAGCTCAATGTCAACTCGCTTGGTGCCGTCAACTCACCATCAACACCTCCAATAATATATTTAAAATCAAAATCTGAGAGGGTCACCTGGGAACTTTTCTAAAAACCCGTATTTTCAGTGCGTCCGACTTAGTCCGACAGCGTGGTGATTTCTGGCATGGGGAATTTCCCCTACAAACTTCGCACCCACGCTTTGGGCAAGGAAACACTCTGTTCATTCATCCCCTCATAATAACGTATTAGAATAACTGTAGGATCGAGGTGATGGCCAAGGGAATTTCCCGTACAGCTTCACACCCTTGCGTGGCTACGGCAGCACTCAGTTCATTCATCCCCTAATAATAAAGAACCAGAATAACTGTGGTGATGGATACTGCTCCGAATAGTCACACAGCACATAAATGTTTCAAGAACATTCGTCCTGCTTCAGCGCTGCAAAGAGAGACCACCATGTCTAGATATGAGGACATTTACAAGGTATGCGTTGAGCCACAGTTTACATTCGAAGTCGTAAATGTTCAAAAATTGACAGCATTAGCCTAAATAAATCTTTTTTACATGTGTGATTGTAAGACATCTCATGGGACAATACTGGGTATTTTGAACGATATCGTCTATGAAAAAAATTAATCGTTTTGAGACGATATTTCGATAAATTCAAAACCAACATCGATATTGGCGATACTGATTTCAATATCGGATCGTGACGATATTATCTTCATATCGTCCAGGCTTAGCGATATACTGTAATCGATATATCGTGAATAAAATAAATCGATGTCGCCCAAGCTTACATACAGCAGCTACAGCCAGGAACACCTGGGCAAGCCCCTTCTCTTTTTGATAAGTGCACTGGGTTCTTTTACATGTGTTACACAACATATGGGACCAACGGCTTGGGGGAAAAAAAAAAAAAAAAGTGAAAATGCCATTAAAAGTTCTGCAAACTGTAATAAATTCTGATAATAATGAAATTTTTTGTGCAAATGGTTGATAAATTTTTTTTTAGTAGCATTAATGATCCACACAAACATGCCTCTGAATTGCACAGTTTTCATTTTACGTTGCAAACAAACACTGTCCACAGTGTTGTTCCTAGTACTCATACTGCCATCACTTGTGTGTTGTGTGGTTAGTACTCCAGAATTACTACCGGTACTACGTGTGAACTCGGTACAAACATAATCCTAGTCTGTCAGCTATAGTCACAAGAAAGATGATCACATAGTACTCCTAGAGCTATGATTTTTTATGAGGTTCGTTACGCTGTCGTGGGGACGATAGTTCTGGGGAGTTATCACAACAGTACCATGGCTTTGTACTAAATACACTAGACTAGTGTACGTGGGTGTCTAGATCAAGTTACTGAGGCATCTTTCGTATTCATTTTTATTTATTTTTTTATCCCCAGCCGTGACACTTGTGTCCTTAAGCAAGCCAAGACTTATCCATTGCTTCATCCTTCGGATGGGACGTAAAGCTGTTGGTCCCATGTGTATGCGTAACGCATGTTAAAGAACCCGGTGCACTTATCGAAAAGAGAAGGGGTTCGCCCCGAAGTTCCTGGCTGTGGCTGCTGTATGCGGCGTAGCACCTTGTAAACCCATAGCAGGTGCTTTTTGATTGTGAAAATTGTTCCTGTTATCCTACTTGGAAACCTACTAGTTTACTACGTACATAAATAAAGAGGCCAATGACAAAGTCTACAAAATTTTGGAATTACATGGCTAGTGGTGCCAATGTTGTTGCTATTATACAAATATTGACTGCTTCGAGTGCTATGGTTAAAACTATGACTCCCGAGGTGATCCACGGAGCGTTCTATTTTCCCGAGGCGAAGCCGAGGGAAAATAGAACGCTCCGGGGATCACCGAGGGAGTCATAGTTTTTAACCATTGCACGAGTAAAAGCAGTCAATATTTGTTTTATAACACCCCAAACATTTCTAAAACCTGTATTATTATTATTAAGTTACAGACCTGAATGCTACAATCCACGGACGACGCGAACACAGATTGCAAACACTTTTACCTACTGTGTTGCATGTAGTGTCGGACAATCCGAAATGGTTACAGACTATTAATTTATCATCCTCGTACACGCAACGGACGTCTGGGTACTGCACGCCGTGTGCTAGTCTGTCGGACTAGCGCACGGCGCCATGTGCTAGTCTTCGGACTAGCGCATGGCAAACCGACGCTCTATCACACGGCCGTCGTCTAGCAAAACTAAGACATGTCATGTGACGCGCTCTAAACCAATGAGCAGGCACAATACTTGCAAGGGGTGTTATAATGTACTCTATAGGCTACTACCTAGTACTCTACGCCATGCTAGGACCTAGGACTGCCATCACTTGTGTGACACTGTGTGGTGTGTCGGTGTGTGGTGGTGTACCAACTACTTTTTTCTTTTTACTAGTTTTCTACGCATGTGACCTCGGTACAAACATTTCCTTGTTGCACTGTCAGCTAGTGTATCATAAGGTCAAAAAGATGATCACACAGTACCATTGCTTTGTACTAAATACACTAGTGTACGTGGGTGTCTTAAGGTGCTGCACTAATTTTTATAATTCTTTTATTTCGTCCTCATTTTTTTTTTTTTTTTTTTCCTGTCGTACGAAAGACTTTTAAAAAAGGTTTTTAAAAAATACAGCGCCCCAGTTACTGAGTCTACTCTAGTGGGTGTCAATATTTTTTTAGGGGAAGAGTGAATATGTGAAACCATTTTGTGAGGTTACAGATATTGTTCGACAGAAAATCATTTGAACTGTAGTAAGTGTAACGTCCTTGCCTTACCACACTGCCATTGCCACACACAAGATCATGATGGGGGTTGAGTGCATTTGGAACAGTTCATTTATCGTCAATTTTTTTTTCAGTCAACCTATTCATCGAAGTTTGCAATATTGTTAAGAATCGTAGTTACCTTATCAGCAGGTAATGTGAAGTTTAGCGATGAATTGCAGCAGTCGTCACAATGGAGACCTTTAATTTTGTACGATGTAGATGTAGTCGTCACACACAAAACACACACACGTATATTTCAGCAGCAGGCTAGGCCTAGCTAGCTCGTACGTCTCATCAAACTCTCAGCGATAGGGAAAAGGTGAATGAGCATAAACTGATCACGCAAGACAGTCGTTGATTGGACAGTAGAAACCCACATGACTTAATTATTCAGATTTACGGTCATTGATTGGTCAGGGGCACTAAAAAATAATCGCAGGTAAGTTGACGTCAGTAACCTATGACCCTACTAACTAGTTTGCATAAATACTATTGTGTTGGTTTATTTTTAAAAAGTGATACAAACATATTTTGAGCAAGTAAATATTTCAGTGCAATTAACTAAAGAGAGGTTAAGCTTCAATTTGATACCACAGTTGTGAGGAAAAGAATCGACCTATGTGGTAGATTAAGTGGCGGTTCCAGACCCCGGAAGACTGACTGGGCACGTTGATGTCATTCATCAATAAAATTAACATAATTTACACACAGCCAATTGGCTTGCAGTATTGATCAGCACTCTTCACTAAAATAGCTCTTGTTGCCTGGCGCGCTGTACATTGACGTTACTACGTGTACTGTACATGTACACACAAAAACCAGACCGGATGATCATGTGTACTAGCGGGATGCCTTGCTTCGCGCGGCAACCCCGCTAGAAATCTTGTGTATATGCCGCAAATATAGCGCTGTGTACGGACGGATGGGCGGGGGGAGTGGAGGGCAGGTTAATAACACAAATCACCTGCAAAATTACCGTGCTTTGAAATCGTACACTGTGCTTATACACTCAAAACTTGCCCGTTTTGTCCGTTTCTCATTATTTGTTGATCTCCCATTCCATCCCTAATTTCCATTAGGCCCGTAGGCCAATTATATCGCCCGTCCCATTATGTAACCTGAGCATCTGTATGTGAGCCTTCGTCCCTGCGATCCCGTGCGTTGGTATTGCTCTTTGTTTGCCACTCCACTTTATACCCATGTTTTCCATTTTCGCGCGGGTCCCGCTAGTGGTTCTTTCCCAGTACCCGTGAACAAGTTGGGGGGTGGGGGGGGGTGGGAGTAAGTGGGGGACACTCTGAGTCACGAACCGTACACTTGACCGTGTTTTTTTCTGTTTCTTTTTATTTGTCAGTCCCACTTTGTTCTCTAGTTTCGCGCGTGTCCTGCTGATTCTTCCCGGCCCAGTCCCGTTTATACCCGATTCGATTATTTTGATCCCGTTCAATTTACTATTTTCCTGTCTTGTATCGTTTTTAAGTCCCTTCTTTTGTCTTTCCCCTTATTATATTCCCAGCCCCGTTTATTTTTTCCCGTCATTTATTTTGCCGGTTTTTCAGTCCATTCCCTGTCCCACCGTGTGCCCGAACTCATTTTCCAGTTTCGCGCGGGTCCCGCTGGTGGTTCTTTCCCAGTCTCGTTTCTACCCTGATCTATGATGTTTCCAGTTTGCACGGGTCCCGCTTTAAAGTGGCTCTATCCCGGCGGTGTAACAGTTTGATATTTCTCAGTCGGTTTAATATTTTCCTTTCCCATATCCCATATGCCGTTTCCCGTCACCCATTCCAAAGACGTAACAGTTGTGCCCCAACCCTTTCCCTGTCCCACGTGCTCTAATAACCCACACCTCCGTTGTGCCTCCTTTGTGATCCCAACCAGGTTGGAAAGTTATGGATTCTAGTCAACTCGACCACCGCTAGCCAACTCGTTTCCGACCAGCTCGATGAATGGGAATAAAAGAGTATAGTGACTCGTTCTTTCACCGTTTTTAAACCTTCTGCAGGGTCATTGATGTGTGATAAAGGCCCGAGCCGAAGGCGAGGGCCTTTATCACCCGGCAACGACCTTGCCTGTTTTAAACGACCGTGAAAGAATGATTCACTACCCTTTTATTCCCTTATTCAAAACTAATGATTTGCTTGTTGTGATCAAAAGTATTATTTTCAGCGAAAATGTTGTTATTTTACTATGTGTATTGCCAAGTCTCGTAAACTTTTGCTTTCTCTGTAAAATAAACCTGTTGTGAGAAAGAATTTTACAAAAATGTATCTTTGTACTGTAACTAAATTGTTTTATTATGTTAGCAAGTACCGATCATGCACTTACTATGTATTATAGGTAGAGTAAGCATTTGGTGAGGAGCTATCCTTACAAATGTTTATTGTCGTTAACTCGTAAATAAAATCCGTATGAAGTGCATGTCCATTTTGAAATAATCAAATATAATGGACTAAAATTAGAACTGTATAACGGAAATTTAGGTTTTTCTATTAAAAATCATGTTTTTGGAACCATAACCTTTTTTCCACGTGAAAAAAAGGAATAAATGTTTTATTATTGTTTACTTATTCTCAAATATAAGAGTTTTCAATAAAAATTTATATTTTACATATTGCGGTTTTATCTTTAACAAAATCAAAAGTAGGGATCTTCAATTGCTCCTGTAGTATTGTACGTAGTTGGTGTCACTAGTGGTAAAGTAGGAATTTGGACGTGAAACAACTGTTTTAAAATAATTATTCACTTTACAGATCGTTAGTGTAATGTGACTATACTAATGATTTGCATAATGCGAATAATTAGTCTTAAACGTTTACTTCACGCATGATAATTATCTGCAAACTTGTACCCCATGACCATACGTTCCCAAATTACCCCCTTGCCAAATTTTAAGGCAGGTCAAATGTACAAGAAGATAGGAAACATTCAGCCCAGGGGGCCATGAAGCACAAAGTGGCTCCTTAAAGAAGCTAAAGACAGATGACCAAAAAACCTGGCTAAAGGCAACTGTTACTATAGTTGACAAGAGAATGAATAATAATTTTTGTTTTTCTATCTCCGACAGACTTCTTTGATCGGAGCGCAAAAATTCTTGGCCATTTCTCATTGGTGACTCAGACCTATGTAAAAATGCATTCATAAATACCTCAGACAGTTTTGCTATTCCTATTGGTGGAGAGCGCGTCACGTGGGTGTGTATAAACCTTTGTTTATGACCAGTAAAAAGTGTTGAAAAATGGGCGTGGCACGCGAGCTTGCACCTGTGCTTATCAGACAGTTTCTTCATTCCTATTGGTCGAGAGCAACGACTGAAACAGAGTTGTGCCACATCACGCGATACGCGCGACGCGCACAGCATTCCCTTACCCGAGGGCGGCAGAGGGCCTTACCATTTATAGCTGGAGGGGTGTGGTGTCGAAAGAAATCATCGAACAATTATAGTTTTTGCATTTGTTTTACTTTTTTACTAAAAATGTTTAATGTTTTTTTTACCGAAAAGGTATTTGTGAATGAGAATCAAAGTATGTTGAATCGGTTTTCAACTTGTGGTTTAAACCCGCCGAGGCCTGGTTCTTGATAATTTACCTCGACTTTGTCTCGGTAAAATTATCAAGAACCAGGCCTCGTTGGGTTTAAACCAGTAGTTGAAAAACTCTTCAACACATATTGATTCCTTTATTATAGGCCTGCATGCCATGTTTAATTTGTTCGTCGTTTATACAATGCATGTTTTAACAATCAACATCTCTCAACAGTTCTTCGTATAGGCATTAGGCGCAGGGGTGGATTTCACAAAGAGTTAAAGGACTAGTCTTATCTCGAGTTAGGACCAGTTACTGGTCCTAACTTAGGACTACCCATGCAATTTGTATATCTCCTAGGACTAGTCGTAAGTTAGGACTAGTCCTAACTCTCTGTGAAATCGGGACTAGTATTCATCTTGATTATTATTTAGAGTAGGGTTACCAATAAAATCGGCATACAAAAAGTTCCTTCTATACCGGAATCGGACTTTTTGGCTAAGATCGGCCTGGTTGCGGTTCCTCCAGCTTGCACCTGTGCTTATCAGACAGTTTCTTCATTCCTATTGGTCGAGAGCAACGCCAAGGGCGTCGGAGGGGACATGCCCCCCCCCCCCGACAGACTATCATATGTCACCCTCACTTTCTGATTAACTAGCTGTTCTTGAGAAATTATGCAACAGAGTATAAAACTAAACACAATTTTTCTGATATTGATTACGTTTAATCAAACGGTAAAATATTTTTCTTCATTTATTTTATAGAAGAGTTTGCGGTAACACCATGTAATAACAATCTCTAAATGAGTTGGGGTGGTTCTGAAAAGAACCGTTGGGTTAACTCGACGTTTCGATCAGTATGCTCTGATCGTCTTCTGGAGACGATATCTTCTATATCTTATCTCCACCATGCAAAGTTTCAAATCCTATTCATTTATTTTCTTCTCCTCATGAACAACGTGCAGATTGGTCTATAATACAGACTAGACAAGTTTCGCCCTAGACGAAACCCTTTTTTGAGTCGTTTGTGTCTGATGCTTTTAGAGCCACCGATTCAGATGAATCAAGAGAGTTGTCAAAAGTATATAACAGAACACTTAATACATGATATAGAAAACTTGATTTAATCATTATAATTATAATTATCAAATAAAGTTATAAAGGAACCATCACATAATTGTTTGAAATGAACTATAATGCGAAGTTTAATTTGAGAGAGATCCCGGTGAACCCGGAGGGCTTAAAGAGCGATGATTCAGATGATTCATTGAGAAACGGTGATATGACCTGTACTAAACTACTCAGTAACTTATTAAAAAAAACTATTATACTAATTGTCTACAACTACACTGTATTTTAATGTTTAGTACACTATGCAGTTTAACAATGGCCCACTCCCATGGTTTAATAAATTCTGAAACTAAAAGTAATGTTTTCAAGGTGTGTTTATTGTGAGTCCTACAATAAATTGAAACTGTTTTTCATGCGTAATGAGCAGAGCGAAGGAGCACGAAACTAAACGAACGCACCCGGAATGGAAATCTGGTAAGTCTGCTGCCACCTAACGTTCCAAAGTTTCCCGTTGGCCCGGCAGTTCACGTATAATATCTGCCCTTTGTCGTACTGGGGAAAACAAAATTGCATCAGCTGGGACGGGCGCCATGGCAACGCGTTAGACGCAGATTGTTCTCGCGCAGTCTAGTCATGCCATGGGGCCGGGTGGTGCACACTCAACGATCCGTAACTTTTCTGTGTGTAGGATCAGAATTTCCGTATGTAGACGTCTAGGTACCGACAGCTAGTAGTGTAGCAACATTAGTTTGTTTACAAATTGTTAAACCCGTTTTATTGCATCCTCCGATCTGACTGCTGTGCTCTTTATTTTGTCTCACTAAAATCCTAGCTAAAACTTAAATAAAAACAACAGTGACAATACTCTCAACTCCAGCTTGTTTCTGTAACTTACTGCTGGTGATTGGAAAAAATGGCGGAGGATGAAGTTGCGTTCCGTTCGATGGTGCGGGCATCGGGTCTTGGTGAGGTTTGGCAGCACACTTCAGATGATACCAAGTTTAAACAATACGGATGGAGAACCACAACTAAAGAAGACTGTTACTCCCCGCAAACCCTTGTGGGTAACTGGAACGAAGAGAGGTTCGATATTGAACGAGTTCGAGTACCAAAAAGGTTACCATCCCAGGTCAGTATTTATTTGGTTTCTACGTACAAACAAACCAGCCAGAGTCTAGATAAAAAAGAGAAATAGAGTAACAAACGGAGCTACTCCTAGAACTATTTCGGTTTCGTCCGGCTATCGTCTCCCATATGGTAGCCGGACGAAACCGAAATAGTTCTAGGACTTTTAGGAGTAAAACGGAGCTAGCTACCCCGAAACAGGTCAACTCGTACCCAAGTCAACTCGTACCCAAGTCAACTCGTACCCAAAATTTTGTACCCAAGTCATCTCGTACCCGAGTCAACTCGTACCCGAGTCAACTCGTACCCAAGTCAACTGGTACCGTATAACGTACAATGTATGCAGAAACGGAGAATTCCCGTGCGGCGTGATTTTATATAAGCGATAGGAAACCATGGTGCGGCGTGATTTTATAAGCGATAGGAAACCGTGTTCTACTTACTTGCTTCAAGCTTACTGTCCGCCTGTAAGCACCTGACAGGCCCGCCGATGTGAGGTTACCTCCATTGCAAATAAACAAACCGGCTCTTTTCAGAGCCACCACATTTCGAAAAGAGAGATATTGAGCATCATTCGTTCAAACTGAATAGTAATACAAATTTGCGTAATTCTGATTATCAAAACAAAAACTAATTTTAAAAACCCCAAAAAACCCAAAAAACATTTCAAACCAATAAAACAATATTGGTTCATTACTTTTTAAATCCGATAAAAAATACAAAAATACGTGTTTCATAACTTTTTCCCAACCCAGTACAATTTGTTTGAAGTTGTAATTAATTTTCCCATAGCTCCATGATTTTCCCAATCGAAACACTGATCCCTATTGCGTTATTCGCGTATGTATTCCTCCTGTTTGTTACCTGCAACATGAAAAAAAAAAACAACAGAAAACAAAATTATTGCAAAAATGAATAGATAATAATGAATAAATGAATATTATCACTATAAATATGATTATCGGTATTTTTGCAGACAGAGAACCCCAACAACCTAGAAAAAAAAATCTTGGGTACGAGTTGACTTGGGTAGGAGTTGACTTGGGTACGAGTTGACCTGGGTTCGAGTTGACCTGGGTACGAGTTGACCTGGGTACGAGTTGACCTGGGTACGAGTTGACTTGGGTACGAGTTGACTTGAGTACCAGATGAACCGAATTCAGCTACCCTACCCTAGCAAGACATGCTAGACTGGAGTATGTGGTCCCCTACTTCTACCTAGAAACTAAGGCGCCCGCTCACGGGGAGCCTTATAGTTTCTAGAAGTAGTGGTCTCACAGAACCCATTTTGTGGGGTAAACTGAAACAAATTTCTACAAACTCGGATCGTGTTCTGTCATAAAATTACACAAAAAGCACACAATTTGAAGGGGTATTTTCTTAGGGCCAATTTTCATGTCATTACCAGTCCTACAATAGCAGAGCCATGACATGAAAGTAATACTATTCATATTTATATTATGTTATTACTCTTTCTCAATAACAATCAAACACAATCGCACTACATAAACATACCGACAACTCACGACCCTTCACGACAACTCGCGACAACAATTTTTAAATTCACTTTAAGAAAAAATTTGAACATAAGTCGACCATTAGATATATGCACAAGTGTCATATGCACCCAAATTATTTTCAAATTGTTGAGAAAATTGTATTTTTGATTGTAAAAAAAGTGTTTTTTACCCGTATTTAGTAACAAACGGAAATATCCGCCATGTTGTCTTTCGACGCACTTGGACGATTTCATTACTCTGCAGGGGTGATACAATACGCATGATGATTATTTATTTTATGTGCCTCTCATCAAGGAGTTTCAAAAATATAATATACTTAAATCTCCCCTTTTTACTTCGAATTCCTGAGTGGCGGCTTAGTTACTAACATTTAACAAGAAAGAAAAAACAGCAGCTTAAACCAAACTGAACAAAATACAACTCAGCCCTCAGAAATTACCCTCTGCCCCTGCGGTGTAATGAAATCGTCCAAGTACGTCGAAAGACAACATTGCAAATATTTCCGTTCGTTTCTAAACTCAGGGTAAAAAACACTTTTTTTTCAGTTAAAAATACAAATTTTTCAACAGTTTGAACGTAATTTAGATGCATATGACTCTTGTGCACATATTTAACAGTTTAATTATGTTCAAATGTTCTGTTAAAGTGCGTTTAAAAATTATTGTCGTGAGGGGTCGTGAGTTGTCGGTATTTAGTGCAACCGTCAAACACGGCTAAAACACAAGCCGACAACAAGTCCAGAGTGCCTACAACAAGTTTCAAATTACACAAAAAACCTCAAAAATTCTTACTTTTTAGTTGCACTGTTGCATTTTAAAACTACAACTTTGAAAAAACGGGGAAAAAAGAAACAAATGAACAAATGAAACAAACCCCCACAACAAACAAACAATACTTCAATAATTTTAATTTTGCTTACTCCTTCTTGTTATATTTTAATGGGTTGCAATAC
The DNA here is from genome assembly GCF_032118995.1 of Asterias amurensis. Lineage (NCBI taxonomy): Eukaryota > Metazoa > Echinodermata > Asteroidea > Forcipulatida > Asteriidae > Asterias > Asterias amurensis. The sequence goes on from NC_092666.1 coordinate 569,440, forward strand.
GTGTCATTGGCCACCATCTTGTGTAGAACAATGGAAAAGAGCACGCGTGTACTTGCTACTCTCATCCAATGAGAGCTCTTAACACAGGCACAGTTCATCAAAGAAGGCAGCAAATAATCTATTAAAATCCATCTACATGTTAATATCTGTTACAAGTAACTTGCATGCTTACAATGGGTACCTGTTTTATCCTCCAATATTTTGGTTGCAGTTTGAACACTACTTTGAAACAACACATATGGACTCTTATAAAACAGAGAGGAAAGAAGTTCCCAAGACCCTAGTCCATTTAGCAGGTAAGTTATTCATACTCTGTTTTCCTTCAATCATCTTACATTCAATTCATGTTTGTAGAGAAATGAAGTTTCTTTATAAGGTGTCTGAACATGGAGCTACCGGAACATGAGTGTGTGTGTTTATGTCGAAAAATGAACTCTTGATTTGTTCTAAGTTGGTTTGTCACGCAATATTCAATGCAAATAATGAGTTCTTTTGATTTGAACCCTGTTTTCAATAAAAGTAATTATTTAAAAAAATAAGCGATAACAAACAATATTGTTATAGTTACATGAAATGTTGTCTGACTTTTGCATTTTGAAATTTTTGTGACTCTCAAGTTTACAGTTGTAACTTGTCACAACTTGTCACAAGTATAACTACTGACAAATATACTCGCATACATCAATAATCATTTTTTTTTAAGAACTTAGTTTGAATATCTTTAATAACAGATTTATGGAATGTTATCACATTCAGTTTTTGTTACACTGTTCTATCACCAGCCCGAGAAGCAAGAGCATTTCCAGCTTCCCAACCTGAGCTGGACCCAACAAAGATCAAGCAAGAATACAATTCATTCCAGACTACATCACGAGCAGCATTTGTAGACCCTCGATTAAGAACAACGCCTTTGGCTACCACAGAATAATTGAACATTTTACCCCCTCCCCCTTCATGGTAAATCATGAACTTTTCTTTGTGCAGATCTACATTTTCATTGTCCCCATTGGTTTTTACACAACAAAATTAAACAGAAGGCATAGTAAAGTCTATCAAATTACCTGTACCCAAACCATGCATGAGAACAGCTTCTAAACAGCTTATTGAAATAAAATAAAAACTTATGCATGTCTTTGCTGACATCTTTGAAAAGAACTTTCTGTTGAGTATTAGGAGGACTAGCCAGCAATGATGTCTTGAGAGATAACCCAAGTTGAAGTCAACAAAATAAGAAACATTATTTCAACAATTCCTAAAAGAAACAAATCCGAAATCTGTGATTCCAAACAATTCCTGCATGTCAGGAAGAGCACTGATTTGGTTGTTTATGAGGTACCCGCTGCATGGTATCCTCTTCTTTAATCCTGATTTTGTTGAATACATGTACAATACATATTGTTATTAGAATGATCAAGTCAACATAAATAAGCAGCTTCCATCCCAGCTCTAACCTTAAGTCCTTATGTGTGTGTCAATGTTTATACATAATGAACACTCCAAATAAATTAGTTTCAAGTAAATGTAACTTTGAAAATTTACCCAAAAAGTTAATTATTGGGAGCTCGCAAGGAAAAACTTGAGGATTGACTAAAGTCAGGACAAGAAAAGTGCAAGAAGTTGGACAGTGACCCAATATTGAAAGTTTCCTTAAAGGCAGTGGACACTATTGGTAATTGTCAAAGACTAGTCTTCACAGTTAATGTATCTCAACATTTATATGCATAAACTAAAATAACAAACCTGTGAAAATTTGAGCTCAATCGGTCGTCGAAGTTGCGAGATATTAATGAAAGAAAAACATCATTGTCGCACCATGGTCACACGAAGTTGTGTGCTTTTAGACGCTTGATTTCGAGACCTCAAATTTTAAATCTAAGGTCTCAAAATCAAATACGTGAAAAATTACTTCTTTCACGAAAAGTACGTCACTTCAGAGGGAGCCGTTTCTCACAGTGGAGTAGAATTTAATATGAAATATTTTTTCATCGACCTGTTTACATTTATCATGGTCATGATTTTGGAAGTATTTGTTCATGTCTGCAACCTTTGACTTCAAGCAAACTTTTGATTATGTACCCTCAATTAAACTTGTAAAAGTTCACAGGTCATTCACTCTAGTTATTATACAGTTAATTTTTCATATATGGACTACTGTTTGACATAAATTATTTGTATTCAATAATTAGTTATTAATATTGTTTATCTTTCCAAATTATATTTTGTAAGGATGTGTTAACAGTAACTAAGTCATAAGTTGTATTTTAAAATAAATCCAAACTACAAAATGGAGATCAAAACACAATATTTGTCATTACTTTGTTGGCATTATATTTATAATTATTACAATAAAACTGCAGTGAATCAAAAGAATTATAAAAACAAAGTCTTCAAAGATCATTTGTAAAGTCTCAAAGTGTTTTAGGTGTAAATTAAACAAACTGGTGGGTGTCTCATCCTATTGCAAATGTTTTGGGGCTGATAGTTTGGCTGTGTTCATTAAAAAAACCTTTGAGGAATGTACCTGATAAACAAATAGCAATATTTCATATGAGTCGCCATGTCACGTGACTGATTTCAACATATCATCTCACCCATGTTGTTTCATTACCCTTGAACACTTTATCACAGAGGCATCTGTTTTTTTCTTAGGCATAGAATAATTTAATTTTGCATTGACTGTTCATTTTTGAAGTTGATCACCTTGTAGAAGTATTGCTCAGACATTATTTATTTAGTTCTTGACATTTGACTGTGGGGGGGGGGGGGGTCCCCTTTGAGGGACCCCAAGATCAATCCACAAACCAAGTTTGTAGATGATCTGCAAAGTCCATCTCAAATTACCAATCCAGCAAAGATTGTTGTTTTAGCCACAATGACCTTGACATTGTGACCAAAGGGGTTCAAATGACAGGCTTCTTGGGGGAATCCAAAAACCAAATCACACATCAAGTTTTAAGTTGACATCTGAGTCCTGATTGAGTTTTAATTTGCATGCAACCACACCCACCCAAGCCATACAACACCATAGCACACACACACACCCTCAGAAGGAAACAATCAACCACACCCACCCAAGCCATACAACAGCATAGCACACACACACCCTCAGAAGGAAACAGTCAACCACACCCACCCAAGCCATACAACACCATAGCACACACACACCCTCAGAAGGAAACAGTCGATGTCCCTTTTGCTGGCTTCGCCAACCACGGCGGGGCATCAAAATAAAACTAGACATTCAGTTTTTGTCAACAACAGATCCAGGTATTTGTGAGTGATGTCATCAAGATGTGATTGATACATTTTTCAAATAATAAACTTCAACTTACGGTTTGCACCAGAAATCAAGGCCAAATGATGTCGCACACTGTGTCGCATTTTTTTAAAGACACTGGACACTTTTGGTAATTGTCAAAGACCAGTCTTCTCACTTGGTGTATCTCAACATATGCACAAAATAAAAAACCTATGAAAGTTTGTAAAAACAATCGGTCGTCGAAGTTTCACGATAATAATGAAAGAAAAAACACCCTTGTCACACGAAGTTGTGTGCTTTCAGATGCCTGATTTCGAGACCTCAAGGTTTTGAAATCAAATTTGTGGAAAATTACTTCTTTCTCAAACACTACTCTAATTCAGAGGGAGCCGTTTCTCACAATGTTTTATACTATTAACATCTCCCCATTACTCGTTAGCAAGTAAGGTTTATGCTAATAACTATTTTAAGTAATTACCAATAGTGTCCACTGCCTTAAAAGCTCAAGAGCCCTTTCTGAAACATATGAATGAAAAGAATCCAATGTCTGGTTCACGAGTTATGATTGTTTTGGGTAAAATAGAGTAAAATTCTGTGAACCGTTTTTTAAGCTTGTTTGTTTGTTTGTTTGAATGATCTCCCCATCAAGGGAACTCGGCAAACTCCCACAAAGGGATATAAACACCAAGCTGGCTACAGCCAATCTCTCTCATGCAAACATTGGTTTAACATCTATGATTATGAATTACACAAATCAAGAAATTATGATTCATTAACTAGATGACAATATTTATTCTAGTCATTGTGAAATCAGCGGTTAGTTGGGGATTCGAACCCACAACCTTGTGATTGCAAGTCCTGCAGTCTAACCACTTGACCACGGTTAACATGTTGTTAAGTTGTTACACACTTTTCTAATTATAAATTCAAGGTTCATTTCAGTTCCAATCTATGTGACAGAGAAGAGTTCATGGGAAGATTGTATGTACATTTAACAATCCACACATACATTATGTGCTCGGACCAGTTGGTCTTGAAAAGCGTTTGAAACCGCAAGAAATGTAAATGGTTAGATAGATAATTTAACAGTAGAATATAAAGATCCACACAAACATGCCTTGAAATTGCACGGTTTGGTTTTCCTTTTACTTTGTGAAAAAAACACGGTCAAATATTTTGACTCCATAAAATGGCCGACCCTGTTAGAATTATGACGTAAAAGGGAAACCATGCTATTTCGAACGACCGATCCAAGGCAACGTTTTCCTAACATTTTTCAAAAATCTTAGTCAAAAATACTTGAAAAGAATAAATAGTTTCACTATTTTTACTTTGACCAACAAAACGTTGCTCGAGTAGTTCAAGTACAGAGTTTGAATACTACAGCACTTCCTATCGCTTTGCCTGTTGTTTAAACATGAGAAAGAACACTTTGAAAGTCAACAATTTGTTGCAGGTTTCACAAAGTGGCTGTTACTCAAAAGTCATAAGTTGAAAACTTGTTCAGTCACTATTTGGACTGCAAATATACATTATCTTTCATTATACCAAATCTTAATCCTAAAATGTGTTTAGGTTTGTAACTTCAATTGTGATTATCTTTAGAGCAAGTTTGACCTCTTTGAGGTTGGTTCATGAAATCTGTGACAAATTGCCTTCCAGAAGAGAGTGAGCTATGGTGTAATTACTGTGTCAACAACTGGGACGGCTTTATATGGCATGCATGTACAGCACAAATTAAAAATGATATAATCTTTGAAGAACATGATTATTTTATGCTTTTACCGTTTGTGATTTGCTGTTAAAACATTGTTACATGTGCATAAAAATCTCACATTTAATTTAAAATATTTGGGATCTTACACAAGATATCTTTGATATTTTTGTTTTAAGGACAAGGGACCGTAGGGATGCCCACAAAAAGGAACACTTACTCAATTCAATAGTTGCATTCCATACATTATTTATTGAGATTCAAAAGTAATAAGCCACATCCATGAATCTGACAATCATGTCTGCTGTTCAAAACCATTGTCCTCCATTTGGATTATTAGTATCAAAGTCTTACCGAAGTAAAAGAACCCAGTGCACTTATCAAAAAGAGAAGGGGTTCGCCCCAGTGTCCCTGGTCCGATCGGCAGCAAATTGCGCCACAGCACCTAGTAAAGCATTACATGGTGCTATAAGAATTAGGTCTCATAATTCAAACGTAGTCCTACATCTGGCAGGACATACTGTATGTTACAGCGCCAGGAGCGTCACTGGGTGACGGAGATGTGTGCTATATAAGAAGCCACAATTATTATTATTAATTACTATTATTAAGTCTTATATAGCGCACGTATCTACCAAACAAGGTACTCAAGGCGCTGAGCTACAAACTCTCAGAAAGATAGGTTATTGCAGTGATGAATTCTGAGACCCAATTATTTAGCACCTTATAAGGGTTTACAAGGTGCTACGACGCATACAGCAGCCACAGCCAGGAACACCGGGGCGAACCCCTTCTCTTTTCGAAGAGTGCACTGGGTTCTTTTACATGCGTTACACAACACATGGGACCAACGGCTTTACGTCCCATTCGAAGGACGAAGTAATGGTTAAGTGTCTTGCTTAAGGACACAAGTGTCACGGCTGGGATTAGAACCCACACTCTGCTGATCAGAAACACCAGAGTTTGAATTCGGTGCTCTTAACCGCTCGACCCCAACACTTATACACTTCCTCATCATTAGGCATAACGTTAACCATCAACATCCTCTTTAGTTTTTACCTTATTTTGATTTCTTGACTTTACATGTATACCCGTAGTGATTTTTTGCTTGATACACTCGTCATTCGTTACCCCTACGGACTATTTTTATACCAGAAATGTATCCCACAATCCTTTGCTTCAATACACGCTACAATCAGACATGTTTCGCCGAGTTTCATGTTAATTTTGATAAATATTTGGGCTGAATAGTCTAAATTTCCAGCGGAAGAGGTGAAGTCCACAGCACAAGGGTTTAAACTGTTTTGATGTGAGTTTTTGCCATATTAGACAGAGAAAATTGTCTGAGGAAAATGTTAGGTTGTTGATACAGTGGAACGTCCTCCATCATCGTCAGAATGGAACATGTTGACAAGTTATGTATTATTTTGAAGCTAAGGAAACACTCTTTCCAGCCATGATACTCTTGTCAAGTTTAGTTCATGTCCAGTATTTTTATTGTCTAAGAAGCAATCTTTTTTTCCCCAAGTATCTAATTTTCTTGTTTTTTCCTGTAACTTTAAACCATTAGGGCACCTATAAAGTGAGACGATTGAAGAGAATTTTGTCCTCTTTCCAAAGGTATAATACAAAGTGTTTCGGTCAGTGATTACATTATTTATTACATAAATGTTTCCAGATGCATTAATAAACAATACACGTATGTGCAACGGCTTACATGTACGTACATACAGCTTTTTTTGTAAATAAATGCTTTAGCGGATATGGGTTAAGTTCACATAGAGTTTATTCTGTGTTAATTACATATCGTACCTACTCTCACTATACTTATCAATGTTAACGATAGTCCATTTTGTGTTTTTGTTTGTCTGGGCATGCCTACTACAAGCTTTAACTTTTCTGATTATGCCCCCGTTTCCAATTCTCCTCACTACTGTTCTTTGTTATTGTTATTTTAATTATCTGTTGGAATGGAAATAAATGTCTTGAAATGAATCAACAATGGCTTAGAACCCTGTACATAAGTATTGTATCATAATTTCATCTTCTCTCTACGTGAAGACATTTCAGTCAATGTGCTTTTAAATGCTGCAGTGTTTAAATAATAGGGTAATGAAACATAACTTGATCGTTTTATGGATGGAAATTTGCACCGGGATAAAGAATATGAATTCTTTGTTTTACCAATCACCAATGTGTGTTAGTACTGTATACTCGGTACTTACTGGAGAATGTGAATAAAACCATTTGTGGAAGTAGTTTTGAGAAGAGCCAGGGTTGAGATTGGCAAGTCTCATGGAGACAGTGTGCTTTATCATCTTCAGGAGCAACACCAACAAAGTGCAGTTTGAAACATTGAGACTATATCTCAACCATTGAGACTATATCTCAACCATTGAGACTATATCTCAACCATTGAGACTATATCTCAACCATTGAGACTACATCTCAACCATTGAGACTATATCTCAACCATTGAGACTATATCTCAACCATTGAGACTATATCTCAACCATAGCTCTTCATCTGACAAGCACTTATCCTAGTAACATCGTTGTTACCCATAAACCTATTCAGATCTTACTTCTTACACCATAAATACTTTAAATCTTACTTAAAATAAAACTTTTGTGTAAATTTGTTTTGTTTCTAGCTACTGTACCTGAATTTTCCTGACTTTGCGACCGTGTATTTCTATTGCACTAACCTGTACTGGCCACATTCCTCCAATAATACCAGCTTGTATGGACACACCGTACACTACTGCTAACTCTGGATCAATTTCTACATTAGGTTCCTTATTAAAGAAATCAGCTACAAGCCGACGAACACGTGGAATGCGTGTTGAGCCTCCAACTAATACCACTTCATCTATATCAGTAGTAGACATTTCAACATCATCTAAAACTAGTTGGATAGGCTGAAGCACCTTCTTGAACAGTTCCTCATTTAAAGTGTCAAATGTTTCTCTGGTTAGTTGTTCAACAAACATGGTTTTTACATTCAGTGATGTTAATGGAATTTTCAGAAGCACCGAGTGATGAGTTGTCAAATTTATCTTAGCTTCTTCTACCGCAAGGCGTACTCGTTGTAAATCCAACGGGTTTTCTAATAACTGTCCGTACCGCTTGAAGATTAGATCACAGCAATACTCCATTAGACGTTGGTTAATATCTTGCCCACCAAGATGGTTATTGCCTGCAAAATAAATATTTGTTTGCACTGTAATATCAAATTAAAACCAAATCAACTGCAACAGATGTCAAAATCGAATAAAGTGTACTAACACCGACAAAAACACACCAAAAACGATAATAAAACGATAAAAAAATAATTTACCTGTCAAGAAATTATCAAGAACCAGGCCTCGTTGGGATTAAACCACTACAGTCGACTCCCGTTATTACGAGCTCGCATGTTACGAGGTTCCGGTTGATACAAGGTTTTTTTCCGGTCCCGAACGGCCCCATGCGTGTTTCAATGCATTAAAATACTGATTATACGAGCACGGTAGTAGCGAGAACACGGTTATAACGAGGTAATTTGGGAGACCCATTACGAGCAAAACATTGTTTAAAACCCTTCTATAACGAGAACAATTCAAAAAACAAAAAAAGGAAATACCTGTACAGCTGGTAAAGTCGATATTTGTGGCTTTTAAGACATACAATAGAGGTGTTAAGTGGACGCTACCACTAGCAACACTAATCCGAAATCGGGAGTCACGAGTCAGCAAGCAAGGTTGTTGCATGGTTCAAACATTGGATAAATCTTAAGAAAAGATACTGATCCACTGAGTTTATAAGCGCATTATAAATTTTCAGAAGAAAAAAAACACCCGCAACTTACAATCAAAACTAGTTGCGTGATCAATATTATTGAATGCAAAAGCAAGATTTTACCTGGTATCCCACATTGGCAATGAACCATCTAACATGACACAGTGTTTACCAATGAAAATCAAAATTCTATTTTTTTGTTGCTGTGTCGAGTGTATTGCACATGCACACACATGCACAGAACAGCACGATCTTCCCTGGTATCTCGCGTTAGCAATGAACCTTCTATTATTACACTAGTGGTTACCAATGAAAATCCAGCTTTTATTTTATTGACTGAACATTTTCACAGCATGTGCAATATGCATTGCAGCAGTAAGATTTTCCCTGGTATCTCGCAGCAGCAATAAACCATCCAGCGTTAAACAGGTGGTTACCAATGAAAACCAAGACTATTTATTGCATTGGCAATAAACTGCCGGCGACCAAAGTTTTGTAAGAGAAACTTCCCAAAACATGAACGCAAGTTAAAATCTTACACTTTTTATCAATCTTGTAAAATATAAATTGATTTTAAAATTGAATTTAAAACTAAACCAACTTAGTTAAAACAGTTTTATAATCCCCGCGTTGTGCTTGTTTGTGCAGTACATCGCACACACTACTCTATGCACACAGTAGTATAGTCAATTGCAGCTCTGCCATGCTTCTGTGTACACACGTGCGGCCATTATGTCATGTATATGCAAGTACACGTGTTGTGTGCATGCACAATGATGACGTATGTATCTATATTTAGCGCGCTGCGTTTAAGACGAGATTCGGATAATACGAGGAAAATGGGCCAGTCCAGCAGACCTCGTTATAACGGGAGTCGACTGTTGTTGAAAACCTCTTCACCACACATTGATTCCCTTATTGACTGGCATAATTCGGTAACTAGTGTATGTTTATTTCCCCTCAGGCCTGTGAGTGACCAGAAGAGGGACCTATTTCCCTCTTCTGGTCACTCAAAGTCCCTCAGGGGAATAGACGTACATTAGTTACCGAATTACGCCAGTCAATATGTGTATACTGATGTTAGATGACTATTAGAGGTTTATGCATTGTTTGCAGGAAACTTACCAGCCATAGCTATTGTTTAGATGACTATTAGAGGTTTATGCATTGTTTGCAGGAAACTTACCAGCCATAGCTATTGTTTGAAACATTCCTCCATACACAGTAAGTAGTGATACATCTAGAGTACCTCCTCCCATGTCAACCACAATAATGTTAGATACACCTTTCTGTTTGTGTAGTCCATATGCCATAGCTGCTGCTGTCGGCTCATTAATCATTCGCATCACTTCAAGTCCTACAGATTCAAGCAAAATTAAAAACAAACAAGGTAATGAGAACACAAAAAAATCAAGTTTATATGTTTGCCTGCCATTTTTTTTAAATAATAATAATAATAATAATAAATCTTATAAAGCGCTGGTATCTAGAAAACTATTCACTGCGCTAAAATATGACCAAGGGAAAAATTAATGGTAGGCTTGACTGAAGAGGTAAGTTTTGAGATTGGATTTGAATGAAAAAATGTCAGGTTGTGATCTAAGGGTGAGAGGCAAGTCGTTCCACAGGCGGGGGGCAGCAACCGAGAAACTTCTATCCCCATAAGTTTTCAACCTGGAAGGTGGAACGGCAAGCAAGTTGGCATCACTGGACCTTAGCTGGCGAACGGGCTTATACGGCAGGAGAAGCCTCTGCAAGTACAACGGGGATGAAGTCTCTGTCATACAACGGTATGTTGTACAAAGGAGTTTGAAGATGATGCGTTGCTCAACAGGGAGCCAGTGTAGTGCTTGAAGAACCGGGGTGATATGCTCAAACTTTTTTGAGCGTGTTAGGATACGAGCTGCAATGTTCTGGATTCTCTGAAGGTGATGCAAGGTGGAAGCTGGAAGTCCATATAAGAGTGAGTTGCAGTAGTCGAGTCGAGACGTTACAAGTGCGTGAATGAGTTGCTCTGCTGTTTTGTCAGAGAGCAATGAGCGGATGTGGTTTATGTTCTTCAAGTGGTACATGGCGATTCGGGAGGAGTTTTTGACGTTGGTTGTGAAGTTCATGTGCCTGTCAAAGATGACACCAAGGTTTCTAGCTGTGTTGCTACAAGGAATGACATGGCCATCAATCAGGATGCTGTGAATGGTGTTGTGGCGATGTTGACTTTGGGAGTTCAGCAAGAGGATGACTGTCTTATCGCTATTGAGTTGAAGTTTGTTTGCGACCATCCATTCCTTAACTTCGGCAACACACGCTTCTGTACGAGCAACTGCAGTGTTTGCGTCCGTGGAGACAAATGGCAGATATAGTTGTGCGTCATCCGCGTAAAGCTGAACGGACAGACCGTGGTTACGAGCAATGTTCGCAACAGGTGAAAAGTACAAGGAAAATAACACTGGACCGAGCACCGACCCCTGAGGGACGCCAAAACGTGATGTAGTGTTGGATGAGAAGGACCCGTCAATTTTTACATTTTGGGTGCGATTTTCCAGATATGAAGTAAACCACTTCAAAGCAGTTCCAGTGATACCGAAATTGTAGTGAAGACGTTGAAGGAGGATTTGGTGGTCGATAGTGTCAAAAGCAGCAGAAAGGTCAAGTAGCACTAAAATTACAGAGAGTTTCTTGTCAATGGCTCCAAGGATGTCATTTTGAACACACAGGAGCGTAGTCTCGGTGCTGTGGTGTTTACGATACGCTGACTGTGCCAGCTCAAGCAGGTTGTTAGATGTTAGGTAGTCATTGAGTTGACCAGCTACCACTTTTTCCACAACTTTTGAGATGAACGGCAGATTCGACACAGGTCTGTAGTTACTCAGCTTGTTCTTATCTAGCTTTGAGTTCTTTAAGATGGGGGTGACGTGCGCCTTTTTGAGCTGCTGAGGCACGATTCCTGTTTCTATGGATGAGTTGACAATGTTTGTAATGGCAGGTAGGACGGATGACAGACAAGTTTTCAACAAGGAGGTGGGTATTGGATCGAGGTCACATGATTTCGAGGGTGAGCGGCGGATGAGCTTTCCAACAGTTTCTTCCGATTCCGTCTCGAAAAGTTGGAGTACCGATGTAGAATGAGTATCATGGACAGAGACTGCAACTGATGATATCTGACCATCAAGCTCCGACCTGATGTGCGTAACTTTGGTTTCGAAGTGAACATTAAACCTTTCCGCGAGGTCTAATGCAGATGGACTGTCAGGAAGACACAGTGATGGTTTACTGTGTAGCAAACCATCAACAACAGCGAAAAGTTGTCTTGGATTTGTTGCATTGTCTGATATCTTCTGTTTGAAATGTGCACGTCGGGCATCTCTAATTAAACGAAGAACCAGGTTTCTTTGCTCTGTAAACATTTGGCGGTGAACAGTAAGACTAGATTTCCTCCACTGCTTTTCGTACATCCGCTTTTGCTTTTTGGCCTCCATGATGTCATGCGTATACCAAGGGCTATGGGGACGTACGGGTAATAGTCGCCTCTGTATTGGGGCGTGTCTGTCAATTAGTTGTTTGAGGGTAGTTTCATAACACTCTACCTGAGCAGACAGCTCAGAATCTGGTGCAACTTGTAGTAGATGGGTCATGTCCCTGGTGAACTCAGTAAGATCTATTTTGTTCAATTTACGGTAAGTAGCTACTTTCCAAGAGCGCTTTGGTTTACCTAGTTTCAGTTCACAAACCACGCTACAGTGATCAGATATAAAGGTAGATACCTTGACCGAAGATGAAATAAGTACATCGACACTGGCTCTCCCTATGACGTAGTCAAGAATATGGCCACTGGTATGTGTAGGTGATTCAACGCACTGAAGTAAGCCCATGCTGTCTAAAAGTTCGTCTAACTTTTTGGTGCTGCTGTCTTTCTGTGCCCAGTTGAAATTAAAGTCACCAACCACAACCAAGTTGTTCTCAAGTACCATGGACTCAAGCAACGTCGAGAACTCAGTCATGAAGTTGTTGTGAGAGGACGATGGTGGTCGGTAAAGTACAATTAAAGTTACCGCAGGGTTGTTGTTGCCCGAGGAAATGTTAATAATCATGTACTCAAATGAAGCAAAACACTGAGTTTTCAAAAGTTTCACATTGAAGCTTTTACGCAAGATGACAGCAACACCCCCACCACGCCGGCCGGTTCTAGGGACGTGTGTGAAAGTGAAGCCACTGGGACAAATTCCACCGATGTATTTTTGATCATCTTCAGTTCCAGTAAACCAGGTTTCTGTCAGTGCCAGAATATCCGATTTGCTATCTACAATGAAATCATTTATCAGTTCAGTTTTATTCCTTGCAGATCGGCAGTTAAGAAGGGCTAAGTTCACATTTTCAGTATCTGGAGTTGTGGTTTGGCTTTGTATAGGGCCGATGGTGGTGGTGTGCAGTGGAGTGGTGCCTATGGTTACCTCTGATTGTCCAGTAACAATAGGTGAAGCGAGTTTCCTTTGTTTACGTGCACCTCCACGGCAACCCCGTCGTGTAGGATAGCGAAGCGCTATCCCTGCATCGCAGGCCGATCTCCATGCTGCATGGTCAAGTAAGCGACAAGAGTCAGGCCGTAGTTCAAGCAGTTTCCCAGGGGTGTAGGTCAGGCCCATAGCAGTCACGGTTGGCTGATCCCCGAAGTCACCCGGAGTCAAAATCGCGATGGATATTCCCAGAAAAATCCACCACATAGTAATCAGATTTATCACCAATAATCAGTCAAACAGCCTGTGTACTCGTAATATGACCATCATTTAAAAAATCAGCCACATCAGGAACAGCTACGATGAAAAATTCAAATTTTTCCCAAGAACAGATGGAAAAGCAGTGCAGCCTGACAGCGCTCTATTAAAGTAACCCTAACCCTAACCAAAATCCATTCAGTTTAACACCCAGCTCATTAAATTAAGTTTGAAAATGAGTATTCAACAGAAAAAAGGAGTAATTCAATTTCACCAGATTAGCATTCACTTGTCAAATATCATGCAAGACTCATTCATTTTGGTAATGTTGCCAGATGTTATCAGGTTGCGCCTCATCTTCAACCACCTCCTCGTCTCTGTCGCCGTTCTCTCCATCATCGTCAGCTTCTCCACCATCTTCAAAAAACCCTACTATTGGAAAGCACTTCCCAATGGACACTGGTTGCTTCAAAAAGCATGGACACTGGTTGCTTCAAAAAGCATGGAAACAGCTTGCTTGACTTCAATGGGTTTGAGAGTTTCACTAGAGTCGTAGCTGTGAAGCAGACATTTGACGAGATGTTTCTGGTAGTGAACTTTCATGTTCATTATGACGCCTTGGTCCATGGTTTGAAGATGAGAAGTTGTGTTCGGAGGAAGGAATTGGAAAGTGATGGCCTAAAGGTTTGGTACTTTTGGATCAGCTGCACAGTTATCCAGGAACAGAAGAACCTTGCTACGCTGGCGGGAAAACTTTCAATCCAAATGCCATACCCATTTGCTGAATAGATCCAAAACCATCTATGCTTTTATGTTGGCTCGATAGGTCACCGGGAGAGAACAGACATTCTAGAAGCACCGTGGGTTCTGGAACTTCCTGATGACAAGTGGCTTCAGTTTCTCGGACTCATCCATGTTGGAACAGAGCATGACCATCATCAGCACCCTTACTCTGTTTGCCACCATGATACTGTTCACCTTTAAACGACAGCATTTTGTCTGGAATGAAGCGTAAAACAGACCAGTCTCGTAGCCACGGATGATGCTGGGAAGTGATGATTTGTGGAAGTGTCGTGGCTGAGCGGTTTAGAGCACCGAATTCAAACTCTGGTGTTTCTGATCAGCAGAGTGTGGGTTCGAATCCCCAGCCGTGACACTTGTGTCCTTAAGCAAGACACTTGACCATTGCTTCGTCCTTCGGATGGGATGTAAAGCCGTTGGTCCCATGTGTTGTGTAACGCATGTAAAAGAACCCAGTGCACTTATCGAAAAGAGAAGGGGTTCGCCCCGGTGTTCCTGGCTGTGGCTGCTTGATGCCGTAGCACCTTGTAATTCCTTATAAGGTGCTAACTAATTGGGTCTCAAAATTCATCACTGCAATAACCTATCTTTCTGAAATTTTGTATATACTCAGCGCCTTGAGTACCTTGTTTGGTAGATACGTGCGCTGTATAAGACTTTGATATTATTATTATTATTATGATTAAGGGTTTCTTTCAACCAGGTCATGAGGGATGTCGGGTCAACACTTGCACTTTCTCTGAAGATCGGCAGCCGATTTCACGAAACTCTAGGATTAATCCTAACTCGAGTTAGGACGAGTGACCCGTCCTAACTTAGGATGGGTTCAATTCGTCCTACGTATTTGGATGCGGAACTGAACTCGTCTCAAGTCATAAGAAGAATCCTAAGTTAGGAAAAAGTTGGTGAAATCGACGGCTGCTTGTGTAGAATGCTGTTCTGGTCTTTAAATTCGGAAAGCCAACCCAAGCTTGCTTGGCAGTTTTTGTGTCCCAAATCTCTCCTTATTTGTGAAGGAGAGGTCCATTCACGGGAAGATTTTTGCTGCACATGCCTTAAAACCAATGCAGTTTTGGGATTATATGATAATCTCAAAAATTTAATTTACTTGATAGTCCTCAATTTAATATAGGGGGTAACAATCATATGTGTGTATGTCCCACTAGTTTTAATATGTTTATGATTTAACATTTCATATCATTCTTGATACAAATTAGTCACCTGCTAACTCTGCAGCCTTCCTGGTATAATTCCGCTGCATTTCATCAAATTCTGCTGGCACTGATAAGACAACTTTATTTACTTTGAAGCCCAAATTACGCTCTGCAGTAGTCTTTAGTTCTGACACAATACAAGACCCAACATATTCAGGAGTCACTTCATCTGAATTCACTTCAAACCTGGCCATTCCATTCTTCAACTTCACCTGCAAGACAAAAAGTATAGATTCAATCAATTAGTTATAATAGCAAGAGATTTGTGATTATTGAGGAAGCAACACTTCTTCTGTATGCACTATTATTAACAAGTCTGAAATGCTCTTGCTTAACATACCATGTACAACTTTAAGTTACTATAAAGACAATTTCATTATCAAGCAAAACCATCATCAGCAACATCATAAAGTTTTTAGATAAAAACAAAGGGCTAAAAATAATGCACTTTTCACTATTAACCCATTGTGGTTGTCCTCTTGGACATTTATCAGAAATACAGGCTCATAGTTATTGACAAATAAAACAAAAGACAACACTTGATACAGTTAGACAGGAATGTTTCTCTAGTTAGTTAGTGGTGGGCTTTCACAGAACTGTGACAAATCTTGACAGAATTTCACACAATAATGTGCTATCCGCTGCTTATTACAGGAAATTAATAACTGGGCCATCTCAGACCCCACCCAAAACATGATGGCCTAGCAGCTAAGAGCATCGAATTCAAACTCTGGTGTTTCTGATCAGCAGAGTGTGGGTTCAAATCCCCAGCCGTGACACTTGTGTCCTTAAGCAAGACACTTAACCATTGCTTCGTCCTTCGGATGGGACGTAAAGCAGTTGTCCCATTAAAAAAAGGGGGTTCGCCCCAGTGTTCCTGGCTGAATTGGCAGCATTGCGTCACAGCACCTTGTAAACCATTACAGGGTGCTATGTTTCCGGTCTCATACATGTAGTTCAGTAATAGTCCAACATACTTTGCAGAAAAATACTGTACAATGTATATTAAAAACGCCTTGAATGTTACTGAGTGACGGATATGTGCACTATATAAGAAGCCACTATTATTATTATTATTCTTTCTAAAGTGTTTGTGGATTTTGTTCATCATGGACTTGAAAAGCACTTATAGTCCAGGCATTATTTGAAATGACCTCGGACAAATTGCAACAGAAAGTCTGTAAACTGTTTCATACTCAGATTTTTGTCCTCTATAACATCTCAAAACTCTTAAGCAATCCGAGTGGGGGAAAGTGTCATGGCGGCCATTTTTTCAAAATGGCCGCCAAAAACCAGATTTTTCCCAATATCTTTGCTTCTAAATGACTTAAGGCTTAAATTTTAAGTGCTTAACATACATTTTCACTGACTAGGAATCAAGTGAAACGCATTTTCTAAAGTTAAACCTGGCCAAAAAATAAATGGCAGCCATTTTCCAAAATGGCCGGAACCTTCCATTTGGTTCTTGTAGAGGGCAGCACGCTCATCAACCAGGTGTTACGTGGACGCCCTCTGGGTCTCTTCCAGAATGGGCCAGGACAGAGTCCCCCCCCCCTCCAAGCGTTGACGCTCAGCTTCAGGACATGGATGTCCTCAAGACCGGCGGTTTCCAAAATTGATTCGTTGGAGAGGAAGTTTGACCAACAGACACCGAGTATCCACTGTGGCATCTGGTGTTAATGCTTGAAGCCTACATCCATCTTCTACCAAAAGTGTCCAGGTTTCTGACCCGTAGAGTAGGATGGGGAGAACGCATGTTGTGTACACCCTAAACTTAGTTTTGAGGTTGAGAAGCTTGTTCCGCCCCAAACGATCTAGCTGGTCAAAGGTTGAAAAGGCGAGCCCGAGTCGTCGATGGATGTCGGGAGAAGAGTGACCTTCAGAACAGATTTCGCAGCCGAGATATCTGAACTTATCTGTGGTCTCGACAGGCTGGCCCTATACAGACGCTGGGGCGGAAGGTGGTTTGAGGCAGCGCAGTTCTGGATCTTGGTTTTAGCCCAGGATGTATGTAGACCCATTGTCCCAGCTTCTTCCTCGAACTTCTGGAGCGTGGTAGGCCACTCACTGTGCTTTCTGACGAACAGGGCGGCATCGTCAGCATAGGCTAGGTCGGTAAAGGATGTTTCTCCAGCCAATACACCGAGATCAGCCTGACAGCGATTTAGTACCCAGTCAATGGCACAGCAAAATAGGGCTGGGGCCAGGACGCAGCCTTGGCGAACACCGGAGGTGCTGATGAAGGGACAGGATGTGTCGTTGCCAACATGCACGGAGGAGGTGCTGCCGTCATGCAAGTCCTGAACCAGGTGAAAAAGAAACAGGGCTTCCCGATCTATAGAGTCAAAAGCTGCCTTAATGTCGACATAAGCAACGTGGAGAGGTATTTCAAACTCGCAGTTCAGTTCTGACAGGTGAGCACTGCATCCATTGTTGAACGGCCCCGTGAAACCAGACTGCTGGGGTCGGCGGTGACGGAGGAGTACAGGTTCTAGGCAAGTCAGGAGTACATGACAGAAAACCTTTCCATGGACTGAGAGTAGAGTTATAGGCCTGTAGCTGCTGCATTGGTTTCTCTGACCTTTCCCTTTGTATATGGAGATGATGACACAATTCCTCAAATCGGAAGGTACCCTTCCTGAGGTCCATACTTTGAGGAAGAGTTTGTGAAGGGCTTTGCTTATCGGGGTCTCGGCACACTTGAGCAGTTCGGGAGGAGTGCCACCAGGTCCTGCAGCACGTCCGTTCTAAAAGCTTCCTGATAGCACAACGTACCTCAGCCAGTGTGGGAGCAACATTTAATAACATTGAGAAAAATTAAACTGGAGAATGACATCATTAAAACAACACTTTGTTTAGAAAGCAGAAGAAGGGATCCTCAAATTATTACTTACGATTTAATCTCAATGTTAGGCCTATTTAGAAGCGGAAAGAATAGCAAAATACCTGTTTTATTGCGGCCATTTTGGAAAATGGCTGCCACTGTTGTGCTTTTTGGTCAGGATTACCTTATTGTAACGTGGTTCATTGGATTCCTGGCCCCAGAAAATGTATGTTTAGCACTTAAAGACAATGGACACTATTGGTAAATGTCAAAGACCAGTCCTCTTACTTGGTGTATCTCAACATACATGTAGGCATAAAATAACTAACCTGTGAAAATTTGAGCTCAATTGGTCGTCGGAGTTGCGAGATAAATATGAAAGAAAAAAAAACACCCTTGTCACACGAAGTTGTGTGCTTTCAGGTGCTTGATTTCGAGACCTCAGATTCTAAACTTGAGGTCTCGAAATCAAATTCGTAGAAAAATACTTCTCTCTCAAAAACTACGTCACTTCAGAGGGAGCTGTTTCTCACAATGTTTTATATTATAACACCCCTTGCAAGTATTCTGCCTGCTCATTGGTTTAGAGGGCGTCACATGACATGTCTTAGTTTTGCCAGACGACGGCCGTGTGATAGAGCGCCGGTTTGCCATGCGCTAGTCCGACAGACTAGCACATGGCGTGCAATACCCAGACGTCCTGTGCGTGTACGAGGATTATAAATTAATAGTCTGTAACCACTTCGAATTGCACGACACTACATGCAACACAGTAAGTAAAAGTGTATGCAATCCGTCGTCCGTGGATTGTAGCATTCAGGTCTGTAACTTAATAATAACAGTACAGTATTTAGAAATGTTTGGGGTGTAATAAAACAAATATTGACTGCTTTTACTCATGCAATGGTTAAAAACTATGACTCCCTCGGTGATCCCCGTAGCGTTCTATTTTCCCTCGGCTTCGCCTCGGGAAAATAGAACGCTCCGGGGATCACCTCGGGAGTCATAGTTTTAACCATAGCACTCGAAGCAGTCAATATTTGTATACTATTAACCTCTCCCCATTACTCATTACCAAGTGAGTTTTTTTTGCTGATAATTGTTTTGAGTAATTACCAATAGTGTCCACTGCCTTTAAAATTAAAGCCATAAGTCATTTAGAAGCGGAGATAATGGGGAACATCTGTTTTATGGCGGCCATTTTGGAAAATGGGGGCTGTTTTGGGAAATTGGCGGCCATTTTTTGCTTTTTGACCAGGTTTAGCGATACGAAATGCGTTTCATTTGATTCTTTGTCAGTGACAATGTATTTTTACCACTTAAAATTAAAGTCATTAAAGAAGAGGTGATATTGGAAAATGACGGGTTTATGGCAGCCATTTTGAAAAATGGCCGCCATGACACTTTCCCCCACTCGGATTGCTTAAGAGTTTTGATATGTTATAGAGGAAAAAATTCTGGGTATGAAACAGTTACAGACTTTCTGTTGCAATTTGTCCGAGGTTGACCCAATTTTTTTTACATGAAATGCCTGGACTATAAGTATCGAGCAGAATAGAATGACTACCTTGAATGGATATCTGGCAGCCTGTTTCCTCAAACTCTCCTCATCAAACGTCTTGCCAATGAAGCGTTTAGCATCATATATTGTATTCTGTGTGTATTGTTCAGCTTGACATAACGCATCATGCCCAATGAGTTTAGAACCATCTGGAGTGAAAGCCACCATGGATGGAATAGTTTGATGCAAATCATCAGCAAACACCTGAAATAACAAACCTTGTGTTAATATTGCTAGTAGAGAGGCATCATTTCAAACATTTCTCAGTGTCAACAAATCGTAACAAATGAAAAGTTTAACCTTAAAACATTGGCCCAACTTCCCCAACATTTTGTTTACATCTGTCAATAAATATAACAATCAACAAAATTTACCATACAATCAACATAATGTAGCATTTAGCATTGTAAATATTTGTCAACAATGTTTACTTCTGGAAGTGATGCTGTAACCAAAGTAGAATCAATAAGGGAAAGGGTAGCGACAAGTTTTTAAAACCCGGCAGGTTCATGGCTGTGCGATAAAGGCCCGAGCAGCGGTGTAAAAGACAAATTATTTGTATAATTGATAGGCCCCCGATTGTGTTAAAGAATAATCACGTTATGATCCTGTTAGTGTCTGGCTGCTGTATTAGACTGAGCCAAAGGTGAGGTCCAATAACAACAGCCAGCCAGAATCCAAGTAGTCCATCAGCTAGGGGCTGAAATTTCACATGTTGGGGCAATATTGAGGTACTACAGTGATTCTAATATCACTTTCTTGTTGCAAATACTCAACTTGCCATAAACTATGATAAGCCCTTCCCCAAAATAAGATAACTACTCACTTTTCGCCATAAAATCTTTAGAGTCCCTGCCTGTAAGAATGTACCAAATTAGGCGGGGGTGTGATTTATGGGTTCGCAGATCTTCTTTCAAAAAATTAGAGTGATTCACCATCATACCAAACGAATAAATCCAAAATTTTAGTTTGCTGACGCTTTCGGTTTTGGAGTTACCAGTTATCAAAGTTTGGGCCAAAAAGCCCTCGAGAAACGAATAGTACATTCCCTGTAAACACAAAAACCAGCGCCAAGGTCATCCCAAAAAAAGTAAAACATATTTTGAAACCTCCAGTTGGGCTTATATCAAAAGTAAAAAAGAAAAGTTGGGATCTCGTTGGCGCGTCATGTTACGCGCACCTGAACCTTTGACGAACAGTGCCCTCGTGCCATTTTCAACGCCTCATAACTCAGCGCGCCTATAGGATCCCATGAATTAAACAAGTTCAAATGAAAGAGCTTGCATCCCTAAAACAAATTTAAGTGCAAAGTGCGTGGGATCTCGTTGGCGCAGAGAGATAATAGAGGTCAAAGTTCATATTTTACCAATATATTGCGTTTTCGCACCTCCGTAACTTCGCGCGCCAACAACAAAAAATTGTTTTTATGACAACTGGGTATTGGAACAGTTTTCATCTAATGACAAATGGAAAAAGAATCTTGGGATCTCTGCATCTTGCATGTCAAAAGATTTTTTGAAAATTTTCTAAAGTATTGCCATTTCACACATTTTTGCCTAAATTGGGACAACATTCACTTTTCTCATTACTGTAAGTATCTGTGCAAAACAAGATCCCATCAATTTTTTCTTGTATTTGGTTAAGTTGAGTGTTCCTTAACAGAATTCAATTGAAAAATAATTGAGATCATGTTGGCCCACCAATATAACAAAGGTCAAAGGTCATATGAAACTACACTACTGCCTATTTTGGGCGATTTTGCGTCGTCTAGGAATCCACGCGCCAATATGATCCCATTAAGTTGTCCGCATTTTATGATTATATAGATTCTTAGCAACAAATAAAAAGCAAAAATCAAATGGGATTTGAGTGGCGCTAACAAATATTACAGATCAAAAGTTCACAATACATGCCTATACTTATGCATTGCTGTGGCAACCGAAAGTGAGAAATATCCCCCAATTTGAAAATGTTGGCAAACCATGAAGGGGATAGGTCTCCAAAGTGAATTTTGGTCAAGAGATAGACTGGACTTGTTTTTACAAATGGTGTTAGTTTAATGTTGGTGGGTAACTGTTGCCAAGGTCAAAGGTTACAAAGAATATGGCTGTTTTTGATATTTTCTGTCAAGAGCCAAATTCAGAGCCTTTTCAATATTTTATTTAATGAACAAGGGCTCTATCCTTTATGTTGGGGAAAACCACTTATAATATCTAGGCACATGTGATTGTCCCAAATTAATTATAGAGCCCTTGTTCATTTGATAAAATGTTGACATGGCTTTGAAGTTGGCTCTCCACAGAAAATATTGGTGTTTTGTAATTCATTTTCTGTGGAGAGCCAACTTCGAAGCCCTGTCAACATTTTATCAAATAAGGAAGGGCTCTATAATTAATTTGGGACAACCATATGTGCCTAGATATTATAAGTGGCTGTCCCAAACTGAAAGGATAGAGCCCTTGTTCTTTAAATAAAATCTTGAAAAGGCTCTGAAGTTGGCTCTTGACAGAAATATAAAAAACACCCATATTCTGTGTAACCTTTGACCTTGGCAACAGTTACCCACCAACATTTTCAAAAAATCTTTTGACATGCAAGATGCAGAGATCCCAAGATTCTTTTTTCATTTGTCATTAGATGAAAACTGTTCCAATACCCAGTTGCCATAAAAACAATTTTTTTTTGTTGGCGCGCGAAGTTACGGAGGTGCAAAAACGCAATATATTGGTAAAATTTGAACTTTGACCTCTATTATCTCTCTGCGCCAACGAGATCCCACGCACTTTGCACTTAAATTTGTTTTAGGGATGCAAGCTCTTTCATTTGAACTTGTTCAATTCATGGGAACTTATAGGCGCGCTGAGTTATGAGGCGTTGAAAATGGCACGAGGGCACTGTTCGTCAAAGGTTCAGGTGCGCGTAACATGATGCGCCAACGAGATCCCAATTTTTTTTTTTACTTTTGTTATAAGCCCAACTGGAGGTTTCAAAAAATGTTTTACTTTTGTTGGGATGACCTTGGCGCACATTTTTGTGTTTACAGGGAATGTACTATTCGTTTCTCGAGGGCTTTTAGGCCGAAACTTTGATAACTGGTAACTCCAAAACCGAAAGCGTCAGCAAACTAAAATTTTGGATTTATTCGTTTGGTATGATGATGTATCACTCTAATTTTTTAGAAGAAGATCTGAGAACCCATGAATCACCACTTGGTACACTCTTACAGGCAGGGACTCTTAAACCTCTTAGCCTCTTCCAATATTGTTTTAACCAATTTTTGAAGGCC
This sequence comes from Asterias amurensis, assembly GCF_032118995.1. Taxonomy (NCBI): domain Eukaryota; kingdom Metazoa; phylum Echinodermata; class Asteroidea; order Forcipulatida; family Asteriidae; genus Asterias; species Asterias amurensis. The sequence goes on from NC_092666.1 coordinate 592,587, forward strand.
ATGTGTTTACACTGAGAATGTATTTTTGAGTTGCGCAACCTTCGTTCTGCAAACAGATATCTTCTTCAAGAAATCAAGTATAATCGCACCTAGGGGGGACAGATCTTTTTCTATTGCAGCACCTCATCTCTGGAATCAACTACCTCTTCACATCAAAACATCCACTTCCATTCACTCTTTCAAAATATCTCTCAAAACACACCTTATGTCTATAGATCCGTTCTTTTGTATTTAATCTGTTCTTTGTTGATTTTGTTTGTATTTTCTCTGTAATAGTGCCCTGAGCACTTTTGTGGATTTGTGCGCTTTATAAGACCTCGTTATTATTATAATTACTATACTGAAATTGCATTTGAAACTTAGCAATATGCTGCCCAAGTGTAGACCAAGTAAAAAGGGCCTTGTGATCTCCTCTCAACCAATCAGAATTGACATAACCTGTCTACTATATCGATTTGTAAGTTTGTTGTTTAAATATTTATAGACCATGGTGTATGTATCTCCATATTTTTTTAAGTAGATGATCAGTTGATGTGACTAGAATTGTTTTATTGGCCAATCAAGTAAGCAGATGCGTAAAGATGTACGTATTCACTTTTTTTGTCACGCAACACTCAACGCCAAGGCAAGTTTATGACCTTTATTTCACACAGCGCATCCAGCGTGTGCGCGACTAACGCCCAACACAGAATGGATCAACCACAGGACTAATTGTAATATCCCTTATATTTGGATATTTTGGAGTTACACTTCAAGGGGTTATGATCGAGCAAGGCATGGTGGGAAAAAATGTCGCAGCGAGATCGATCACCCCTGGGAACAAGGTTGGGCTGCCGGTGCAGTAATGCATGATGCTAACTTATGATGATGATGAAGATGAAATAATTTTTGAATGTTAATAAATCACTTGGACCATATTTCGTGGGGCTTCTGTTTCACACGGTTCATATTCAGCCCATTAACAAAAAAGAAATCAAATCTAAATAAGCCTTCAGAAAAATCGGCATGATTAAATACAGAATTGTCTTACCTGAATATCTCCAGTTACAGCATGGTAGACTCCAATACATGAGTAGGTTGTACCTAGGTCTATACCAACAATTCTTGGTTTGGGGGGTGGTAGAAAATGCTGTCCCAGGTAGCCTGCTAACAGCAGAGCAAGAACTGACACACCTGCATTGTAATGACACCAAGATGAAGTTATAGAGTCAGACAGTTTCAAATTAAAACACAATATCTGGCAGAGCAAGAACTGACACACCTGTAATGTAATAACACCAAGATGAAGTTATAGAGTCAGACAGTTTCAAATTAAAACACAATATCTAGACACACTTTCTTCATAATGAGGTTTCGAAATCAAGCATCTGAAAGCACACAACTTGTACGACAAGGGTAATTTTTCTTCCATTATTCTCTCGCAACTTCGACGACCAATTGATTTCAAATGTTCACAGGTTTGTTTATTTATTGCATTATGTTGATATACATGTACACCAAGTGAGAAGACTGGTCCTTGACAATATTACCAAAGGACTTGGGTGTCAAGGGGTGGATTTCACAAAGAGTTAGGACTAGTCTTATCTCGAGTTACATGTAGGACCAGTTACTCGTCCTAACTTAGGACTATCCATGCACTGTGTATATCTCCTAGGTGTGAAATCAACCCTGGGCAATGCCTTAATAATAAATTTAAAATCTTGTACTGCACAGCAGGAGTTTGAAATGGTGTAAGTGCGAGCTGGCAAAGAGTAGGCCAAGTTAAATCACTGTGATAGAACCAAATATTTGGTAACACGTTATTTAAATTTGTCTGAATACATTACACTGTACATGTACATGTAATATTCATGATGAATACCTCAAACAGTTTCGCTATTCCTATTGGTGGAGAGCGCATCATGTGGGGGTGCTTAAATGGTTGATAAAGATCAGCTGAAGCTGTTTAAGACCAGGGCTTAAGCAAGGCTATGAAATGAAAAATGTGCTAGGTGCGCCCAATAAGCACGAAATCGACCGTTACAGGCAGCTCTATGAAATTTTGCTCTATGCCTAAACAGAGTGCTTAATCAGAAATGGGGCTTTAAGGACCCTTTTTGCTTACTTGCTTGCCGTTACCAGCAAACATTGCTTAATCAAGGCTATGAAATGAAAAATTTGCTAGGTGCGCCCGATAAGCACAAAATAGATCGTTAAGCAGCGCTATGAAATTGGGCCCTGCTGGCTTCCGCGTGTTAGTCGCACAAGCTCATGTACGGCAATTTTATTAACGCGGAACTTAACAGCATGTAATCTATTTCTAAAACACGTACACACAACCCTACAGATTTTTTTAACAAGGTTTAAAAAAAATATGTACAAACTTAGAATTTTGGCTCTGAAGCAGATTGTCACAGTGTCTATTTTATTGTAATTTTATTTTATTTAATTAACAAAACTGCATTTTTGAATGAAAGTTAGTGACTCGTTCTTTAACAGCTGTTTAGGGCCTTGGCCACGTGATAAAAGCACTCGCCTTTGGCTCGAACCTATTTCGCATGGCCACGACCCTGCCAGTTTTAAACAGTCGCTCGATGCTACCCTTTTATTCCCTTAAAACGAATCGGTCCGTTAACAGCGCCAGCCACCAACCCAGTCATTACCACGCAGTGAAGACCAGGTCCTAGCACTGTTATTCCCTAATTAAAACCATGTGTCCATGTTAAGAGTACTATGTATTATGGAATTGGGTTTCTATATTAAATTTTAATCAGTCAAAAGCAAACTGCAAATTAAACGAGGGAAAATAGAACGCTCCGGGGATCACCGATGGAGTCATAGTTTAAACCAATGCACGAGTAAAAGCAGCCAATATTTTTTTTATAACATCGTAAACATTTCTAAATACTGTACTATTAAGTTACAGACCTGAATGCTACAATCCACGGACGACGCGAATACAGATTGCGAAAACTTTTACTGTGCTCTGCATGTAGTGTCATGTTATTCGAAATGGTTACAGACTATTAATTTATCATCCTCGTACACACGTCTGGGTACTGCACGCCGTGTGCTAGTCTTTCGGACTAGCGCAAAGCAAACCGATGCACTATCACACGTAGTGCCGGGCGAATAGTGAAATTTTGGCATTCGGTTACCGCTGGCCAACTATCCGAAATTTACCGGATATTCGAATAGGTTTTTTTCGCCAATAAAGGGCGCTATTAAAAAAAAAAAAATTAAAAAACGTTTTTGCCGCTAGAGGGCGCTGTTTGTTTGTGAATGAGATCTTATGGGCGGATTAATATAAGTTTTAGACAGTGTCACTCGGTGCATTCATAAAAATAACCGGATCTAATTTAAATATGGCGATTTGCTAATTCTTTTAAACGTGTTGACTCTTGAAAACTTTTGTAATCTTTAAACAACTACGTCAGAAATGTCATTGTTTTAACGCTTCACGAAGGTGAGCATAGTTAAATATTTAATTTATGTTGTTTTATGCTGTCTTAATAGAAGTTTCTTAAGGATTCAGACAAAACATTCCTATCAGTTGTCGCCTAACGTCCGCGGATATTCGAATATTAAAGAATATCCGGTTACTTGGTTGTAGTTACAGGACTATCTGGTTTATAAATAGGTATTCGCGCCCATTGCGGATATCCGGTTAAGAAAAAAAAGGCATTCGCGGTTACGGATAGGAAAACCTATTCGCCATTAACCGGATATTCAAATTATTCGCCCAGGCCTAATCACACGGCCACCGTCTAGCAAAACTAAGACATATCATGTGACGCGCTCTAAACCAATGGAAAGGCAGAATATTGGTAAGGGGTGTTATAAATGCTATTATATAACTGACATACATGTACAGATCCTTGTCATTTGATTGGTGGAACCTACTTCACGTGACATTCACTATTACTCCCATCCGCACCGGCGATCAAAAAGACCTATGGGGAATAGCGTTCATCAGTAAGGCTCGTGAAATGGCAGTCCAAATTTTACCGAGCGATAATATTCCTCCCATTTCACTCTGAGCCACTCAATATTTGTATACCATCCTATCTACTCTAGGGAGATCTGATCCACGGGAGTGCATAAGCTGTGGCCCACCTAATCCATCATCAAGCTTGTTTGATTCCATCGTCCTTTCTCACCCAAACGAGTTCTATGTCAAGTAGTGGCATTGTGTTTCTGGAAATGAGTGCACCACATACACATGTACAGGCAGAAAAAATCAAAGCATTTGTTCTTACTATGAAAGCGAGCCAACTTACAAAACAATTCATTAGGACACCCAAGAACGGGCAGATAACTTTGTCAAAAGCCACACTACGTCAACACAACTGAATCTCCTAGCAAAAGAAGAAGCTTACACTAGATAAGATTGTTGATACCAATGTTCCATCTAAGATGAGCTCGTCCAGATATGGTCTATGCTGGTGGTTTGATACATCTACCAAACGAATGTGCCATAAAAAGGCACGGGCCTGCAAGAAGGTGAGGCGCTACATCCGAGAAAAACCCTGTAGTCGTTACCACACTATCAAGAAAGATACACAGAGACTGTGCAAACAGTCTCACAACCAGTACGTATCTGACATCATTGGCAACGATCCCGGCAGCAACAAAAGATTGAGGGCCTTGGTTAAATCCAAATGCTGTGACCAACGGGCATTGCTCCACTGAAGGAAGGAAATATATACTACACTGCGATCCAAAACAAAAAGCAACATTTTAACAGACAGTCCTTATCTGTCAACAGTGATTCTTCGTTACCAGATTTATGACCAAGCGAACATCTAACCTTGGTCAACATCACCGTTCACCGCACAGGAATAACCAAGCTCCTTAAAAAACTGAAACCTCACAAAGCAGCTGGGCTTGACGGTATACCTGTTAAACTCCTGAAAGAAACAGCTGCTCAAATCTCACCTGCAGTAACCATGCTATGTTCCAGGCTTGCCTGAACCAGGGTTGTGTTCAAATCTCACCTGCAGTAACCATGCTATGTTCCAGGCTTGCCTGAACCAGGGTTGTGTTCAAATCTCACCTGCAGTAACCATGCTATGTTCCAGGCTTGCCTGAACCAGGGTTGTGTTCAAATCTCACCTGCAGTAACCATGCTATGTTCCAGGCTTGCCTGAACCAGGGTTGTGTTCAAATCTCACCTGCAGTAACCATGCTATGTTCCAGGCTTGCCTGAACCAGAGTTGTGTTCAAATCTCACCTGCAGTAACCATGCTATGTTCCAGGCTTGCCTGAACCAGGGTTGTGTTCCAACATCCTGACAAACCCACATCATACCAATATTTTTCAAGTCAATACCAATATATTTTAAGTCAGAAGGACTCATTCTTAGCGCGCGTCACAACAAAATAGGGCCGTTCACGAACAGGTCATTTAGCCTTACATGCCTTATGAAACAAGTCAATTAAAAACTTTTTTTTTTTCCCCTATGATTGGTTAACCAAATGAAACAGTTTTTATTAATAAGATATTGATAAATCATATCTCATTATAAACAGTAACGCACCATGCAATTCACGCAGCCAAATGTTTGAACACTTAAATTAGCTAAAGTTAAGATCATAATAATAATAATTGTAAATTAGCATGACATTATAAACAAGAGATAGAATTTAAATTGTCTCAACTTAACTCTAATTAACCATAAAGCGCAAGGCAGTTTCCACCACAATAGTTATCTCGCAACTTCGACGACCAATTGAGCTGAAATTTTCCCAGGTTTGTTATTTTAAGTCAGTCGGTCCCAAGTCAACTCGGTCCATCGGCCTCCGCATGCGGTTAAGTGGTACGAGTGCGGATGACTTGTGTGCACACTAATCGTACGATGCGACAGTGTGTATAGTGTATACGGGTGGGTCATGCGGTGTGGTTACAGTACACGCACCATGCACAGTGTATAGTGGTGGGTTTACACCGTCGTCTTTTCGGAGTGAATAATGCGACTGCCTTGAGCAAGGCTAACGGGCCCACAGCTCGGCAGGCCGATGACGTCATGCTGATTCGCATATTCCAAGATGGCTGCACCGTGTACGAATTAGGGTAGCCGTGAGAGTTGTCGGGGACGGTCCACTTCAAAAATGTTTCGGTGGTTTGTAACCTTCTTACAAGACACTTCGTACCTTCTCACGAGACACTTCCTACCTTCTCACGAGACACTTCCTACCTTCGTACTAATTCGGATGATTTTTAAATAAAAGCAAATCAAACCAACTGACACTATTTTGTTGGGACACCAAGGAGCTATTTTGACGATTGCATGATTGTTTGACATTAAAATAATTTGTCAGAAATATTGGCGGAAGATGTTGTCCTTGGCGGTAATTATAACTTATAAAAAACATTAATTTCACATTAAAAATTACATTCACATATTCAAACAAAAATTATAATTCATTAAGTAGCCTATTATTAATTTTTATCTCAATTAGTCAATGAACATTAAATTATTGAGGAATCCACATTTTAATGAAGGTACGAAGTGACGCGGCTGAAGGTACGAAGTGACTCAGCTGATGGTCACTTCGTACCCCGCCCACGGTACGAAGTGACCAATTTGGTTACGGTACGAAGTGTCCCAACGGTACGAAGTGTCCCAACGGTACGAAGTGTCCAGGGTAACGAAGTGGCAAAGGTACGAAGTGTCCGACATCCAATAGTGTTACTGTTACAGTGTTTTTAGTGTTGACCACACAAATACAAGTGGGGCTAAAAACCAGGGAGGTACTGACAATGACACTGATCACATCACACTGTGTGTTCCTGGAGGAGATAAGTTTTAGTATTGATACAAACACATAGCTTACCCAAAAAATTAAACGTGACGCTCATTCTTGGTTACCACTCTTCGTCTTTAGGGGACAATTTACGAGCGGTCCTTCCTCTCTTCCAGCGGCTAGCATCTGTTCGTCGGCGGCCGGCTGCTGACATTAGAACGCCCTCTAGCGATGCAAAACTAGTCACGACGTGATTGTCCAGCGTTATCAAAGTTAGACTTGCATACAAGTCGTTAAATGTTGTTACGGTGATACTGGTACGCCGAAAAGGAAAGGTTACGGCTATGCTACGCAGCTGGTGCCAGGGTCGCTGCATATATACATTGCAAACTATTATCACCTCGACCAATCACAACACAGATATAGAAAGCTCACTTCACTAAAAAAAAACCCAAATAATTGACTCCAATGACATAAATCCAGAAAACTATTGAAGACATAGCGGCCTGTTGGGGTTGGCCGGTTGCCACAGGCCTAGCATAAACTTACATTTGTCATAGACAGCAATTATATAACCATTATTTTTTGGCAGAATTGTGCTCCCCCATCTTCTGTAGTGGTAGTGTGTGTCTTGTGTAGGCCGTTAAGTTTAAATATTCATAGCTGGGCTACTACTGCAACCTGCAAACATAGATACACGGAGCAGGCTGGTGTAGCCTTCATTGTCCAAGCCTTAACAGATTTAAAGTTTTAATTATTTGTTCCATTCAGTAAATCTGCCTAAAGCCAGGCAATGCATCTTTAACTTTTCTCCCTTCTCCAGAGGCAGCTAGAAAACCCATAAAATCAGCTACCGGGTACATCACATGACTTGGTCTATTGTCACATAATAAATCATATAATAAAAGATTACAAAATAACCAATGATGATGGAAGGCCACAGTCAGTAATGTGTGTCAACCATTTTGTTTTATTACAAAAATGATCAAACCAATGAATAATAAATTGATACAAATAGTATGACACATGTTTCTATAATAACTAGTAATTGTATAACAGTTGTATACCACAAAAACATGCAACAAACAGAACTCTAAGATATTTGTTTTAATTAACTTAACACAAGTAATAATTAATAATAATACAGCATTCACTGAATGTATCAATTTAAATAAAACATTCATTGATGTTTGGTAACCAGTTTATAAAATCATTACAATTTCAGACAAATATTCATCATCAAACTGTTACAGGAGAAGTCAAAGTATATGAAAATCAGTATTTGATTGTCTATACTCATAAAAGCAGTTGCAAAATATTTAATCAACACCCTTGGCTGCCTGCTCAAAGCATTGCTCAAAGCATTGCTCAAAGGCAGTGGTTTAGTATTTAAAGGTAGTGGACACTATTAGTAATTACTCAAAATAATTATTAGCATAAAACCTTTTTTGGTGCGAGTAATAGGGAGAGGTTGATGGTATAAAATATTGTGAGAAACGGCTCCCTCTGAAGTGCCATAGTTTTTGAGAAAGAAGTAATGTTCCACGAATTTGATTTTGAGACCTCAGATTTAGAATTTGAGGTCTCGAAATCAACCATCTAAACGCACACATCTTCGTGTGACAAGCATGTTTTTTCCTTCTTTTAATTCATATCTCGCAAGTTCGATGACAGATTGAGCTCAAATTTTCACAGGTTTGTTATTTTATGCATATGTTGAGACCCACCAACTGTGAAGGCTAGTCTTTTACAATTACCAATAGTGTCCACTGCCTTTAACAAATCTTCACACAAAACTCATCTTGACTTTTGTTAGACAAAGTTTGATTAAAGACACTAGACACTATTGGTAATTGTCAGTCTTCCCAGTTGGTGTATCTCAACATATAACCAATTGAGCTCAAATTTTCACAGGTTTGTTATTTTATGCATATGCATAAAATAACAAACCACTTCTTTCTCAAAAACTACGTCAATTCAGAGGAAGCTATTTCTCACAATGTTTATACCATCAACCTCTCCCCATTACTCGTAATCAAGTGAGGTTTTATGCTAATAATTATTTTGAGTAATTACAAATAGTGTCCACTGCCTTTAAGCGACCTTTAGATAAATCACAGATTGACTCAAAATAGGGTCACCATAATATCAATCATTATCAATCTTTTTGTAATGCATTGATGATATCAAAGATCCTCCAGACATGATTTTTCTAAATGATTTTTGAAAAATTTGTTGTAATGACAATTCCAAGCATATCAATTCATAAAAATAATTTAGAAAACAATATTTCTGATGCATTTGGCCAATGAGTAATTGCAAAAAGATTGTCCATTGTAATAAATGTTTTGTTTTCTTGCCTGGTGTCAAGGTACACTTGTGGGTGAACTAGCAGATCAATTGTGTGATAACATCATAACAATTCGTATCTAAACCTTCAAAACAACTTGTTTATCAAATGAACAGTTGGTGAATAGTTGGCAAACAGTTAATATTATAACAGTAAAAAGGTTATACATGAATAACAAAACTTAATATTTCTTGGGGAAAAGTTAAACCATGCTTCAATCAACACTGAAATCATTTTTGTGTAAACTGTTTTATGAACTTTGACAAAACTATTGTAACATATAATTACAATAAAATAATAAATATTTCTGGTAATGTACCCAATAAACTGTAACTGCCTTAAAAACCCCTTTACTAGCCTCGTAATTTACATCTTCTGATTCATAATCATGGTAATACAAAAACCTGTAACGATACAAACAGTAAAATCATGCAAATAAGTTAAATTCATGTACATGAGACTCTAATCATACACCAGCATGCAATAACACATTATTAAAAGTTTCAATAAATAAATAAAGAACAATTCAAAACAGTTCAAATGATAGCTTCAATTGATGGCTTCTTTTTAACTCAATCATTTTGATTTGTTATGAACAGTAAAAAGAACAGTTTTCAAAAAGCAAGAATGACTCTCAAGAAGTGTTTTGCACAGGCTACTGTTTCAACAGGTGACTGTTTCAAGGCGAGGTAGCGGTACAAATGGCATTGTGGGGATGTTCACTATACATTTTGAGAACACTTTGGTTTCAATAGTGAAAATGCACACTTTAGGGACTAACAATTTTTCTTCTTTTCCAAACAGCAAACTCATTTCAACCACCAATACAATCTCCCATTCTTGAACAAATGTAGATAAAGGGTTATGTTTGATTTGTATTTGTAATAATAAATCAGAATTTATAAGGAGATTTAGATCAAACCATTTTTGCCATTGTTACCATAATTTTGAATGGAATTTGTTTTCACATCAATGGCACAAAAATTGTACTATTTTAACGCCAAGCTCCGCTAAAACATCATCAATTGTACTTTGTTTTTAAATTATACAATATACAGTATACTCACGTTGGATATGGGACGCAGGTGGCTATATTTTTCCGTATACCACGAGCATGAGTGTGATATCAAATTTATCTTCCAGCCTCATTAATAAGTCAATGAGGTTAGGTCATGTTTTTACACGCACAAAGTTTAGAATGTAATTTTTGCAATGACCGTATACAGAGCGTGACGCATTGACACTCACAATACGCAGAGTGCAACATAAAAACCGGGAGCCTGATATCACACTCAGGTTTGACAATCTGATTGGAGGATTAGCGCGTACTTGAAGATAGAGTGCACTACCCATCTCCCTGTCAGTAAACCCGATTATTATAACTCTTTATATAACACCCAAGCAGATCCTTGCCATTTGATTGGAGGATTGTCCTTCACGTGATAGCAAATAAAAGTACCATGG